>NC_137966.1:7420388-8082469 GCF_963924665.1 Micromys minutus | reverse complement strand
ATGTGAATGAAGCCCTTCAAAGGATGTGGAGAGGAGGCAAAATAATAAATTTACAAATGGATGATTTTTTTTCAGGGCTAAACAATGTTGTAACACTTGTTAATATTTGTAGATGGATGGCGACTTCTCTGATTGATGGACTGTTACGTTGTCAATGTAATTGGGGAACAGACATTTTTGCTTTTCTGATCACCTTCTTTCGTTTTGGGCAGTTGTTATTGCAAATCACCATAAACATGTGTTTGACCCAGGTCTCAAAAACTCTTCCTGAATCTACATAACAAGTGACTTTTTAATTTCCCTATGGGGAATTAATAATGCTTTGGTTATTTGTTGTACGTTACACATAGGAAAAACAATGACCTCTCGTATTTTAATGGATGCTCACCAAAATATCGTTATCTTTACTCTCTCTTCTAAATAAATAGCCAAGTAATTACTTATGCAGTTTCATCTTTCCCTGTGACAAATTTCATTAGTTTAAGACATTTTTTAAATCTCCCCAATTTGCATATTTGCTATTCCAATTCTAAGGATGTCAAATTTGGGTAACCCATAAAGGAAATGACCAGCACTGCTCTGTCAAACTCACGTTCCCACTCGAAGCCCCAAATGACCCTGTGCTACAAACAGAACAGCCATCACCGATGCAAAAACCCACGTGGCTCCCACAAGGCTTTTCAGAATCCTTGATTATTTAATCACTGTTCTTGATTTGTAAGGCTAGGTAGTCAATGGCTCCCCAAATGTGTCACATTGGACATTATCCAGATGGAGTGCCAGTTCTCATTTGAGATTAACAAGGTAAAATCCAACAAGAGAGGTTTTTTACCATCGCAAACTGTAGCTCAACTTATAGCAGATGACAAATCAAAAGAGACAGTCTGCCTGGTCCATGCTTCTCACACAGAAACTTCATTGAACTGTCAGGTACCAAATGAGGTGATTAACTCTGATGCTGATTAAAGTTTGATTCTATGTTCTTATTATCAACAAGTTTCCATTTTCTTTTCTCTTTGGAGGTGGGTCTAGTTACTTCAATAGAATTCTTACCACCTAAGGCTTTATTACTCCATTTCTGTTCTAAAATGTGCACTTACCACTGCTAGTTTCAAGGGCTCTTTATCACATGTTTGTGAAATTAATGTAAATGAGCATTGGAGGGGAAGGAATGTCACTCTCTCTCTCTGTCTCTCTGTCTCTCTGTCTCTCTGTCTCTCTCTCTCTCTCTCTCTCTCTCTCTTCTCTCTCTCTCTCTCTCTCTCTCTCTCTCTCTCTCTCTCTCTCTCTCTCTTTCCAGTTATACAAAGGCACCAGGGTGTCTACCTCTCTGTATAATTTGTTGCTTCTCATGCCGTTTTATTTCAAATGCATAGTTGTCGTTGTCTTTAAAAAAAAAAACTGTGCTCTGTATTTACACCAGCTCCAACTGACTGACAATTCTCTTGAACACTAGCTGATGACATCAAGGGAATAAAAAATACCAAGTAGTTTGGACATGCCTGCATTAGTGCAAGGACTAAGAAGCGAAATGCCTGAGCATCTGAGGGAGCAGTTACTTCAGATGTCCAGGTTAGACAAGAGCCAGAGACCAGGCTAGATGCTGTGTTAAATCAAGAATGTCAGCACTTAGATCATAAGGATAATCTTGACCAAAGGAAGCTATAGAGTGTGTTGGAGATGCTCTCTCTTGTTTAGCTCATGTCCTATTATTACCCTGTAGTTTCCTGTATATCTTGCTCTCATTCACTACAGAGCCATAAAATTAATTCCTCATTTGCTCATAATTCTTTCTCTTTCCTTCCCTTCCCTCATATTACCATGGCTATGGACTGCTTCCTTCCTAATGCTCAGATGGATATCACCTCTTGTGGAAATATTTTACTAACCGTTCATGTCTATGTGTGTGGCCCACTATGATTGTGTGTGTCTGGTATCTCAGGCGCTCCACAGAAAGTAGGGACTACACAGATTGAATCATCCCACAACGTGTGTTCACCCTCCACTGTCCCACAGAATTCTTTTACATGTCCCACCATGCAATACATGTTTCTTAAAGGAATAAAAACATTTCTCCGTGGTACTTAGGTATATTACAGTAATATGATTGCAGTTTGTCGAAGGATGAGAACTATAGTGAAAGATGTACTGATATTCCTAGGGGCAGTGCTAAAGGAATGAGGTCCTTGACAGTGATGTAGGATGAGGGTCTTGTCTGTAGTCCTCCATTTCACAGAGACTGGCATGCTGGTTTAGATACTAAGAAAGCAACTGGTTGAAGCAATACTTTCCAATTTTGCTACACTTCATACTCATAGGATTTACTGAGCTTCACAGCACTGACTACTCATCATATGGCCCTAGTGAGGTGGGTAAGAGTTATCAATCTCATATTACAGGGAAGCAAACCAAGAGGGGGTGGAGAGATAGATAGAGAAACAGAGACAGAGACACAGAGACACAGAAACAGAGACACAGACAGACAGAGACCGAGACAGAGACAGAGTTTGACCCTAGGTTAGGTGGTCAGTCAAGAAGAGCTGGCACTTAGACATGGAGAATTCCAGCCCTGTGTTTAGTCTATTCCCACAGGACAGGATGTTGGAGGGCTGCTCCAGTCCTGCTGGGGAGGATGGCCTTTCTTCCCTGATTTTGTCTCTCTCCATATTCCACATCAACAATGCCAACCACTGTGGCTAGGCTTCTTTTCATGTACTAAGTCACAAATTTTTGAAAGGAAGAAACTTGGACTATGTTTCTTTTTTGCCCTTTTTTGAAAGGAGGACACTGAATCTCAGAAGGATTAACTCAAAATAAAGTCTGAGACTTGTGATTCAGACCTGTCCTATATGGAATAACATGGTTTTCCATCTGGTAACTTGAACATAAGAGGCACACTGAAAAGGAGGTAGACAGGTCACATAAACAATAACAGAGACTGCTGTGAAGAAACTATTTTTCAGATAATGCAGGTGGAAAAGAGAAAAGATGGAAACCTCTTAAGATTCATGGGAGAGAAGTTGAATTTGAGCATGTGAAGGCTTCGTATCATTGGGGGGGAGGTGAGTTTCTGTCAAGTTCAATGCTTTGACTCCTTGATGTAGTTGTGGGGGTGCCCACATAATCTCCATAAAGACAAGCAGGGGCTACAGGGGAGCCACTTCAATCATCTCTTCACATCTCTTCCATTCCAGTAAATCACAAGAATCTCACTTTATCCTGTCTTGTAATGCTTATATAAAAAGGTTAACAAACCAAGAAATTCATTATCATTTGCTTAAATCAAGGAAAAGTCTGAAGACTCGGAGGATGTCTTAGAAATGAATAGAAGTTAAAGTAACTGCGGTGCTAGAGCCTCATGTCTATCAAACCTCTTGCATGAGAAAGAATTTCCCAACACAGAAGCAGGTTTAGAATATGAAAATATTTGCAGAAAGCAAGCTATGTAACAATGGTTAGAGTTATTTTATGAAATAAAATATACATGTCACAAAAAATGCAAGTATATGTTATCAGATATCGATGAAATGATCATGCATTGTCTTTCAATGAGAATAACAAGAGTTATTTTTAATTAGGAAAACAGAAATAAAAAAAAAAAAAGGAAAAGGAAACAGAAACCTCTTGGGAAAGAATGGGTTTTGAACCACTGGATTCATAAAGCAGCCACCGCATGCCTCTGAAAAATCTCAACTTTAGAATGAGCCACGTACTCTTCAAAAATCCAGAGCGTGTGTTCTCCCTCCTACCCAGATAGAGGAGGCATACTGTTACACTCCGTTTCCCTCTATCTTACACTAACACAGCCAAGATGGAATGTAGACTACTTCAAAACGAAAATAGGCATAGTACAGCAAGAAGCACTTCCAAATGATGAAATTAGATTAGAAGTTAAGACAAAATACATTTAACTGGCTTTTAAAGAAATTTGGTGGAACACATTACTATAAACAGTGCATTTGGGCAGCCAAACAAACTTTGTCCAGAGAAAATCAATTTTACTCCCCAAACAATGAGAAAAAATTACTTTAGATTCGACATTAAATATTGTCGTTCTCTTAAAAAGAAGCATTTCTATAACTCTGTGTAGAAATAGGAGTCAAAGGATGCCTTTGTTACCATGGTAACGCTCCCCCTCAGAAGAGCCAAGGATGAAGTACCATATATTCCCCCTGCATATATTTGGCCAATCAATAAACAAAGGACTTACCCTCCATGCATCACATTAGAAAAGTGGCCAAGGTGTTCATGATGAGGAAAAAGATGGGGAAGCTTTCAAGAACACTGGGTTGAATAACATAGAATAATTTTCTAGTAAGTGCAGCTAATATTTTCTTCATTAGAAGCCCATTAAGAAGATGAACTGTAGCTAAAATACCCATAGCTCCTTAAAAATGGAAATATTCATTATAAAATTTAATATGTCAATGTAGATGAGAGTGACAAACTAGGACTAGGACAGAAAGAAAAAAACGTATGAAAGACACATACGCTAAAGCCCTTAGAGTAAAGAAATAATAACCACACTCAATACTTCCTGAACATTCACTATGGGCTAAATAGGATCTTACTTTGTTACATGGGTTATCTCAATATAGGTTTCCAAGTAATCTCATAGTACTATAAATTCTCTCTCTCTTTCTCTGTCTCTCTCTCTGTCTCTGTCTCTGTTTTTCTCTCTCTCTCTCTCTCTCTCTCTCTCTCTCTCTCAATAAGAACTACCACGTTCTCTATTTTGCTGATGAGAGACTTGCATAGAGAAATCCACATACATTAAGTGGAAAGCCTCTGACACAGGAGTGTTAGAATTCCATTGGTTGGGTTCCAAGCAAAACAATGGGATATACAGGTTTGTCCTATAAACTTCGTCACACCGACAGGCTTTGCCAGTGGTCAGCAGGACCATTTGGTGAGATATTCATTTATTCAGATACATGCAAAGGCTTAAAATTAGACAGTGTGTGTCTTAAACAGAAGCTCTGGATAGTCGCTCAGTAAAAGCTCCTCATTTTCTTCTTAGTGTCTCTAGCTCCCCAAAAGCAACTATGCTACAGTGAATATTAACTGTTTTTTTTTTTTTTTTATTCAGCATGAGTAGAAATTGAGTTGGAATAAAGTCTTCTCTACTCAGAAGACTAAAGATCTCTTTTGGAAGCTGGAAAATCAGAAGATATTAAACTAATCTTCTTGCTAGTGTTGTTTTACTAATACATACATATTTGTTACAATGTTTGACTTATAAATTATGTATAGTAAAACGTTATATTAATACTAATGATGATGGATAATTATGACTCTCTTTAACACTCAAACACCAGTGCTGTTCCACCGTAGCTGCCCACTTGAAAACTGAGGGAGCTGCTGGGTGCTGACATATAGGCTTCCCGTATAAAGACAAAGGCCAAAGAAATGACTTTCATCCCAGTGGAGGAGGAGGCAGAGGAAAGTTACACAAGGTGTAATCAAACGACTGAGAATGCTGTAAGTTTAAAACTAACTTTTTTATGTGCAGAATTTTCCAGTGAATATTTGTGGATATCAGTGAAGCATGGGTACTCAAATCAATGCAAATAAAATGCCTGGATAAAAGAACATTGCTATGGTCTATAGGTACAACTTCATTCTCTTTAAAAACATGGCTGAGTTACCAGAAGTAACAAAGTAACACACACATACACATGCACAAACACAGACACATGCACGCACGCACACACACACACAGACACACACACACACACACACACACTTCTCTTGTCCCAAGTTTTCTCTGCTATCATATCAAATGGCAGCAAAACTCAGGCAACACAGTGCACAGAACACATGGGAGAAACCCTATAGGGTCATCTTTCTAAAGGTCTCTCGTCTGCTGTAGTCAGGAAATTTCAGGTTATTTTTTTTTCTAAAGAGCTTGTCTAGAGGTTCTGCCTGTGATATCCCTGTTTGTGGGGACTGAGTGGTCTCACCGGTGACTTTTAAACTGTTTTTAATAGTCACTTTATTTTCATACCTGCCAAGCAAGAATAAGTCACCATTTCCCCCCAGTTCTGCACAATGACTCTCTGCAGGACAGCTTACCAACAGCTCATGAGGAGACCTTGTCATGTATTCATGACAAATACTCTCTTCATAGTCTTTCAGTGATTTTGATGACATTTGTCCTTCAATCATATATACAACCTTGAACAGTAACCTTAAAATTGATAACAGGAGGTTTCACTCTTTTTTCTACTGATGTCCTTTGTATTTTTTATGTGTTTATCTTAGTTGACACCCTCAGGAATTGAACCTAGGGCTTCACTTATGCCAGGTAAGTGCTCTGCTTCTGAGCTACAGGCCCAGGTGATGAATGAGACAGCTATTTCCTTATGTGGTCCAAATGTCTCGCTATGCCTAAAACCTTTATTGAATGAGAGATCAATAAAAAGAATGAAATGAAAATGAAGACATTTAAAACATCAGTACTTTGTCAACTGACTGGAAGAGCCACGGTTTGGGGATGGAACTCTGGGGTAGACAAGCAGGAACCTAAAACCTCGATAGCCAATGATATACAAAAGGAATTGTGGTATCACTCTAGCTTCTGAGACTTTAATAACATCTTTCTTCTGGGTTCAGTTCATGAAGCATCTTCATTAGAAGTATCTACGCAGAATAAGTATGTTGTTTCTGTTTTCACTGGGGTCAATTTCTTAGGTAAAATCTTGACTCTAGTCTCCACATTTCATAGTTTCCTGAGCATAACATGAAAACTCATATTTACCTCATCTGTGGGGAATCCCCCCCCCCGAAAATGCCACCAGTGATTATGTGGAGGCTCTTGGTCTGCAGGAACACAGAGGCAGGCGCTTTATATCTTAATGTGTACAGCCCAAAATGTCAATTGTCTGAGTTGTTTGCCATCAGGGCCTCTGTAGTCTCGACTACCACCTCAGGTTTGAATTTGCCTGAAAAGGTGTTTCATAAAAATCCCTGGCAGTGCAGGAGAAAGAAGGCAGACTGTCGGAGAAATGATTCCACCTTGAAAGTGGGAGGAAACACAGTTCTCTTTTCCAGCCTAAGATGGAATTAGCAAACTGCTGGCTCGCTGGTCAACCCCAGAAGGAATTATATAGACTGCAGTGGTGGTCAAATAGTGTTTTACATTTGAATTAATTGCCAATGTTTAGAAATCATTAGATTTCACTGCTTCCCTTGAAAAACCTGGCAAGTCTGCCAGTGTCCCCACATAGCAACCATCTGCTGGAACAGAGTCGGGGCTGCTCTTACTTACAGGGGCATGTGCTCTCCAGCACCCCACTGACACCACAACTCCAAAAGCTTTACTCGTCAGTGAGGTTCAATGTCATCATCCCACTAGATTTTTAGAACCGGGATGTTTCATCCTTTGGTTCCTGGACTAAATATTTTCAGCAGGTATGGCTTGGAAACCAGGGAATCAGAGTTATAGGTATTTATTGTACACCCCATGGGCAAGGTTTTGATTCCTGTCTATGTTGTAACTTCACCTTCTCACTGTAAGACTTCAAGTAGAATGGCACAAGGGACCAAGAACAGCCTGACACACCTGAAGAAGCATGGGGTGTTGAAAGTCACACATATTTTCCAGCTGATACGAGCATGACTAAACATCGGCCTTACCTTAGGCATTTACTTTTTCAATAATAGTTAGGTTTTCTTCTCAGAGCAGAATTAAGCTAGAGGATACCACTCCCCAGAAGAAAACCCTCCCAGCTTCTCTTTTATTTAGTTTTCAGCAACTCTCCGACTTCACTTTGAATTATTTTTTGCGAAGCAATTTCTCAGAGAAAATGCTAAGTGGCATATGAATGATTTCAAATAGAATTGGTTCTCTGCACAGGGGAGAAAAAAAAACCATGATTATTGGTAGAGAATATGAAACAACATAGACTTTGTATTTCCATCTTCCATTTCTGTGTGTCAGAGCAGTTAATTCATGAATTGCTACACTTGATTATGTTCTAATTTAAAATATTAGACATTCTCTATACATTATGACAGGACATCTCAGACACTCCTAAGAAGCATACCAGGCCGATTGCCAGAAAGTATCAGCTTATTCACTGATATCGTTGTGTTTGGTCAGAAGAAGTTTGGGTGAACTGGACTGTACAATGCATATGTCTGCAGAATGTGTTCTCTCTACTAACTAGATGGCAGAAGCCAAACTCAGTCATGACAATTAAAGAAATAACAAATGTCTCCTAAAAGAAAATGTCTTTCAACTGAGAACATTGACTGATTATTTCCTACAACTACTAAGTACCTATTATTTCCAACCTCACATCTAGTATCATGACGGGTCATGAGGACTGTGATGATAAGTTATTTTAAAATTATTACCACATACAGATTTAACCATCCCTGACTTTCCTTGACCCAACGTTTTCATTGCCCCTCTTCTTTTATCTTGTCATAACCCCATCTGCTATCTATAATTATTCCTTACTTCTTTATCCAGCTTGAAGGCCACATTCCCCATGGTTTTATAACCCTCAGCAACAGGACTCCATTTTCCCACCTATGACTAGAAAATGTGGACCTGAAATCACCCTGCTGAAGATTAGCCTCTTTCTCTACTAACTTGTTCCGTTCTCAAACCTTAGCCTGTGTGCTGGAGGCCTCACTTGGATATCTCTGGTATGGTTAGGTGCTCAGGTTCATGCAAAGGGGAGAAAACTGGGGAAGGGAATGGGAAACTATTCGATGCTAGCATTTCTCTGCCTCCATCCTCACTGAGCAGATCTCTTCCCAAGCAGTGGTGTTACAGGTCTTATGACAGAAGCTCTTAGAGGATAGAGTGATTCCAGAACACCTTTAATCCTTCTGGATAGGTTTCTTATATACAGTTTTGGAATAGCTCGGGGTCTGTCAGCGGGTACTTCCTATTGGCTTGGCCTGAGAGCTTGGGAATACCTCATTTACATGATTGGGGGTGTGGCCCTGCTTCTCTGTGACTGGTCTGACTTGAACCTACATGATAGGTGGTCACACCCTCAACTGTGGAGGAGGGACTTGGGGCATGACTGATCTGGCTTGAGCCTACTCACATCCTCCTCTGGAGAAGGGATATGGGGCATAAACACATGACTCAAACCACTCTTCATGTGGCTGTGGAGGTGGGGGGATGTAGCTATACTAGAGGAGCCTGATCTCCCAGGAGATTAGCAAACTACCTACTGTCCCTTAGGGTCCCTGGGACTTCAACTTATCTTGATGAGGTATCAGGGTACCATTCACAGGCCATGGCCCAACACTAAAAGAACTTTCTTTATTCCTGGTCTGAGACTGAGAGCGTGAGTAATGATTTGTTTCCTAGCTGTCCTGAACTCAAAGCAAAGCAGTAGATACCAATGAGAAAGAAGTCGGCACAGCATCTATGCTGTGCTGCGTCCATCTTTTTGCTAAGAAACTCTGAGATGGACCCATGTTGGGGGATGGTTTTGTGACTCTGTATTCAAATAACTGATTGCTGTGCTCAGAGATTTGGTTGCATTAAGGTCATTGACCTTGTCATGATTATTGGAGCATCTTCTGAACCATTGATGTAGAAAGACTGTTTCCCGTCACCTCTGATTGGTTAATAAAATGCTGATCAACCAATAGCTATGCAGGACGAATGAATAGAGCAGAACTTCTGATCCCAGCTATGTGGTCCTTTACCTATAACTGAGTCTTGCTCTTGTTCATTCTGTTCTGTGTGTGTTTACTTGGGGACTCCTCTGAAGAGAAAAGTTATGGTAATCCTGCTGTTCCCCCTTCTCCTACCTCTCTCTCTCCTCTCTACACTCTTTGTCCTATGGACGCTGTGACTGGGATCAGAAGTCATTTATTTGGGAGCTAATAAAAAAGACTGGAGTAGGTACAGAGATGCCCTGTTGTTATCTTGGAACGAAAAGGGGACAAATGGGACCCCCCCATTACATTTAAAAACCCATCATCCTACGTGTTCCACAGAAGAAAAGACAAAGGAAGCTGTGTTACATAACAGCAACAGAAAACTTAGCTTCATACAAGAACTAAAACATTCCCTACTAGATCTGTAACCAGGGACAGATTGACTGATGAAATGAACCTTCTAAAAATATCTGTGGCCCTCGTGGTACTTCAAGGAGTGTTTACAGTGTACGAAGAATGAGGCTGCATGGACAAATGAAAAAAAAAAAACCTACATTTCTTAGAAAGGAGGCATCCGTCTTTTTCTATTTGTAAATGCTGACGAGCAGAGTTTAAGGAGGGCTAATGTCACCCATTCATCTTAATTAAAGAGTTAATTGCTCGTGTATCCTGATTTAGTTAGTGGAGCCTGGTGGATGGGAAGCCTTGCCTCTATGTATTTTATTGAGCAATGTAATGACATCATCACTAAGTCTCGAAATTTATTCAAGCTTCGGCCTATCCTCATAATGTTAATAGCCTTGGACATGATAAAACTTTCAAGAGGAAAGGCCTCCTTGTGCCTGGCACAGAATACAAAACGGACAGTGGGAAAAGCTGCTAAATGTCTCACTCCAGCTGTCCCTGGAGCCTTCCTTTGAAGTCTGCAATCGAGATAATAGTTTAAAAGGGCTGCTTGAATGCTAGCTTCCAGAGAGCATTCAGGGTAGAACTGTGGGACAGGTTCTTACACCTACACACTGAACGTTTGGAACTTAACACTTTTCATTGACTATTATTCATCGTCAAAGTCAGGACTGTGTGCATTACAGGGAGAGGAAGAATCCGTGCTTAGAATTCTTTAAAGAATTACTTTTATGACATAATTTTTGAGCTTATTTTTACTGGTTATTTTTTTGTATTTACATTTCATATGTTATCCCCATTACCCTCTCCCCTCTTCTTGTTTCTATGAAGATGCTTCTACTCCCACCCACCCAATGCCACCTACCTCAACACCCTGGTATTCCCCTACACTGGGGAAACGAGCCTTCACAGTACCAAGGGATTTTCCTCCTAAGAATGACAAGCTGGAGCCATGGGTCCCTCCATGTGTTTAACATTGACTTTTGTTCTTTCAAGATAGTGTCTTATTCAATAGCCCAGATCCTAAAACTGGTTATGTGTCTCAGGGTAGTCTAGATTTGCTTGCAATTCTCCAGATTCAGCCTTCCCAGTGCATGCACTACCATGCCTATCTAGAAATATATTTAACACACACACACACACACACACACACACACACACAGAAAAAAATTCTAAACCAAATAACTTATTCTTGAATTGGTCAGTGAAGAGTATCTTAAACACAAGGATATTTTGGCCATTAAAATATAATAGTCCCCTGGTTCTCTAGTTTCCTCAGAAATAATGTGTTTAGATGAATTAAGAGCCTACTGTGGGTCCATGACTAATTTTAGAGTAACACCCTTTCTTAATACATTTTTTAAAATGGGGGAGAAAAGGCAAAAAATCAAAGAACAGCAGGGGGAAGTACTATCTGGAGGGCATACAGAGCAGAGCTAATGGGCCTTTTTGTATCTTTTCTCACATGGAGCTACAACAGCCCTCGTTAAAGTTAATTAAAGTTAGTGTCCTTTTTTGGGTGAGGACAACAGGCTCAAGAATCAAATCCGAGTTTTGAGCTGTTGCGTACAATTAAATACCTCATTCTCTTGGCAAGGTGAGTACATCGAGGTTAAATTAAGAAATGATCCAAAAACAGAAGGCAAGAGGTGGAATTGAAACCACACAGGGAAGTCCTGCATAGCATGGTGCTCTCTCACAAGGCTGAGAAGTCCAAAGTGGATGTAGTTTTTTTTCTTTTTTTTAGATTTACACACACACACACAACCACACAACTGTCCATGCTTTAGTTTGTACACCTGTTCAATGATAGAAAAAGTTCTACTTCTACGGTGTTACTGGGAAGGGGAGTTAGTGAATGTAACACTCGAACCCTCACTAGCCTAGGGAAAGCACTGTATAGACACAAAGCATCGTTTCATTATACAAATGTACCAGAGGCTCCTGTTGAGCAGCACACATTCTCAGCCAGTGATACCATTTGGCAGATTTTATAGAAACATTAAGAGGTGACCCATAGCTGGAGAAAGCAGATCTTAAGATCTTACTTGGGAAGAGGCATTTTTTTCCTGGCCTTTTACCTGTCCCTAAATTTTCCTGTCTATTATGAGGGAATACAAACTGTTTCACCACAACCTTCTACCACAGTATTCCTACTTACCCGCCCACTAAGAAATAAAGTGGCTATGGACTGAACCTTTAGAAACCATGAGCCAAAATAAATCTTCCTTCTTTAGGTTGTTTCTGTTACATATTATGGAAACTTTTAATGGCTAGTCCTGAAGATGATTTCTAGAGTCATTCTAATACAGTCTAACCTTTACTCTTATAGTATTCTGTATCTCCATTATCTTTCTAGAATGTTCCTTGTATACATTTATGTAAGAAAAATGACAAATTACTGTACCAGGACAACTCCATATAATTATGCGGCATTATATTGTCATTCAGGTTTCTCCCTATGCCCATACCCATTTGGCTTTCACCTCTTTACATTTTTTCTGACCTGAGAAACTGGTGTAAAAAATTTCAAGCTTTAAATTTCTTTTCCGCCAAATGGCAATGAAAAAAGAACAAGGTAAGCATAGGGAGGTTTTGCCAATCACACTAATCAATGGCTGTAAAGACCCTCAAATAGCACCGGGCACACCATAAAATAACAAAACCCTTTCCTACGTTTCTTCTTCCAGCTATGCAGAGGGATGGCGAGGCCAATAAAATGAGGAAAGAACCCAGAAAAGAATGTGATTGACTATTAATGGTGAAACGGGGTGAAATAATGAGTCCTTTATTCCTTCGTCCTCCTCCAGTCAGTCTATGCATTGCTCATTTTTCTGCAGTGAACATGGTGGGGATATGGGATAAAAAGCATGTCGGAATCCAAGTGCTCCTGAACAGAGGAAGAGAAGCCCCTCTCCAGCTGTGGGTGATTAACTGAATGTGACTAGACAGGTGGGGTTTCTCTGGGTGGAAATCAGGGAGATTATTGCAGATGAAGGGGACAGGGCAACATTTCTAAGTCAGAAACACCGTCTGTGGCAGGGAGAAAATGAGACGGCCTGATGTGCTACACTTGGAGGTCTGTGGTGGGATAAAAGATGAGGTTGAAAGATTGGGTAAGAGATGAAAGTATTATATTCTTTAGTGAGTAAAAGGCCACCTAAGTGGGTGAGAATGGGACTGTGGAGTCCCAAATTAAACAGTATTTTAAAGTAACATGCAAGCTCTGAATCCAGGAAAAAATTAGCCAGAAAAGAAAAAAAAAAAATACTCATGTAACCTACTGCACAGGGGAGTTATATCTTGTGAGATGCTGTAGACAAGATCTTGAATAATTGATTATTTAAATGAATTAATTTTTAAAACTACCAGACTGCCTAAAGAAGGAATAACTGAAAGGCCATACAGAGATGTTCAAACGTCTCCATAACATGTCATCTTCATGAAGTCTCTAACAAGCCTTGGCATAACATAGGAGCTAGAGGTGCAGGGAGCTTCCGCATACTTACTGGCTGCACCCCAGTGGCTGCTAATATTAAGCCATTCAAGTTTTTAATCTATTTTAACAGATTTATTTGTAATTTTGATCGTGAGCTTTAGGTCAAAGTATGATCAGAAGCTTATCTATACTAAAGGAAGAGAAACCAGAAGAAACAGGAAATAATTAAGGGAAGTCTCTAGCAGTCGATGAGTTGGGGAGCACTCTCAGACAGGCAAAGGGTAGTGGGGCTGTGGGATGAGGATCTGGTGGAGGGGTAACTGGGAAGTGGGATATCATGGGATGGGGGACTGAAACCGAGTAGTGGAATATCATTTGAGATGCAAACAAATGGAATGATTAACAGAAAAATAAAAAGAAAAGAATTCTGAGGATGCAAATACAAAATCAGAGACTCACTGATAGAATTAAACATTAAATCTATCATTGACAATAAAGAAGGTCTTTGGGACCTGAGAGAAAAATAAGACCAATGACACATATCACAAGACATCATTAGGGCCTTGGTTTGGCCGATGAACAGCTGGAAAGGACTGGATATGTTTTCCCCTTTGCAAATGAAGGCAAGAGTGAATAAATCAGGCAACAGTTACAAGAATGGCACCTCTTCATATCAAGCCAGAGGAGAAAAATATTTTAGATGTATTTGGAAGTAGCTACAAGTCAAGCACTCTCCAGGTTAGAATGGAATGCTCATCCCAGGAAGCCTTTACAGATGTAGAATGCGACCCTTGTGCCATGCTTAAAATAGGTCTATATTTTTTTAAACGGAAATCGCCAAGGAGGTGTTCTTTGACAACTATATTGAAAGGGGTTTAGTTAGACTCCTATGATGATCTCTCCAACATTGTGACGACGTAATTCAGAAATACTTAACTTTGATAAAATTTTATTCCAGAGAGGTTTGACTGTCATGCCTACCACATTTCATTCTCTAGTTCAGAATGTGTGTGTCTGTGTGCGTATGCGCACACCTTTCATATATTAAAAATGCTTCCTGAGTTATAATACAGTGGCCAAGAAAAATAACAACTGTTTTTGAAAGTGAAGGCATAAGGGACAAAACATGACTAATAATTACAATAGTTCAAAATTTAAAGAAAGACATTGAGTACCTTGACATTTCATGTACAAAAATAAAACCAGGAGGTGCAGTGGCGGCTCACGGGCTGCTCTTCCAGAGGACCTGCATTCAATTCCCAGTACTTGTACGCCATGTCTAAGCCCTCTTCTTGCCTCCACAGGTACTATACTGCATATGGCTATGCAGACAAAAGATCTATAAACTAAACTAATTAAATGGTATAAAACCAGTAGCCACAAGATAGTCATAATATGGAAAGAGTGTTCTCTCTCAAGTTTATATGCTGAAGTCTCAGTGGAAGAATATGGCTGTATGTCTTCAGAGGTGTCATTAAGTTAAAATGCATTTCTAAAAATTGATCTTAGTTCAGTATGGCTATGTTGTTCTAAGAAGGGTGAGGGGGTTGATACCCTAATTCAGAAGCTGAATATCCATAAACTAAGCCAAGAAGCCTCTGGGGAAATCAGCCCTGACCTCTGACCGCAACCTTTAGGTTTCCTGCAGCTAATTAATTAATTAATTAATTAATAATTATGTGAGTCATTCAACTTATGGAATTTTGTTGGGCAACTCTAACAGATGAAGATACACCACTGTAAATCTTTTAAAGTGAGCATAAGACAAATTGAAAATGTCCCTTTGGACAAAATTAGAAAGAGAAACCAGAGGCTAAAAAATCAGTTTATTTCAAGGTCACATGTTAGAATAGGGTAAAAGCAGGATTCAAACTCACCCCTACTTAACGCTACTGAAATCTTGTTCACTGTGTGAAACAAGTCCTCAGGGTAGTCTTTACCAGCAAATAAAATATAAACTGAGAAAGTCTCTAGTCTATCTAGTAATTAACATTTCATTTAAAAATGTTAATTCATTAGAACTACTCAAGATGAAGCATTCTCAATGAAAAGGATTTGTTACAGGTTCCCATGGCCACAAGGACCTTAGTCATTGTGCTTTTAACAGCCTGGATCTCATTCTGAAGTAGTCTTTTTTTTTAGATTTAGTAATTTTTTAAATTAAGAAAAACTTTGGAAACGTTCAATAGAGAGATGAGTCCTTCTTCCAACCACAAACTATTGAATATGTGCAGATAAGGAAACACAGCAGGAACTTACACCAAATGCATATATGTGTGTGTGTGTATAATTTTTAAACTAAATTTTGGAGGGCTATAGAAATTATTTGGTGGATAGGAATACTTGTTGGTCTTGCAGAGGACCTGGGTTCAATTCTTAGCACTGATATTCTGGATTACAAATATTCATAACTCCAGTCTCATGATTTCTGATGCTCTCTCTTCTGACACCTTCAGATAACACCAGGCAGGTACATACAAACAGGCAAAACACATTTTAAAAAAATCTAGAGATATTTTAAAAATCATTCTTGGTGTATGTGTGTGGTGTGCAAACACACCCATTTGTATACTATGTTCCCTGTGTGTATATGGGTGTCTGCATGGTACATTGTGCAAATAAAAGTCAGAGGATGATCTTGGATGTAAGTCCTTGTTTGAGTCAGGATGTCATTGCTTTTCCTCTGCATAACTATACAAGCCTAGGATATTCCTTGTCCTGCTTCTGCTATTCCTAAAATCATGCTGGAAATATAAATGTTAATGTCACAATGCTACAGCTTTTTACATGAGTTCTGAGGATTTGAACTCACATCCTATCCTGTATATGACAAGCACTTTTCTCCACTGAGTAATCCCTTCAGCTTGGTAGCAAAGATATCTGATAGTATCATGGAAAATGTAAAAAGAAACTAGTGTAGAAAGCCAAGATAGACTACGAACAGGTAAAAGGACAGGCCTCTGAAGAGCGTCACCATATGGGGCCACGGCAATAAGAAGCAGAAAAAAAGTAGCAGAGAAAATGTTCAAGAGACTTTATAGCTCAAAAAAGGAAGACGTTAATCTCTGATAAACATAACAAGGAGGGAGGAAAAACCAAATGAAATCGTCTTCCATAGAATTGAAATGATTCAGTAGGGAGAAATAAATTTTTTTTAAAGATTCAAAGGAGTAAGGATAAGAGAAATGAAGTGAAAGACAATTCAATGCAAAAATAAATGACAAAGCAGCCAGAGAAACATTCTATTGACAAGAAAGATTGATTTTCCACATCAGCACGAGAGTCAAAATGAGGAGTGTGTGTGAGTGTCAGGGCAGGGGATGGGAATGGGGCTTTCTGTTTCCAAACAGGGGTGGTTGGGAGGTGGGGTGGGAGTGGTACAAAAGCAGTAAAGAAAAATAATCAAATGAAAATCAATTGAAAAATGATCACTATTAGGCTGTATGTGGGGAAAATGTCACAATTAGGTTCTATATTGGCTTGAAATACATGAAGAGGCACCATTATCTTTTTAATGAAGGACAACCTTGTAATCAACAAATACAGTTGTTTAGAACTGCCACATATTTTGCTGACTGAAGGTTGTCAATCATCTCTAAAACTTTGCCTGCATAAAACCATGGTTGAGATACTTGTGCGAAAACTCAGTTCCACCTGCTTCTAGGTACTGTTGATGCTGGCTGATGTCATTCACTTCTAGATTTCCTATTTATTTGACATGAATTGGCACTAGCCTGCCGATTTCACAGTACTGTGGACAGTTTGTCACAATGGTGGCGCCTGGCTGCTGCTTTGGGAAAGCCATTAGCAGATGGGGAAAGCGTGTGCTCAGAATGAGACAAATCTGTATTGGGATTCAGTCTCTATCCCTAACATCTAAGTAAACAAAAGGAAATGCCTAATACCTCTGAGCCTATATCTTAGAAGAAGACTATGTCTTATAGATGTATAAATATTGAAAGCTAACATTGTAGGTTTTCACTAATATGAATTCTTGTTCATGATACAAAGTCAGTATCTGTCACACAGTAGGCATTTGTTACAAAGGATTTCCTTTACAATAACTTCTTTCATTGCCATAACTACCATCCTTTTGTGGGTGTAACTGGCATGGTAGCTGGAGCTGTTGGAGTAGGTCATATTTGTATAAGTCTGGTTTCATAGTTTTCAATAAATATTATTTTAGTTTTTCCTTTATTATTTTGTATAAATTCGTTTTTGGTTACATTTTCCGTTTTTCCGGAGATGCTAAAACAGTCAGTCCCTTTGTCCTCTAGAGTCTCTGATGCTTATTCCTTCATTGCCTCGTCTCACCTCTGATTGTGTACAATCAACAGTGACAGGCGGCATGAAAAAGATCCCCTAAGCTGTTGCATGTCTATGTAAGCAATGGCCTGCTTTGGAGTATTTTGGAATATTTGTTATAACTATTTGGAGTAATTTTGAAGGACTTCTACTTATGCGGTTGGTTGGTTTAATTAAATTAAAGATTAAGGAAAAGCAGCCCAAATTCATGTGCGATGGTCAAGCAATTTATAATGTGACAGTCTCAAAGAATATAAGTAAAAGGGATTTACTAGAATCTTCGGGCCTCTTTAGGATGCCTCACTGCAGTGTAAAGGTTCTTCCAGAAACCCTTAGTGAAGGTCAATGATGAGCTACTGGTTCAGAAATAGTATGAGCTCCCACTTGTATTATATGACCTTAGGTGTGGCTACTCAGATACCTGGTCAAGTCACTGGCTTGTTTTCTTGTTTGGTTTTCATTTGTCCCACATCTATCATCACAAAGAAGCAGCATTAAGCTATCTTTGAAGGGAGGTTCAATGAGCATTCATTGCATACAAAAACACTCGCATGTCCTTGTATGAACAAATGCATGCATAGACATCCTATATAGCCCAAGACCAGCTGCTCTGAGAAAGATGCTACTCACACTATAAAGACTACGCCCTATAGTCATGCCCACAAGGTCAGTATGATCTAGGCAATCCCGTTATTGGGGCTTTCCTCTCAAATGCCTTTGGGTTTAGAGTTGGCAATGCTACCTGGGACATTTGGCAAAAAGAAGAGAAAAGGAGCGAAATCTTTATTATCAATGAATTAATACATTTAATTGTGAAGTTAGAAATACAAGATTTTATCTTTACCAAGTTAATTTATTTTATGTGTATGTAAATATAATATTATAAGTTTAGGTGCTGTCTAGTCATTGCTTATATATGGTGCATATTTATTTTTAAAAAGCATGGTTTCAACACTTCAACAAATCTATGACCATGTGCTTGAAATCTGTCATGATAAGAGGCCTAGAAATGTATCATTCCATGAGTTTCCATGGAAACATTTAAGAAAAAAAATATATAAGAGACATAAGTGATTGCTCCCCTCAAATTCTTTCTTACTAACCTTCCTCTGGAGTTAACCTTTACCCTTAAGAAGAAATAACAAGCTGGTTCTGTTTTCTAAATATGGTTACATTAATTTTATATCAAATTCCAAATGAGTTATGGAGTGTTTTTGTGAAGGTGCAATAAAAATTGAGAAAAAAGAAACATCTGTCCTCCAGGAAGATGATGAGCCAGTGCATCGTAGTCTGTAGACTGTAATTCACACCAGGTAAGTTTCAAAACCATAAGGGAGTGCGTGATTATGGAGGAGAAAAAATGAAAATAGAGTCAACATTCTTGGAACATATGTTCAACACACTGACGCAATGTAATTAGGGAAGGTTTGTGTTACATTTTAAATGTCCTATGAACTACAGTGTCATTGATCAAAGTCCAAGACTCAAGTGTAGACAGCCAACTGTAGACTCAAATGTAGGATCCTTAGCAATGGACAGATGTTAGAGAAGCAGAGACTTGGCTAAAACAGCCCCCCTGAAAGTACAGAAAATCCAGTGCCTTTTCTTCACGTGTTGACAGGTGTCAGAGGAACTGAAGAATATTCTGTAAGGTGGAAGTATGGCTTAGTGAGTAAAGGTGAATGCTACCAAGCTTAAGTACCTGAATTCGGTCCTGGGATTCACGTGGTAGAAAGTGAGAATGGTCCCTCACAGGTTGTCCTCTGACCTTTACACACCATTCAATGGAATAATAATATTCTACCTGGCAACCATCACTTAGTAACTCTTTTTACTCCTCCAAACATAAACTGCTTTGTTAATGCTCCATGTTCAGAGTCATGAAGCTAGTGCTTAGAAAATGTTCTTTCCTTATGGTAGCCATTGATACTAAGGGTCATAGTCTCCTGCAAAGAGCATTATCAGGGAAAAAAAATTAAGGTGAGAAAAATAACAAACAGAGCTTGCACTCCAGGAAAAGCATAATTTATTTGAGGCTGTGGGACAATGAGTTATTTGGTCCTTCTTCACAAATGAGATAAATGTCATGTCCCATCATATCCCACTACCATGAATTATATATAACAACATCTGTTGAAATATGAAATTCTAAAAATATACTGAAATGCTAGACTCTTCTTAATGGTTTATTATGATAGGTGTTCCTGGTTTTGAAATATCTTCTTTCATGGAAGACAAATGGGGGCGACATTATTTTAGAAAGTCCACATCTTTTAAAAAGATGGATTAAAAACTCTTTGAGACGGCTCTACTGTTTCGTCAGAAGAACAACATTTTCTTCCTAAATAGTCCTTCAGGGCATCACAGAGAAGAATCAGAGGAGCCTTAAGTTCTATTCAAAACTGAGGCCCAAGCAAGTGCTACATAGAGTTCAGAATGTCTACATCTGAATCTCGGTCTATAGGAAAATAAGCATTAGAAAACTAACAAGGAAGATAATCAAATCAAAAGCAATGAGGATACATGTGGTCTTCCAGAAGCTGCCTTGTTTCTATACTAGTACTTTCGTTAAGACCTCACCCTTAGGGTCAGAGAAACCTGAATTCAAGTATCTGTTTCTGTGCAGCATGTGACCTTGGGCAGGTTCATTACACTCCAATAGCATCTATCTTTCTGCCTGGGAAATGAAAATATTAATTTACACTTCTTTGGCTGAGGATGAGGTAAGTTAATGCAAAGAAGGGGCTCATCACACTGATTGTGGTGTGGAGAGGGGCGCAGCCATGGTTTCTGGGGGCTTGTGTAGCTTAGGTGATAAGGCCATGTACTGTAATATTGGAATCTCAAGATCTCTTCTGTCTAAGTGTAAAAGACTGACCATCTCTCTGTAGGTCAGGTGACAAATCTCCAAAGTAGAGATGATGTAACTGGCCACCTCTAAAGTTGGGAAGGTTAAAGTGCTTCTACTACACTGGTGGCCACAGAACTATAATACGAACGAACAATGACAGTCACAGGTGCAGTCTAAAATAATAATACAATCAATATATGCCTCATATAATATTCACAACTTCCAAGCAATTTTTTTTTCTATTTTAAAGGTCTTCTCGTTTTGTTCCTTGTCTATTTTCATATCTCTAAAATGCCTCAGGGGGAAAGTCCTAAATATATAACAGACACACAAGGGCACTGTGGAACATGGCCACTGTACCTGTCATTATGTCAGTCATGATTGCTTTTCTCTGCTCAAATGTGCACACCTGGGGAAGGTTGGAAACTCTGGCTTCTACATTCTCCCCCATTATGGGTGGGTAGGGAACATCTGGCCAATTAATTTTTAGTAGTCTAGGAGGCTGGATCACCAATTAGAGCATTCAAGGGTTCTTCTTTTCATTACCTAGTGCTGCTATACACTAGACCCAGCTAGCGACTTGTAATGAGAGTTTGCATTGCTAACATTTTAGAGAGGGACATAAAGAAAGGACCACAAATCAGACGAGGCAGAACTCTAATCAAATATGACATTATACTCAGATTTCTTTTATCTATATCCAAAGTCTCAGTACATGAGCTCAGACTTCAAGTTATTGACCCAAATATTATGCTCATGACCCTGATCCGATTCCAACAGAAAATATCAGTACTGACCATGAGGTCAGGTAAGGGTTTCTTTTTCCAAATAGCCTTAGTAATTCTTTTTCTTAGTAATAAAAAACAAAAGTAGTCTTCATAAAAATAAACTGTTAGAAATGTGTAGACTGTATCTGCAAGAGCACAATTTCCTGTTACACAATCAAAGGTCCCTCATTATTATAAATAAAAAATATTTTACAGTGCCATAATGTTAACTAAGGGTCTCAGTTTGGGTCCATCAATAAAGCAAAGATTTAGAAAAAGGAGATGCTTTTGTTGCTTGTTTCTCTTCCAGGACTCTGTGTTCTACGTAGCTGCAATTTGTCTAATAAATACAAGTCTCTGACAGTTCTATGGCGAACTCAGCAGGGTACACGTTATTATTTAAAGCTTTTAAAAGAATAAATATCAAATGTTCTGAAAAGGCACCTCAAAGGGTGAAAGTGTAACCATTTTTTTTTAATGGCTACTAGCTGTGGATAATCAAAGGAGACTTTTCTTTCCTGGGACTCAGGTTTCTAATCTTGTTAATAGAGAATATACATGTTAGCAGTGTTTTGTAGTGGTGTGGCGTTTCAAAATGCCACCAACCATTATGCCATGCAACATCCTAAGGAGCACTGGAAGACAATTGGATAGCTGAAATTTTCCACTAGTCTGTACCTCCATGTACACCGGTATATCAGAAGTTACATGTGTGCTCATACATGTGTAGAATAAAGACAAACTGAGTCAGAAGCCTGAACATTTTTTCCTGTTAACTTTTCCCTTACCAGAAAAGATACTGAAAGAACTGAAAGAGCTCACCTCTTCGGCTGTCCAGTGGGCATACAAAACAAGTTGTACTGATCAAAGCTGCCAACTTTGATCTAAGCACAGTAGAAAGAGAACGGCAGTGTAAGTATCTCTCTAACTTATCATGCCCCAGGAACAAGGGAGCTTCGTTTGACAGCAGATGGGGGACCTTACAGAGCACAACAAACGGTCCAATTTCACAGACTAAGAGATTGTGGGGTACCTATGGGACATCTATAATAGAATCCCTACAGCCAAGACTCAGGGAATATTGACAGAGAGGGACAGGAAACATGAGGAGCCAGAGGAGTAGGTTTGCTGCAAAATAACAGCTTCTGGACATGCCGGGGATCTTGCATTACGAATTCTCAACAGCTCTGACTGTCTGCACAAGACCTTCACAAAACCACACCAGTCAACATTCCAACGTAGATGAGGGGAGAGCTCACAAGACTCCCTAATGATGAAAAGATATTGACAGGAAACAGCTGCTAAAAAAGAAGGCTGGATATGACCAAAACATGGCTTTCAAGAAGGAAATGCTAAGAGGAGGAAGAAGAGGAGGAGGAGAAGGAGATGGAGGAAAAAGGAGATTTGAACCGTTGGCTTAGCAGATTTGATGGGGACCTCTGGCTATTTTCTGCTGCCTGTATTTCAGAACTTTTCTTCTTCTTGTCCAGTTGTGAGGCTCAACCATTCATCTCTTTATTTGATCTAGTAAAACAAGTATTACAGACTCAATTAATCCCGGTTTTCTGTTCACACTGCCCGGTACTTCTATTGCACACAACCCATGTATTGTGATTCCTTTGCGATAAAAATGTCCATTTCGATGCTCCGATAAATCCTATTTTACAAAAATGTACACAACAGTATGTCCCTTCCTGCTCCTATCAGAAACAAAAGGATTTACTTTTAATTTAATTCTTAGAGACCTGTTTACAACCATCATTCTAGGGAACTAATAAGATGCTCCTTTAACAGAAATGAAAGTTATATGTATTTTACTTCTGTCTTTTCCCTTTCCTATAGAATAAAACTTTTTTAAAATTGACTTTATGGATTTTGAAGCATTAATTCTTTTTTTTTCTTTCTTTCATTTTTTTTTGGGGGGGGGTATTGGACAGAACAGGACTATATGCAATAGGTTCGTTTCTCTATTTGGATATCAGCAGCAATATTTTTCCAAGTTTTTAAATTATCCACATAGCATGCTAAATTATAGTGCCTCTCTTTCTTCTCTGACAGATTCCAACCTTTTGATTCTCTGCTTTCTTTCTTTGCTACAGTAAATTGATCCTTCAAAACACCCAGGTGCAAATGAATTAATGGTCTTCCATTGTGTGGGAGAATGATGGATTCCCTCCCCCACCTCTTTCTCCACACTGAGGTCCTTTTCCCTTCTGAGAAACCACATATCAATTAAACTCACCTGCTAATTAAAAGCTTGTTTGGAAAAAAAAATCCTTGCTAGTTAGAAGCAAAGGAAAGTGTAAAGGTGTCTAAAAATAGAGGCTTTGAATATCAATTACTTCCTTCCTCCTCGGTTCCTGGTTCCTGGAGTTGAACTGAACACTGGAGAAGTAATAGGGGAAGCTAAGAAAGACGAGGCGAATCCATCTTGGTCACCTTTACTTCCCCGGGAGTCTATCAATTGGCATAGCAACATCAGCTGCTTGGCAGTAGAATCAGGATGTACAGGTGTCATGGAGAAGACAAAATCTCCATTCCTCACCTTTTCTCACACAGCCACATAGATTTTCCAGGTATGGCCAGCAGAGAACACAGTCCTCCCATGTTTGTCAACAACAGTGTAGGCAGAGGTTCTTCTAACTACGGAACCAGAGGAAAGACAATGGATGTGAAAATACCCTGTTCTTGGTTTTGAAAATGACACTGCATGCACCCAGATCCTCTTCTTTTCTGGAGAAGTGAATCCTGGGGGTAGATTTAGACCAATGCTACTCTGAGAACTCTCTCTCTCTCTTTTCTACAATAGACTGAAAGATTAGACTACTCTTAAGTATCAAATTATGAAATGACATAAAATTAACGAAAATCATGAAAATACAAATCAAGAGTCTGGAGAAGTCCTAAGACATATAAGAAACCCACAGCACACAATTAATTTACCAGAAAAAAAAATTAGTTACAATGGCCATTAATTATTTGTTTTTTCATTCACACAATGGATTGCAGATATTTGTTAAGGGCTACTGCTGAGTAATTGCAGCGTGTGGTAGAGGAATTACAACTGAAGTCACGATCTAGTCTTAGCCATTCGAGACTGCAAGGTCTAGTTTTCACACATGCCAGGGAGGGGTTTTTCTGTATTTCCCGTGGTGGTTAATACAGGAAAACAGAGGCAACCATCTGGAAGTAGGTGGTCAATGGAAGGTCACTGGCAGTAGTTGAGCTAAAGTCAAAATTAACTAGAAGAGAAAGGCACTCTGAGGGTGTTTAATAAGCATTGTACATTGCTGAGGAAATGTCCACAGTTCTGTTGGCTTGGAACATACAGACAAGAAAGAAATCCCCGAGAGTACAAAGTAAGAGTCCTTTTACATTCCCTTTAGTGGCAATTTAACTTCAACTTGCAGGCATCAAACCATGAAACCACAGTTTCTCACTGCAATTACATTGCAAATTCTTACCCCGATCTGCTGTCCCCTTAATTCCAGTTTTACCTCAGCATCCATTGTATGTTTTCCATGCACTGGCTACACTGGCTGACACCCAGCTGTCTGCGTACAGCAAGGATGGCATTGCTTCAGTACTTTCTCTGTTGCTTTCACTACCAGAATCCCATCTTGTCACAATCTTTCACAGTTCATTCTTTCTTATTAAAAAGCTGAGTTCGAATGATGTCATAGTTTCTATGAAGGGTTCTAAGACTATTTTATTTACAAGGTCCTCATCATCTATATTTCTTTATTTCTATCATCTATCTATCATCTATCTATCTATCTATCTATCTATCTATCTATCTATCATCTATCTATCTATCTATCTATCTATCTATCTATCATCTATCTATCATCTATCTATCTATCATATATTCACCTATTTATTTTTCTATTATTTATTATTAAAAAGGTTTTATTTTAATTTTTTAACAATAGTGTCATCCCCATAGGTAAATAAAATTCACTTGCTCATCACTGCAAGAGTGTTTTGTATACTACAGCATGTAAGCTAGACAGAAAGCAGGCACAGTATGCAGGCTCCTCCTTCACTTGTGCATCTTTTATAGAGTTAGAATATTTCTCCCTGGAGCATTCCAGAGATAAGAAAATAGATGAGTAACAAAACCAGAAGACACTTAAGATGGGGAGGGAGGACTTGTAACTTGTGAATATAGTATTATATATCCATTAATAATCTATTATCTGAAGTTGCACCATGCATGTTCCTGTCAGTGCTTGTTAGAATCACATACCGACACTGTGCTAAGCCCTTTACATCTCAAAGCTTCTCTTCCTCATTTTTGAAGGGGGAAAATCAGATCATCTCAGATTTCTACATGTTTCTCATGGTACAATATATTTACATTTTTTTCTGACATCTAAAAACATTTAACTTTTATTTATCTACTTCACATGTCTGTTGGACATTTTTAGTTTCATTTGAAAAAAAATCTAATCAGTCTTTGCCTGCAGTTTTAGTAGATTGCTTATAGCTTGCTATTTATTGAAGTGTACTATTTATTTTGAATATGAGCCCATATAAGACAAGGGTTTACAGAAATGTTCCTGTCCAAAGCAAAGACAAAGACAAAAAAATGAAACAGACACTAAAGAAAAGGCCATATAGAAATTGCCCCACCTAGGGATCCACCCCATCTGCAGACACCAAACCCCCCACACTATTGCTGATGCCAAGAAGCACTTGCTGGCAGGAGCTTGATATGGCTATTCCCTTAGAAGTTCTATCAGCACCTGACCAGATGCAGATACTCACAGCCAATCCTCAGACTGAGCCCAGGGGACCCCAATGGAACAGCTAGGGCAAGGACTGAAGAAGCCAAAGGGGATCGCAACCACATAGGAAGAACAATATCAACTAAATGGACCACCTAGAGCTCCCAGGGACAAAACTACCAACCAAAGAGTACACATGGAGGGAGCCAGGACTCCAGATACATATGTAGCACAGGATGGTCTTATCTGACGTCAATAGGAGAGGAGAGAGGCTTGATGCCCCAGCATAAGGGAATGCTAGAGGGATGAGGTGGGAGTGGGCGTGAGGGTGGAGAAGCACTTTCAAAGGGGCAAACAGGAGGGGGAAGAAGAGGGAAGAAATGGAGTATTGTGGAGGGGTAATTGACAAGGGGACATCAGCTGAAATGTACATGTATAAAATGATTAATAAAGACAGACAAGGGCTTATAATATTTTCTCTGTTTTTTTTTTTTTTTTTTTTTTTTTTTTTTTTTTTTTTTTTTTTTTTGTAAAACAAGAGTTCTCTTTCCATTGACATTTATGTGTTGGAATTATTGAGTTTTGTGCATTCATATATGTTTGGTTTTGATGTTGTTATCTTTGGTTTTGGTTCTATATCAAAATGTTCTTGTCCAGCCCATTTACAAAGAAATGTTTTCTGGGACAGTTAGATGGCTCAGTGTATAAAGGGATCCCTAGGATACACACAGACAGAATAGAGAACCAGTTCCTTCATATTGTTTTCTGACAACCCTACCCACATTATAAGAACCAAGCACTTGCATATATACACAGACATGTGTATACACATAAGTAAATTCCAAACAAACTGAAAAGATAAGGTTTTCTTATGGGGAGTATATGAGGATTAAGGTTTCATGTCTTTAAAGTCTTAAATGCATTTTGAAATTATTCCTATTTCTATCTATGTAAGAAACGAGATATCTCCTTCTGCATGTGGGCATCGAAGTCCTCAAAGAATGTGCATTAGTTTTCTCATGTCCCGCTGTATATTATTGGTATCTTTGACAAAGATCAGTCGACTGTGTGGAATTAACTTTTGGCAAATGTATTCTCTTTCAATGATGTCATCTCCTTAGTCAGTGTCTGTGACAGGTCAGGTATGCTTGACATTAACTTTAAACAATATTACATGTTTTAATTTTCTTATGTGGGTATATGTGTTTTATCTGCATAAATGTCTGTACACAACATGTGTCCGGTGCTCATGGAGGAGCAGTGGATTCTCTCTGACGGGCATTATTGGCAGGCATTTATAACATGGCATGTGTGTAAAAAGCCAGGTCTCTTAACTGCTGAAGCATCTCTCCAAGCCCTGACAAGATCAAGTGTAGGGAAATTCCCTCCAAACTCCCCTAAAAATTAAAATTATGAACAAATTTAAGTACAGTTACAGAATACCAAGTATAAAAATAAGTCAATATAAAAGCTCAATAATATTTGCACTTATTTCTATAACATATATATGTGTGTTTGTATATATATGTATATATAAACAAAGAAAAGGAAGAATAATAAAATGAAAGAAAATCTTTACTAATATATTAAAGCAAAAAAAGGTTAAAGATGAACATACCAAGAAGAACAAAATACTGATTAAAGCAGTTAGAGAAGCTCCCTAAAATGAAAAACTGTTATGCTCATGGGTCAGAAAAACATAATACAGTTAAACTGTCTCTACCACCCAGTGTGATCTATGTATTTGAAAACAATTCTCGTAAATATTCTGCAAAATAAAAAAAAAAAATAATCAAGTATTTGCTAAAAGTATCAAAGTCCCTGAGAACACAAAGAATGAGGCCAGTAAGTCCAATAAGCAAAATAAAATCGAACAAAACCAAAGCTCCCATAACTGGGGGCCTCACATCCTCTGATCTTAAGCTGCAGAGACCCATTGGTATGGCAGTAGTACACTTCTATTTAAATTGCTAGACGCCTTACACACAGGTATTGTAACAGAAAACTTAAAGAGGCCAGAAGGTTACAATTTGTCCATTTTTTCTGTGGTAAAAATATTAACTAAGCTTCAGCTACGTACAGTGTTCTTGCAAGACACACACACACAAAATGCATAAACTTTTCCTGCTCTTAAACAAAATCCTATCTTTTATGAAGGATTTGTAAGGACTATTTTTCCCAATAAAAGAACCGATAAATACAGGCTCTGAAGAGTTAAGACATCCACTGTTACACTCCTTAATATTTTATACCTCATACAGCTTTAAGTCTGAGCTTTAAGTATATTCACGCACACTAAGCATCAACTATGAATGAAGGACACAATTCTGCCTCATTTTGGGGGCGGGGCCAGGAGAAAATTAGTTTGCACCAGCGGACAACATCATTACATTACAAGCTTTCCACAGCAGAGGAGGAAACAAAGACTTTTGCCCACATTAGAACCAGCGCTTATACAGAAAAACATTCTTCTGACGTGGACAAAATAGAATGACTCACAGGACATTTCCACAAAGTTCAGTTCTATGAACTCAGGAGTTACATTAGAGATGACTGCACCCTTAGAAAGGAGATGCATATAAACAAAATGTATAGTTATAAGTTGTTTGTTTGGTTTATATTGATAAGGAGAATCAAATATTCAAGGCATGTATATTCAATTCAGTAAGCCTTTCTTCCTGACTCTCTGTCTTACCACCTGAGCTCTCCCCACAATTGATTTTGAGTATTTAATTCAGTGTTTCCTCATCTACAAGGCACAGACAATATTTATTTCTATAAAGATGTGGGAATAAACGGGACAGTGGGTGCATTTAGCATAGGGCCTCAGAATGTGAAAGGTCAAAATACATTAGCTACTAATATTAGCCAAGCTAATTTTATGTGGGGAAAAAAAAACCCTCAGTAGTGATCTTATAAAATGTACAGATTTAAATTTAGAATGAAATACATTAGTTGGACTTCAGAAGTTAGATAACTGAAAACAGACTAATGGGCTCACATTCCCTGTTATTTCGAAACAATCCAAAAATTTGTTGAGACAGGACATGATGTTGCCTAGTCTGGTCTTGAACTTGTTATGCAGCTGAAGCTGGCTTTGAACTCCTCATCCTGCCATCGCTCCTAAGTGCTACATTTATTAGTACAAGGCACCCCACCCAGATTTTATCTAATATTTTAGATTTGCTCACATTTCAATGTGACTTTTCTCAAAATTTCTTTTGCACAACAGTAAAATCAGACATTTCATTTTTTTCTGTACAGAGGCTTATAATTCCACATATTTGTATGGAATTCTAATATTCATATGACTCCTCATATCTCCAAATATTTAGAATTTTACTGACATGATTACTAATTACCAGCTATTTAAGTATTTTTTTTGGTACATGTCATTTTTTTTTTCATGTGCCGATGAGCAAATGTAGATATTTGCACATCCGGAGCAAGCTTTCTCTCCTGGACCTGCCTTACCAGCCCAGCATTTTCTTTCTATAGCAAAATTTGGGGTTGTATAAGTTTTAGTCTAGTGTGCTAACTGATATCTGGTAGAAAATGCTGCCCCACATCTTCACAAAATTCTCAATGAGCCTTGTTTCCTAATAACCCTGCCTTTACCCCCTCCCCCCACACACCCTTTTTATTCATGTTGTGTGTAGCTCTAAGAGTCAGGCTGTGTGCAGCAGTTAACCAAATGCAAAACTTCTTTCATCTTCCTGTAGGTTAATCCTTTATTCTCTTTGAAAAACAGAACTCACCTTCTTATCCTGTGGAATGCTTCGAGGAAATTTCTGTTTTTGCAAAAATCTGCAATGTTTTCTTACCCTTGAAACTCTAGATGGAAAACCAACCAGATAAGCCATTTGCATTTTTTTTGGTTACTTTTTACATTATACAACACATTAAAAAAAAAAAAAAAACCTCAACCAGCTGGAGCTCCTGAGATCTGAATTATGTGCTAACTACTCTGGTTAATTAGAATGCTACTTAATTTTTGTAATTCACCCTGAGCCTGAATAGTGCAAAATCCATTTGACCTGTATCTGACAGTCATCATCTTGCCACAAGTCTCGGACCTTTCTAATGATGAACTACTCTGACTGGTAATCACCCTTGGGCCCCCTGTTCCTACTCTCCACAAATTAAAAAGAAGTCTGCAAAAAAAAAAAAAAAAAAAAAAAAAAAAAAAAAAAAAAAAAAAACCCAGTGGAAGGTGCACAGGCAATGCAGTGAGGTTGTATGAGTGGAAAACTATCAGCTGCTTTGAATACTGATGACTGGAGAGTAGAGACTTAGCCAGACATCCCCTAGTCTTTCTGGGTTTATTATAGAGGGAAAATATAGCAGAGAAATAATAGCACCAGGAGAATGGGAGAAAAAAGAGGGAGGAGAAAGAGAGGCAGATAAGGCCAGGCTTTATATGGTACCTGTCTATGAGGAAAAAGGGATGACTCAGTCAAGCTGTGGTTTTCAAAGATGCTTACCAACAGGCATAGAGTGAGGGATGAGTAGTAACTATTAAAGATGTGCTAATCATTAAGGAAGGTTGTTCGATATTTGAAGCCAGAAAGAATAACACCTACGGTCTGGGATGGTGGGAATATGAGGATGGGTCCCTTAAGTAATATTTCATTGAACAGCAGCAATACATGAATGCTTACTACAGGCAATGAGACAGGATTCCTTCATGTGCAGGAAAAGGATTTGTAGACTACCAAAAGCAATCTTCAGATGCAAAGTATTTTCCACTAACATCCAAGGACACTCTAACCACAATGGGAAAAAATATCCCAAAATTCACATAGAATCATAAAGACCCTGGATGGGGAAACCAATTCCAAATCAAAAGAACAATATCGGAAGTAGCAGAATGCTTGGCCATAAGGATGATGCCGAGTCGCGGTGACAAAATAGTCACATGGCTCAGTAAGTACCAATGATGGCTGTCATGCCTTTTCATGGGTATTTCATTCAAGGAGGGCCAACTTTCCAAAGTTAGCCCATTCCACATGCATGAGCTTGTTCCATCCACGCTGCTTATCATCCAAATACCAGCAAATCTTTAAGAAAATAATTACAGCAATACAGTAATAACAACAAGAGAGAAGGGTACTGCTTTAAAAGGCATGCTTTATAATGTCATGGAGGTAAGGGAAAGAACAAATAAAACCAATCAAGTTCTTTCAGGATGAGAAGATTTGTGGGGAACTGAAGGAACTTCAGACTGGCACATTGTAAGAGAAGGGATATTTGAAAATATCTAAATATCTAAAGGAGCTCCCGAAGTTACAAGTGAACCAATCACGGCCTTTGCTACATAACTATTTCATCTTCAACGTATTTATTCAATGCCTTGGATTTCTCATCATTTACATTTTTACTTGCTTGATCTGAGCTATTCCAGTGTTTTTTTTTTTTTTTTTTTTTTTTTTTTTTTTTTTGAGGTTACCATGCAAGAAGATCTTTTTCCTGATTTCTTCCTCAGTCTGGTTGTTATGGGCAAATCGGAAGGCTACTGATTTTTATGTGTTAATTTTGTATCCTGATTCCTTTATGAAACTGTTTATGAGCTGTAGAATTTTCCCTGTAGAGTCTTCAGTGTTTTTTATGCCTAAAATTTAGAAACTTGGCCTTTTCCTTTCCTATTTGTATCCCCTTGATCTGCTTAAGTTGTTTTATCGCTGTAGCTGAGATTCAAGTCAAATACTGACTACGTATGGAGAGAGTGGAAATTCATGAGTTGCTCCTGATTTTAGTGGAAATATTTCAGTTTCTTTCCCTTTAGAATGAATGGTATTGGCTGTGGGCTGGTTACAATTTGCCTTTACAATGTTGAAGTGTGTTCCTTGTATACCTCAATTCTCCAGGACTATTTTCATGAGGTGATATTGGATTTTATCGAATGACTTCTCTGCATGTGATAGAATTATCATACAGTTTTTTTCTCTCTGTTTCTATCGTCAGTTCTGTTTGGTGACTTGCCTATATTGAGCAATTGCTGAGATGAAGTCTTCTTCATCATGGTGGACAATATTTATGTGTTCAAGAACTTGATGTGTAAGGATGTTATTGAAAAGTTTTGCGTTTATGTTCAGAAGAGATGCTGTTCTATAATTTTTATTTTGCTCAACATTTGTATGGTTTTGGTACAGGATAATTCTGAAATAATAATAATAGTCTGGGAACATTTGCTAAATTTCCATTTAGCAAAGTAAATTCAGGGGAGTTGGCATTAGTACTTTGATGGTCAGGTGGAATGTGCGGTATGATGATTTAGCTACTGACATGTTTGTTGAGAAATTGTTAAATATTGCCTTCATTTTCCTAGTAGTTGTAGATCATTTAAAATTGTTTATTGCACTTGATTTCTTTTTGTTAGGTTGTATATATCATGAAATGCATCCATTTTCCTTAGATTTCCTAGTCTGGTAGAACATTTGTTTTGAAAATATGTCCTTTGGTTTCTCAAAATTTCCTCAGTGTCTGTGGTAATGTCTCTTTTTCATTTCCAATTTTATTAACTTGCACCCTCTTTTTTTTTCTTCTGTTTAATTTGGCTATCTTGGCATTTGCCACAAGTTTGATAGACAAAAAAACAAAACAAAACAAAACAAACAAACAAACAAACAAACAAAAAACAGATGCAAGAGCAATTGAAAAATTGAAACAAAGGTGGAGGAGACAGAAAAACAAGAAACGTGGTAAAGTTAGAACAGTAGGGCTCTTTAAGTTCCGGGAAACTTTGCATGTTGCATGATGGTAAAGGAAAAGATGTGACCACAATCAAGTCTTCAACAGATCACTGACTGATGTAGATTGGCTGGAAAATAGAGTCTAGAATAGACCTATATAGAGCAGTTTCTAATCTCTAATTCTGCATACGATAATGAAGGCAGGGTGGCACAGCAATATAGGAAGGAGGATTAATATCTAGGTGATGTTAGGGAATCTGTTTACACTGATGCATTTAATATAGAGGTTAGGGTAAAAGATAAAATAATAAAAACATCTTGGTTAAGCTATCATTTTTGTAACCTCATTATTGGTACTAATCAAACTCAGAGTTCCTTACAAGCTAAAGACATTTTCTATATAGCTCAGAACACTGAATTTTGGCTCAGTACCTAGGTACGTATGGAACAGCTTATCTGCTGAAGGAACTCAGTAGGTATCCCTTTGGAAAGTAACATACTGCTTTTATAATATTCTTGTGACTACATTCAGTTGAACATGAACAAAGGAGAGAGGACCATAACAGTCCTTGGGAAATGAGCAATGTTCTCAGGGAGGAGTCAAAAGTCTTTAGAAAGAACTCAGTTGAAAAATCACTCAGCGATAGAGAGAAGTTGTGTTTCTATAGTTCCACTACCCACATGGCCTTTCCCAACTACCTGTCACTCCAGTTCTATGATATCAGAAGCTCTTTCTAAACTCTGTGGGCACTAGGTATGCATTTCATACAATACCTATAAGACTGTAAGCACTCACACAAATAAAATAAGTATAACTGATTTTTTTTCTTTTAGGCAAAGAAACATCAATGGAGTCATGAAAGTAGGGGCTAGCATGGTTACAGTGTATGTCAAAAAGGGGGGGGGGCATAACAAGCTGGCAGGGATGTTTTCTGAGAAATACTGGGCAAGCATCAGTAGAGATAAGATGGAGAAAATGTAAGCTTGGGATATCAAGGGTATTCAGAAGTACTTATTAATAGACTGCTTGGGGACTGCTGCTGGCTGCTAGAATGGTTCTCACCATTCAAGCCCCCTTTTTGCTTCCCTGCATCTTGCTGGCTTTTGCCTCATAATCTCTTGTGTACTGAAATAATAAAACCTAATTACTTCCAGTTTGTGACTCTCTCTGTGCTCATAACTTTTCTCTCAGTTCACAGTGTTACTAGGGCACACTTCCTGAAACAAAGGTTGTATTTTGACCCCAAAAGATTTCTGAGCATCCTTTCACTGAGGAGCAAACCAATAAGTTTGTTCTACCTCCCAAAGCTCAGCAAAACTGCTTAAAAACATGGTGTACATCCAATGGTTTCTGCCTACCTCTGCAGAATTATTCTTTCCTCTGCTATTTTTAACAAGTGTTTCACACACACACACACACACACACACTCACACACGCATCCTCTTCAATTTTTTTGGATACTTATATTACTTTTTTTTCTTTTCTTTCCTTCCTTTCTTATTTCTTTCTCCCTTCTTTCTTTCCTTTCCCCTTTTCTTTTTCTTTCGTTCTTTCTTTCTTTCTTTCTTTTCCCTTTTTCTTCCTTCCTTCCTTCCTTCCTTCCTTCCTTTCTTTCTTTCTTTCTTTCTTTCTTTCTTTCTTTCTTTCTTTCTTTCTATAAATAAGACTACAAATATCTCCAGTAGAATTACTAAACTTTGGATCTGAAACAATTGAAATAATACCAACAAAAAATAACACTGTCACAAAATACCAATAGCAGTAGCGGAGCACTGTATACAAACAGTGATGTTCAAGTATGTTCTGTAGAAGTGGTACAATGCTTGGCATCCTCAGGAGCTCATCTTCCTTACTATCTACCAAGTGTGATGAAGATTCTAGTTTAGCAAATGTGAACCAACTACAGAGAAAGAGGTCACATTTTCAAAGTCCAGTGACTTATGTTGAAAGCACACATCAAATGGAATTAGAACGTCATCTTCTCCTTAACTCTACAATGGCTTTCCCATCTACTACAGAGCAACAATTACAGCACTGAAAACCAAAGAAACTCATTTCAGAAAGACTGGAGGCATTTGAGTTCATTACCATCAAATTCCCTTCAAGGGCTTTCTTCGGTTTCCAAATCAATCAAGAGCTGTCTCTTTAGCCTGTGTTGCAGAACGTGTGTGTTTGTGGGTTACTGTGACCCACATACATATTTAATTGAGGTCTTCTTAGGAGAATTGTTCACTTAATTGCCAGAATCCAACCTAAACGTGTGCCCGGGCTATGGTGAATACCTGTGAAGCTTGTAGAGTGAAAACACGCAGAAGAATAAGAGCAACTCCTGGGCCCCTAGGCAGCAGGAGAGAGGACAGGAAACCCTTTCCTTCAAGACCCCTTGCAACTGCATGGTATGTAAAACTGTTGGGTTTTGCCCATTTCCTATTTCTCAATGAAAGGAGATTTCATTTCTAATTATGGTTGAGCTATTTTTGTCATATCCCCTCCAGGGTCACTGCCTCCTATCCAGCACTTATTAATTTGGGAAACAGTTTGGAAAATAGTGGAGATTAAGACTGATGGGTGCTATTTTAAACTATACTCCAAAGAGAAGCTGAAATAAGCAGTCAGTACATCCTTTGGTATGTTGATAGGCAGTGAATTGTAGCAAAAGGGGAATTAAGCTCCAGGCCAAAATTAAGTCTTATAGAGCATCCTAGCTTTATAACCATTTCTGTGGCTGTGAAACCTGGTTCTGTTTGCACAAGGCTATTTAGTTTCTAGAGAATTCTATCTGAATGCCTCTAAATTACAATGCCATTCAGTGAAGGGCTAAAATAGTTTGTTTTATTATTACAGAAGTGGACAGATTTCTCTTTTCCTTCTACTGTTCTTCACTTTCTACCTAGGCCACAGTAGGCATGGCTTTTGCCTTGGCTCTACCATTCTGCATGATCAAGTAACTCAATAAAACAGCACTTTTATTACATTAGTCACTCTAAAGAGTCTACATAATCTCTGTGTTATCCATTAAGCCGAGACCACACCCCTCAAGATAACATTCAATGGGCCCTACCCTCTATGTTCAACTTGACTGTGAGTTTTCCCACAGCTGTTGATTCCAGATCCCTTCCTGCCCCCTATACCAAGATGTACAGAGTAACCTAAGCCTCATCCTACATTCTTCTCTATCTATAATCTCTGCTTTTCCTAATGTCTGCTACAAACAACATCTCTGCAACGAACATCTTCAGAATAACTCTATTATTATTATTAACTACCTATTAATACAACAATAGCATCCAGCACAGAACAGAAAACAAACTCTAACATCCTTATTTTACTGCCTTAGAATTGTGCCCATTTCCCTATGCAAATACTTTCCCATTTCAGTTCAAATCACAAGGTCTGGCAAACAATGTGAAATTTTGGAATCTCTCATGAATGGACCTCTCAACTCAACATCATTTAAACAGTAACTGTGTAATAATCAAGGCACACGGAAGTCAGTAAAGATCCTTCAGAGTAGAATAAAGAGCCCTGGATTTTATGTGCATATGGAAAGAATGATCTTGATTTTTTTTCTCTTACCAGCGCCATGGTTATCAGTCAAATGACTCAACATTTCCAAGACCCAGATAACAGTTTTGTAAACTCGGAGTAATAGCAGGACCTCCTCTGATGCTTTTGAAGTCATCCCAGGAATGATAAAACTTATCTAAAATATTTCCCTTTTGAAATATGACATTCTATTTGTCTGCCTTTTTAAAAAAATTATATAGAACAAGACAACAGAGCTTCCTAAGCTCTTCTAAGATGTGGTTTCTTTGATGGAGTTAGGAACAGTGGATGAAGATGACTTAAAACAATTATTTAAAAAAGTTACAATATGAATGAGAAGGCTTATTAACAATGACCCACACTTACTGATTTTATAATATCTGAACCTGGAAGTAAACTAACCATCTGTTAGCACGCTATAAGTAAGCAAAACTATACTGTTTTATAAAAATAAAGATAATAATAAAAGAAATGAGCTAAGCATAGTGGATGGCAAAGTATCAGAGTGAGTGGCGGAAGCCAGTGTTTGTGTAGCTCCACTGGGTTGGTGTACAAATGCTCATCCTGGAGTAACATGAATGTCCAGTACAAGAGTTGTTATGGTAATTTAGTGGAAATGTGTACATGTTACAGTTCACACATTATAGGTAACATACATTACATTTTGTTGCATTAATTTTCATTCTACTTTAAAGAGTTAATTGAAAATAAATCACTGCTGAGTTGGAGAGAGGTTCGGTCGTAAGGAGGACTTCCTGCTCTTGCAGAGGACCAATCACTCACATTTGGTTCTCATCCCTCATGTCAGGCAGCTGATAAATGATCTGTGATTTCTGCTCAATGAAACAGGACACCTTCTTCCTGACTCTGTGGCTTCCTGCATTTACATACAAACACACACATATCCATACTTAAAAAAATAAAAATAAATTGTTATGTATGTGTTATATATTGTGTATAATTTTTGGTAAATATAAAATAGTATGGCTCTTAGTGAATTCATGAAACAACTTTGGTGTTTGTCCCTTGTTCATTGACCACTTGCTCTTCTCTCCAGGTGGAGCCATCTCTGTTCATCTGCTTCCTGATTGATATTATCTGTATTCTGCTATTGCTCTGCAAAGCCACTTTAGGTTTTTGTGGTTACTCCAAGTTGTATGCATGCAACTGAAGACCATGATGTTCACTATAACCAATGATATATTGGAATATATATATATATATATTTATATATATACATATATATATAATTTTTATATTTTCATATAAATTTAGGAAAAATATATTTAAGATAAAGGAAGTTAAGCTTTGACAATGCTCCCCACAATGAAACAAAAACTACCCAAAATTTTCAAACCAGTCATGAGTAATCTCCTTTTGAAAGGGTTGGTCAAGGAAGTCCAAGTAACTCCACCAAAAAATATCAATGTAGCCTTTAGGTGCCTCTCAGAGGTTGAGGGTATGCCTATTGCTGAAGAAACTACGTGCTTAAAATATAAAACACATATGCAGTCACCAAACTCAATCACTGTTGCTGATGCCAAGAAGTGTTTACTGGCAGGAGCCAGATATAGATGCCTCCTCAGAGGCTCTGCCAGAGTCATCAAGATACAGTTGAGGATGCTTACAGGTAACCATTGGAATGAACAAGGGGACCCCAATGAAGGAGCTAGAGAAAGGACTGAAGGCGCTGAAAGGGTTTGCAACCCCATGGGGGGAAAAAAACATTATCAACCAACCAAACCCTCCAGACCTTCCACGGACTAAAACACCAACCAGTGAGCACACATGGAGAGACCCGTGGCTCCAGTTGTGTATGTAGCAGACGATAGCATTCTCTAACATCAAGAGGCCTTTGGTCCAGGGAGGGCACGGTTTCCCAGTGTAGGGGAATGCCCATCTGCTGAGGTGGAGAGGGTGGTTGAGAGACGGAGCACACCTTCATGGAAACAAGGGTGGAGGGGATGGGTGTGAGGGGAAAGAGGATAACACTTGAAATGTAAATACAGAGAATATTCAATAAAAAGAAAAGAAAAAGTAAAAAAAAAAATACTTGGATGATTCGTGCTAGACCTGACTGAAAAGTCTCTCTCCTGAATCTATTCTTTCATGGTTCCAAAAAACACTGCACAAGCTGTTAAGTGAGCAAAAGAATTAAACAGTCCTATTGAGACTGAACACCTATGAACCACAATTTCTAGCATGCAATATGTCCATAAAGTACAAGTACATATTGGCGGCAGTCAGCAAGTGTCTAATCAGACCTTACAGTCCACTGAGGGAAACTATACCTGGTACTGGAAACATTGCTAGCTTCCCAGAGCTAGTGAGGTCACTGACCTTAAGGGATTAAAAAAGCCCATTACCATCCCTTTGCTAGACTAGTACAATTTCTTAAGAAATTCTAAATCGTATCTTATACTTACTACTAACCCTCATCAAAAATGATTCCTCTTATGCAAATAGAGACATCACAGAAAACCACAAGACAATGCAGAGATTAATGGATCATGAGAAGACCAACCACCCCCCAAACCACATTAACATCATACATCCTGCATCTATGGCTTAAGGAACTTTATAGTGAAAGGGGAAACTATTGTATGAGAGATATAGTGCTAAGAAGTCTACTAGGTAACAGTTTTACCTAGAAATGGCTGCATAAGCCAGTCTGGAGCCTTAGTAATTTCTGTGGACCTGACTATGTGGAAGAAGAGAAATTTCACAGGGTATTTCAGACAATGAATTATAGGCAACTAATGACTGCTGGGACTAGAATTAAACTCCTGCGCAAATGAGTCCCTTCACTGTTTGTCCAACGCAGAACAGTCAGCTTTGAAATCATGTACCCACATGTGACAAAAATGGACTCAGTAGGCTGTACATAAATATATGTATATATGTGCGTGTTTATATGTGTTAGGTTACAGTTATAGCCAGGAACAAAAAGATGTCAACTTGAGAGGGGGGAAGGATGCGAAGGCTTTGAAGAAGAGTAGCTGGGAGAGATCACAGGGAGAAAAGGGAGAGCGGAAAATGATGTAATGTTATTCCAATTAAAATCATGAACAACAAGTAAGTCATTAAAATACTAGATTTAAAACTAACATATAGCTTCCACATGAATTTTAGATACGTGCTTTATTTAAGGATGGAGAAGTGAGCAGAGCAAATTTCTTTTAGGGGGATCATAGTGGGCATTGATCTACAATGCCACTGGGAGATGGCAGAGAACATAAAGTCAGGTAAAATTTGTTGATGGGGCTTTGAAATCAGATACAAATGCAAATGAATTGCATGTGTTACTATCTTCTGGATGATTAATTAAAACCCCATTTTTCAGAATTAGAAGTGAGACATATCTTGAAGAAGGGAGTGATTAGCAACCCCTGCAAAGCACTGTCATCTATTTTAAAATGGACTTCAGCAGATCTAAAGTGACCCGCCCCCACACTGTACAATCTCCAGCTCTAGACTCTCAAATATCAGCGCAAGCTGATAACTGCACAGCTTTGGCACTCTCCAATTATCCCCTTTCAGAGCCAGAACACACAAACACTTTCTTGCATTTAATTAAGTATTGCAATTCCCGATTATCTTTGATTAATGAAGAGCGATATCGCGTATAGCTAGAATTATGTGATTATTTTACAATTGATCTTTAATTATTCCATCTGATAATAATTTCACTAATTTTCCATAATGTTCTCATCTAGTTTCATATAAGTGAGCTATAACAATTAATAATTTTCCTTAAAACTGATTTGAAGTTTTAGAATGAACCCTTAACCTTCAAAAACTGTTGTATGGGGGCTTGGCATGATTTCCTAAGAGATCTGAATCAAAATAAACACTGAGATCATTTTGTGGTATAATTTTGGTTTACCAGTAACCCAGTTATCCCAATTCCTTTGCAGTAGCTTGGCCATCCTGGTCAGAAAGAGTTTGAGTTCCTGCTGTCCTGACAACTGTCGGCACAATGAGCAGGCTTCCTTGGCTTTCTTAACTACTGAAGTCTAGTAATGAGATGTAGGTAGAGTTTTTGCTGGGAGACAGGTAATGTGGTGAAGCACAGGATGGTAGGCAGCCACCTTTAGCAGTTGGGGCAACAGCAAAAAAGAAAGGCTAAGAATAGAATTTTTAGTCTTTGCCTTTCTGGTCAAACAGCTGAGACTAAGCAGGTTCAGTATGTGATTGTCTCAAGGAAACCTTAAAGGCTCATAGTGGCCATATAAGGAAGGGAGTCAATCAGTGAACCTTGTAGCAAATAACCTGTGTCCTGCTGTATTGAATCCCCTTCCTCCCATGACAGACCCTCAGAGTAAAACTACTGTCAACGGTTCCAAACTGAGGAAAAGAAATTTTATTAGGTCATCTGGTTGCTAGTCAGACCTAAGACTCCATCCTTAAGTTATCTGATCTAAGACCTGTTTTTACAAATTCCACAATAAATGAGGTAATACATGGATGACAATCAGAATCATTCCTCAGTCCTAGCATTTGTTCAATAAATGGATTGTTTTATTATCTATTTGCTGATCTAATTCGTTGGGTCCATCTTTGCTAGAATCATCTTGCTAAAAAAAAAAAAAAAAAAAAAAAGGACTGAAACTATTCATGTACTGATATGGCCTAGGCAGAGGGCAATACGGTGACCCTGACACTTGACTATGGAATATAATCTTCTGGAACTTGGGCTTTTTGGAGACAGGGCTGCTGGAGATCATGAGCAGACACAGCAGGACTAATGACTACTGATGAGCTTACACCCTTGTGCCGAAAGCTTCATGCTAATTATACGCGGAGGGCATGACTTCAAAGTTTCTGAAAAATATACTGCAATTAGAAAATGGTTCTAAACTCATGTATTATTTCCTAGTAAACTTTACACTCAAAGAAAAAATATGTACCTTTCATTACGGCTAGCAAGTGGACTTGTCCCCCTGCTCTGTATTCATATAATCTGCAGTACCCCAAGAGCCCTGTTCCCCATGTTCTATTTGAGAAAAGCTGGTTGGCAAAGAGATTGGATAGCTTGTTAAAGGTCACTTAAGTTGGAAATGGCAAAGTCAAAACCACCACTCTCCCCAGAATTCCCTCTATGCATACCACAGCTGATCATTTACATGGCTAGTGTTATATTAGTTTACTAAACCTCCAAGTAATTAATAATAACACTCCAGGGAACCAAGCCTTAAAATCGGTAATTGTTGGGAAACTCAACAAATCTTCTTGAATACATGGCACGTATGACCTCTTCCTTTAGTGGACACATTGGATAATCCTTTGCATTCTCTTCATAGCATATAGACTCCATTCTCCTCATCAACGGACCGTTTCACAGGTGAGAGCCGAGTAGGTTGGAGGATAAATGAAGAGAGCCTCTGCACTAAGAATGTATTTCCCTGAAGACCCCTTCTTTAGTATTAACGAATTTCATTTCAAATACCTGTCATTTTTTTCCCCTTTAAACCTTGAGAAGTATGTTTGCATATCAGACTTTCAGAAAAGTATAACAAGACAACTTTCTACAAGAATTGTATTAACAAGTGCAGAACTCAAAATGACAGTCTTCCAAGCCATGTCTTCTTCCTCTAGGGACTGACCTTATTTCATGGTATTCTTACCTTCCTCTGAGCTGCCAAGGGTCCCTGTGTACACTGTGATGTTACTCTACCAGTAATACAAGAACATAAAGATATGACCTACATGGTTCATTTCAAATCCGGCAGTTGCCTACGACCAGACGTTAATCACTCAGTTGGAATAAACATCCTAATTGCAGGAGAGGATCTGGACGATCCAGGAATGATTACTAATGAGAAACACAAGCTTCTAACTATCCAGCAGTGTGTCCATCTTAACCAACCGGCTTAGATCTTTGTGCCACACCTTTCTCTTAAAGTTATGTGCTCGAAGATTCTTTTGACAGAATCCTTCCCTATAAGATGTTGGTGCTACTGTAAAACTGAAAAAATAATATAAGACTGACAGTTTTTAAAACACAATTAAGGCAAAAAAATTACAAAATAATTTCCTGGCACCCTCTCTAGCCCTGCCCGGTGAAATCTTCTTGGCCCACACAGTGGGTTTGCCTCACGATGCTCAGTCGATTCTCCCATCTCCAAAGAATATCCCATCTATGACTTGCCCGGAAAAGCATATTTGAACTTGCTCTGTTAAGTACTTGGTATATTAGAGAGCTGAGGGATAATGATAGTGCCCCATTAGTTATCATTTATGGAAATCGAAAATGAACGGAAGATTAAGAGAGGTGCAATTTGACTAGCTTAAAATAAAACGTAAGCGTTTAATCAGCCATTTAAAACTGTCCAACCGTTGGCTGTATCCAGAAGTCTTTGCTTTAAACTAACCATAAAATAGTTTTGTATCTGTATGCCTTACTGATTGATGTTTCCTAGCCGTGTTTCCTTTCCTATTCTGTCTCATTGGAAAGGTTTACAGTTAACCGGAATACAATGTTCATCTAATTACTGTTATTTATACAGGCGTTCCATTTCCCTTTCCTCCTTTACTGTTCTTTCCATTTTTGTTACTCCTCATTTCCTCTCAGTTTGTCACATATATCTTGCCTAAGTCGTTAAAGAGTAAAATAGGAGCTGATTTTCTTAGAGGCTGATTTGAATATTTCTCTTTATATTTGAGCTATACACTCGGGGATGCATATTAAGCTACACTTTTATATACGTTGTGAGCACTAACACGTGTGGTCTGTGCTAGCATGGCTGTGCTTTCCGTTGAAGTAGGATGAATGACTTCATGTCATTCCCAATTAGGCCCTCCCATCATCTGTCCTGATTAGCTCAAAGTAGGATTAGGTGAAAATGGTGATTCATGTGCTCAGAGGCTAAGGAAGAAAGCAGGACCTGGCCAGCCCTTTCATTAACATCCCAGCACCTGCTCCCATGGCAGATCTGTCCAGTGATGGATGTGCTTTTAATATGGCATCCAAGAGCCCTGGGGGCTATGGAGATTTAGGTGGCTTGTTAAAGAGCTGTCCGCTCTGTCCTGTCCTTCAGGCAAGGGTTCTTCCCTGCGTGTCTCTCTGACAGTCTCCCTCATCTTTTCATGGTTGCCTCTATAAAGGGTCATGCCTCTCCTTTATTGCGCTTTTCTCTCACTTCTAAACCTTTGCTCCTCTCAGGATTCTCCACCTTTTGACTGAGCAACTTGACTGTTGCTTCTGCTGGTGATGTTGCTGGTGGTGCTGCTGCTTTCCCCAAAGCTTGCTCTGACTCCTGGAAGCATGTGTGTTCTACTCCTTTCAGATGGCTACCTGGAATTGGAACTACAGGCTCGCCCAGTTGGGAGGCTGTGTCACACAGGTAGAGAGAGCTCAGTCTTCCCCTCATCTCTTCAGCACAACTCTGAGAATTATTGCTGTCATGCCATATATAGATAGAAATGATGAAAAATCCCTGCTTTCCATGCCCGATCAACATCAAGGATGTTTGAGATATCACTTGTACCATAGTATGTGTTATCTCTACCTTCAATACTTAAAACATTTATTGTTTTATGTTGCTCAAAACTCTTTTTATTCCTTCTGTGCAAGAAATAATTTTGAAAAGCTGTCATTTGCTGGTTTTCATTTTCAAAAAATACTTGATATTAGACATACATAAAGAGTGCCCTGTCAGCTTCTTATTTTTTTCAAAGCAACAGTGTATACTCACACACACACACACACACACACACACACACACACACACACTCACACATTCGTTGTCTGTTGGTTATCTCGGGTCTTCTGACTTTACTCAGCTTCTTAGAATTAGAAATGCTGCATGCACTGCAAAGAAATTTGAGTTTATTTTTTTCCTTCCACACTTTTACAAAAATCACATCCCATTTATGAATACTGAGGAGTTTGATCACAACTTATGTTCAGTTAAGATGAAGGCTAATAACAACATACAGTCTTTTATAATGGCTAACAGTGAAGGCAAAGACATATCAAGAAAGGAAGCAGCACAGGGGGTGATTCTGCTAAGAGTGGCTTAAAAGCCTTTATTGTATGCCTGCCATCTAAGGGGGAGGCTGTCAACTAGCACATTGCTGAAATGAGAACTGTTTAAACGACAAAAGGCAAGCCATCTCGATGTGGATATCTTTAAGTCCCAAGGTCATTGACAAAGTCAGTCAGGGTGGCAAAACATTGGAGTGACCAACAACCGTAACCTGCCATTTGTGAGGCTCTGGGAGAAACGACTGACATATTTCACCAGAAGGCATTTTCTTCTGCCTTAGGATGAATGCAGGCTTTCAGGTAGGAGGCAGTAAAGACTGATGATTGTATCTGCATCCTTGCCTTTCTAGAGCTTTGAAGCAGAGGAAATTTTATTCTAAGTCCTTAAATAAACAAACCCCAATATATAGCATGTCATCATCAGGAGACTGCTCCATTTTGGGATTTTGAAAACATTCTCCACGCATTTGGAATGTACATCTTTTTAAAGGTCCACGACAGTTTCCAAACAAGGAAAATAAAGGTACTGACACTGTAGGAAGGATCAAGAGTTTAATACTTCTGATCAACTCTAAATTATAGAGTAAGATAAAGGTATAACACTAAAGACAGTTGAACTCAAATCCATTAAATTGATATCTTTTCTTTCATTCTTTCACTTCCCCATCTGAGCAATGGGACAGTAGCCCTAGTCTTCATGCAGGATTACTATGAGAATTAAATAACTTACGATACATAAAATAAAATAAGCGGATGGTGACAAAGATGACACTTGCAAAAAATGAGAAGAGATGTGTTAGATAAAACCTTCAGGTAAGAGTTTTCTTGTGACTTGGATGAGCCTCCTCTGAACACCTCTGTGTTGAAGGTTTGGGATCAGCTTGTAGTACTAATGGGAGGCTGTACAATTATTCAGAGGTAAGATTTAATTGGGAAAAAGGAAGTCAGCATTCCCCTGAAAGGGATATTGAAACCCCAAACTATTTATTCCTCTCTCCTTTACCAATATTTGACAGTTTTGACCCGCTGCCTCCTGCCTGTTGTGATGGTCTGCCCGGCCATAGTCTCTGAAGCAACAGGTTAACTGATCCTGAAAAGATTTTCCAAATTGACTTGTTAGGAGTGGGGGCTGATAAAAGGAGATAGGGCTCCCAAGAGGCATGAAGTATTTGTGTTCAAAGTGTGGTCTGATTGATCAGTGTCATGATTCCGGTTCTATAATGTGGCTGAAGAAAACAATCTAGTTTCTATAAGGTGATTCCTCCCCTTGGAAGTCACATAGCCTCAGACTCCTAAGACATTTCCCTTATTTGGGGGATAGTCTGTCTCTTCTTGAGCTTCAGCTGGTCCTGTAATTTAAGGTATCTTCAGGCTTAAGAGTGTGATTGCAAAACTATAGGTACTTTTGAAGAATCCGGAGTAGTTGGTTATAAAAGTTGACATTAAGACACTCTAGTTACTCCTGTCTTGTTCCTTCTACCTGGAAAAGAAATCAAATGGGCTGTGTCTCAACAGTGTGCGGTCCCACACTTTTCGAGTGATTAACACACCCGTGAGCAGAGTTAAAGGGGTGACTGATCCAAAGTAAAGAAGATGATAGAAAATGAATTCAGAGATGTGGGGCTTTTATCCTGCTTCTAGCTATCATGTGGCCTCAGGTGAGAAGTCAGTGCTTTTTCTAAGCAAGAGCAGTTTGCAAGTACCTATTATCCCCATTTCACAAATGGACAAATATATTCAGGAACATAAAATAACCCACCATAGTTTCAGGGCTAGAGAGCAGTGGCGGAGACGCTCACATCCTTTTCTGTATTGCTACAGAAAACCAATTCTATGGCATAACAATCGGTCCATTCCTTGATGCCTCAAAGGGTTCTGAATCACTTGGGCTACTTAGCAAGTGAAAGCAACCAAAGACTTTTTAAAAGTTAGAGTATAAACTTTCCTCCCCTGCAAACTAAGATGGTCTACTTTAGATGTTTGCATCCTCCCCCCCTTTTTTTTGAGCTGATAATTCTGAAATAAATGTCCATAAAAGGACTGCACTTTCTAGGGCGCATAGGATGCACTTGGCATGAATTGCAAGTGCAATTGTAGTGGTATGGGAGGAGGAAGAGAAGAAGTGAAAAGAAAGCCTGCGGTGAAATAGATCTGTTGCTGTCTTCCTTAGGTAAAATTCTGTAAGTTATTTGAGCTCCTGTTTAATGCTGGTTTCTGCTGCACTGAAGGAATGGAACCCACCTGTCCCACAGCTATGATAGAACTGGACAGAGTAGGTGATAGAGATTGAAAGACCAGCCTTCTGCATGTAAGATATTTGACAGTGTCCCTATTTATGATTTCCTCTTTCCCCTCAAATCCCCCAAGTTCCATGTCTCCAGGTGAGAAGTATGAATATAAATTATTTTCTGTTTAAAAAGTCAGGACAGGTAGTACATAAATTTTATAAATCCAGACTGGGGACCAAGGAAAATTGCTACTGCATACACCATCTGCAAAAGAAACAGGACAGAGCCAGAGGCATTTCACATTGCTAATAAAAGAAGCTCAGAAGGTTCCCAAGAAGCTAAAGCATCTTCAACTCTATCTCTGACCAGTTAGGATATGGGTGTTCTTTTTCTACACAAATGAATACATGAAATAAAGTAGTTCTCACTAATAAGTGTTTTCCCTCCTTCCTTTGGTTATAATAGAGAACTGACTCTCTTCTCTCTTTTTATTAGACTCAGGGGGTTCAGAAAAATCCCACGTCTTTCACTGGGCTTCAATGCCATTTGTTTCCATGCTAAGGAAATGAATATATTCAGAGAGATGCAGGTTTTAACTTTTTGTACTTTGGACATCTCAGAAACCTGATGCTGCTTCCTATGAAGCAGACAAGGCAAAGGCCAGCAGAGAGCTGACAAATCAATTATTATTTTTACTGTAGTGTCTTCCTATTTTCTCTACTATGCAGCTTGATGCTACAATAGTCTTTCGTCTCTGCCTAACCTGGCTATAGTAAGAATAGAAGGTCTAGTCTGCAAGGCAGAAAGGCATCCTGCGTTGTCCAGCTGTGCACCTTGTAGCTCATGGGTCTAAGGAACTTGCAAGCTAAGAAGGATATCTAATGCAAGCCTCCTAGGCCAAAGGCATGAGAAAGGGGATCTCTTTCTGGTAGAAAGCAAAAGTGTCATCATATTCTGCTTTTTCCTCCATATCTAACCCTTGGGATTTTGCTTCTTCTTTCAATGGGGAGGGAGAGCGTCCATATCCACCGTCCAATATTTGACAAGGGGGATAAGGCAAGAGGAGGAGAATACATCTCTACCTTAATATCTAATGCTGAAGAAGATAGTACATGTGGAAGTAGGAAATGTGATTGACTGCATCTAGCCACGATGAACATTGTCCAGTGAGTCACAGTTACTTGGGATCCTAGCAAACACCAGTGAACAACTGTGCACTCATTGTGTATTGAATGGCTTGAATTTACCAAAATACTCAAAAGAAAACCCAGGGACTCAATATAAAGAAAGATGGTCTAGACAGAGGAAACATCAAAGATTTACTTTAAAACCCCAACAAATAAATTGCGGTTAAGGATGTCATCTATGATACAACAGGAGATGCTGAAGTTTGAACATCATCAGAAGTGAAGAGTTTTGCAAAGAGCATAATGCACTGGGTAGAGGATATTTTATTATACGGAGATTTTTACAATTAGAATCAGTACAGACTAGTGTCTAAATAGACCTAGTGTGATCCAGGCAGTATATGTGAAAATCTGAAGGCTCAGTGGAATAGAGGAACTTTGAAAACAAGCAGGGCATGCAAGTCGATAGCCCAGTTTCTCCCACAGAAACCACAGAGTTTAAAAAGAAGACAATGGGAGAATGAAAATAAGTTCACACACACACACACACACACACACACACACACACACACACACACACACAGAGCAAACTCATTTGAGACAGTATCCAAGGGTCATTTACGTTGGAAAAGGACATATTCACAATGAAAGGACACATGAAGCTGGAATCTGCGTGGGCTCTGGAAGTTCTGACAGCACTTTACTGAAGGAAAGTTGGTGCAAAGATCATCGGATAAAAAGAAGCCCATGAAGCAAAAGCATTTAAGTGGAAATAAGTAAGGTGTGAAGAGGAAAAGAGTACAGAGAGACAAAGAGAAGCATATCACACACAAGAAGAGAGACTTTAAAATATTTGGACAGGTTAGATGATCAGATGGTTGAAATAACATTGAATAGGTTGGGGTTTCATCCAGTAGGGTTTCTTAAGCCATTTGATATTACTAACATCAGTCATAATACTAACAATGTATTAAAAGCTCAGTTCTTAAGGGGTAGACATGATGCATTTAATCAATAATAGGTCATATGTTGACAGATCATTTGTGTATGCATCATGTATTTTTTACTTTATTTTATGATGTCAATTTAGGTAATTCCTTAGGTCCATGAGCAGAATGTAAATATGGGCCATCTGACCACAGAGCTTCAGTTCATGCTCAGAAATGTAATCAAGCCTCTTCCAAGTTGGTGTCATTAGTGAGTGAAACTTAGTGGATGGTAATCTTAAGTTACATAGCAGGGATTTCCCACAAGAGTCAGAAATTCAGATTAAGGCACCACACTAGCTCCTCTCATGAGGACTCACCAAGTGTCATACACACTTGCAAATAGGCTCTCAAATTCACTCTGTCTCTGTCCCTTTTACTCCCTCATTTTTCCTCATCCCCTATACACAAATACAGGGACAACTTTTATTTAAAGGATGCTTCAGGGAACCTAGAAATCCCCTCTGTAAGATCACATACTGAGAAGACCTGCTTCCTATATTATATGTTAGCAAGATGTCACATAGCAGTCAAAGCTAACCATGTTTGGTCTCAGTATGGCCTATGAGCTAGGACATCTTTCTATTTTTAAATAACCATCTTTAATGGAAATGACAAAATATTTTGAGTCTCACAAACACCAAAGGATGTCCTACCACTCAACCCATAAATGAAACTTTACTGGAACGTAAGGTCTATATGCTTAGATGTTGCCATTGGCTGCTTTTACAAGGCACCAGTAGAGCTGAATAGCTTTGCCAAGGACTGTCTTGTGAACAAAGCCTAAAATATTTGCCTCCTGGCTTTTGCAGATAAAAGTTTCTGATGCTGTCCTAAATTGAGATGCTTCTATTCTGCCACCATAGCCTTTCATTGTGCTGTGCTGTACTGTGCGGAATGCACACAATGGACTGAATGAAGCAGGAAGGTCATGGAGAGGACAACAGCCTTGCAGAAAGGACAGAAAGAGCATCACCCGTCACTTTTAATTTGAGATTTGTAATCAATGAAACATAGGCAGCTGCCTATTTCCTCCTAGGCAATAGATGTGAAATCCAAATGCTGAATGGCTGGGGAAAAATGTGCTACTTGGGATATTTTATTGGTATTTTTGTGAGAAAGGATTTTTTTTCACAGTGGGTCAAAGACAAGAAGCAAATGTGTCTAATCAGGTGTTATAGTCTCACAGAGCTTGGACATTTGTGCAAAGAGAGTGACATGCCTAGTCTAACTATTCAGCCACCCATTTCTCTAGAAGGATACTTAAGAACAAAATCAAAATATAAACTGTTTACTTGTCTGTCCAGATGCCAAACCGCTGGCTGTACTCCCTGACACCTGTCAGGAATGGAATCTGTCAGTAACTCATTTTAACCAGAGTCCAAAATCTCTAACATCCTTTGACTTCTACTTCTGTATCTTCTGCAATGAACTCAAATCAAACCCTACTAACTCTTTATTCAAAATGCTTATCTCTTGGTGTTTGGTGGTAACTTATATCAGATTTAAACCCACACGTTAGAACAATCGGAACTGTTGACCACTTATGTGTCTGTCCTGCTGCAAGATTTCAAAAATTAAGGCAGGAAATGGGAAATATATACATCGAATTATTTCAGAACAACAGCCAACAGAGTTTCATACTCATCTATTAATTACCAATCAGCTAGTAATATGATATGGCAGGCTTCAATCCCAGTGAACTCTACAGTATCATAAGTAAATAAAAGTATGGATTCTAAAGTTTTAAAGATCTCATTCTGAAAAATCTTCCCTTTTCCCCTTGTTATTTTCTCTCTCTTTTATTTCTACCCTTTGAGTTAATGTGTCATAATTGACAAGGTTATGCCCACTGATAAGGTGATATGTCAAAGTGCCAATCCGTTTAGCAAGGTAGAAAAATAAACGTGTTTCCCTCTAAACTGCAGTTTGCTTAACCTCATTAAAAAAAATAAACGGCTGAAATCAGAAAGAAAGAAAATGGGGGGGGGGTAATAAAGGGAGGGAGGGATGAAGGGAGGGAGAGAGGTAGTGGGAGAGAACCAAACCAAAAGCTTTTAAAGATATTCTTTGTGATTCTTAGCCATTAGGGTCAATCTGTCAAGGTAATTAATCCCTGAGAGTTTTGGACAGCAGTTTTCTTTTCTCTGAGCTAGAGAAAGCCAAGGGGTATATGCCCCATGCCCAACCCAAATTTCTGGTTCTGAATGAAGTTTTCTGGATGTCAGCTTATGCCCCAGTTCCTTTGAGGGATTAGGAATCTAAATGTTCTTCCACATTGGCTCTTCTTTTTATTTTGAGGTTCCCATTGAGCAAACACGGTCAAGAGAGCAACCTCCATAGCAGTCGATAAGAGGAAATGAATGGGATTCACAGAGAAAGGGTCAGTGGAGTCTTGCATTTGAAGGTGTCAGGGTGAAAATGGTAGACATAGTCAAATAAATTCTTGTAGGACTTCTTCTGGCTTCCTTCTATCTGAGCCTATATAGATTGAATAAATAATATTTCTTCCACATAAGTGAGACTATTTGTCAAATGTACAACAATTCTGTAGTTAATAAGTCAATTTCACTTAAAGATTATAGTCAATTCACATTTTTTGTCTCAGTTTGTTTTTTTTTTTTAATAAATAGTAATTAAGGGGGCTAGCCGGGAATGCAAAGAGTTCTGTCTTTATATTTACAGGGAATATTCAAAATCTAAATCTAAGTGATTAAGACAAAGGGTACCAGCAAAGCTAAAGGGCCTTGACACTCAAACCTGTAGACATGAGAACAGTCTCCAGATCCCATGTAAAGGAGAACGGAGAGAATTTACTGCTCACCTCTACATAAGCTACCATGATGATTGCATACTGCCCCATCTCATCCCAATGTGCACACAATAATAAACAAAAAGTTTAAAAGCTAAGAATAAAAAAAGGAAGAAGAAGGGGGAGGTAAGAAAGAAGAATAAAAGAAAGAGAAAAGCAAAGAGCAGTTCCAAAAGATCAGAATAAAAACTCATTATTTTAGGGAAGGGGAGACAAAGAGCTGTAGAATTTATCTCCGAAACTAGTCCTAACAGCAGATTATTAACACAGATGGCTTTAGAAATGAGACAATCATTGTCAACATCCATAAATATACAACAAACAAATCATGACAAATAAAGTTAATATCCTTTGACAGAAAAGAAGCCACTAGCCTGATTAATCAATGGAGCACTCCAGAGATGTTGTATCTGGATTTCAATGAAACAGATGACAAAGATGCCCATGATATTCTAGTCACCAAAGGGAAAATGTGGACTAGATAATACTGTGCTACATCCATCAGGATCCTTTTGGCAGAGGACATAAGACTAGTGCCAACTGGCTAAGGCACAAGAACTACTATTATGACTCATGTAACAGTCTAGGCCTGGCTCTGATTCCAGAATAGACTGAAAGTATGCAGGACACTTAACCTTTCTTTATATCATGGCTCAACTCCTGCCTCCAATGTGAATAAGCTGAGGTGAACCTCTACCCATGTTACCTCCTTTGGCTGCCATTATGTTTCATCGGTTTCTGTTTCAGCCTGAGTCTCACAAACAAGTCTACCAAAGTACTGACTTTAATATTACTAAGCTATCTTAGAATATGTGCCCTATAGATGTATTCAGCAAATATTCAGATTATCACTGACCGCATTTGGTAATATGACTTAGAACCCGAGCAGGATGTATGCTCAGAATCATATAGTGAGTAATGCAAAACATATAATGTTCTCATGAAAATATGTATTGCCAGATAGAGAGGAAGAGAAGAATTGTAGGGTGTCAGTGGATGCTTACTACACACAGTTAAGTCTGAGACTGCTTTGTTCATAGTTTATTATGTCATCTGAGAGAGCATTTTGATATATAATTTGATGTGTATTTTGACATGTAGCCTTTGGTTTAGTGGTTTATTGATTTTATTGAGTTGATATTTATGATATTTTTCAGTTTATACTAGAGTATTGACTAATTCCCAATCCCTGAGTGATTTTTAATATTGAATACCTTAACAATGACACAAACATGATCTTTCCATATTAGACCAGTTGATGAACATCTAGATAATGGAACATTTCATATCTAAGACTTGTGTTAATGATCAAACATCAGCTATATAAAGTGTCAAGTGTCAAAGTAACTAGGTAGAACAGTAGTTAATTTAGAAGAAATAAAATATTCATAAGTTTTAGTTAACTACAAGATCAACTCAATAGTTAGTCCTAAAGGAAAATTTAGGCTGTAGTATTTTAAAATGCATCATTATACTAATTCAGAATGTCAAGTATCAGATTTTCACTCATATGTAGATGCGAGATTTAAAATTAAAGGTGTGTATTTGTGTGTGTGTGTGTGTGTGTATGTGTGTGTGTGTGTGTGTGTGTGTGTGTGTGTGTGTGTGTGTGTTTTACAAAGAATGACAGGGGACACTGCACTGGAATACTGTGTGGTAGAGTCAATGACACTGTCTTATAAAAACAAAAATTAAATAGACATAAAAGTAACAAGAAGATGAAATTCAAAGACAGGCCACTTTGGAATCTCAAGCTATCTTAAGAGAAAGAGACTAAAAGGCTAATATACTTTGTGTAGAGTAGTATATTGAAATAGTATAGTATGTATCTTTAAATTTCTCATATGTTTGTATATGACATTTGTATGGCATGTGTTCTGAAATGCTGTCCTCTGTTTCTTTAGCTAGCCATATCAATGTCAGATGTACTCCAAGTCCTAGCTAGAGCAAATAGGCAATAAAAGGAGGTCAAAGGAATACAAATTGAGGAGGAAGAAGTCATAATATTGCTGTTTGTAGATAATATACATAAGTGATCCCAAAAATTCTACCAGAAAAATCCTACAGCTGAAAAACAACTTCAACAAAGTAGTTGGATAGAAAATATAAAAGATTAATGGGCTGAGAAAGAACTTAGAGAAACAACACCCTTTAATATAGTCACAAATAATATAAAATACCTTGGTATGACTCTAACTAAGCAAGTGAAAGATCTGTATGACAAGAACATCAAGTCCCTGGAGAAAAAAAATTGAAGAAGACCTCAGAAGTTGGAAAGATCTCCCAAGTTCATGGATTGGCAGGATCAACATAGTAAAAATGGCCATCTTGTCAAAAGCAATCTACAGATTCTATGCAATCCCTATAAAAATTCCAACTCAATTATTTTTAGAGTTAGAAAGAGCAATTCGCCAATTCATTTGGAATGACAAAATCCCAGGATAGCAAAAACAGTTCTCAACCATAAATAGGGGAATCACCATCTTTGACCTTGAGCTGTATTATAGAACAATCAAGAAAAAACAAACAAAACAAAAACAAAAACAAAAATAAACTTCATGGTATTGGTACAGAGACAGGCAGGTAGATCAATGGAATAAAAACGAAGACCCATAAATGAACCCACACACCTATGGTTACCTGATCTTTGAGAAAGGGACTAAAACCTTCCAGTGGGGAAAGGCATTGTAAATGAATAGTGCTGGTCCCACTGGCAGTATGCATGTAGAAGAATGCAAATTGATTTATTCTTACTTCCTTGTACAAAGCTCAAGTCAAAGTGGATCAAGGACTTTCATGTAAAACCAGATGCACTGAATCTAATTGAAGAGAAAGTGGGGAAGAGCCTTGAAGACATGGGCACCTTTTTTCAACTGGGTGGAAAAAGAGTGGCAAGTTTACAGTTTGCATGAGGGCTCTGACTATTTCTTCTAGGATGGAAGACTAGCAGAGAGAACAGCAAGTTCCTGGAATCCTCATCTGCTCTTTTGCTGAGTCATGCCAAACTAGTGCTATTCAGGAGAGATGAAGCCTGACCAAGCATGCCAAAGTCAGAAACACATGAAAACATGAAATGTCACTTCTGAAGAGGAGTTTCCTTGTAGGAAAATACAACACATGCTCATAGTCTTACATACACAAAGGTAAAGCAAACATGATATAGGCACACGGGGTCCTAGGACTCAGTTCCATTATATGAGCACATCTGGTCAAGTTCAGCCTTCATTCTTCTACCTCTTTCTTCTCCACAGAAATAGTTTAAAAAACAACCTTTAAAATTGATGTGGCTTGTCTGTCATTTGGAGATTACTTTTGTGTTTGTGTTTATCTTCCGCATTATATGTGGCTTGAAGGAACCCTTTAGAGAGCTGGTTTTTTATATATGTTGTAATATAAATGGTCCATTATACTTCAGGGTTTAGGTTTCATATGTTGCTAATAGCCCAATGGTAATGATGCTGGCCATTTTTCAAATCCCTCTCTTTCAAACAACACCACCACCACCAACAAAAAAACCAATCAAAAATCTGGATGGTTGATTGGTGGGATGAAGAGATGACTCAGTAGTTAGAAGTACTTCCTGGTCTTTCCTAACATTCACATGGTGGCTCAAAACCATCTGTTATTCCAGGTTCAAGAGATTTGATGCCCTCTTTAGACTATGTATATCTTTTTTTTTTTTTTTTTTTTTTTTTTTTTTTTTTTTTTTGGTTCCATTGTGCCTAACACTGTGATAGAATGCTGTTAATTCTTGGTTTGATTTGATCTGATATTTAGCAAAGAGAAACTACCAAGGCTGTGCCCTCTGGGTAAATTCATAAAAAGCCCCTTGCATTCCTTGGCACATAGTGGTTGATTAATAATTAAAATCAAAGCTGAGCTCTTGAGGAAGGGCCAGGGAGGAGTCTCCTTTCCTGGCAATTTTTATCATTCCTTCACATGCATCTGTGGAAACCCCTGGGGCGGCGAGTCAGTGCTTAGATTCCTTAAAAAGTGTTTTTACAAAGGAATTCATCTATAATCAAAGCAGCCATAATGAGTCAACCTGGGAAACATGATAATTTCTCCTAAGGGTTAAATTGTTTCAAATCAGAAGTCAAAATTATATTTATACTAATGACAGCCTTACAAATGTAACACAGCATTCAACTTTTGCATAAAAATTGCACATTTTAAATACCAAAAGCTTGATGTGAATTTTACACTCTGTTTATGTTAAACCAAAAAAAAGTGAACTTAAAAGTAATCATGTAAATTGAATGATAATAAGAGTTCTTTTATATTTTTAGACTACTTCAAATGAATAATTTAAAAGGCATCAAGCAAAATATTTTATTAACATAAAGTTAATGGTATATTTTTATAGTACCTGATTTTCAAAAATTTGCACTGAGACATTATCATAATCAGCCCATGTCACTTGTGTGCCATTTTACATACACTATTTTTGAATAAAGTTAATGCACTCATTGGCACCGAAGCTCCGTCTAAATCTTATTCAACGATCACTGCTGGCCTTATTAAAATCCTTTTAATTTGCCAACGTGTATGTAAAATCAGGAATGAAGATGGCCTTACTCTTTGAAATATCATTTCTAACAGTAGTGCCTCTGATAATATAACAAGGTCACCTAAAAACTGAAACAATTTGGTTAAAGTAGGAGGGAAATCATAAGATTCAGTAGGTTACCCACCATGAAATGAAGCAGGAAGTATTCTCGCACAGAAATTACTACATCACACAAATAAAACTTTATGATGGTTACTACCCTGTAAATTAGATATTTATTCCCTTCCCATTAACATGTCTTTTCTCAGTGTGATGAGCTGGGTTATAATATAAATCTGTAAATTACATGTGCCGAGGGAAATTGGCTCATTTTCACATCTGAATCTTCATATATAATAATTCTGCAACAGATTATATTTTATATAAAATCAGGCAATTATTAAGCAATTTTCCTCTCATATGACAAGATAATAGAATAAATAGCCTTTAATATTACAAAATGTTCTACCTTCATGATTAACACACGGATGTAATGTTATAGTTTGCTAATTTTATAGGAAGGGATAAAATATAACAAATTTACAAAGTCAGTTTATAATCTGATTTATGACTTTACCCCTTCATTTAGTTCTGCAATGTACCCAGTCAAACAACCTGTTTCATATGTATAAGTTCTTGTAGATTTAATAAGTTGGGTGTTAACCTAGACGATCTAAATCCAATTTGAACATCACTTAATAATGCACACTTCCAAAAAGCTGGGCTGCTGTACTAGAGAATTCTATATATCCTATGGTTAAAAATGTGTGTCTGTGTGTGTGTGTGTGTGTGTGTGTGTGTGTTTGTGTGTGTGTGTGTGTGTGTGTGTGTATGTGTGTGTGTGTGTGTGTATTGTATGTATGCATGTATTTTCTCTTTCTGTTCTTTCACCTAGAGACCTATAGTAAGAATCATATTCCATACTGGGTTGTCTACAGCAAGCCTCAGAAATATTTTGTACTGAAATCAAAGACCCAGAATAGTCCTCCCCAAGATCTTACATAAAGATGGATGAGAGAAAAGAATGTGTATATGTTATCACTCCCAATGATTTCTTTAAAATTCTATTGTTTGTTCCTAAGCAAGGTACATTTTCCCCCTTTTCTGTTGATGTTTTAAACTTTCTGTTTTCTTAGCTTCAAGCTTTTTTTTCTTTCCCTCTGGTGTATGTGTTTTAGTCTAATAGTGCTTTTGAGTGCCCAGGTACCGCTGTGATAAGTGCCACAGAAATACTTATGTAGAAAGATAGATTACTTTGAACTGGCTTTCATTCTCCTTTCTCCAAACAAAACTTTCAGAGCCAGAAAAAGAAATCAAACTTGTTACTGGTTATAAAAATCAATCGGTAGTTTTGTCTGCATAGGAAGTGTGAAATTATGTCAAAGGACTGATATAATTAATATTTGATTTCTAGTTGGTGAAGGCTTCCCTTTAGGAGGAACAATAAATAAAACAAAAAAGAATGCTTCTAGTCTACCACAGATCAGGGTTTTCTCTATCTGTAGTATAGAATTTATAAGGAATCAAAAGCACGAAAATTATTGTAGCATCATAAAATTAAAGCACAGGATGCAGTGAGCTAAATATGCTAACAGAAATACTGGAGGAATGGCTGATGACTCAGAGCTCCACAAACAAACTTGGCATGCTTAATTACCCTATCAAAGAACACAGAACTTTGATAATATATTTTGTAAAATGACTGTGACACTTGAGAGTAGTCAGAATTAAAAATTCCAATTGATGATGCATCAAACTAAAATCTGAGAAGATGATGAGGATGAATATGATGTCCCAGGAGCATTCTTCTGGCCTTCTACCGTGTTTATAATCACCCAGTAAACATTTGAAGCCCCAACATGTTCAAATGATTAATTTTAAAGAAGAAAGAAAGCAAAAGGAACTGGGTGTGTGCAAACCAGTGGCACACTTCAAAGATTCTTCAAGGAGGGAGCACTTTGTGATGGAAATTCTTTTCCTCCAGGGTTTCCCTTGCCACTTGGTATTCACCATATTCTCCCACATTTTGCCTTGCATAGTTCAGCTAGCTTCACTAAAGAAGCCATAGAGGTTTCTTTTTAAGAAAAGGAAAACCAAAGGGATGAGGAGGAGGAGAAGGAAGAAAAGGATGTCAAGGAGGAAGGGGAAGAACAATACAGGAAGATGACAGACATCATTTCAGAGCTGGTTTCATGGAAGCCATCTCCTCTTATGGAGCACACATAGAATCTACTGATGCACACAGCAGTAACCCACTTACATAATCTTTGCATTCCTTGACACCAGAGAGGAGCATTTTAATTAGTTTCAAGTTCTGTTTTGTCACATCTGTCAACCTTTGTCTATTTATGAACCTGTTCAAAAGCCAGTTATTCCTATGAACATGTCTAGTCTCCTAAATCCAATTTGAACTTGACCTTGCCATCCCAAGCTTACTAGCCAAACTCTCAAGGTATGCTGTTTTGCAACTACTGATGCGTTCAAACATTATAATCATTATTTATTACCCAACTTAACTTTGGTGCTAGACTGTAAGCCTTGAATAGCTGGGGTTTTCTCTTCTTACAATCCCTGTCACCTGAACCGCAGCCTAGATTTTGCCCTTGCTGATTATTTTGGTGACTCTAAGAGTTTCACTGTTTGTCTTCCATCTTTGTTTGATTGCCTAGAATTTCCAATTGCTTCCTCTGCGAGTTTTCCTTAGTCACACCCAACCCCAGTCAATTGGTACTCTCTGAGCCACTGTCTGTGTGCATACGTCTTTGCACACAGCTTCACAAAGTCCCAGATTCCATAGTGTTTTAACATTGTACTTTTTATACCTTAAGCCTACTACTGCTTTCTGTGCCTGTCCTGGTTATTTTTGTGCCAACTTGACAAAAGCTAGAGTTATTTGAGAAGAACTCTCCATTGGGACTAAAATAAAACAAAATTAAAAAAAAAACAATAAAACAAATAAAAATAGAATTTCCAATTCACTTGTAGGTGAAACTATAGCACATTTTAAAAAATACTGGTTGGTGTGGGAGGGCCAAGCTCATTGGTGGTGGTGCTATCCATGGACAGAGAGTCCTGACATGCTATTAGAAAGCAGGATGAGCAAGTCATGGGACACATGTCACTAAGCAGTTCTAAGTATCACTATTTACTTGAATGAAAATGAATGCAAAAATAATACCATAATTTACTATGTGAAAAAGAAAAGCACTATACTATGCATTTCACACACATGCCTTCATGTAGGAGGAGATCTACATGATGATGTCATATGAGGTTTCCCATGGGACCAGCCAGAATATATGGGCAGCTATTTAAATCTGTTCTGTGGTAGGAAAATCTGCTGTTTCCATGTATTGTTTGTGGTGTTTCATGATAGCACCAAATTGAATCTCAATCTGGCCCATTTTTTTATCTTAACTTCCTTCCATGTAGTGTCTTTATTTTACATAGTATTTCTTTTTCATCCGGGCAATCCAAGTATGGACACAATCCACAAAAAATGGAGACTATTGTTACCTCTGAAAGTTTCATATTTTAAGGCTACAGTGTTGTCAGTGGTCAGCAGGTAGAGGTACCATGTAAGTTTTTCTAGAAACTATTCATCTTCTATTTCTACATTTAATACCCAATTTCCTTAGCTTCCCCTACTTTCCTAGTCATTGATCATTTATTAGAGAATATTCTTTATCACCACAGACTGCTGGTATTTTTACTGGTCTTCTCAGGCTCAAGTCCTAGTTTATCCCCTGTCCTCCTCCATTTGCCTACTGTATTAGCCCCAAGAACACTAAATGCAGAGAATATTTGTACACTTGAGTCGTCGGTTCTTCAGCCTCAGTTGTAGTTCATCTAGGATTTCCTTGCATCATTAAGTCAAACTACATGACAACTTGCAAGCTGAAATTGAAAAGCCATGTGCAAGCATGAAGGGTCAATACAAAATGGTATTATAAAGTTTGGTACAATTAAGTTTTAGCTCAAGTCATGTGTCCATAAAAGGTTTTAAATCGTTCTGTTATATTCCACTTACAAAGCTGTAGAGAATGTTTTTATTAGTTTGGTTGGGTAGTTGGTTTGCTGTTTGTTTTCTGTTTTACTGGATGACCATAAGAAAGAATTTCTTTTACATAGTTTCCTTTGCTTTTCTATTTTAAGGATTTCCCCATTTCTCCACTTTCCTTACATTTCTTCTGATATCAGTAGAGGGCCTCTGGCCTCAAATCCCATCAGACCTGCTCTTCATCTGAAAAATCTCTCTGGAATATTGGTTCTTAATTATCCTCCAATTCACCCTCATCATTTAACCAAGCTCCTGCTTCCTACCTTCAAACCTATTCAGATTTTCCTTCTTAAATGAAGTTGCCCTTGTCACCGCTCATACCTTCACAGCTCTCTACCAATAAAATGAGGAGATTCTACAACCTCTACCTTCACTTTTCCTAACCTCATCTAATAGGGTTTCAGCCCTCATCACTCAAAGGAACCTGCTCTCTCAGGTTCAGTGCCGATTCTTTAACTGGAAGAGCCAATTTTCACCCCCTCCGTTTTATTCTGACCTCAGTGGCTTTCACAAAAATCTGTTTTTGGTCAATCGTGAGGAAGAATCCTTTCCTTGACCTGTCTAGACCACTGTAGATGCTTCTCTGCCCTTGTCTTCTGGGATTATAATAGCTTCAGAGAATATTCCATTCTTTTATTTTCACATCAAATTAAAAAATTAAAAACAAAACAGGTTCTCAGTTTTAGAGTGTGCCTTCTCCATTTTTTTTCTTTTCTTTCTTTCTTTCTTTCTTTCTTTCTTTCTTTTTTTCTTCTTTCTTTCTTTCTTTCTTTCTTTCTTTCTTTTTTTCTTTCTTTCTTTCTTTCTTTCTTTCTTTCTTTCTTTCTTTCTTTCTTTCTTTCTTTCTTTCTTTCTTTTTCTTTCTTTATATTTCACCATGAGACATTCAAGTGTTTAATCCATTAGGTCTTTTAATTCTTTCTCTCCCAAGCACTGATACATAATCACTCTCTTTAAAATAGATTAAATATTGGGTGAAGCAGGCCTTTCAAAAATGTTTTTTTTTTTTTTACTCTCACACCTCTCACGTGTGTGTGTGTGTGTGTGTATTTCGCCACACATGCTTAAAAAAGGGGTTGGTTATATAATTATAAATGTAATTAAATATACAATGGTTAAGATTCATGCTGTTATTTTCTTGGAAATGACTTTCAATATTATCATATCAAAGCCTTGAAAAGTCCTTCAGTTAATAAACCCATTTAACCCAGTTTGACCCAAGGTTCCCAAACTGATTTGACCTTATAAAGTTTTAGCTCATCATTCTGAATGAAAAAAAAAAAAACCTGCTGAACACTCAGGGAAATGTCAGCAAAATCTAACAATCATGGCTTTTGGAGTCTGACCAACTTGCTAAAATCTTGATTTTCCACTTATTAGCTTTGTGGGTAAATTACTCTTCAAGCTTCTATCCCTTTGTCAACAAGCACCATGAAGCCATCTTTTGAGTGCTGGTGAGATTGCAAACAAATTGCTTCCTATGACACTAGGCACACAGTAGGACACTATAAATGTTGGAAGCATCAGTATTACTACCATTATTATTGTATTATAATTATTTATTCATGCATCTCTCACTTTGCTTACTATCTAGGTACAGTGTCTTCTATATTACTATTTCATAAATATATAGCTACATACCTGTCTATATGCATACCTATATCCACATCTATATATTAATATATAGATATAGCTTTATCATTTATTTATCTTGATATTTGAGAAAGAGAGAGGAGAGAGGGAGAGAGAGGGAGGGGGAGAGGATAATTTTTGAAATCTGTCTCCATTATGTGTTAGCATGTGATACACTAACCTGACTTGACAACATGATACTTCTTGGCAGCTAAATGAAAACTCAACTCATGTCTTTAACCCACAACCAATTTTTCAGTGTAAGAATCCCCACAGTTAATAGATGGTTTATAAGTCACTTGAAAAAGAAATTTTAAATTAAAATGTATTATTTCCATTATTAACTGCTGTTTTAAAAATGCTCACTCCAAGAAATTCATTTTCCTTTCCTTCATTGAATTCTACTGTGGTTGGTATTATTAAGTAGGTGTGTAGCCATGGCCACAGAATTATATGGTTTCTAGAGTCCTTCCAGTGACACTTAAGACATATCAAAACAGTGTCCTGTGGTTGCTCTAATGATGTAGTGATACAGCAAAATCCCTTGTGCAAATATGCATTTGGGGGAATCTCATGTTTCTGTTTTGATAAGAACTCTGTGGTTATTAACTAGGATATAAACTGAAGGCAGAAAGGAGTCCCATTTCTCCCAGTAAGTAAGCAGAGTAGTTTTGAAAGCAAGCACTGCATGGTAAAAATAACATAATAGAAGACATTATTTCACACACGCCATAGCTCCTAAGTATATTGAAAATGATCAAACTGAGTTAGAAAGAATTAGCCAAATCACCTTTTTGCCTGACACTAACTCAGAACAATATTGTACCACTGTATTTTTCCAAATACTAACATTTTTGCAAGGATACTGGATTGAGTTCATCAACTTACTCCCCCTTTAGCTTGCACTTGCTTCAGTGGTTTCTAGTTCATGGAAGCTGCTGACTGTGAGGATGTAAAACTGACCTCAAAACAGACATAATGTCCTCCTTCCAGTCTGTGTGGATCACTCCTTTTTTGGAAGAGACATAGCATTCTAAAAGCGAAGTTTCAGTTTCAAATGCTGGTTTGGACACTTACAAATTTTCATGTTCAGCAAATGTCTGAAGTGTTAGGTGTCTCAGATGCTTGTTTTCAAAACCAATTGAGGACCTGCCTTATAGGGTAATTTTGAGACTTATGAGAATATACAGGTACTAACTATAGGTTCATTTCTAGCAAGTTCACCATCCTCATAATCTTTACCTTCCCCTTGTCAGTGCTGGCACATCCCACAAGTTCAAATGTTGGTTGCTCAGAATGTCTCACACCAGCCAAACAATGGAAAGTGGTTCAGAAACCATTTTCTCCTAGTTGTTGTCACTATAAGTTTTATCTTATTTACTTTCCATTTTCTTTTCACTACCCTTCATAGAATATGATCTTCTTGTAGCATTGAAGGAACATCTACATTGAACCATGTAGTGATGAATGGTTACCATGGAACATATGCTTCTGAGTGACAGACACTTCTCATGAGGACCCTAGCTGTGCTTTTGGATTTAATTACAATGGCCTGACAGATCTGTATCCTACTTGGTTCATCAATACTCCATGTTTAACTTATTCATCCTAGGGTTCTCTGTGTGCTTGTAATAAAAAAATGTGGAGATAAAACAAAATAAATGTTATATTCCACTCACTCCAATGTGAAATTTAATTTAGAAAAGTGAAGAAAATGCAGCCAGCCTGAGTAAGCAATTCAAAATGGAAGAGGAGCCAGTCATCCACCATGTTCTCATGGGACCTTTTATGTGTTGGCTAATTAAAATGACCCGAAGTGTTGAACCTTCTTTCCCTAGGGAATATTTTGAAATTCCTATACATCTCAAGGGAATGGCCATATTGCTTCACTCTCATTTTGAGATGAGAACAGAAGCAAGCCAATTAGCATTGCTAGACTCAAGAGTCTTCAGAATTTTTAGTGAACCTGTCTCTACTCCCCAACTTCCTATCAAAGATGAAGAGAATGAGACCTAGAGAGAAAAATGCTTTGCCAGCGGATATTTTCTCAGTAGAAGATGGCACAGTAAGTAAGCTCATGGTAAGTTTAATCTAGAATGTTTTACTTGTTAATAACATCACTAGCCACCTATGCTTCCTCTGGCTAGTCAGAGTACGCATAGCCATCTGCCATGCTGGTTGTACATATTAAACTCAGGCACCTTCATAGACTCATGTTCTATTCCCTACTGTTTCTATTTTGCAGATAGATCAAGAAGGGCTCCCAGCCTCTGCCTACACAGGACTACTGAGCTCTGATATAACAGTATCATCACCATTAGCTATGAGTCAGATATCTACACAAGGCATTCTGCCTCACTGTCTGTTTTGGGTCTACTTAGAATTAGGCATATTCACATTTTAGATGGTCAAAACATTGACCAGGAAGCACACTATATAACACATGAAAAATATATTAAATTTCAGTTTCTAAAAATAAAGCTTAATTAAAGCATAGCCATTTGTGAGCATGGGACAGATCAATTGTGTCATAGTTACTAAGAATGGCAGCAAAACCTACAAGATTAACCCAAAGCCCCACTATAGAAAGAGCCTATGCACCCCTAATATCAACCATATGTGTCTTGCATCTCAAAGTAACAATAAGAAAACACACACACACACACACACACACACACACAGAGATGAAGAAAAAGCTGATGCCATGTGGCTCCAGTCAAGAATTCTGTATCTCATCCTCCTCTTCATTGACCAGGCTCATGGAGCGTGGTGGAAATCAAAAATAATCTACAAGTACAATGTTTGGAAAGACTGCTCTGAAGTGTGACTCGAGGACAAGACAGGATGTGAACTCAATACAGCTGTGGTTACTATCACAAGACAGCACAAGACTTGCTCATCTTGGAAGGGGGAAGGGCTCCTAAGTCTCAACCCTTCCATTAGGGACTACTGACAGTTAATGGTGTGTAGCCATTGATAAGTTGCCTATGCTCCAATAAACAGCCTCCCACCCACGCTCATGCAGGCAAGCCTGTTTACACTCAGTGGGTCACACACATGTGGAAGCACATGAAAATAGGGCAGGGACTCCTGGGGAGGAAGAGCATCTGGGTTGCAGAAGAAAAGGAAATCAAAAGAGTAATAAGGAAGGGTGATAAGCACCTCAAGTTATTAAATGCCAATATTAAACTGTCAACAAGTAGGGAAAAAAAGAGTGCAAAACAAAATAAAACAAAACAAAAGCTGAAAGAAGAAAAAAGCCTACCACAGGACCTACCCATGTCTACACCATGTCCTCTGCATGTGGAGTTTCAGTTTTCAGTTTAGTGGATTTTGGGAACTCCTGAACAAGTAAATGAATTGGTTTCTGATTCCTGTGTCATACTTAGGGTTCTTTTAGTTTTCTATTGACTTGTCCTACTTCAAAACAATGGTTTTTGTTTTATCTTATTATATTTTATTTTGCTATGTATTATTGTTTTCTCTTAGAGGCATGTTTTTTGTTTGTTTGTTTGTTTGTTTTTCTAATGAAAGCCAAAAGGGGAGTGGGTCTGGGTGGGAGAAGAGCTGTCGATGAATGGGGAGGGGGATTACAAGGAGGGGAAACTGTACTCAGAGTATATTGTGTGAATAAAGAATCTATGTTTAATAAAAGGGAAAAAATAGAAGCTAGGGAAACTCACATATCCAAAACAAAGACAACTAAACCTATGTTTGTAGAAAAAAGGTCTAAATGCAACAACCGGGTCCATGACACAAAGTCTCTGCAGGACTGTAGTGAATATAAACATGTCATACATAAGAAGATCACAGGCATTTTTGTTGGAACACATTCTTTTACATGAGTCCTCTAACAAGAAAATTGTCTGATCCATCCTGATTCATAAAGTGTGTTCAGCTTTTTAGGCTCTTGTGAGGATAAAACTATTTTCATTATGTTGCTAAGACAGCACTGGTTTTTCACACTCATCTTTTCATGAGATTTTAGTGAGGTTTCCTAGAGGCTTCAAGAAAACTGATTTCTTTTACCATGGATTAAACACAGAACCGGATACTCCATCTCACAAAATGTGCTGGCACTAAAGAGAATTCCAATAGCCAAACAATAGCAATGTTCAAAGTTATTTTTGTTTTAGAAAACATGGGCGATTGCTTTAGCCTCCTTTTTTTCATTCATAGAAACATATAATGGTTAATCATTTTTGTAGGTTGGTAAATAATTATGTTTAAGGGTTCTCATTTTAATTTCCAATGGGCTATGGTAGATAAATAAAACTCAAAGACATACCAACTTTAACTGTCCCAGAACATTCTGATGTCTTGTGAGTTTAACATCAGTCCCTCTGGCCTAAGATCTCTGGCTTCTGTGACACTGTCAAAGTCAGATCCTCAATGGCATTCTTCTTTTTCATCCCTTTGCTTGTCCTGTGTCCTGGAGATTCTGAAGCCCTGGATCAGCAAGAGCAACCCCTCTATCTCCAACCTTTCACAGATGATATAGATTTGAGGGCGGGTCACTAGAGCAAGCTCACCAGAAGTGCTCTAGCTAGGCCACCCAATACCACCATCTACAGTAGACAGGGCCTGCTTTCCTGCACTCATGCCCTCAAAGCTGGTTCACACTTAACACCTCCAGAGCCACCTCCATTTTGCTACCTTATCAAAGTATGAGGGCCTATTCTCCCAAGAGCTATAGTCTTTGAGGGGTTGGGCCAGCTCTCCCATTCTCATAACCTCAGGGCTGACACACCAGCGACTGTTCAACCAGGGCCAGCCCTACTGATCTGCCCTACTGATCAGATCTACTGATCGGCCCAGGCAAGCTGCAGACCTCCCTCTGCCCTAGAGCAGCAGCTAGAAAGGGCAGGACCAGCTCTTCAGCTCTCGTGACCCCTGGATCAGCTCTCCCAAGTACCTTAGGTGGTGAGACGCAAGGACACAAAGGGTATCTCCTCCTTGGCACAGACCGTTTTATGGCAGAGGAGCGGCAGGGCTAACTGTCCAGTGCTCTTGCCCTGGGTGATGAGGTAAGCTTCTTCTAGACCAGGGCCATCGTTGCTGTGTTGCTTATGCAAGGTGAATAATCTGCTCTCCCTGGTTCTGCAATAGACAGGGCCCACTTACATGCTCTCATGACCCTGAGATCAGTTCTCCTGACTGTCATGGGTGGCCAGGGCTTAGGGGTCATTCCTCCTCTATTCAAAACATTCTTAAGAGGGAAAAAGATGAAAGATAAGAGAGTTTCTCATGGCCAACAATAATTGTTCACGCCTAGCCGCTAGCATGGTGCCATGCTGGAACCAGCTGCTTTAGAGATGAATATACCTCGTTGATGCCATACAGGTCTATGATGCCGGCAATAGCAAAGGCTTGTGGCTCTCATTTTTAATATTTATGGCTAAAGGGGAGGTTTGTGCTATATGTGCACTCTCTGGTGAACCCAGGAGATGCTTGAGTGGAACAGAAAGTATCCATGAATGTATCGCTGGTTACCAGAAGCATCATTTTAGAGGCCAATTTTGACTGGTGGACACTCTGTTTGGAGATGGGACCTGCCCTTCCTGAAAGACTCAAGGCTTCAGAAACATAACTAGTGCCCCTAAAATGACAGAAATAGTGTCACTCTCACTGAGATTCTGGCTTCTGCACCAGGTTAGTACTTGGTTACAGAAACACATAAGAATATGCCATTGAAATAAGTAAGAAAACAGGTTTTACTTTATTCTATTACATAGGCTCACAAGGTCAAATAGGAAACAACTGAGAACCTTCATAATGAACAGTCAGGGAAATTGATTCTTTTTCATATTCACACAGGTCTTCAATGGGCAAATTATGTTAAAACAAAACAAAACAAAAAAAAAAACTAAAACAAACATAAAAACTATCCAAACAAGCAAACACCACCAGACATAAAAACTGTTGATGAGAATGTATTGTACTTATTCTGTCTTGGAAACATTTTGCTCCTCGTGACTTAAACCTATTTCTAATTTTTACACCAAGCTTGTGAAGTCAATATTATTATTCCACAGGTCTGCGTGTAACACTGGCTTAGCTCTTGTTAATGGAGAGCTACTGTGCTCTCTGTTCTGTCTACACAGAATGTGAATGACAATGCCCCCCATCTGCTACTCATCATGGATGTGTCAGAATTACTGCCGTGAGGACTGCCTCAGTGGGTACCATGATTCTCCTCAGTGCTTCCCTTTATAAGGTCTAAGAAGGGTCAGTATTACTCTTTCAGGTCAGGAGAAAGGAGAACAGTATGATCAGAACTAAAATTCCTGTTCTGTCCTGTGTCAGACTTATTCTAAGCCCTGTAATGTATTGCCAAGAAACAAAACAAACAAACTAACAAAGAGACATAAAACACCTTCTCCTCCTCTTTTGGTATTTATACTTAAAGGATACTTCGTTGAGCCCTCAGAGAATTACAGCTGCTACCTACAGTTTGGAGAATGTATAAATAGAAAAAAAAATTCTATTCATATTGTTTCCTTCATAACCTGTCCTAGAAGAGATTCAAACCAGAATTGTACTAGGCACTGAGCTATCAAAGTAAGTTCTCAGAAATCATTATTGAGTGTTGAGCAAACTTTTTTTTTTTTACTATTTCCCCATATGCATGAAGCCAGCAGGGGTCCCTCTAAAGACCTCCACATCTTCCTCTGATCTGATGGGAAGAAGCACCTGACAAGATGATTTTCAGGTAATCTCTAGCTTCAATGCAATAAGTGTGTAGGTACTGAACTTGAAAGCTTGTGACATTTGACAGAATATCAATGGAATTGTTATGCACAGCTACGGTTGGGACTGAGTATGTAAAATTACATCACAGTGGATGAATGGCCCCATTTCAACAGCTATGAAATGATAACCTTGTCAGCTATGTTTAAGTTTTCAAGACGCAGAAAAGTAGAAAATGCCCCATGGAAGCACTTAGAAATGCAAACCAGAAACATTTGCAATTACATGGATGTGACTTCTCATAAAACAGGGTTAACATAAGAAAGCAAGGAAATAGAATAAAACAGGAGCTGCACCATTTCTCAAGCTGTTACCTGTACATAATCTTCACTTCGCTCTTCTCTATTAATGTTATTATTCTGTTTTAAATAAATTAATAATTAATTATTTCTTTGCACCTTAAGGTAACAAAAGTCACACCATGAACTCCGTATCTCAACACTCCAAAGAACACCCTATTGACGTTCTTATCATTCCTGAGCATTCCACGGTCCATCTGTAGATTTGGGGAAGTAAGTCTCTCGACCAATCTGAGTTGCATCTGCTGCCACGTTTTTTTTTTTTTTTTTTTTTTTTAATCGTGTTCGGACAACAGTTTTTACTTTCAACAGTCTCAGACTGATAATACTTATGTCTGAAATGTTATGTAAGAAGGGCAATAGTCAGGACTCTGGGGGCTGCTGCACACTGTGGAAAAGGCAGAGTTCACCAAGCAGAATCCACAGGAGAGTTTCTGAGGAGAACTTCCAGCACGTGGAGGGATCATTAGGAAGTGAAAGGTTAGCAGTGAAAGGAAACACTGCCCTTGAAACTACAGAAAGTGGGCTGAAGACTCTCTGCCTTAGATTAAACTCTGTTCTTTATGTGAAACGGAGGCTCTCTATTCAAAAGAGCATGTGCATAGCTGTGGGGTACTTTCTGAATCAAATGGAGACAGATGCAGTGAATAACCTATGACCATCTCTGCCTAATGCCATATAAGTCTACTATAAATTAATATAAGGAAGGTAGAAACAGGCTCTCGGGCTACCGAGCCATGCAAACCATCATTCGCATCATCGCAGATGCCAGGGATGTGAGGGGTGCCCAGGACCCAGTGGGGATGACATTAGCTGAAATACTCAACAGAGGGGAGAAGAAACCATCTCCAGTAGAAAGACAAGGCCCCCAGTTGAGGGAAGGAGCCACTCATCATCTCAAACTCCTTAACCTTGAATCTCTCCTGTCTAAAGGAAACACAGGGACAGAAAATGGAGCGAAGACAGAAGGGAAGGACATGCAGAGACCTTCCACACACATACCTTCGGATTCATCCTATCTGCATACACCACAAATCCCGACACTATTGCTAATGCCAAGAAGTGCTTGCTGACAGGAGCCTAGTATGGCTGTCCTCTAAGGAGTTTTGCCAGCACTTGACTAAGACAAATGCAGATATTCATAGTAAACCATCTGTCTGAGCCTGAGGACCCCAATGGAGAAGTTCGAGCAAGGATTGAGGAGCTGATGGGGTTAGCAACTCCAGAGGATGAACAACATCAAGTAACTGGACCCCTCAGAGCTCACAGAACTAAACCACCAACCAAAAAGTTTACATGGGTGGGTCCATGGCTCCCACTACATATGTAGCAGAAGATTGTCTTATTTGGTCTCAATGGGAGAGGAGGTGCTCGGTCCTTTGGAGGTTTGTTGCCTCAATAAAGAAGGATGCTAGAGGAGTGAGCTTGGAGTAGATGGGGGAGGGAGCAATGGCGGGGTGTTTGGAATGGGGAGACTGGGAAGGGGGGCAACATTTGAAATGTAAATAAATATAACAATAATAAAAATGATTGCACCTGCTTTAGGGTAGTAGACATCTCTGGGATATAAAATATAGAGACATGTTTGTCAGCTGCTGACTGTCCACTTCATTGGGAAAGTGCTTGAATATTCAGAAATAGAAAACAAAAGTTCATATGGCAGTATCCTTTCCCACACTTGATAACATCCAACTTTCTACACTAGTGAGTCTAATGGCTGTGGTTTGATTTCATTTTTATTCTGATCCTAAAGAAGCTAAGATTCCTCCACACATCTGATAGGGTATTTCTATTTTTGTGCTTCTTGCTTCCTTGGAATAACATGGCTTTCTCTTTAGATTCAAAACATGTCTGTATGTCCCAAAGGCAGGGACACGGACAATTCAATGGAGATTGTGTATAAAAAGAAAGTTTGATTTTTTTTTCTATCTAATCCAAAAAGAAAACTAAGTAAGTATTGATAACAGGAATTTTATTCTCTGTCAAGGTCCAGATGTGACTACGTTTGCTTGCAGGATATCAGATATTCATTGCAACAACTATGCACAATAAGCTGTGAAACCATCTTGACACCGTATACCAAGGGATGGATGCAGCTATGTTTCCGTTGGAGGCTGTTTCCTAGACAGCACCTGGACCAGATTTGGCCCATGCACTGCACAGTATGTCAAGTCCTATTACTAAACAGAAGAAGGTTTTCCATTGCTTTGTGCTGTTAAGTGACTCAAACACTAGTGTGGCCCAATCCTTTATCTGACGTTCCTCAGGGTGACACACAGAATACTTTGGTTTGCATCATTACATGTGTCACCTGTATCCCTTCCACATTCTTCTTTTTATATTAATGAAGCATTTTCCATGCCCCTACTCCCTGCCATGCTATACATGCTTTCATTGAGATTACAGCAGTTTATTCTATGGTTTAAAACTACTTTTTGTAACTTCATGATCATGTTAAAATTTGATGCCTTTAAATCTAGGTACAAATATTCACATACTCTTCCCTTGGGGATCATAACTGCTGATGGCAAAGCTTAAATATTTACTTTCCAGAGTGTAGTGATTTGGTGGTGATTTTATAGCTATATATGTCTATAATTATTTGTGATGAAAATGATATCATGCTTTATATTGTATTTATTAATACATAGCTGAGCATTCTTAAGAGTAAATTATCTCTGCATTTAATGGCCTCAACATTTTACAGGGCCTAGAAATAGAAAAAAAAAGATAGATATTTGACTACTTCATATTTACTGGTAAAAAATATACTTAAAACAAGTTTTACCCACTATTTCTAATTCTACATTGCTGGGAATTTCATCAGTTTCAAAACTGTAAATTAAGGGGAATTATGAACCATTATAAAATTTCTGGAGAAAAGAAAAGAATCTGTTCACCTGTTCATTTAAATTTCTATTTTCCGTTGTTTTTTTTTTCTTTCTGTCCATCCTATTAAAGTGAGAATATTTACATTTGGAGGTTTCAGTGATGAGTAGTTAGAAAGTAGTTGTAAAAACCTGGAAAAATAGACTTAAAAATAAGACATCATCATGTTTGTTCTTGTATCAAAAGTAAATGATTCTGTAAAGGTAAATCAAAATATAAAAAATTCCTTATACCTGTACATACTCTGAGGATGTCCAATTGTGTACAAATATATGTATCCACAATAACCAGTCAAAACATACTTAGTAAAAGGAGACATGTATATTTCTCATCACTGCAAATGAGATTAATGTTATGATTTTACTAGATTATTATACCGAAATATTGGCAACGTCCCCAGTCCAGTACACATTAGTTCTCGGTTCTTCATACAACAGTATGTGAATATACATGGCATATGAATCTCTCCTGTTCAAATCTAAATTATATTCCTGTACTAAACACTCAAAATTGACTCACTTTAAAATCTAAAAGCCAGCCAGGTGTGATAACACAAACCTGTAATCCTCACCCATGGAGAAGCAAGAGAAGCAGACCTGGGGGGCCAAACTAGGCAGTTTAGTGAGATTTTGGTCTCAGAATAGAAAAATAAAAAGAGACAAAGAGGACCTGGTATTTATCTCAGCCGTAGAATTCTTGGCAGGACCTAGGTTTAACTCCCAGTGTTCCAAAGGGCTAGCAAGCCTGGACAAAACAAAGAGCAATATATCCATCTAAAAGTCATACTTTATAACTCACATGTACACACACATAAGCACACACACACACACACACACACACACACACACACACACACACACAAACACACAAACACACACGCACACACACACCTTGTAAGTTCAGCTCCATGGCCTAAGTGCTTTCTTCTCCAAACCAGAATCCAGGATGCAGAGAATGGAATGTTCCTGAGCATCTGAACCGGATTCATCAGACTGAAAGGGAGCTGAGCATCACCGTTCTTATCTGCACTAAGAAGATGAAAAGGCAGAAGACAACTCACTTTTCAGGATGCCACCCTCTACACTGGACAGTTGGAAGTTTTTCAAGATCTAATAAAACCTTATCCACTCTGACCTAGACACAGTCTCTTCAAAGTCTTGATTTCTGTGGTACACAATAACACAGATGACAGGCTGTTTCTTTTTTCTTTTTTATTTAAACCCCACCAACATTAATATGATTATTAATTTTAGTGGAAAAACAAAAAAAAAAAAAAAAAAGAGGATTCCAATCATTTTCAGTCCCCATTGGACCTTCAGATATTTTCCATTTTCTATAACCACTGGTCAAAAAAAAAAAAAAAAAAAAAAAAAACGAACAAACAAAATCCATTCTACAAAGAACCAGTTGCATTAAGGCAGTCTAAGGTTCCTAGGCAAGGTTACTCACTCTTTGGTTGTAGTAAGAAAAATCAACATTCTGGAACTGTTTATAAAGAAATAGGAATTTCATACAACTTCATGTGCCATGGCATGGTTACTTCCTATGGTATTTAACAATATCAAGATTGCTCTTAGCCCATAGGTAGTTTATTTATTTGGTGATGAAACTGGACTGTCCAAATGTTTCTTAGACAGTGTTATCCTTGTTTCTTACCATGTTAAGCTTTTGCTTAAATCTTGCAGCTGCTGCTGTTTTCGACCCTAAACCTGAGGATGATACTGATTCCTTTATGTCCATTGTCTTCTCTCTGTTTATTTCTCCATGGATCTTTATATGTCTCTCACATTCCTTCTCTCTTATGGCTCAGTCTCTGACAGTTCTCTCTGAATCTCTCTCTCACCTATCCCCCCCCTCCTTTCTTCTCTCCCTCCCTCCTACTGTATAATGATGACAAAAATATCCTACACATATCCTCTGCCATTGTCCTGTCTTATTTTCCATCCCGATTTCCTGCAAAAGAAAAGAGCCATTCATTCACTGCCAGCAAGTCCACATTTTGGAGGGAAAGCCTTGGCTTCCAAGTGGTGTCACCAGGAATACAAACCTCCAGGAAAACAATAATAATAAAAGAGTGTTCCCTCCATGGCGCTTTCTATTGCTTTGATTTAAACCATCTCCTGCCACAGTAGAGTGGCAATACTTCAAACAAAGTCAGCTGGATCCGGGATGCTTTTATATCTAACCTGCACGGTCCACTTTATGTAGGGTTTGCCAGCACGAGCCTGCATGGGAGAGGACAGAAAAGCTAACGACTTTCACCTGGAGGGGAATTTGAAAAATCACAATCTGCTCTGTAATTACCAGGACCACTGTTAGGATGTGATTGATTACACACAACACGGGAGGGAAGCAGGATATGAGAAGCAGGGTGTTCAGTGTCCACTAAACTGTAAGAATCATGAAATCCCACCGCATCCAAAGATGGGTCTTTGTCAAAGAACGAGCTCTCGTTATAACATGAAATAAAGATTGAATTTTTATTTCTTTCCCCCACTTACAATGTCCTCGTGACACTGAAACCATGTGTGTTAATGAACAAGAATTATCTAAACTATTAGAAATGGAATACATTTTCAAGTAAGGCACACTTCTAGGTATTAAATATTAAATCATTCTCTTTGTGGGCATGTGCTTTCATGTGTGTCTGCTTGAACGAGTGCAGGTCAGAGGATGAGCCTGAATGGCCTCCTTATGTGAAATGAGGTCTTTCACTGACCTGGAGTTACAGGTCCATATATGATGGCTGGCTAGTAAGTCCTGGGTATTCCCCTGTCTCAGCTTTTCCACCACCTGGAATCCACCCGATATTCCAACCATCGCATACAGTTTTTGTGGATCAAACTCAAATCCACACATACACAAGGCAAACACATTAGCAAATGAGCTATCTCTCAAGACCACACATGAAACCTTTTATTTTATAGTTATCTTAAATTACACCAATATTCATCAGTTAAGTCACTGCATGTATTAGTCAGCTTTCTCATTGCTGTGTTCAAAATCCTGAAAGAAGTAGTTTCAATAGAGAAAGGTTTATTTTGGCTCCCATTTCAAATTCAAATCTGGCCTACATTCACAAGTTCATCAGTTAGGGCAAGTCAGGGCATCGGAAGCCAGAGGTGGCTGGTCCAACTGCAGTGTTCATCACAAAGACGAGATGGATGAAGGTTGCTGCTCAGTTCTCTAATTCCATTTTTATTCAGTCTAGGACCAGAATCCACAGAATCGAGCCACCCACAATCAACATGACTCTTCCAACTGCAATTACCGTAATCTAGAGATTCCCTCAGACAGGTTGAGCTCCTCTTCTAAGTGAGTCTCCATCAAGTCGAGAATGGAGATTCCCCATGGAACTATTTTCTCTTCCATCCTTGTTTCTACTTGTTTAATGTGTTTGTCACTCGAGATAGCATCTATTTCTCGACAGAAATGATTTTCTCTTTAAGTTGTGACTTTAATTTTCTTGTCAGACAATTTTTCATCTTCTAAAATGCCAATGGGCCCGCCCTCTCTCTTGCCTGCCCTCCTACTATCCTCCTGTCCTGTTCTCTCTCCACTTCTCTCTTTCCCTCTCTCCACACTCCCCCATCTCTCTCCTCTTACTCCCTTTCGCCATTCTCTCTCCTTCCTTAAAACACAGGAGACTTTTGTGTCTTTTGTATGAGCACTTGCTTAGGATGTGTCTCTGGCCAACTGTACGCCCATGGGAGAAATGCTCATTCCCAGGAGAAGTTAAGCCCCAGACAAGAGGAAATCAGACCTTTCTAAAGACATTGCCTGATAGAGTTGTTGCCAACTGCCCTGCTGAATTTCTAAGTTTCTTAGGCAGAAATCTTTAAGATCATTACACTTTTGACTTTGTCTCACCACTGCCATCAAATTCTCTGAATGCAACCTTTGCTTATGATCCTAGCTGGAGACGTGTACCACCTGACCAGGTGAGTGATTAGTAAGAGTGTGTCATCCCTTTGAGAAAGGAGCATGCTCAAAGCCATATGCTAGGGAGAAGAATCTGCCACCTGTATGCCAGGTTCAAGGAACCAGATAGGACAGTGTTTAGCTGTTTAAATGAAACTTGATGAGGGTCTGGCCTTAAAGGAGAAAGAAGACATGGCTCTTTTTCCTCTAAGCTAAAAGATAGAAATTCAGGGCACTGCCTATGGACACACAGCAATATAACCCACCAATGGGGCTCAGCAGAGTCCTAGTCATTTCCTTTGTGACTTTCCAATTTTTTCGTTGTGTTCTAAAAGCACTTGTAGAGCACCCACTGAGAGTCTGAGAGGTATGATTTATCTTGAGGACCAATAAAGTTCTGCCTAAAAGGAGTGTTCAGTACCTCAAGTCATATCATGCCTTCTTTGTAATCTAATATAGTCAGCTGATGTTTGCAAGACACAAGGAATCCAAAGAGTTATTTCAAATTCCTTGCTAGTGAGAGTTACGCATCCTGACCCACTGTCTTGACTTTACAGGACACTTCCGGCTGCCATATGGGTATTAAATTATGAGTTTTGGCTTATTCAGTTAGTTCTCCCTGGCTTCTGGAAGCCAGAGTTCAGAGCTGCAAGTATGGTTAGACCCATAAGCTGATTACATATATTCATCACAGCACATTCTTGAAGATGACACTTGATAGAGTAAAATATCTGATTCCCACTGGGTTATGATTACAGATAACACCATGATAAAGACTCTGCCACACACTGGCAAGATCCATGACAATCTGATGTCCTAAGCACTCATGGAAGACCTCCTTGAGAGGAGCACTAAAAGACTGATGGCTTTTTCTTTCTCTGAGGCTGCAGTGGGGTCATTGTTCTTCTTAATATTAACTTCAGTGATATTAAATGAGAATCCATGGGCTAAGTGAAGGGAAAAAAATGGAATCCTTCCTGGCTACATTTACTTAATTTCCTGATGAGCGCTCCAAATTTTCTTGCTAACTGAAAGAGATCTTTTCTAAAAATAAAATAATTGAAGTGTGACTTCTGTTCTGCAAAAGTTTTAATAACACTGGACTTCACTGGATCATTAAACTTCTCATGCAAATATGCAGTATGTGTTACTATGATTGTATATACGGCCCCCACAGTTCAATAGATGAAAGCTTTTGTCCCTAGTTTAGCCCTGTGGGAGGTGGTGGGAGCTTCCATAATTGGGGAACAATAGAGGATCTTCTGGTTACTGGGAATGTGCCCTCAAAAGAAAGAAAGAAAGAAAGAAAGAAAGAAATGAAAGAAAGAAAGAAAGAAAGAAAGAAAGAAAGAAAGAAAGAAAGAAAGAAAGAAAGAAAGTCACACCCTGGCACTTATGTTCTTTGTATTTCTCTTTAGAGCCACTGGGGAAATTCCTTACCTCATTCCTCATAGAACGGCAGCCTTACCATAGAATCAAGATCCAAGGATAAGAGACCATCTGCTGTAGTATTTAAAACCTTTGACCAAACTGAACCTTTTTTCTTTATAAGCTGATGCACAGAGGTGTGTTATACTATAGAAGCTGACAGAGGTATGTATTCCAACTATCATTACTCCTTTTACGTATCAAGACATTAAAGCCAAGGTGGGAGAAACATTTGACCTACAATCCTAGGGTTAGAGTGGTTGCTGAAGAGTACAAACCATTTTTCAAGATCTAATTTGGTAATATGGGAAATGAGCTCATAGGTAGTCCCAAAGCAGCATTAGGAACTGACTGTAACTCTTTCTTAGCCCACTATTCCAGAAGCAGCAGGTTGGAGCCTTTAGGAGCACAGGAGCCATTTCTTATCTACATTTCCTTAAAGATTTATTACTGTGATTATTTTTATGAGTGTAGAAATTTTAACTAAATGTAGATCTGAATACCCCTTGTGTACATGACAGGGACAATGGCCAGAAGAAGCCACTGGAGCCCCAGGAGCTGGAGTTATAATTGCTTGTGAACTGTGAGATATGGATGCTTGTAACCTAACTCAGCTCAGCTCCTCTACAAAACCAGAAAATACTGTTTTAACCACTGAGCTTTTTTTTCCCTCGTAGCTATCATTTTATATAACCAATTCTGGCAAACATTTGGTATTCAAGTGACAAAAAAGTTGTTAACTTCATCTTTGTGTACACAGACTTATATACCTACTTATAGACTCACATACCTATCATACAAGTGATCTGTCCCTGAGCAAGACATTGTTATGGGCTGTATTAGTGTGAATCACAATTAAGCTGCTGCAACTATACTGTAAGCATGTTACTTGTGTTACTTCGTTTTCACATCTCTTATAGACTAGGAGTTTACATTACATTTTGTTCTCATGAACAACAGCAATCATCAGAGCCTTCTAGACTTGGATGTGACCACAAAACCAAAGAATAGTAAATATGGCTTAAGTTAGGTTTTGACACCCCCAGAATAAAAGTTCTCCACTCCGTCTCTTCATATGTGGTCACCTCACATTTACTTATCACTCATGGTAGCCCCTGGCTAACAGCACAGAAGTAATTTGTGTCTCTAAATCCGATTCCTTTGGCTGTGACTATGGTAGATCTTTATGGAGAGTTGGAGGAGAATATGTACTATATAGTCTCACACACAAATACAAACATTAAATTTGTGCTTGTTCATTTACCCAGTGTCACACTTCAAATATAATGCTAATTGGAGGTTAAAATTAGATGATGTATCTAGCGGATGCCTAGGAATCTTCATACTCTTCAAAATGTTTTTACTTAAAATGTTGACAAACCATCAAACAAGGAAGTGCTTGCTGATTGGGATCTTAAAAATGGGACCTTTTAAAATTCAAAGCAAAACGTGTTTGATATGCACAAAACAAGTTGCAGAGTACCATGTCAAACAAATGAGAAAAGATGCTGAAGTTAGCTCTTGCAATGATCCATCGTCTTTGTTAACTCAACTGCATCTTTGATCTAGTAGGCACATCTCTGGGTTTGTTTATGAGGACATTTCCAGAGAGGTGTAACTGAGGTATGGGACCCACCTTGTAGGAGGCAGGATGAACCCAAAATGGAAAAAAGAAAAAGTCAGCTAAAAGCCAACTCAGCATGGGCAATCCTCCTTCCATATCTTGTCAGCATTGAGGAAACTCCCAGGACTTCCTCTTGCTAGGGTCCCTACACAGGGAACCAACTACCATTGACTAAATCCCAAGAAACTGCGAGCCAAAAGCAAGTCCTTGCTTGTATCCTTGCTTCTGTTAGGTAGTTTGTCAAATGATGAAAGGAACAACAAGGTAGGTGCTTCTAGAAACATATAAAATCAGAGCTAAGTGGGCCTCAAAAGTGGTGGAGAGGTTAAGATCATGTGCTTCTCTTGGAGAGAACTTCAGTTTTGATTTAGCACCCATGTCTGGTAGCTCATAGCCACCTGTGACTCTAGTACCAGGGGAACTAATGCTCTCTTCTGGATTCCACCGAAATTTGTGCTCTCTCTCTCTCTCTCTCTCTCTCTCTCTCTCTCTCTCTCTCTCTCTCTCTCTCTCTCTCTCTCTCAAACACACACACACACACACACACACACACACTCACTCACATATACACACTCACACTTACACACATACACACATACCACCACCACCACCCATTCAAAGATTTTAGTATTGTTTTGAAAAAGAGATAGTAACATGGTTAAAGGGTTACCAAGAAATTGTCTCTCAGCTGAGAATTGTTGACCTACTAACTTGGTCATCTACGTTGTACCTTTTCCAAACCTAGGGATGGAAATTTGCCCCTGTGATGCAGATTGATGCAGATGCAATCGCTGGTCCTCTGCTTGGTGCCTTCATTATTAACATTGGTTCACATCATATTTTAAAAACGTCTTGGCATCTTTTCTTTGGGTCATTGTCAGGTGACACAAATTTGTCAGTCTTTGGAGGCATGAGACATAGTGGCAAGGGTAGGAGTGTTTACACATAAAAGTGGACAAACTTCCAGACTTGTTTTTCTCTAAAAGAAGTTCAGAAGTACATAGCTCAGACAATTCTTGGAGGCATTTATTCACCTGAAGTGTGCCTCATCCACTCCTGAGAGCTCTGGGACAGAGACACAATAGAAAATGTATTTTCATTTAAAATGCTAAGTCTTTGATCTGCATTCGAAATCACATTAATTCAAATGCTGCCAATTTGAAATTCATTGACTTATAGAATTTTAGAGATGAGCAAATTAGGAAGATAAGTAGAACTACACTGGGAATATTTATTCTCGTTGGGGAAATACATTCGCAGCACTTGAAATAAGCAGAAATCTTAGAGCTGTTTACAAACAGTGTTTCTAACCAAAATGCCTTCTATAATATTTAAAATAAATAATTTATTTTAACACTTCTACTCAATCCACTTTAGTCTCGTGTGTACTGAATGATAATAAATATGCATTTTATCATTGAAAACTAGGGCTTATATATTGTCTCCATACATTTGTCTTAAGTGATGAATCAGAGACATATTTAAGCATTTTAAATAAGCAGCTTAATTAAAGTCAGGACACTTAGAACTGTAACAGCCTTATGAGCCATTATGGCAATTGATACCTATCACATTATTATGGGGCAAGCTCAGAACTCAATTTTTTTCCAATTCTTTGGGCAATATTTTTTCTTACTTTTCTGCAAACATGAGTAGGTTCTTTTGTTAGGTTTTCATCAATAGGATGGTATCTGATAAAGTATGTTTACAAGAAGAAAACAATTTAATTGAGTGGATTGTCAATTGATTGATTTAGGGTTATAGAGAAAGGGTCTAGTTCTATAGAAAGCTCATAACTATCCTCCTGCCTCATCCTTCTCTGTGTTTGATTACAGGTATTAGCTTCCAATACTTGACTAATACATTTTTTTTTTTCTTATGGTATCAGATGTCTAGTCCATGGTCACTCTCCATTGCTACACGAAGCTAGTGACAATGTAGGACTCTTTGGTCAAAGCCTTTTGATGGAGGAGGATACTTACCTCTTGACAAAGAAAGAAAAAAAGTAGAAGCAGATAAATATACTAATGTGCTGTTAGATGTCAAATCCCCAATGACCTAACTTGCTTTTACTTGATCTTATCTGAGAAATATTTCATTACGTACTGATGTCACTGCCGGATAGTGATTAGGTATTTAATCACTGCAACATTTAAGATGTAAGCCAGAGGAAGTATACATTAAATGTATATATCTCATCACATAACATTTGGAAAACATGAGTTAGAAGCAGCTAAGTAATGCACTATTCTTTGGGGGCCATAGACAGTGACATTGTGTTCAGAAAAACTTTTTCCAACAATAATTTGAAAAATATTCTTCCTTATTAATCAGGGCAGAATACACAGTCATAAATAATTTTCAGTTTTCTGTTCACATCCACTTCTGCTTTCTTTGTCTTTCTCCCCAAATCAGTTGTCTGCCGCAACTGCTTATCCATGAAGTCTGACTCCAGATACATGGCAAGGAGAGATTATCAATTCCATCATTTAGTCAAGATTTGTAGAATATCTGGTGGTTGCTGTTTTTTTTTTTCTTTTTTCTTTTACAGATTTGTGGGTTCCTTTTTACTAAGATTTTGAAGCTGGATGATTTTGGAGCATTTAATTGCCTAAGAGGTGGAGTGACAGACCAGCGGACAAGAACAAACATTGTTCTTGCAGAGAACCTGCATTTGTTTTCCAGAACATCTGTGGAGAGGCTCACACAGTTCCAGGGGATCAGATGTCCTCTTTTGGCCTCTGTGGGTACCTGCGATCCTGTGCACATATCTCCCTATATTCATCCATATAGTTAAAAGTAAAATAAATATTGTATAGAAGATCATGCCATTGGCTAAACTCTCTACAATATAAGATCAAGCTCACCACCTTCTTCTCCACTCCCTGTTTGCGTAAGTGTCCCTCCAACCACAGTTCAAAGCTTGTACTATTCATTCATGAAAAACATTCATCTATGTCCACAGTTTTCCAAGACTGAATTAGGCCCTAATGACTGGAGGAAGAATATGTCAGACACAGTCACTTACACCCAAGAATGTCATAGAAGGACAGACAATTAAAATGGAACATTTAAATTTAATGAAGTTGATAAAATGCTTGAAGCAAAATGGATACAAATAAAAGGGACTCCGGGGTAGGAGGTAGGGAAGTCTTTCCTGGAAAGACATTGTCCAAAGTCACATGGAAGAGGAGTACCTGGAAAGAAATTTCTTGGTTGTATAAATGTGTCCTCTACAAAGAGTAATGAGAAAGAAGAGGCTATCCAGGGCACAGAACACAAATATTCCTACAAGATGCCCGAGAAGAGGAAGTGACTCACAGGGATGAGAGAACTTGATCTCAACATAGTCATAGACACTCCTTAGATGATGAGTTGGTTGGGAAAAGACATTCTGAAGGATGTTCAGTGAGAAGAGCAGACAGTAGGCCAACACATCTCAATGTCTGTTTTCCGAGCCACTGAGCCCACTGCAATAATTTTAGCTATTCTCCCCCCAGTCTTCTCTCCCTTCACTGCATCACATATATTGTCTGTTTTTATTTAACTGCAGACTTAGCTCACCTACTTAATGTTCACCTTGCACTTCACTAGACAGTCACGGGAGTTTGTACCACTCCAATCTTTCGGAAATATCCCTGCTATCTTGGCCATAGACATAGAAAGAAAACAGAAATGGATGTTTCCTACTCCCAAACGACCTAGCAGATCTGAAGGTTGCAGTGTGCTTTCATTGAAAGTAAAATAGAAAACGACTTAAAACAAATGGCTATAAATATTCTACTCACAAGTGCTTTAAGATACAAAAAGGGGCTAGCATATTTTAGGGCAGCTTTATGTGTTATTCACAAACAAAATTTCAAGAACTGTTGGCAGACTCCATAGATTTATCTAAAGGAAATAATAAGAAAAGTGTGCAGTGGTAAGAGAATATTCATTAAGCTCACATACATTGGAAATAAGTTCAAAATTGTTCAAAGACAAAGGAGGGTGAAAATGATGGTTGATTCCCCACAGAGGAGTAATATGCAGCTATTAAAAATAATGACAGATACATATTTTGTGACTAATAACTGTGATACAATGACTATAATACTTAACAAAACCAGATTGCCAATACTTGGTTATATAGAACGTGGTAAATCCACACGCTTAGGGGGAAATTACAAATAACAAGCACCACAAAGGTAAAGGAAGGAGATTTCTGGTGGTTTGTTTCAATCTTTATAGTCTGTGGATGTGTATGATCTACTTTATATTATGAGCATAAGGCAGTGCAAAGAAAAACATCAAAGCAGGCAAATTTGTTAAGGTGAAACTCCTGTGCTCGCTGGATAACTTAATTTCAATTTATCTCCAATGTACAGATATTACCTACCTTGGCTCCCTTTCCTGGAGCATCTGAAGACAAGAGACTAGCTGAGACTGGCCAATGACAGCGAATACCTATCCATGCTCCCATCTTTTTCTGATTTATCTTGTATATGAACAATTAAATGATACCACTGATGTGGATTGTCGACTTAACAGCTACAAGATGCCAAAGTCCTAAGATGTGGAAACATCATAGGTGAAGGCCTACAGACAATGGGTAGAGAGATTAAGATATCTTTCTTCCTCTGGGAAATAAAAGTTTACACTTCATGAGAATAGGATGGCAAAGTTTCAGTAATAATTTCTTGGGAATGGAGAAGTGGCTCTTCATTTAAGGGTATTTGATTCTCTTCCAGAGGACCTGCATTTGGTTTTCAGCATGCATGTCACATTGGGTGACTCATTGCACTTTTAACCCTCAAGGTGTCTAATATCCTCTTCTAGACTCTATGGGTACCTTTGTTCATTCTCTGTCTCTGTCTCGGTCTCACTCACTCATTCATGCTCTCAGATCTTCTTTATTATTTAACATACATAATTAAAAAGAAATCTTTTCAATGACTCTGATGTAAACAAAAGGTCTTTGCACATCAAAGGGAATTTCAAGCCCGTAGAACCAAATAAATGTAGCTTATGATGTTATCTTCTGTGCCCATCATAGCTCTTTACATCTGGCTGACACCTTTGGCCTCGGCACTCAGTGTTCTTCACTGAGATGACATCTCCCATCTACCCGAAAACCCATGATCTGCACTACTTTCAAAAGTCAGGTTTCCAAAATCCTCAATGAGCTAATCTCCCTTCATGGTCCTTTAGTGCTTAGTGAAATTCCTCAAGCCTGCTCTCATCTGAATTGCCTATTCAATATTCGTAGCTCATGGATACATTCCTGAGCAAGCTTTCAGCATGATTCACATGAGCACTCTACTTCTTAAACCCTGTGTTCTGCGACAATTTCCCTTATGCAGAAAACACTCTTTTCTGATATGGGGTGCCTTTCCTCGCCATCCTCTAGTGAAGCCCATAAGAATTCCCACTGAGCTGAATCAAATATGCTCAGTCTTAACCAAAGTAATTTGTCACTTAAATTTCTAAACCTCAAGTTCACCCCTATAACTAAAAGTACCAGGCAGTTAAAGCCAAGAGTTTAAATATATGACTAAAGGAAATTAAGAATGTTAGTTTGGTTCTGCTCCAGTTGTTTTTCTTTCCTGTTGCTATGATAAAATATTCTGACCAAAGCAACTTAAAGGAGAAAGGACTCATGTAGCTTACAGTTCCAGGCTACATATTCCATCATTGCAAGGGTTTTGAGAAACTACTTCTATCATACTCACAATCAGGCCAAATGCAGAGAAAGCAATGTAAATATGTATGATAATGTTCAACTCAGTTTCTCTACTTTTTTGCTACCCAGGATCGCATTCCTAGGAAATAGTGCCACCCAGAGGGGGCAGGTTTTCCAAAGTTGAGATAATCATTTCCATAGACTTGCCCAGGGGCTCATTTCCAGGTGTTACTAAATTCTGTAAGTTGAGAAGTGCAGACTAACCATAGCAGGTTCCTAATTTAATACGACATCTTGCCAAGAAGAAGAGCACTCTATAAACATAGTTGAATTTTTTTTTTATGAACCCAAAGGAAAGTCTATGAAGATCCAGAGTGAAGTTGATTATTTGGAAGCCAGAGAAATGTCTTATGGGGCATCCAATGTGCCAAAGATATAAAACATCTGAAATGGAAGGAAACAAATTTCTGTCATGTAAACTACTTAGTTTTAAGTACTTTGTTACCGTACTTTTAGAAAAGTTATACATACATCTGTAGTTGTCACTCTTCATGTACATTAAAAGTTATGCTGTAAGTTGGGATATCTGTATTCAAATTCATTATATCAAAATTCCTAATAAGTAATTTGTGGATATTCCTGTTCTATAGATTAGGAGAAATTATACCTTTTCATGTTCCATATAAGTTAAAAAGAAGACAAATTTAGGTTTAGAACTGGGCTATGTTTTACCCTAGTGAAAACAAAAAGAAGTTAGAACCTTTCTGACCATTGAAATTTATGAAATAGTTAGGAAACTCTGAACAATGAAACACAAGGCCAAAGACTTCATATTTGATCTTGGAGACAAATCTAAGGTTGAAGTGAATGTTTTCTCTGGACAAAACCAAAGGAGCTAGAAACTCTTAGTGGGACACCGTAGCAGTCACAGTCTCTGTTGATCCAGAGTTTGAGCAGTGGGCAGAAGATAAACTATGGAATTCTGAGTTTGGTCTGGAGACAATGAGTGGCCATGAGCTCTAAAGTCTGGGCAATGTCTGGATGACCGCAAGCTCTCACAAGTGAGAGAAGGTGGTAAAAAGAGCAATGAGTATAGCCTCTAATCTACTGTATTTCTAAGTTGATATCTCAAAAGAATTTAAATACCATGTGAAGCACTTTGATTGTCAAAGATTTCTTCAGTTTACAGAAAAGAGTAATCATCAAAGAAAACTTTGAGAAATTAGAATTCAATAACACAGAGTTGCCTTTCATCAAGCTGTCATAAACAAATTGAAAAGGCAAATCGTATTCTTAATTCTATCTATAATGGATTAAATCCATAAGAAAAAAATTGATAAATCAAATGACCAATGGACAAGAGATTTAATGGGAGAGAGAAACAGAACTTAGGATATCCTAAATTTTAATAAAATTTATGAATTACTGAAGAGATGGGTAGACAGCTCAGCCTATGAACTGCTTGCATTATATGAAGATTTGAATTTTATTTTCAGAGTCATGTTGTTTTATTTTTGTTTTGTTTTGTTTTGTTTTTATTTACTGTATCCAGATCTGACAGTGTGGACTAGTCAGTGAAAAACTGATGATAAGGCAACACCAGGCACATACCTGGAGTTAGCAGGTCAGGTGTCCTGGACTACTGTCTGTGTTCTGGGTCAGTGAAAAACTGTCTCAAAATGACAAAACAAACATGCCCAATCCCTGAGGAACACTACTACAGGTTATTATTTGGCCTCTATATGCATTTGTGATGGTGTGTATATGCTTGGCTCAGGGAGTGGCACTATTAGGAGGTATGGCCTTGTTAGGGTAAGTTTGACCTTGGAGTAGGTGTGTCACTGTGGGCATGAACTTTAATACCCTAGTCCTAATTGTCTGGAAGTCAATATTCTGCTAGCAGCCTTCAGATGAAGATGTTGAACTCTCAGCTCAACGCCTGTCTTGATGCTGCCATGTTTCTGCCTTGCTAATTGACTGAACTTCTGAACCTGCAAGCTAGCTCCAATTCAATGTTGTGCTTATAAGAGTTGCCTTGATCATTGTGTCTGTTCACAGCAATGGAAACCCTAAGACAGTATCACACACAGACAGGGTGATACACACATGCATGGGTATGATATTCAACATATCAACTGGAGATATGTTATGATTCTCCTCTATTTGATTTTTATGTGTTGCATCTTTTTTCTTTAGAGTGATAGGCAACCTAAACGCAAGGAAGGTATTTTATCTGGAGTGTTAGCATCAGGTTCATCTGAAAACAGCCCAAAGTTCTTTTTAGCCAGCTCCTAGACCCAGTAAGGAGACATGTCATTTCTAAGTGACAGATCTTCTCTTGAATTCATTGTCATGGCACCTGCTGCATAGTCCTTTGTACATGCATCACAGACTGGGTAAGACTCATCCCCAGCTCACACCCTTTTTCTTCCTTTTCTTCTTCTCCTTCTTCTATTCCTTCCTCCTCCTCCTACTTCTACTTTTTTTCTTCCTCCTTCTTTCTTTCCCTCCTTTTCCCTCTTTTTCCCCTTTCTCCTCCTTCCCTCTTCTTACCCCGTCAGAGGCTGCCTCAGCCAATGAAACTTCTCACATGAGACCTGCGGCTGGTAAGACTGTAGCATATTCTAACAGAGAGCTCTTCCTATAGCCTGTGAGTAAAACCCCAATTTTTCCCTTTCATTGTCTACCATTCACAATCTACTCTTACCCTATTCTCACAAGTAAATCCAAAGCTATGTAGTTGGTCAGTAGCGGAGCAAAATTATTAGTAAAGCAGTTATTTTCAATTCTATGAAACCATGTGAGTCCAGAATGATAATATATGTTCCAGGCCCTGTCATTTACCTGTCGTGTAACCATTAATTTTTTTTCTAATAGAGTTAAACTTTCAAAGCCAGAGGATATCTATTTCCAAAAGTATATTTCAAATGTTTCCAAATTTTGGGGTATCTTTGAACAGCAAATCCAATGTACTGGATCCTGTCAGTGATATGGATGATGGAACATCCCGAGTCAAGGATCTGGCCAACTTCTCAAGGCACATTTCAAAAATACTGTTTATGACCAAAATCAAAGACAGGCATTTACAAATATAAATTACAACAAAGATATTATAAATATAAAGTAAAAGCAAATCTACATTACAAGTACATTCCAAGGACATTATCAACTACAAGAGCAGCAAACTGTTGGGTAACAAATGTGTTCCAAAGCACCCCCATACCCTGCCAAATGCCTCACCATCAGCTGCACAGAAGCATGTGTGTCTTCAAGAAACCAGTACAAAACAATCAGAGGAAAGAAAATGAAAAGGATTGTGTTTCTAACTGGGTGGTTTTAGAAGTTCTGGTTTGTGCTTTTTATACTGACTGAAGACTTTTTTGATACTTTTAAATTTCCTTCTTCTTCTCTGTAAGAACTCTTATTTAAAAATATTTACCATATCTGTCTATTCCTTCATCACAGTTCAAAAAAAAAAAAAAAATCATCTCCCATTTTCCCCTAGTCCTCTGCATTAAGACCACTTTTACCTAAAGGAATGGGATAGACAGGTGTTGCCTCTGGCTGCCTCCCATGTCTCCCTTTATCTTACCTCCTGCAGACATTCACACTGCACCCACCTTGCTGGTCCCCTCTTTGGTGACAACTGCTGATAATAGTGGTCTTGGGGGCTATCACTCTGGGTGGATTTGCATTTTAATAGGTTTCTCTCCCATCTAGGAGCCTTGCACTGGATCACCAGTGATCAGTAAGCTAGCATTTTGCCTGCTCAGTGTTTGAAAGGCAAGCACTCACTGCGAAAGAAAGAAAGAAAGAAAGAAAGAAAGAAAGGAAGGAAGGAAGGAAGGAAGGAAGGAAGGAAGGAAGAAAGAAAGAAAGGAAGGAAGGAAGAAAGAAAGAAAGAAAGAAAGGAAGAAAGAAAGAAAGGAAGAAAGAAAGAAAGAAAGGAAGAAAGGAAGAAAGAAAGAAAGGAAGGAAGAAAGAAAGAAAGGAAGAAAGAAAGAAAGAAAGGAAGAAAGAAAGAAAGAAAGGAAGAAAGAAAGAAAGAAAGAAAGAAAAAAAGAAGGAAAACAAACGTCATGGAGGTTGCTCTTTTTTAAAAAGCAAGAGTACATTTCAAACATTTCCAAGTTATTTTAAAAGGGAAACAGAAGTGCCAACACTCAATTTCTAAACACACCGCTAAATTGAGAAAATGACATTCTTAACTCTAGCAGTCAACTATAATAATGAGGTAGAACCGTGCTGAGGCTGTCTGACCTGGGTTGTGAATAGTGCTATCTCACCATCCCAGCAGCACTTGTACCATCCTTAGCATATAGACATGGCCACTCATTTGTTATGAGCTTTGGTTTCACTGAGTTCAGAATTATTTCCATGTTCACGTATTTGTCCCAAGCAAGAAAACAACAACATATACCAAGAACTTTGGGAACACAGGGTGTGTTTTCTTTATTTCTATACTTGTCCTAGTATGCTGGTTATTTATTTATTTATTTATTTATTTATTTATTTATTTATTTATTTTTGTCCACTTGACATAAAGTAGGGTCATTTCAGATGAAGGATTTTCTATAGAGAAAATGCCTCTTTAGGACTGATCTTTTGGCAAGTTTGTGGGAGCTGAAATCAACCCATAACTCCTGAAGTTGATTCGCTCATGGTGTTTATCACAGCAATAGAAAGCAAATTATGACACCTCTCATGTAGACTCCAAGGGGGTAGCTCAGTATTAGTCTCTCCAAATAGGAGCTTTAAGGGGGGAAATGGCTTATTTCCGCTAACATTCTTCCGTGGAGCCATTTGGTCCTTACAGATTTACTGAGTATCTGCCATCCTGCAGTCACTGCAATGGAAACTGTAAGCATCAGACTTGGTAGCATTGATGTCAGTAGTCATGGCGATGATGAGGATGCTATAATAAATACTGAGGAAGAGTAAGATTGTGTTCCATACATTTCTGCCCATCTATGCAATAACCTTATACAACATACTTTAATATCATCTTCATTTCACAGATGAAGAAATGGGAGTTAAGGTAAATAGATCAGAGAAATGAAAAATGTCAAAATCCTCTAAGTGTAAAATGTGTGGGTGAGGAAACCAAGTAGCTCCATCCCCTCAGAATTTACCATGTGGTACCACCATGTCCAAGGTCACAACACACAGTGGGATAACCTTGGTCCCTAGCTTCCTATTGCTTCCTTTCCAGGATCCCCTGAGAAGAGTACAAAGTTTCTAACTTGCCCTGTTTTAAAATCCTGTTTGTTTTCTGAATTTCTCCTATGTTTGTTTAAAGTTTTAATCTGAATCATTTGCAAAATCCCTCGTTTTCCTATATTCTAATTAATTTCTCTTCAGATCAGTCACTGCTGCATAGTTCCTAACTCAGCCTGAATGTAGAAACCCCAGTAAGCAAATACAAACAAACAAACAGGAAGAGCCCCCACTAATCCTCCCTGACAGCTCCTGTGTTTTACCTAATGAGTCCTAATGTGTTAGGATAAACATCCATTCCAAACTATTTGGTCAGAATTTAGAGAATCAACGTTTTTAAGCATTTGGATGATTTTCTGTACTTCAGTCAGTTCGGGTCTAAATAAGCTTCAAACAGAAACCCCAGGACTTTGTCATTTTGCTTTATTAAAAAAATTACCAGAAGGACAGATTGTTCTAGAAAGTTCTGTGAAGAGGGAATTTATAAGATTCAATAGAACCCCTCTTTCTCTAGGAAAGAAGGTCAAGTACTTGTTCTGCTGTTGGTCAACTCATCACAGAAGTCTAAGAAAATCTGACAATCACACTGTTAATTTAATCCAAGTTTAAGTTTCTTTAATAAAAAATAAAGAAGCAGGCTGAACAAGCCACAAAGAGCAAGCAAGTAAGCAGTACTCCTAGTCTCTGCCTCAGCTTCTGGCTTCTGGTTCCTGTCTCGAGGTCCTGCCTTGCCTTCCCCACCCCCTTTCATGACAGACTTGAAAATGTAAAGTTAAGTAAAAACATTCAATGGGGATGCAAAATTAAAAGTTTCTATCTGTGCTTTTTAGGGTTTTCTACCAATTGGCAGACTCCCACATTATACCTCAAGTCTGGGAGCTAGCAACAAACTACAGCTCTCATTTTCCTGTTGTTTTTTATGGCCCACTAGCCCATAAAAGTATTATTTTGTGAGAACTCTCTCTTTGACAGTCGTTTTCTTCTAACTGAGGGAATCATGTCAGCACTCTCCTTGGAATAATACAATCTCCTATGTTCTACCCATCAATAGTTATAAAGATAATCATAAAAGAGACAAGCATAAGGGACATGTGTTGTGCCCTTCCTAACAATTCCTCCTCCGTCATCATAATTGGTTAGTCACATATGGTTAATAAACCACAACTCATGAAAATTCAAAGACGTTTCCATTTATGAATAGGTTTCTGAGGAAAAATACGGTAGGGTATGAGTCAGTTATTTTTCCATTCTAGACCTGATTCAGAAACACTCAGCTTCTCTTAAGTCTCTATCTGCTCCATCCTTATAAATGAAGATTAAATGTATATAACATATAATTAATTATAACTTAATTATATTAAATATATAATATTTCACTAACCATATTTGTTATGTAGTTCAGATCCATTCTTTAAAGTTTTATCACTATCCTATTGTCTTATATAGTATAAGAAAGCTTGGGCAAACCCTTGAGTGTTTCCTTCACATTTAATTGGAATTTTTTATTCAGTCTTAGCTCTCCATGATGGGTCTACACATGTTAACAGAGTACTTGCTGTCATGTGCTAAAGGTGGGCAAATTATTAAAACAACAAGATCAGCATTCTCTAATCTATAAGATCTAGTCTAAAGACTAAATAAGACCTGCGTGTAGTGGGAGGCTATTTAGTAGCAAAAAGTAGAGCAAAGGGGGTGGGAGGAGACACGGTAGGAGAGATGAACATAAGTACAGTATAAGACATGCATGTAAAAAGACATAAGTACGTCATTATTTTAGCTGCTAAATAAAAATTAAGGCATTAAAAACAAGCACAGGTAGTTTCAAGTAACAATAATATTGCTATGAAGTAATAATAGTATTGCTATGAAGTAATAATACTATGGCTATAAAGTAATAATACTGTGGCTATGAAGAAAATTCTCGAAGCTAGAATAAACAGACTGAACACTGGATGTCTTTGAGCTAGCTAACCTGGAAAGGCTTCTTAGAAACATGGAAATTGGGGAATACAGTCTCACCCTTTGTATTCTCAAAGTAAGTTGTCTTGAGGTGCGACTCATATTCTTACACCAAAGAGTTAGAGATTAGAAATGAAAAACCAGTTTCTTCAACTGCAGTCTCCTATCAATTGGTCATTCCTTATAGACAGCAATTACAAACCTTTATAATGCCTACTTATTTAAGACTTTTTAATGTTTGTATTCATACATGGTATTTCTTTTTAGTTCTCTGCAAATATATTCTTTCCTTAAATTACAGATTGCCCAGTTCTAGTCTTTCTTATCCCCCTTGATTGGACACAGAACTGAAAAGTCAAGTGAATGATAGTTTGTAACTGTGGTCACATCCTTAGGTTGTTTTCTATGCCATTAACTACAGCTCTGCTCCACCTGGGCATCACATGGTCCAGTTACACTTGCTCATCAGAAATACTCTGTGTTGGTTTCTCTGATCTTGCTTTATAGGCTCTCACCATTCAACCTCATGAGAACTTCAACTTTTTCTTTCATTCAGAGTTATACTCATTCATTCTTCTCCCTACTCCAGCCTTTTTCATTCAAATACCTACTCTATGTGCCAGACATTAGTTCATTTCCTCACCTTCCCTTATAGCTACAGCGAATTATTGGAAAGGCTGGACACCAAAGTATCCCTTTAATTTTTTTAAACCAAAGCAAAGTTTCAAGAGACAGAAATAAAGATGGAAACTCCTACACAAAGGAAGCTTACTAAATGGTATAACTATGATTCTTTGTCCATTCTGCCTACAGCCTTTCTGTAGAGCTTGACCTATTATTAAAAATCAATGTCTTGAAATATTAGGTGATGGTTATTAATGGGGTGTAGGCTGCTCTGTTTTGTCCCTTCTCTATCTTATTATTAAATTTGACAGCACTATTCCCATAACTATTTATGGCTTCTTCATAGTGATGTTATCAAGGCTCATAAATGCTGTTCCTCGCATTTTTTCCTCATTGCTAATTGACTACCTGATCCACTTACCAGAGCCCTGTTTTCTGTTTTATTGACCACAGAAATCTCTAAATGTCCTCAAAAGAAACGAGCTAATGTCCCATTTTACTAATGTACCAGGATTGAACACTTCCTGTTATCTCGTATTTTCTATGTAAGTTCTTGGCCAAGAACAACACAATACTTCCCAAACCTCTCCCATTCTAAAAAGAGATAGTAAATTAACTGTCAAATGAGATTAATCAAAATCAGGTATACAACACAGACCCACCCCTACTTCTTGAATATGTGAATTAGAAGATTGAGATGTACAAGAATGGTACATGGGGGAAAATATTCAATGTCTCAGTTATCATATCTCAGCATTACTTTATACCAAGTAAAATTCTTCTCAAAAGGAACCCCACAAGGCACAGCTTTGTAGAGTATTTATCTAGGATATACAAGCCGTGGATCCAACCTGCAAGGCTGTAAGAAACAAAAAGACTCCAACAAAAGTACCCTAGAGATGGGTACCTGGGTATACTTTGTGATAAGAATGCAAGAGCTGCTATATATTTCTTATGAGAAAATATCTGAAGTCAAAACCTGGTGAATGGCATGACCCACTCTTCAAGCTGGAAGAAGAGAAGCTGTTTGGGGCAGAAATGCTCTCCATCAAATACTGAAAAACACGAACATTCCCTCCAGGATTACATGGCTTATGACTCTTGAAGCACAGTGAAATCTTATGAATATCTGAAAAACTGTGTGGCAGCATGAAGTAACCCAGAACAGCATGGGCATAGGAGATCAGAGGATAAGAGTGGAACTGAGAACAGACAGCCAGGCTGGAATTCTTTTCTATATTACAGACATTTCAATTGTCAAAGAGCATAAGAATCTGAAATTTCGATCTCTCTCTCTCGGGTACGGACGATGGATGGAAGCTGTTTTGGCCACATCAGCTTGTATCAATCAGGCTATTGTCACCAGTGTCTACTCCTTAATTAGTGATCTTCCAGAGGGGTAAAAATAGAAATGGAAACAGCGAAAGGGGGAGAAGGCAAATTGAATCCCCATCCATCTCCCGCTGACAGATTCTAAGCCTGAGGTAAGCCCAAGCTGAGGGAAGCAGAGAGGTTTCTTAATTGAAGCGCTTTGGAAGGTGCCTATTGGCTACACTATTCAATTAGGAAAATAAGACTGGTCTCTGAAATTAAGGAGTTAAAAAGGAAAACACCCAAAACATGGGTACCTTGCAGAAGTTCCTGCCAGATTAAGGTACAGTACCTCTTAGATCCAGTTCAAGGAAGAAAAGAACAAAGTTAGTATCTAAGTATCTGTCAGCAAAATGGTAGACTCAAGAACCACCTGTCCACTAGACCTAAACTCCTGTCTCATTCATCTTTGAGATTTTCTATCTCTTCACTTGCTCTTTCCTTATCATTTTCTCATTCATAATAAATTTTTCTTATCAAGCAAATTAATTATGTTTCACCAGTGTTTTCTTCTTGGTCCTGATGCATTTTGTGATTGATATCTTCCTTTTGAACTCGGTACTCTTACATTCTCTGACACTGCAATTCTTTTATTAATAATTATTATCACTTCTCACTCTCTTTTGCTGTTTTCATTCTTATGTTCTATTTTGTTTTTTTTCTCTGTCCTCAATTTCTCTATGAATTTCTTTCTCTGTGGTTTTGTATATTACTAATATTCTTCTAACTTCCATAGCTAAATCTCCAGCCTTAACATTTTGCCCAAGTCTAAGGTCAGAGTTACAAAGATCTGTAAGACATCTGCTTATTGTGGTTTTCATAACTTTTTAAAAGATTCAAATTGAATTTACTTTATGCATTTTATCCAAACAATCCCAAAGTTGCTATCACAGATCCATTGGGACTAGAGTCAAAAATGTTGTAAAGCCTTATGTGGGTTATGAGAACCAAACGCTGGTCCTCTGGAAGAGCAGTAAGTACTCTTAATTACTGACCTACATAGCCACCCTTGATATAACCTTGTTTTTACATCCACAGTATGTTATTCTAACTTTGTATTTTCTTTAATAAAATTCTATCCATTTTTACGGTTGCTCAAATGTCACTTTGTTTGTGAATTCTGTTTCAATTGGAACAAGGAACACTTAACAGGCCATTCTTTTTTGCAACATAAACACATTATACTGTTTGTCTAACCCACCTTCTCCATGTTCTAGGGATATCTCTGTGTGACTAAGTGTCCTGATATCCCTGCTCCAAGGTACTTAGCCTAATCTTTTTACAGACAGACATGGAATTCCCCTTAAAGACACCTTCTGTGCAGAAAAAACATAAGATGACTTAAAACAGAGTTTGTTCAAATGGGAGTTCAGCCAAAATGAGGGAACCCTTCTAGAGTAGGGTTTTTACTCATTGTAGGTACAAAGTTGAAGTTAAAGAATTTTTGAGTCTAGATAACTTGTGTGTAGGACAATTCTTAACCAAAGGAATGATAGGATGACTATACACTGTGCCATACTGTATATACAAAATATACACACAGCCATCACTTACACACACCTACTTATACCCACTTCTGGTCTCTGGTAGTACCATATCACTTAATGGATTTGAATTGGTATCACAAAATAGAAATGGTGATGAGCACCAGCTCTAATGAGTCACATGCTGTAAGAACTATCTTTTGTGTTGTAAAACTCAGCACCATGGTCAGCTCTATTTCTTCTCCTGAGTTCTGATGGCTGATTCTTGATATCTTACAGTTAAGATGAATGGAGATATGTGCATACTCTCCTGAAATTAATTGTTAAGAAATGAAAAAGAAAAAATGTTTTGTTTTTTTTTAACTTGCTGAGCACCATTGCATACAAATAAAATGACTTTTCTAACTAGGATTCTCTTTTTGTGAATCGATATTTCATGTGCTGCTTATCCTAGCTTTACAGGTTGACTAATAATCATTTTCTAGTTGTTTCAAAAATAGATTTCTTGCCTCTTCCAGTAGGATGTAAATCCCCTAACAGTTTTTCAGGCCCTCTGCTTTGACTAAGTTGTTGCTATGTACAGGAAACTGGTGTCCACTTCCACAGAAGTGGTGACTTTGGATCTTTACAATCATTCTGTTTTTCGAGATGAGGAAGCTCAGGTGCCAGACCTATTAAGCATTACTTTCCCATTTAGCTAGAAAAGGAGATCAGTTCTATTGGGTCTCATAATTGTTTACTCTCCCTTTCCTGATGCCTCATGAGGAATTTGATATGTTTTGTGACTGTGAGTGCTCTGAATTCATTACTCTTTCCGGTAGTTATGTGGGCTCCTCTTTATAACTTCTCAGCTTTTCCATTGATGACTGAGTTTCTTTTCTCACTCCATTAGTTCTGAGATGGCCATCTGTAAGCTGAGGCAGTGGAAAGCAGAGGAAGTGGCTGTCTGCTCCGAGTTTAGTCTTTAAGAGACATCAGAGGCTCTTACAGGTTCCTTTTATGCATCTCTACCTCCGTAAAAATGACAGGCTTTGGCTACCACAGTAGATCAGCAAGGATCAGGCAACACACATTACATTTGTTGCAGATTCTGAAGCAAACCCCCACTCCTCCAGCTCATTAGAGAACAGGTAAAATGAAACAAGAACTGTTTAGTCAACACATAGAAGCAAGCAAGACTTCTAGAGTGGTTACCTAAGCAGCATGTACTGTGTTTGGCAAGAGTCAAATGGCTTACTTATGATAGCTCTGAGTGCTCATTCCTAGTTTCCCTCAATTGAGCCTATATTCTATTCATTTAGAGACATTGAAAGTCTTTCGTTAAACTCTAGCCATGATGCGCACACTGCGGGAATGTGTGCCCAATCAATGTTGAACAGACATGTAGATATCTTCTGTTTCTTGAAATGTATCTGCAAGCAGTCTCACGTAATGAAAAATTCTGTCTCATAAAATAATTGACAGAGGTTTTTACATTCCCAAAGCTTGCCTGTGAGGAACCTTGATGTATTCCCACTTAAAAGGTCTCTTTTCCAGAAGGAGAACCCTTAACAGCATCTTGGTGCGACAGAATAAACTGTTTGTGGTGGTGTAACTCCACTTTTGTTACTTACTAGAAATGCCAACAGTAAATGCAAACATGCACTTTCTGAGTCCAAGATTCCCACATGTAAAGTAAGAGTGATAGTGTCATTCTTGCAGGATTTCTAGGAAGACTGGGTAATACATAGAAAAAAATATGGCTATCTCTAACTTAAAAATAATCACAATTGATGTACTCTGTGAAACAAGTGTTTTCTTTATTCTGATTCAGTATAAAACATAATTAAGAGCAATGTTAGTTGACAATTCATTATAGTATTTATATAGATTTTACAAATACAGCAAGATAGTAAAATGGAATGTTTTTCAAATATGCCTGGTAAGTGCTTCATATTTATTGCTTCAGGTAGTTCCATATGATTCCTTCTGGAGTGTGGACTGGACAAGATACTGTCCTTATAGAAAGTGGAACATGGTTGACACAGTCAGTTGCTACTTGTATTTCAGATTAAAGAAGGCTGTAAGGTGACCTTGCCTCCTTTACCTTACTCTCAAAGATGAGGTCTCACCCTTTAGTTCATTTTCTTATAAAGGAAATCAAACACAAAACGTACCTGTAATCAGTGGGTACTAAGTTCCCATGATAAGTGCCAGCATTAACTTTGGGCTGGATCATCAGGTTCAGTACATAGTCAACTTCTGCCTAACCGTTTCTAAGAAAGGTTTCCCAGATGTTAGTGGCTGGTTCTTTCTTCTTATAGTCAAAGAATAAAAGGAGACTCAAAAGATGGGTGTGAAAAGTCTCAGAGGTTTTAGATGACACTGTACCATAAAGTAAACTGAATGTATAGGGTATTGTCAAGGAATATAGTCTAAAGATGATGTGAATGGTGACTTCAAAATTGCATTATCAGAGTTCCAAAGAGCTTGGTTGGTACCTTGAGATTTTTAGTTGAGCCAAAAGACTTGTTACAGGTATTACTAGAAATCTTATAGAACCTTGAATTCAAAGAGCAGGGGTATTAGAAATGCTTAGGCATTGACCCTGAATATCCTCAGGGGATTTCGGAAGCAGAGGACGGTTTATTTTAAGCAAATCAAGGATATAGTTTGTGTCTAATAGAATACAGCTTTACAATTCTAAGAAGGTCACATTTTTTCAATTTATTTATTTAATTTTTTGCAATTATGTATGCAGTGACATTGCCAACATGAAATCAAAAGAAAAGAAATAAAATAAAACAAAACGAGGCCTTTGGACCTCAAAAATTCTAGAGGTAGAAAACAGGCTGAAAAAAAAAATAAGCCTGCTCAGTTATAACTGTTTTTTTCATGACATGTTCTTTTAAAGAGGGGAAGAGGAAGAGCAGGAATAAAGGTAAATGCCATAGAGAATTATTCTCAGTATGGGACCTACTCAGTGAGCACTCAATATTGCCCAGCTAGATTTTACAGTGGGTATGGAATACTGAAACTCATATACTACCTATCTAGCAATGTTTAGTTCAGAAATTTCTAGTTTTTCCTGGCCTGTGTGTGTGTGTGTGTGTGTGTGTGTGTGTGTGTGTGTATTTGTGTTCTGTTTATGTGTACTGGGTATTGCAGACAGACAACACTGAGATGATGAGATTCTGGACTTTGAGGTGAGACTACAAGACTTGGCTTTGCCTAACTCAGGAAAGGTATGTGTACTGGTGTGACATGATGAGAACTGTACCCCTTAGGGACACTGGGTGGTTACACAGATGTGTCTACAGGGTTGGTGAAGCCCATTTCTTCAAAAGCATAAGCTTACTTTTTTGGGGGATGTTAGGTGTATTCTTCTAAATGAAACAGGCTGGGGTGATCACTGTCACTTCTGAAAGTAGTAGGCAAACATTCTGAGGCTATTCTTGGGTACCTTTTCTTGTTACTCTTTTCCCATGGGTAACTCACTGCAGAGAGCCAGCTGCATGAGGACTTAAGCAAGCAGGAAAGGGTGGCTTTCCAGAAACCACATGGGTGAGCTTGGAAGTGGTACCTTGCCTCAATGGAGCCTTTAGCTGAAGCTTCATGGCTGGTATCTAAGTCTAGCATTATGAGGCTTGAGCTAGAATCACATAGTTATATAGACCCATGGTCCTAACTACCAGAATTGCATAAAACAATACTCATAACATTGTGTCTTAGTTATTGCTCTATTGGTGCCAATGGATAACATGGCCAAGGCCATTCTCACAAAAGGAAATCATTATCTGGGGGCAGGGGTTGCTTGCAGTTTCAGAGGGTTAGTCCATTATCATCATGGCAGAGATTATGATGCCAGAGTCGGAGCTTTACATCCTCATCAGTGGGCAGCAGGCAAGGTGGAAACACACGGGAATGGTGCCAGGTTTGGAAACTGCAAAGCCCACCCACAGTGGTAACTGTCTCTAACAGGGCAATACCTACTTCAACAAGGCCACACTTTCTAATCCTCTCCAAACAGATTAACTAACTGGGAAATAAGAACTCAAACCTATGAGTCTATGGAGGGTCATTCTCATTTACAACCTCACATAGTATACTGCTAAATATTGTAGTAAAAATTATACACCAATTGATGCCAAATACAATACCTTAAATTTCCTTAGTACATGAGTCTGTTGTACTAATTTTATAGGTAAAACATCTGAAGAATCAAGTATAGTAAAGGATTTTACAAAACAGTATGCCTAAAAATTGACAGAACAAAGACTGGAATTCACAGCTACATGATTCTTTTGGCGAGGATGGTCATAAAAATCAAAATGAAAATATAGTATAACCCCAACGTTTTATAAGAATAATGTTTTGCATGACACAGGAAGTCCAGTAATGACATACAGTACCACCATCTGCTCCAGGAGTAGCAGAGGTGTTGGGCAGAAGAGTAATGTGCAAATATGCTTAAATCTATACCCCACGGGGGCCAGGACATCTGGTAAAGAAGAGGTGAGCCCCAGCCTCACCAGTCCAGATCTCCCAATTATGTTAATTGTAAGAGAATTGGCTTCCTGGCAATGCAGAGCTAGTGAGGCATTTGACATGCTGTAGAATTTAGGTTCAAAAGTAAAATTGCTTAATGAATGCATACCCTACTCCTCATTCATTATGCAAAGTCGAGTTGTAGAGTTTTTCAATATGTATTCTAGTTCCCTTTAAGAAACAGGATTCCACATTCTTCATATTAGTGCAAGGGGGACAAAAAGAAACTGTCCTGGAAGAGACTCTGGGGTCAGTTAAAAAGTCACTGCTCTATTTTTTTAAAGGATGATATAATCCCCCTTTTCTCTGCTATTGTGCTTTATTATGCTGAAGGTTGATGGCTGTAAAATACAGCACCTCCCCTTCAACTTTTCCATATAACCTGATTAGACAGGAATAATCTCTTATGCTTTCATGCACAAATTTAGGAGTGACCCAGAACAAACGAGTTTCCTTTATCACCATAGCAACCAGGACTACGGAAAAATGCCACTCACTAGGCTATGCAAGTCAGAATTCATTCCTTTGATGCTAATTAACAAATTTCTTTCAGAAAAATCAATTGAGTCTCGCTTCTCCCCTCTAAATATTTGTAATTTTTTTTAGTACTTTCTAAAGTAATGTGCTAGAGAAACAGACAGTGAAGACTGAAACAAGGTGAGTTCTACAGGTAAAACACACGGGGTATGTAGTTTTAGGAGTGGAGGTGCTAACCAAATGCATGTTTCATTTGTACAAGTTATCTTTTCTCTCAGAAGTGTTGTGTGCCTACTTCCTAAGGAAAGGAATGGATAAAAAGATAAACAAAAGTCTATGAAGCAAGGTTGTAAGAACCTATACTTCAATACTCCTGTTCTAGTTTGTTCTTGTACTGTCAAATATCCCAAGAGCAATTTGTTGAGCTATATCTACATATCTGTATACTTCTTGGGACTTCTATCTATGTATGTGAAAGATGTCTACTTTTGGTTACACTTGAGATTATATATATATATATATATATATATATATATATATATATATATATATATATATATATATATTCAGAGAAGCAACATAAATGAAGACATGTGGATAGTTTCCACATTTATGTTAGTGTTTGAAGATAGGAATATTTATTCATCAGAGGTGCAACATTCAGAATGAAGACTTCATCATATTTAAAATGCTTTTAGAAGAATCAGAGGGAGTTTATCGACTCTAAGCTCATCAACTAATACCAGTTGATAAACAGAATTTCTAAGATAAGATATTTAAAGATAACTCAAAGTCTCAAGCAAGTTTCAGAAAATTGGCCAAAGAATCAATAGACCTCTTCAGAAATCTTCCTGAGGTTTGCTCCTGTTTTACTATATGGATGTGACATGTTTAAAGGTGACATTGAATGAAAGACATGAAAGGTCCAAGTTCAGGTGAAGGCAGTCCCATCTCCATGACTAGATGACAATTTTTTTCAAAGGTATATATCGACAGTTTCCAAATTCTCCCCTATCAATCACAATGGCTGGGAGAGAAGAATTTAATAAAATAATGTTTTAAGTTGGTTTAATTAAGTTATTGATAAAAGGATTAAAACTGACATTTTCAAATATTGAGACAGAAAAACTCATTATTAAAACTTTTATCTATTTATAAGTAACAAAAATAATTTTTAGATAAAATGATATAAGGTCAGAAAAAAATGCATAACTGTGGTTAGAATATCTTTTCAGCTCAAGATTAAACCTGAAAAGCTTTATCAAATAAAATTTATTAAAAGCAATCATTTTCACATTATTTCCGACCAGCAGAACCATTTCATTCAGAGACATCTAGCAAGAAAAGCTAATACACAAAACTAATGGAAATACAGTTGATCTAAATGAAGGGCTGCTGAGTCTTCTGAAGCCCTGTCTGTCCATTCTTGCCTTTCTTTTGCCAGGGAGTTTAGCATCTTATGAGGATATTTAGGCTCTTGCAATACTGCATCAGGCTATGGTACATTGGTCAAGGTAATTAGCCACTTTGCAACTCTTTTTCCTTAGCTATATAGTGAGAAAAGAAGATTAGACTATCTCTATATAAAGCAAATGACCTCTAAATGGCCCCAATGGCCCTACCTCTGAAGAAAACAGATACAAGTGCACACAGGGCTTTTCCCAGTAAGCTATAATATATCTGTAACATATTCAATATAATATAAGCTATAATCTCTTTGACATTATTGTTCTTTCTTTCAAATGGTGAGTCCAAAGCAATTGCCATGTTTCATGGTTTTGATGTTTCTAGATGACAGTTCTCAGATAGAGAGTCTTTCCGAAGACAGTGAAAACTAGTGGCATTTCCCAAGTCAAGTCTTGAGATGGCAGAAGCTCTGGATAACTGCAACCTTCTAATACTGCAAACTGTAGGCAGTGGCTGATTCAACCTGTGTATGGAACCTACAGAAACCTATATAATGAACAACTATGGTTATCCATTGTCAAGTTTGAGAGGTAACATTATTTGTAACATGGAGAACTACACATAATGAAATGTTTAATTCACCTTTTCAGATTCTTTTCACTGGTGTTTCTCATCATATTTATAACAGAGAACTAGCTGTAGCCATTGAACCTGTCTCATTATCATAGACATCCCCAACTCCTTTTGGCGACATTTAGAGCATCAATGGAATGCAAAGTTGGCAGTTGATATTGGGGCCCCACCATTCTATCTTCTGATGCACTATTAATTTTAGCTATGGGTTGGAATTCATTTGCTCCTATGTAAAAGATTAAATACCAAGGTCACTTGAGAATCAAAATAAAACTAGTTAGACAATGTTTGCCAACACTGTTTATAATCTAAAAGAGAAGCTTTCTTCACTGTGGCACTTAAGACCATAATTGGAGTGTACTTGCCCTGATAGATTTGGATTTTTGTGAATAATCAGTCACAATAATTTCCAAGGCGGTATTTTATTTTGTGAAGAGATCATATCATATTTTAAGCCTGGTAATTTTTGATTTACCAGACCTCATGATCTACATCATTAAAAAATAAGCCATTGAACATCAATGAGATACATGCAATATCAATTCTATAGAAAGTAATGGGATTTTCATGCTTTATATTTCTTGGTACCAATTATCATCTTGTTATTCTAAGAATTACTCAATTATTAATTTTGGATTGAATTAACATTCTCATATAGGGTGTAATCAACTTTTCATTCTAGAATCTTAGTCTCATCCTCATGTGCAAACAGAAATCTAATTCCATCATTTTTTTTCTTTAGATAAACATCACACTGTGGTCTAGCTCTCTTGGGACCCAATATTGTTCTAGCCAGTCATTGGATTCCAGTGTACATATTTAAAGTAGGATGAATGGCTCCACATAATTCAATGTGCAATGGAAGGTGCCTGTACACAGGTAGCTTAGAGCCACTGTGTCTGTCTGCTCTGTGCACATGGAGAACATGAAGATGATTGTGTGCCCTCCGGCTTATGGGGCTGAGCACTTTGGAAAGGCTAAATGGCAGAACAGAGTTCTGTGGAGTCTTGGCAGGGCACATTGGCATCTAGGAAAAACTGGAGTTTAAAATGAGCATGCGCTTATGCAGACAACCCACCAGGCTCACCTTGCACCGATTTTTGATTTAAAAATAGATGGTGGAATTGACAAGCTGGAGATGAATTGGACATAAATGACTATTGGCACAAATAGGTGAAGCTGACATGATTTCTCCTCCTGCTGTGTGTTTCAAAGGGCTGGTATCTCCAAGGCTGGGAAACAAACACAAATATGATGCCTAGTACAACTACTTCTCTGTGATAAATGTATTTTCTTGTAAGAGGAAGCATTCATGTTTCTGAGAGTAGATACTTAACGAAACACCCCTTCTTAATTCCACATAGGAAAGGGGATTTAGGAGATTACTATTTAATTCTCCTTACTTTGTTTGGGAGGGGGCTTTTCAAACAGAATTTTTAAACAGTAAGCTTCTATAATAGTTATTTACAAATCATTTATCTCACTCCTTTGTAAAACCAGACATTAAAATGTGCCCTGAAGAGCAGCTATCAGTACCTGTTATACTGTATTAATCACCTGGGAAAGGCTTGTGAAATGGGGTCTCCCCAACCTGATATGCATATGAGGAGGGGTAAAAAAAAACAATCATTTTTAAAATTTTTTAATAAAATTTTACAATCCAGCCATTGCCCCCTTTTCTGTTGATAACTCTCACAGTTCCTAATTGTGTTTCTGTTCCCCCATGTTTACAAGAGGATGCTCCCCAACCACCAGCCCTCCCCCCTGCCTAGGTCCCTGGGGCCTCAAGTCTCTTGAGGATTTGGTGCATCTTCTCTCACTGAGGTCAAACCAGGCAGTCCTGTAATAAATATGTGTCGGGGCCTTGGAGTAGCTCATGAATGCTGAGTGCTGGGCAGCTCAGTGTCTGGAAGCTTCCAGGGTTCTGGGTTATTTGAGACTTTTGGTCTTCCTGTGGGGTTGCCCACCTTTTCTGCTATTTCATCCTTCCCTTAGCTTAACCATGGGGTCCCCAACTTCAGTCCAATGGCTGGGTATAAGCTTCTGCATCTGTCATAGTCAGCTGCTGTTTGGGCCTAGGATAGCCATGCTAGTAAACATATTATATCTCCAGTAAAAGTGTCAAGCCTTGATGTCTCCCCATGAAGTAGATACTCAGTTGGGCCCAGTCTTGCTTTTCAGCACTCCCTGGCTATCTCCTCCGAAGATAGTGACTGGTTCTTCTCTCTATCATGTGTCCATCTTCAGTGCTAATTATCCATCATCACATTCTAGAAATTATCATATATATACTGGAGAGACTCAAGTATTGGGGACACCTGAATGACCTGTCCTTCCAGGTGTTCTGCATCTCCAGTGTCATGGGACAAAGAGCTTGTTAGGTTTCTCTGCCACAAAAATGTTTTTTCCTTTCTGCTGATATTTGAAGCAAAGCAAAACAAAGCAAAACAAAGCAAAACAAACAAACAAACAAACAAAAAACCAACCAAACAAACAAACAAAACTTCCAATGGGACCTGCTTACCAAGCTTATCAATAAACTCTTTGCTATTTGTATCCATTTCTTTTCTCAGAGGGCTATTATTTGTAAACATAATTTGTGAGTGCCTATCTATCAATGTACTTGTTGAGAGCCAGTTGTGTTTTTCTGCATGTTCATACCACTTTTTGCTTGAGACTTCCATTTCCGAGGATGCCTGCATAGACCTGACCTCAGCAGGCAGAGGTCTTGCCTCCCTCTCAAATGGCAAGCAGATCTGTTTCCTCACCAGGATGATGAACATATTATCTCCCTTCAGACAAAGGTTGGGAAGGGTCAACTTTTTGTAAAGTCAGGAGTTCTCTAGGCTTTTGATTCTCCCACTGTGAGGTGACCCACTCTACATGGCAAATCCACCTTGTCCACCCCAGGTTACCCCTACGAGACTTTGAGAGAAGTAAAGGGGAACATGCATTGTATGCATCCTGCTGAGCCATGGGTCATGATGAGTCCTGAGCAGTGCCTACCGGATAGTGACAAGTGAGCATGTTCACATTAAAGGGCAACTTTTGTAGTTCATGAAAGCGTTCACTGAGATTCTGGCCTCTCTAGATACCGTGTCATCAAGTCTTAGTTCTGCCACTTACAAGTGATAGGTCTGATCTCACCAAACACTAGCTTGGTCCTTGCTAAGAATAGGACTTACTCATTATTCTACTCAATTGCCATGGGAGTTTTTTGGTAACACTAGTAATTTATACAATAGCAATGGTACTGATTTATCCAATTGTATCAGGAACACTAATAGCTAATCATAGTTCACTGCTTGGTTGATGTTATGTGCAGTGCATACCTTATTTGTCTTTTTCCCCTCATTTTGAAGTAAAATAGGATTATCAATTGGTATCAGAATTTTACCATTAACTACTATTAAGGAAGTCCAAATAAAGTCATGGGTAGTATAATATACAGAGTTTTGTAAACAGAATTGCAAAAGAAACTCTGATTTTGTTTTATTTGCCTGACTTTCATACAAAGTCCTCGTGAATCTCTCTCCTTGCCTATGCAATGCTCTTTCTTTATAGTTCCTTTCCCTCAGTTCTTCAGATAACTTTTTGTCCTTCATGATTCAACTCTAAGTTGTTGTAGGGAATGGACATATCCATTCTTGAAATAAACTATGGTTTCGTTTTGTTTCTCTGGCAGGGATATGAGAGATCACACTATTGTTAATTTCTTCTTAATTTCAGAACTAGTATTTTAACATTGAACATGCTATACAACTGGTCTACCACAGGACTTTATTCTTACTCCTATCTTATGTTTTCTTTTGAGGCAATGTTACCAAGTTGTTAAAACTGGTCTTAAACTATTCTGTAGTACAGACAGGGCTTGGAATCAGAATCCTCTTCAGTAGCTGTAATACCTATAATTACTGAGTAATTTACCCACTTTTTTAAGGCCCTGTTTTTCATTAATGCTTTTGGAGGCAGTTGCCCTAATTTATATGATAGATGGAAGTATGCTATTGTACATTCCTCTCTTGTCTAAATTTCTTTGATAGTAACCACTTTGAGCCCCACACGTATAGAAATTTGAGCCTTTGCAATGAGGTTAAACTCAGAGGAAAGAAGGTAGTAGTGTGGATCCTCTAACACAAATAGGTTAAGTACTCTCCTTGTCTAGAAAGACTGGTGAGTATGATAAGTCCAAATATATAGAAAACCACAGTATCCCTCCCCAGCTTTATTTTCTAATTCAGTGCCTGAGTCTCTCCATCACTCTTTCTGTAAAGATTTAGAAGATGTAATGAATGAATAACTAGAAAAACTATCTTGTGTCTGTATGGATGTGGCACTGGTCAATAATAAATTTGAAGTTCTGTAGCTTAGGAAGGAAATAGGAGGTGAGATTTTTTCCAAAGGCAGAAAGGATTCTAGGATAATGCCAGCCAGAAGATTCATCAGCTAAGATATGACAAGAGTGATTCAGGACAATTAAGCACAGGTAATCAGCTTATGAAAGAACATATTTTAGAGTAAGTGGGTTATTTTAAGTTATGATCTAGTCAGAGAGAGCCTGTCTGTATGGTAACATGGTCCTAGGAGAAAGAACAAATAACCATGTCTTGAAAATGAACCTCATTTCTCCCTACTATCCCTCTTAGCAACATCAGAGCAAACTCACTCTCCTGGTTGCCCATGTATTTTCTTACACAGCTGAGTCAGGGTATAGCTAGCAGGTGCAGCATCTTTACTTACTATATAGTGCAATGGTAACGTATCACATATCCTGCATATCAGATACACACCCTGTGATTCATAACAGCAGTTGAATTACAGTGAAGTAAATTTCTGGTTGGGGGACCCTACAGCATAAGGAATGGACTAAAGGGTAACAGCACTAGGGAAGTGGTTCATTGTACATTGTACATAGTACATAGCACAGAGAACACAGTGCATTGTACTGTGTAGTAAGAACATGGTAGATACTGGGACAATGCATTAACACTAATAATTTCCAGTCTTTGTCAGGTTTGTTAACTGAGCAATGGTATTATAGTGTGGAACCTATTACAGGTTATGCTACTTGATGGGTCAGCATCAAAGCCAGTGCATGGTAACCAACACTTTTTTTTCCCATGGTCCTCTAGAACAAATGGTGAGTGATTAATATTAGATTAGTGAATGTCCATCACAGGTTTCCAAGTATGCCTGATATCTGAGAGATGAAAACCTCTATCTCGTCAATGGTTTTTCACTTGATGATGCCAAAGAAGCCCCCAGACATAAAAATGTTCCAAGATGCAAATTGGTAACAATTCCGATCTTCATAAAAGCATTAGTACCTACATAACACAAGGCAAATCTCAAATGTTTCTCACATTTTTGTCTTGGCAATGTTCTGCTTTTCTGGTTTCTTCTTTCTAAGACTGGTGCTATGCTCTTTCATATACAACTGAAGACATGCACATGTGCTATGGTGCATGTGCTGTAATGCTCAAATATTACAGCTCATAGTGTGTCCTGAATCTGGATGAGTCAGATTGAGCCCTCTGGTTCAAAGATACTCTATACTGCACTCTGATAATGAATATCGTAAATTTTAGTTGAGTGTTTTATAAGATAGCAGTTCATTTGATCCTCACAGCAACCAGGAGAGGTGAGCAGATCAAGTTTTGGTATCCTACCTAAGTGAAGGTGGTCAGTAAAGAATTCAGGCTTAGAATTTCTGTTTTTGGATCAAGGTAGTAGGACTGCTAAGAGGTAGGTTTTAATCAGAGTTTAGGAAGTGTATTTTGACTCATTGTTGCAGAATGTCACCATTGCTCATATTTGGGGAAAGAGCAAGAGCATTCATGGTAACAGGGTCTGTGGTCAAAGGGATACCAGATAGGGGAGTCGAGGGAAAATACAGATTCAAGGGCAATATTAAAGGCCCAAAGATTTTCTCTTCGTGATATTTCTAGCAATGTCATGCCTTTCAAACTTGCTTCATGAGCTGGGCACCAAGTGTTCAGAACATGAGCCTGTGATACACATTTCAAATTCAAACCATAACATGAGGACCAATGGGAAGTCTTAGAGCACGAGAGAGTGCTCTCCAGGGGGGTTATTTGAAGTGGGTCTCCTCTCCTCATAAAGTCACCGTGCTTTCTCTATTTTTCTTATCATCATGCACTGCCTTACCATAGTCCCAAGAACAACAGGACCAACTGGCCATGAAATCTCTGAAGCCCAAACAAACCTTTCTTTCTTATAAACTGATGACTTCAGGCATTTTGTTAGTGTAATAGAAAGCTGAATAAGAGAGTCTGTGGGAGAGAGAGGAGATAAAACAGCATTTGGTCTGCCGGTTCTGTGATTCAAAGTTTCTTAGATTGCTTAAAACAAGAAATCCCAGGTCCCTGGAACTGTCTCATTTATTAAAATGGTAATAGTAATGATACTTCTTTTATACTATTTCTCTGAATTCTAATGAAAAAAAAGTTTGGAAACATTATTTGTTCCTATCATATTAGCAACATGAAATTAAACAGGGTTTTAACGAGTAACTAATTTTTAATTCTAGCAGGTGTCATACAGACTTTTCTCTGCATGTTTGTATTTTCACACTAACTTTTCTCTCTAGTTAAAGTGCAGTAAAAGAAAGCTATTTTTATTTTTAAAGGTAAAGCTTGTACGGAAATATGTCTGTTCTTGATCCCCTCAAAACATGAGCGTTTTGAAACTAGAAAGATGGTTAAATTTTAGAGTGTTAGAGGCGACCCAGGTTTAGTTTTCGGCACCCACATGAAGTGGTTTCTAACCACCTGTGACTTTAGTTTTAGGGATCCTATCGTCCTCTACCAGTCTCTGTGCATCCCTATGTATTGGTGGTGCACAAACACACCCAAACCCCTCCAAGCATACATAAAATTTAAAAAGTCAAAATGGAAGTCGAGGTAAACTGCAGCATACATAGAAACTCAAGACTTCCCAAAGAGGAATGCTACATTATCAGTCTGGATTCTAGAAACTCTAACAGCCCTAACATCTAGATTCAGATAGCAGCCAGCTGCTGACCTTGTTATAAATTGATGTCGGTCGGTGGAAGAGGTCTGCAGAAAAAGAAAGAAAGAAAGAAAGAAAGAAAGAAAGAAAGAAAGAAAGAAAGAAAGAAAGAAAGAGAAAGAGAGAGGGGGAGGGAGGGAGGAAGGAAGGAAGGAAGAAAGAAAGAATAATCTTTCCTTTTTTATAGTCTTTGGAGGGAAAACACCATGACACATGAAAACTCACAGACTTCTGATTCTACCAGATTTCTTCACACCTGCATGCATATAACACATCATTTTAAAAATTCACTCACAACATTTGAAATTGAATTCATTTTAAGTTGGGGGAAAAAAACATACCAAGAAAACTGCTAGCTACCAGTGGCCAGAAAGGAAGGCTCTTCCATACAAGGAACAATTTCGGGAGTTCTGTGAAAAGCTAATTTTGTTCTTCTTTTATTTATACTGCATACATTTCACAAGTTCCGTAAGCCTCCATCCCACACAAGACAGGGAGGGAATCTAAGTCTCGAGAAGTCTGAGCTTCCCCAGCATTTCACAGTTACCAGGAACACCTGTGCTAAATAGTTTTCTGTGTATCAGCTGTGAAAGCTCACACTGTTCAATAGTCCTCCAAATGTCCCATTTAGTCCCCCATGCTAGAAAGTTCCAGGGGTCTTGCAATGGGTTATTGTTAAATGCCTGGAAAAAAATGGTTCAAGAACATCATAATAGATTTTGTTTTTTAAACGTACCAGAAAATTTCACCTACATTGCTTATAGACGCTGGCTTTCACCTCTACAGAGACCTGCCTTATTTGGAAATTAATTAAGCAGAAACTAGATGGGCACGAATACCACAACATTCTGAAGCTTAATTAGCAAATGCTTTTTAACTTCACAACAGATCTTAGCCTTGTTGCTTACTTTGTCTCCGAAAGGAGGAGAGAGCCAAGCGGTTTCATTCTTTGCTTCTTTTCAGAAAGGAAACAAGAGTGGAAATTTAAAAATAGATAAAGGGATGCTCACAGGGCAGCTTCCTAGCAACCTGGTTCCATTGCTAGTATTATGAACATGAGTGGCCTGCTGCCTACCAGGTGTAGCTGCAAACCACACCCACACAGAGGAAACATGGATTGGGGTGGGCAGGGGTGAGTTGGGGGAGGCAGCACATAGGTACCAGGGCCACAGAGACAGCTCATGCCCTTCATTGTAATCAGCTAGAGGCCAATGACTGTTCTTAGCAGGTTTCTTCATGACAATCCCCATTGAACTGGAAGTTCATTCACCAACAGAGCAGAGAGGCTGGGGTGGGAAGGACTCTTTGGTCATCAGAGAAAGGCAAGGAGAGGAATTACTTCCAAAAGGTGTGCTGTCTAACAGTCAAAACCCGTGGCCCTGTCTTTTCTTTATTAAATCACAAAGGAGAAAATGAAACGATGGGATGTTTATTGGTCGTCTTTGTGCCTGGAGCTGTGGAGCTTGTTTTTTGAGGCTCTGATGTGCAGAAAGAAAAAAAAATCCCGCATGTCATATAGCGGCAGCGTACAGACACCCTGGTGCGCACTGTGAAAATATCATAGAAAATATGACATCAAATTGTCTGCCTACAATGATACCATTTCTTATTAAAATAAAAAGAAGAAAGATATAGAGACTAACAATGTGTTTCCTTTCTCACTCAGTCTTCAAACAAGAGCAGCTACCTGAATGTTCAGTATGTTAACTCATGGCCTTGTGTCAAAGTGAATAATTAAAAATTAGATGCCAGCACAAACATATTCTTGACTCTTTGCTACTTTTGCTCATTGTGGGGGGATTACATTCCCCAAATGCCCTCTGAAGAAAGATGCCAAAAACATTAACTTTACTGAATATGCATGCTTCTCTTTCCTGCTTTTGTAGCCCTTTCTCTTCCCTCCCTCCCCCCTCCCTCCCTTCATACCTGTCCCTCCCTCCCTCCCTGCCTCCCTCTCCCCTGTCTTCTTTTCTGTCTTCTAAGGCAGCAGTCTCAAATAGCTGTTCGCTAATCCCCGTAGGACATCTTTCTGTTCAGCTTTTTAACTTGTGAAGAAAGCAGTAACAGAAGCGTAAAAGAGGGCATCCAGTGAATGTTTACGTTACTGTTCCAAGGGTTTAATGAAAAATCATTACTACTGCTGTTGAAATATGTGTGTGTGACCATGACATCATTCTCTATGTGCTCAGATGTAACCAGTACCCAGAGTTACCTATCTATAATTTCCAAACTCGCATTATATCTTCCTACACACACACACACACACACACACACACACACACACACACACACACACAAATTATATACATAACTTCTTACCTGCTAGGAAAGTGCTATACCACTGCTCAACAACATCTCTCTCCCCCCATATAGATTTTCTAAAATACAAACAGAGAAAAATTAAAGGAAGAGATAAAGCTGAAACACTATTTTTGAATATACCTCATTAACAGTCTAAGACTTATTTTTTCTAAAATATATGTTTTGCAAAAAGAACGTAACGTAGCAAAGAGGCATGGTTTTTCGATGGGTGTTGATTAGACTCTCAGGAATGGAGCCCAGACTGGTAGCAGTGGCTTCCTAAGCAAGCCCCTCGATTCCTTGGTGGTCTGAGATAGGATGATTCAAGTTTAAGGTCCACATGAGGTTCATAATGAGTTCCAAGATGGCCCTTGAGACTGAATGAGACCTAGGCTCAAAAATAAAACAGAAAGAAAGGGGTTCGGGTAGGATATGGTTCTGAGTTTTAAGTACTTGGCTTATCCTAGGCCCTGAGAGTAACACAAAAATAACTCATGAACTCCAAATAAATAAAGTTTAGATTTAGGAAACAGAAATAGTTATTCTTGCATGTGTGTCAATCAGAAGCACACGCCCCTTCCATTCTTCTCCGGGCTATTTGCATATGTGTTTCTGGCTGGGGAGGCATGGGATTGTCATGTTTATCACCAACTCTGATGTATTTTTAGAGAAGGCAACAGAGCTGGATGTTTACCTGGTGCTACAGTGATTCGCAGTCTGTTTCCATGATTAATTTTATAATTTTTTTTCATCTCAAACAGGTGTTCTTAATCATTGTCATTGATAAAAAAGGAAACCTCACAAATCATTGGCTGTGCATACTAAATCACAGTGGGCCGGCTTCTGTCTCGTCCACTAATTACGCAGAGATACTTTCTGCTTAGGTGCAGCTCATAAATTTCTGTCCTATTTAATGTCATTCAGCTATTCTTGTAAACTATTCATAAAGCATCACAGCTATTATAGTTGTAAAAGGTTAATTCAAAGCCTAGCATAACACTGTTATTTAGATGGCTTTAAAAATGGGTTGAATCAAACCATTCCAGACCTTTCAAGTACTTAGACTCACCTTCTTCATTTCCCCACTGGACACACACTATTTTCAGCCACAACAATCCAACATCAACAGACAACTATTCCATGAATCTTACTTTAAAGGAAGTTCCCTGAGAAAGGTAGCCTTTTTTTTTTTTTTTAATATGAACTTCTTTCACTCTTAGTGTAAAAATATCACCTTTACTTCACAGAGACTCTTTAAGCACACCTTTAAAAAAACATGTACCTTATAAATAACATACTCAAACATGTCTTTGAATACAAGAACTGTTTGAAATTTTCTGCCAGTAGGAAAATGTGATAATCTATATGAGAGACAAAAAATCTTACAGTCAAGTATTCATTTTGTTATACAGAGTACAGTGGTGCTCTCTGGTGTCTGTGTGTATGTGTGTATGTGTGTGTATGGTTCTGGCTGACCTGGAACTTGCTATATACACAAAGCAAGCCTCTTTGCTGTGTCTCCCAAGTCAGGGGAGTTAAGAGGTCTACCCTATATTTTTATAGTCTTACTTTCTTAGCTACAGTCTTGTTAATATGAACTTGTCTAGCTGGCTCTTGGCTGAGAGCTCACATGCCCTGTTCATCTAATAATGTATCCATTCCACAGTGATTACCTTAGCTGGGCATCTTTTCTTATATTCTATTAACAAAGTTGTATCATCACTAATTCCACTGGTAGATGGAAATATTCATATTTCCCTAGAACACAATTTAGATCAGAAGAACTGTACAATTGTTGAAAAGAGGTTCTCTTGGGAATATCTTCCTTCTAGTTGCTAAAAGTAAAACATACAAACAATCATTACCACGAAACAAGACAAAATTAACCCAACAATTAAAAACCATGTGTAAATGTGGTGGAACAGAATCTACCATCCTGAGACTGTGTGTGTGTGTGTGTGTGTGTGTGTGTGTGTGTGTGTGTGTGTGTGTGTAATATAGTATGCTGATGAATGAAAGTTTTTTGTATGTCTTTTTTAACCTTGTTTTCCAGTAGCAAGAAAAACAAATACGTGGCTTCTTATTTCTTGCTCATAATAAAAAACACAAAATAGCCTTCTAAAATGTAGTCATTAAGTGTAATAAAATTTTGTAGCACACTGAATTGAATACTACATATTTTATTTTATCCCAGAAATCACTATAGAGTTTTGCCTTTAGGTTCTAAGTGGTTAGTTTTTAAATGTCTAAGTGTGATGTTTTTCATTCTTCTAGAATTAGCCAATAGTGAGACATAACACACACACACACACTTAGGACAAAAATGATCCCTAGTAATAGTAAATATATTCTGCCATTAAATGTTGCTTGAATTAGACTTGTGGCATTAGCTTTGTTGAATGAGCAAATCTGATGAGATACTGTTTGTTTCAGACCTGGACCTTAGCTCAACAAACAGCTGGCTGAGACAGATGTAGATACTTACACCCAAACAATGGACTGAATTCAGGGACCCCTATGGTTAAATTAGGGAAAGGCTGGAAGATGCTGAGGAGGAAGGCAACCCCATAGGAATACAAGAAGTCTCAACTAACCCAGACCCTTGAGATCTCTTAGACACTGAGCCACCAACCAACCAGGCAGCACACACTACTTCTGTGCCTCTCACAAATCTATAGCAGAGGACTGCCTGATCTGGCCTTAGGGAGAGAAGATGTACCTAACCCTTGAGAGATGAGATGTCACAGGGAATGGGGAGGCCTGATGTGTTTATAAAAAGATAAAAAGAAGGGTTCTATGTTCTATGGAGGTGTAGTCAGTTATGGGGGAAGGAGGTACCCCAGAGGGAGCAGCCACAGTGTGGTATAGCATAGAATAGAGTTTATTTAGGCCATGGGGAGTGGAGTTAACAGGGTAATAAAGGCAGGGAAAGGGAAGAGGAGGCAAGCAGCCTCTTATATACTGAGTCAGGCATATCTGATTATTGCCAAGCAACTGTGGGGTAGAGCTTAAACAAAATGCTAAGAAGGCCTGCTCAGGATGGGATGGGGACATCCTCTGCAGGTGAGAAAGTAGTAGGGTGTAGGGGTTTGCGAGCTGGGGAGGTGGAAGTAGGAATGATTTGGGGAAACCCTCAGAGGGGCAAACCCTGAGGGAGGGTGGGTAACAACTAGACTGCAAAAAAAAAAAAAAAAAAAAAAAGAAAAGAAAGAAAAAAGAAAAAGAAAAAAAGAAAAAAAGAAAAAGAAAAAGAAAAATTTTCAGTGAAAAAATATTTCTTTAAAAATGTCCTTTCATCACTTGTGACTATATTATTACAGCCAATCTAAAGTTTTATGCAGGGCTCTATACTCATGACTTTGGTTTTGTTTTGTTACAAACTTACACATAACAAGTTACAATGTACCTCAACATATGCAAAGCAGGTGTCAGAGTGAGGCACCTCAGTTGTCCTGCCTTAAGTGGTTTTCCCATTCTTTCCTATGGATGATTTAGGATGATTAAAATATAAAATACTATGAGAATAAATTTTATCCTCTATGCCTATATGTATAGTAAGCATAAATGTAACTTTTTTACTTCTATATCTCATTTGTTGGATATGTTGAAGGTTCATTTGTATTTTGATTACATTGATCTCCATAATCAGGTTAAATCACTGTAATTCAGGTTTACATATCCATCAAAGAGCTTAATCAATGTTTCATTCCTCCCAGTCAGAAAGACTCTCAAGGACAATTAAGACCAAAATTAACACCAAATAATGGTCCATTTTTTATAGAATTCACTGTTTATTGGATGAAAAGCAAATTAGGTTAAGCAACTCCAACACATATATTGCCCAGACCAATGCCTTGTAGGAATTCTCCCAGTTCTGTCAAATAATTTTTTAGTTTTACACTTACTGTGAAATAGCTGTGCATGTATATTAAGTGTACCCAGAAGTATGAAGGAATGGTGCCAAGAAGTGACAAACTGAAAAGCTTCTGTACCACAAGTGAAATACTGATTAAAACTAAGAGACAGCCCAAAGAGGTGAACAACATATTTTCAGGCCATAAATTCAGTGAGGGTTTAACAAACAGAACTGGTAAGACATTTAAAAAACTTAACAGCAAAAATCTCATACACAATTCAATATACATTATGGGCTGATAGATGTTTAGTCATTTCTCAATAGGCAAACATGTACCAAATGTGTATGAAAAAAATGCTCAAAATTAGCTAATCATCAAGGTAAATGCAAATAAAACCACAATGAGACAGCACCATAGCTCAGTTAAAATAATTATTATAAAAAGGTAACAAGAAAATGTGCAAACAGATTACAGACAGCTCCTGTATTCTTTGTTGGGGATGTGTTTATGAGAAACAGTATAGGTACTCCAAAGTAGACTGAGCATAGAAACCCTATAAAACATATGATTCTACTAGTTATATGCTTCCAGAGAAATCATCAAAGCAAGGCTTTGTGTGCATTTAGGGTGCTTAATGAAGCACAAGTCAGAAAGTCAGGCATTGATACAATCCAACCAAATGTCTATCAAAAGATGAAGGGATAGAAGACATACTGTGTCTGTTAAATCCAGTGACTTTGCAGCTCTAAGATGATGAACTCTTGGTATTCATCAAGAAGCAGAGAGTCCCCCCCAATTACACAAGGAAGAGAAAAGCATTGTATCAATACCACTCACAGAATCTACTAGGTTAATGGTTGACTATAGAATATCAGCTGCCAGAGTCATGTAGATACAGATGAGGATGTTTGCAACTAACCATCAGATTGAACATGAGGACCCCAGTGAAAAAGCTAGAGAAAGGACTGAAGGAGCTAAGAGGTTTGCAACCTCATGGGAAGAACAAAATTATCAACCAGCCAAGGCACTGAAGTGGAGAGTGTGAATGGGAGAGGGAACACCTTCATGGAAGCATGTTGAGGGGGAAGAGAGAAGCAAATGGGGGGGTTTAATATTTGAAATGTAAATACAGAGAATATCCAATAAAATCTACCAGACACAAGTTATTGGTGGGTAGTTAGTCCCTGAGTGAAATACTGTAAGTAGAGTAGCAATCATCATTGTATAGCTCAGATCAGCAATGAGAAAAGATCTGACAGGACTAACAAAGAAATGATGGAAACTCAAATTACTGGCTATGTTTCTTTACTTAGTGTACATGTGAATCACACTACCACATCTTATCTTTTAAGTATGCATGTCCAATTATGATATCTTAATGCCTCTCAAATTAACACACACTTATTACAAACTGTGCTTTGTATTTTTTGTACTTTTAATGTGTCTGAAAACTTTTCTGTTGAATATATCACAACTTTTCTTCTTCAAGAGTGAAATGCCATGGTCTTATAAAAGGGCTTGAGAAAGGAGATTGTTTCTTTGTTGGTCATCTGGTTTCTGTCAGGAGGGAATCTAGTATTCTCTTCTTAAGAAAAAAAGTCCTTCAGGGACCATTTGGAAGCAGAGTATCATTTTGACTATGTGCTGGTGACTCAATATAAAACTGTCAATTTGAGCATCTTTTGTTCTGTAAGCTATCCAGCTCATGAGATTGTGTGATAGCAGCATGAAGCAGACGGGAACAAGCAGAAATGATGGGAAAATGCAGTGAGGTAGAAGGGAATGTATAATTTAGTTGGGATGATCAAAGAAGGCTCATTACCAGAAGCTCACAGGAAAGGATAGAATTTGAAAATGAAGAAGAGCCTGAGTCTAATACTGGACAATAGAGCTGAATCATCCTGAATGAGTCCACATCATCCTTTAAGAGGTTCCATTTTAGTCAAGCTTACTCTGCAGAAATAGCAGTTTGCAGGGAATTTAGGGTACAATGATGCAGTGAGAGATGCCACAGCAAAAAACAGCAGCAGACACTCCCCTGCAGCTCCATGGAAGACAGAGAGAAAACCAACCTCCATGACATGCATTTCCCGCCGCCGATACTATTCTTAGTATCCTTGGAAGACATGATTTAGAGGTCCTAAGATGTTTCAGTTTTATGCTGCCGATGAAGGAGAATCATAAAGATTATAAAAGTTGGCAGAAATTAAAGTAAAACATAAAATAGATTGAGAACCATAATTTTTTTCCTATTTGTTTATAGCTATATACTAACAGTGATGTGAGACCTATCTGGATTTAAAACTCAACTCAGACATTCACTACCTGAACTGTTCTCAGAAACACACTTCACCTTTCCAACTGGGAGGTTTTGCATTTATAAAATATAAATATGAACAGATGTCTGGTGGCAAATGTGTGATTATCATGAAGCTTGGTGCATAGAAAGACTTGATCAGTCTCAGCTCAGTATTATTACTTTACTGGTAAAACAAAATCTTTTCTGTTTGTTTGTTTCATGTAAACCATGAGTGCAAACTTCTGAGTGAAGGATCCTTTCTCTCAACATTTGCAATCAGATTCCACAAGTAAGATAGTATTTAATACTGAGTCATCCTCTTTAGAAGTAGAGTATTTTTATCTCAGAACAAAAAGTACTCAAGCAAAGACACCCACAGTTACCAATTACTGTTTGTTAAAGGAATTGTTCTCACCTAGTAATGCATTAATAAGCAGTTAACTGAATTACTCTTTCATGAGTGATGCAGACATTATTAACCTTTTCTTCTTCTATGAATGATGATGCTTTAAGGACAACACAGTGCCATAGGGTAGACACCACAAGATAAGAACATTTACCCATGTGGTTGAATCACAGAAGATTAGGATGACCCCTAACCCACAATTTATACTGTCTTCTTAGCCACCTAGCCTGGCAGTCTTCATTTTGTTTCTTTTTATAAGAGGTGGTATTTTCAAAACTAGTTTAGGAGTATCATTTTTATGTCACGAATAAGGAAAGAAATGACAAACCCACATTATACTATGATTTACTGCTGGAGTACTTACTAAATCAACTAAAGTTTTGGAGCTTAAAGAAATGACAAACCAATGAGAACCTGCTTTGTAGAGCCAACAGAGGATACCCAGACCACTGAAATTCACTAAAAATTTGTCATAGCATTTTCTATCTACGAGAAAAACAAATGAATAGCATAGCAGCGAGATTGATATTTTGAGAACTACGCTAAGTATTTTAAAAGCTGTATGTGAGGCTGGCCCTTTAAGAACTAAGATGTAAATACAGGCAAATTGAATCCATTCCTAGATAAACTGTATTGACTGTTGCATCCTCCCTATACCACGAAACAAAGTTCTAAAGCCCAGGAACAAACGCATTATGAAACTCTTAAGTACTCTAAACAATTAATAGTAACCAGAAGATTGGGAAGAGAGAAGAAAACTAATGTACTAAAGAATCAAAAATAAGGAGACAACATGCTTTGCTCAAATCTGGTTTGAACACAATATAGAATGTAAAGATGGATATTTAGGTTACATAGTCAATGTGTTTTGACACTTTAGCTGGAGGAATGGGTTCTCCCGAAACTCAGACACAAGAGTAGAGATACCCATTTCTTCTTCAACTCTTCTTCCTTTTTCTTATACACACTTAGCCACTGAGGTCTTAGTATTAGGGGCATAAAGGAGAGAGGATAGGAACCAAAGCCATGGGAGAGGAACATATGCCTCTCTCTTCTGACGTCAGGTTTTTTGGAGTATGATAGAAAATCCCTTACTCCCTCTCCTTACTTCCTCTCTTCTGTCAGTGTGGGTTTGGATAGAATTGTAAACATAGAAGAACATAGCCAAGTGTGCTTCTCACAATCTCAACATTCTCAAGAGATAAGCGGATAGAGAGGCCCGAGGGAAAAATAAAAATGAAAGTATCAGGGAAATTATGGAGAAAGCTCAGGGAAAAGCCTCTAATTGCTGAACTTATCTCTTAACTCTTCATATGTGGGTTGGTTGTTAGTCTTAAATATCTGGATACTTACTAATGCCAGTTACCAGAGATGCTCCTGAACAGCACCTCAGTAATGCACATGTGAACAACCCTTCATTGAAAGTGATAATGAAAGCACAGCACACAGAACACAGATTGTAACTTACAACTTGAACCTAGTTTGTGAAGAGGAAGAAGAAAAAGGAGGAATAATAATAATAATAATTAATAATAATAATGATGATGATGATGATGATGATGATGATGATAATGATAATAATAATGATAATTAGGAGGAGGAGGAGAAGAAGAAGAAGAAGAAGAAAAAGAAGAAGAAGAAGAAGGAGGAGGAGGAGGAGGAGAAGGAGGAAGAGGAGAAAAAGAAGAAGAAGAAGAAGAAGAAGAAGAAGAAGAAGAAGAAGAAGAAGAAGAAGAAGAAGAAGAAGAAGAAGAAGAAGGGAAGAAAAAAGAAAGAAAGAAAGAAAGAAGAAGGAAAAAGGAGAGGAAAAAAGAAAATTCTCAGGTTTTTTAAAAACTCAAAGTCTCAGATTATCTAAATAACTATGATTTGATTCAACATATAAAAGACCAAGCAAGCCTTAGAGAACATGTGAAATGAAGATATCTCTCAGTGTTTGTGTGACAGACCTACTAGAAATATTTTATTCAAACCCTAAAACTTCTAAAAATTCCAGTTGTCTTTCCTAGTACTGTCTCACTCTATCCTTTATCCACTTCATCCTTCCTGTTTTCATCCCCATCCCCTTCCTAACTAGGCCATCTCTCCCCATCCACCCCAGTGTCTAATCTATTATAGATGAGGGGAAGAGGAAAGGGGAGGAAGAAGAGTGGAGGAAGCAGGAGGGGAAAAATAAAAGGAGAGAGGAAGACAAAGGAAGAGAAAGAGGAGGAACAGGATGATGGCAGAGTAGAAGGAGAAAAAGGAGGAACAAATATATGGGAATGAACAGTAAAAGTGTAATAAATTAAAATATTACTGGATATCTCAGTATCAGACTACAGATAACAGGGGAAGTAGAGAATCTGAATATAAAAGATGAAAATTTAATGTCTAGAAAAACAAAAACAATTAAAATGTAGTATATTTTAAAATAATAAAATTTCCCTCCTTATTTAATAGAAAATTGATATAAATAGAAAAATAAATCAAGTGCATTTGGAGGGATTAGTATTTGGCCCAATGCTAAGGCATTTAGCAAGCTGAAAACCCTGGGTTCAGTCCTGTTACAAGAAAACCTAACAAGACAAAACCAACCACACAAATGTGTTTTTATAAATAATGGCTGAAAACTTCTCCAGTTTGTTGAAAAACCTTTCTACAGTCTAAAGATTAGTAATTACTAACCTAGGTATACTCTAAGAAACCCCAGAACAAGGGATTAGAGAGATTTCTTTGCTGTGAAGATTGTCTTTTGCGGGCTGGAGAGATGGCTCGGCGGTTAAGAGCACTGACTGCTCTTCCAGAGGTCCTGAGTTCAAATCCCAGCAACCACATGGTGGCTCACAACCATCTGTAATGGGATCTGGTGCCCTCTTCTGGTGTGTCTAAAGACAGCTGCAGTGTACTTATATATAACGAATAAATAAATAAATCTTTAAAAATAAAAAAGATTGTCTTTTCCACTTATTAATGACCAGAGTTCAGGTCCAGCACCCATATAAGTGTGCCACATAACCATCTGTAACTGCTGAGCCCAGGTTCTGGTGGGGACTGAGTGACATTGTTCTTTCCCTGAGAGAACTTTGGTCCAGTGAAGGCTTGTCTTCCCAGTGCAGGGGAACACCAAGGCACTGAGGTGGGAGAGGGTAGTTGGGAGAGGGAGCACCTTCATGGAGGCAATGGGAGGGGGAGGGAGGAGGGGAGTGGGAGAAAGGGGATAACATCTAAAATGTAAATACAGAGAACATCCAATAAAAAAAATTAAAAAGAAAATTACAAAATAGCAATATAATTTTAAAGAGGTAAACTAATATATACTCTGATAAATTGTAACATGGAAGGTCATACCAACTGAATAGTGCATTAAATGAACTTATATGGTCATGGGCATGTTCTCCACCTTGGCTGTATTCAAATATGTACAGTCATATTTATGTAAGACGAGTTACATAATATGTATCTGTTTTAGGACACATTCATATTTTGGAGCAGTTCAATATGCTAGATATCTTACACATCTAGGGATTAGAAGAGGGGGAAAAAAGAAAAAGAACATTTCTAAAGAAGGAGACAAGAGATTTAGGGAGTGTTGATTGCAGCCCAGTGAGGTTTATTGTTTATGCTTACAAAGGCAGATGAGTTCAGGATCAGCCTAGAGAAGAGCTAGGTTTCGCTCTGGCTTGGTGAAATTGGTAATTTCAGGACAGGGTCCCACCCAAATAATTTATAGTCTATGCTTAACAAAGGCAGACTGATCTCTGGATCTTTTTGCAAAGTTAAGAAAAAAATGTATGATTTCTGTCCCCAAAGAATCAAAGGGCTGTGGTTAAGGGATGCAGATGTGTAAGATAATCAGAAGGAAAGCTGAAGTAAACGACTGGATGATATGGAAATTAAAGAGTGGACCTGGGTTCTGTGCGCCATCCAGAGAATTTTTTACTATTCAAAAGAGCAAACTGCTTGGAGAATTCACACACACACACACACACACACAAACACGCACATGGACATAGACATGGACAAACAGACACATGCATGCACACACACACAGACATGGACATACACACATGCACACACAAACACATGAACACACACACACACATGGACACAGATATGGACAAACAGACACATGCATGCAACACACACACACAGAGACAGGGACATACACACATGCACACACACACACACACACACACACACACACATGAACAAACAGACACAAGCATGCATGCACACATACACACAGAGACACAGAGAAAAAGACACATGCATACACACAAACACACACACACACAAGCAGGCAAACAGGACACAGACAAAGAGATTGCAAGCAGAACAAGACAGAGAGATCTCTAGAGAGCAAGCAGAACAGAGAAAGAAGCAGACTGAAAAAGCTGTGTCAAGCAAAACACGGGTCATTAACGTGGATTCAGGATTTGACTTGGAGTGGTTCCTGTTTCTTGCAGACACCCCTTCTGTGAGAAGCCCTCTCCAAGCGAGGCCTGTACTTGGCATGTAAGTCTAGCTCCAGTCACTCTTGTCCCCTCTTCTGTCTTCTGCACACACTGTGTCCACCCGCACAGTGTGCCAACCACTCATAGATACACTGTCTAACAGTTCTACATTTTTAAAACAAAAGAAACGAAAAAAACCCATGGCCAGAAGCTTTGCACATAAACTGCTAAAAACTTAAGAACAAATAAAACTTTCTAACTATGCTACAGAATGGTAAACTGTAAACTGAATGACAATACATTTCTTCTCAGAATTATGAAACCTAGAAGAGAACTTACATAATTTTAAATTGCTTGAGGTGCAAGAGGCTATTATGTGTCACATACAGATGTTTATGTATATGTTTATGTATATGCATGTTTATGTATGTTTTTGTATATGTATGTGTATGTGTATATGTATATGTACATGTATATGTATATATTTATATCTATGTGTGCCCATCCTCTGATATACTGAGATATCCTGAGAAAAAGAAAAACTATGATAATGTATTGCCAAAAAACATCTGCTGTGACATTAAGCAAACACTTGGAAAGCAGAGCAATTTGTTTTGTGTCACTTGATTAAACAACTTGCTTTTGCAGATATTTTGCAACCTACATATTAGAAAAGTTTTACAACCTATGAAACTCTGTGGCCCAAGTAAGGTAATCTCCACACACCCCCCCTCTTTATCTGTCTCTCTCATATCTTTCTCTTATATCTTGTCATCTCTCTAACTCTTATCTCTCTATCTCTTATCTATCTATCTATCCATCCTATAGTAACGAATGAATACATATTATTATTTTCTAATGTGGGAATTTTACTTGATTCTGTGACAATTAGTCAGGGATGAGGCATACAAAGTAATGCCTTCTTTGAAGTGACATTATGTTGTAGGTATCTTATTAAATCATTATTTTGAAATAAAGATATGTTAATGAATGACAGAAAGAATGATTTCTCTGTCAATTGCAAGTCAGGTGATGTTAATAGTTAAAATAGCTTAAATAGTTAAATAGTTAAAATAGTTCACCTTCAATTCTAAAGTTCCCTAATCCCTGCATCCTGTAAAGATGTGACAATCTAAGAAATTTATTTTTTTACAGAAAAAACAAAAAGGAATCTTTTACAAAAAATATTACTGCTTTAAAGGTCTATACATCTGCTTGAGTATCCTCAGTCATGAGCTGGACACAGATAAAAATCACTGGGAAAGAGAGATCTGGATTTATCTTCATAATAAGCTGACATTTTCAGATACTTTCTGAAAATTTAACATGCACATATTGGTACTCTATTAAAGCAACATTTCTAAGACATCGAAGTTGCCACCCAGAACTTCACCATGAGTCTTCTTGATAAATTCCCTTGTTTCCTTGGGTGATTATTCTTTCTTATAACATGCTGTCTGAAAATGTGAGCATTTTCTTGATTCACTCATAGTCTGCTTTTAGTCCTTGTTTTAGGTGGAGAGGAAGAAGTGTCTCAATAGGAAATCAATAGATAGCGGGGCGTACCAATGCATTTATATGATTTGATCATCCTGCTTCCATGAAGTGACACCGCCCCACACTTTCAGTTGAGCTCATCTTCTTCTGCAAGCTTTTCATTATGGAAAATACTTCATGATGAAGGTACAAGGAAATACCATTTCCTACAAATCCTCCAGAGTTGAGACTTGTGGTCTCACACATAATACAGATGACAAAGGCTGTTTTGTTCACATTCATTATATGGGGAAATGAGAAACCAACACCCCAGTGTTGACTGTAGAATCTCATCGCTCTACTTTAGGAGGTTTATAATGGTCAAGACCTCTCTTATTTTGTCTATAAATAGCTTGACAGAATTCATGGTCCTCTGAGTGATAGGGTACATCACTGAACTGAGGGTGTAAACTTTCTTTATGACTCTCAGTGGTAATGATTTTTGTTTAAACCATATTCTCAGATCAGGTGGGAGATTACAAACACATTAATGCCCTCCAGGCAAATTTTGCCAAAATAACAGATGGCAGATACCACTAAGCAACCTTGACCCTCTGGTCACCTTCTCTGTTGGTGATACACAGGAAAACGTCTTTGGGGATCTCATTTTCTTACGTGCAAAACAGCACATTCAACTATCACCCCTAATTTGTTAAGCTATAATGCCCATGTAGTAAATACAGATACAGTATTTTCCTTCATGGGAACTGAAGTTCTAGGATGCTAGGTAAATTGTTCGAAGTCCTCAACTGCTTCCCTATAAACACTGTATTGAAAATGGAACACTGCTGAGCCAGAATCAACAGTTATATTTGACATCTAAAATCACAAAAGCGCTGTTTGGGTCCAGGAGAACACTTGAGTGTCATATCACACACCAGTAAGTGCCCATCCAAATCACAGGAAATAGCCACTGTCCATAGATTAAATGTCTGCTATTAACCAATGTGCTTGCATGGATCCATTAGGTGTGAAAGTACTATAGTTATATTTCAGAGAGCATTTACCACTTGGTAACAGAGACAGTGCTCTTACTGATGTGAGAACCCCATAAAAACAAACAGTCACGTGAAGTAGACCTCTCAGTATCTAAATAGATATGTGGAAACCAGGAAGCAGGCAGTGCTTTGCTCTAAAGCTCCAGGAAAATGTCATCAGGGTGCTAGATGACTGTGTCTGCAGTCAGGAGACATTACTTCTAAGACAAGTTCTATAGCATGAGCTATATGGTAAGGAGGTTTAACAGGTTAGAAACTAGTTTCCTAAAGAGCAGCTGACTTGGAAAGAGGTCAGAGTTCTGTGCTCCACAATAAGGAGTTAACCTTTGCAGAGAATAATTGTGAATAATGAGCAAGAAACAGGACATTTACTTGAAAATCAGCCTGGGGTAGATTGATGTTGGTAATGATATTGATCATATTTATTCCCTGCCTTAGTTTCCCCATCAGATAAATGACAAGGGCGATTCTGTAAATGATAGAGCGGTAATCGAGTATATCAATGTGTCATAAGTGCTTAGCATGATGCCTGGTGCTGACTCATTTAATGTTAGTTATTATTAATAAATGCTCATCATTACTACTAATACTTGAGTATGCTTAAGAAAATGACTTCCGTATTTTAAATCTATTTTATTTGCAGCAGAGACACTAGGATATATCATTGAGGATAGAATGCTCCCAGCTCCAGCATTCCAACCCTCTGTAATTCCAGTTCCTTACTGGGAGCTATTGGTATCTCCTTCAGCCACAAAACAGGAACCTCATACATCTGGGGACTTAACCATGGTTGCATCTGAATTTTACTTTCTAAGGGGGCCAAAATTAATTCATTGCCAAAACTTCATTAACTATTAACAAAGGACTCACATGGGGTAAGAGTATTTTCATGGTTCCTCAACTGCTTGAAGGGCTTTAAAAATAGAGAGATCAGTGGTGCATAAGGCAGGCTTGCCAAGGAGCCCAGCTTTGCACGACACCATTTTGGTACTTCCAACCCTGCTCCATGATACTCAAGCTGGCTGCGAGACTCCTGGAACTTAGACTCCACAGCCAAGGGGAAGGAGAGAGGAAGTGATGGCAGGTTAATTTATTTAGCATAAATAATGTATTCCTTAATTATCTGCCACATGATTAAGTAATTCTGATGTAAATAATTGAAATCAAGGGAAGGGGAAGGACATCAAGTGTTGGGAATGCTGTTTTTAAAAATGTACTTGCAGAGAAGGTCAATTGAGATTTCAAACAAATGCTTCATGGGATCATTTATTCAGGGACGCTTACCCGAGAAGTGCTACCAAGTGCCAGGCAGGGTGTTGGGCTCTGGAGATACAGTGATGAACAACTCAGGTTTCTAATTTAGAGTAATTCACCATCTAATGAGTAATACAGCTGTACAATCCCTGAATTCAAATTTAATTACCATGTGTTCAACAAGAGAACAGAAGAAAGAGTAACAAACTGCTAGGGACTTCTTTAGATTCTAGAACAGAAGAGTTAGTGATCTAGGGGGTCTCAGTGAGAAGGAGGTTTACCATAGCAGTTCTGAGTTAGGCACTAGTATATGGAGAAAAAGAAGGAAAGATACCTGGTGTTCAGGAACTTAGCTCAGCATCCTCTTTAGAGTTGAGATGCAAATTAAGGATACTGCTCATAGCATCTTTTAGCATCACTCTGTGATGACTCTGTGATGACTCAGCCAAAGGAAAGTTCCAGCTTAAAGGAGAGGATATTGCTTTAGAAGTATAAGACTTTGGAGTGACACGACCTGAATTGTACCTATCCCCACCCCTACTCAAGTTGTAAGTCTGACTGGGGCAAGTCTCTCATCCTTTCTAAGTGTGAGCTCCTTCTAACACAAGAGAAAGATTCTGCTACCACAGCCATGTCTATTCTGCAAAATTCCCGAGAGAATGAAGCCAAGTGATATATTCATAAAAAGGCTACCACAGAATGAGGGCAGTCAAAAGATCCAAAAAACAATGAAGTCCTCTCATCCCTACACTCTGATAATTAATCTCGACTTCCAGAGTTTGGAGGGATCTAAAGCTTTGGGATTCTGAGGCTAAAATAACCAATGTTTGGCAAAGGAAACAAATCTTTGTGTACAGTGTGTAAGCATGCAGATATAATACCATACATAGGGTGGGTAGTATAGTTTATAAAGCTCATGGCACTAACATTTTAAATGATAAAAATGCACATCTCTGAGGTTGTCTACTTCCTCACTTTAAAAAAAAATGGATATATTATTTATTTACATTTCAACTGTTATCCCCTTTCCTGGTTTCTCCTCTGGAAACCCCCACCCCACCCCTCCTCTCTCTACTTCTATATGTAAAGTTCAATGGTGTCGAACATACTCATAATGCACAATGATTTCAACTTTCAAGCTACACCAACTATTTTCATCTTTAGAACCGAGAATACTTGTTAAGCTCTAACGACCATATCTGCTTCAATGACGGAGATGACTATAAAGTCCTCATCTAAGTGACTACCTTAATTTAATGTCCTCAGGGGTCATTCTTGCTGTGGTATGTATAAAGTATTTCTTCCTTTTAAATGTATGTACCATATTTCTTTATTTTCATGCATCCCAGGGCATGAATTGCTTCCATATTTTAGCGGTTATGAATGCTGCTAGGTCCAGTAAACTCTTTTTAAAACATGTTTATGAAAGAGCCTATTTATATAAAACACTAGAATGATTGACTAATGTTTCTCTTCTGCTCCGGGCCCCCTCATCTCATTGAATCTCAGACTGTGGTGAAAATCCCTTGTTGTCTTTGGCACACGGAGTTCTATCTGTGGGTGTATTAGCATCCAGAAGGCTGGTATTTGCTGCCTTTTTCTTCTGAGCTGAATCAATCAGGCTCAGCTTCTTGTTTATAAAATTCGCCATCCTTTCTTTTCCTCTCCATATCTGAATCTCACATTTGCTGAGCTAAATAGGATACTGGCAGGTGTTCTGTGGATGAAGACCACAGTAAAAAAGCATCGAATCCAATCTCTAGAAAATTTTGCTATCTGGATGATGCTTTCCAAATGATACTTGATTAAAAAATCAAAAACTGTAAAAGGTACACTCTAGTGATTTGAAAGTGTCTTATGCTCAATTTGGCATGAATATCAATTAGGGTTTGGTTATAAGTAACAGAAATTAATTCCAGTTTACTTGAATTAATTTAAATAAATAGACAGAAAAATATATAATTCTGAACTGAAGAAAAATCTCAGCAGCCAGGACATGTAGACAATAGTAACTAAATAAGTCTGCCTATCAAAATTGCAAGTATAAGGTACAATCTCTCTATTGCATTTGAAGATCTGCCCTTATATCATTCATGAAAGGTTCAGCTGCTTAAGGAAGAGGCTGGCTGGTCTGTATGAGGTCATGGGCTCACCCTTAACCCAGAAGGAAGCAGGAGGTCTTGACTGAGTAACATACACAGATCTTACACATTGGGCAAATTATAAATTTTCAAAGGGAATTGAAAATGCTGTCACCAAAAGAAGGGGGAATGGATGCTGGGCAGCAAAAACAACAGATGTCCACTGCAGTGGGTCTGTTTGGGATATCTCTGATGAGCCAAAATCCCCCAAATCAGGCAAAGGCCCATATACTAGCACATACACGGCTTTGTGCTAATTCCTACGCTACCTCAGTGTTGTTGCTCTGTCCCTTTATTCTTTTTTTCCTTTTAGTAGAAAAATAAAATGCCTTTATCATTCATTGTTTGCCAAGATTTTTCCATCATTTGTCTGCTATGAATATGATTACTTGAAATGAATAGAGTTAGTTTAAAATGTAATGCTCTTCAACATCTCTTATTTAATAAATATCAAACAAAAATATTATACACATTTCTGATGAAAATTGTCCAAATCACTGCATTATTTTTAGTTAGGGGAAATTGAGAGTATTTTTGTTAAGTGGGGACCTACTTTTATTGTCAAATTCTACCCTGAAGGCGTATCATATATCTTTCCCCTAATGAAGTGTTTTTAGAAGTAAAATATAGTCCTCTGCTTCCAATCTTTTGATGCCACAGATTGCTATGGTAACCTTGGGTTTCTTGATTTATAACTCTCCCTTTGTGAGCGAAGTAATTTCAGTTTAATTTACTAATGGATCTTTACTCAATCTACAATAACAAATAAGTCTGACCACACCCCTTTTTATTAAAAATCTATAATTGGAATTTTGCAAATGAAAAGATTATTTCTCAAAGACCCTGAAATGCAATCTATTCTAGAAAAAAAACACAGGAAATCTGAATAAAGTAACATATCAAAGTCATAATACAGTAGCAACTTCAACAGCAATTTCTCAGAAAAAAATAGCATTTATCTTAGAAGATCAAAAGATAAGATTAGAATAGTAATCAGAATACAAAATCAGAAAAACTTAAACTTCTAAGTTTGTGAGGCACTGTGCTCAAGGAAGCTTGTATTTACTTATTCTTTGTTGTGGAAAAAATCCTAGAACGTAGACTCAAATAGACAGACCCAAATGGTATTTTGACACATAACATCATGGATAAGTGTGCCCTAGTTTACTTCAGTTCCTGCTGCCTTTACAATGGATTCAGTGTTGGACCCAAACAACTACAGAAAATTTCAACTTGAAATAAAGTGAAATGTCCTAACAAATCTACTTGTCCATCAACTCCCTCCCTGCCCATCCCCTCTGAAAGACCAACAGGGAGGTTCATTGCAAAGAAAACTGGGAGAAGAAATGCCTCAGCTTTTACTGTACACTGTATCCCTTACGTGCTCTGTGCCTAGGCACGGCATTGAGCCACTTTTCTCTAAGTGGTCTCTTAGGAGACTCTGCCTCATCTCTTCAAAAGACTATGGTGGTTGGATGAAGTCAGACTGGGAAAGAGCTTTGAAACAAATTACCTTGTATTCAAATATATGTAGAGTCATGCACAGAATCAAGTCATTGTATCCTATCCCTTCCCTAGACAGAGGGTGGGACTAAACGTCTTCACAGGATCAGGTATTTTAGCATTCTTCCAAGTGCTCCCTTGGAGGACCAGTTCAGCCATGATGCGGAAGCTCTACAAATGGGCACAGCATAAGTACTTTGTGCCGTGAATACCATTCATGTGAAGCCTGATTCCTAAGGAGATGCTCAGGACACATACAGAGTCACAATATCCAACTTCTAAAATTTCTCTCATTAACATATGACTATGTCGGCTCCTCAGACTGAACATGATTAGATGCTTCTCATGTGCACTGCAAGGCAGTGAGGTTCCTGGGCTATGAAGTCACCTGGTCTTAGATGGAAAGTTTGACTTCCTTCCAAACTTATACTTGACGGGAAATATTTCCAACATTGACAGTAAGAGTATTGCCCTATCCCTCAAGGTCAATGCCCTGTGTGCGTATATTGATTGACTATGCATGCTTCATGGATATTATATTAGCATTTTCTAATTTCTTATTCAAATCCTGAACTTGTGTGAAACTATTATCTTTTTTTTCCCTTGTTTCAGAATAATACTCATTTACAGGGGGAGAAAATGACCCTATGAAAAATACAAAAGATAAAACTGTAAATATTCTGTTTCTTGGTAACAAGCTTCACCGACATTCAGTGGGGTGTCTTTCTTTGAGGTATGCCTGTGTTTGTAGGGTTATTGAATATGTTCTCTGCTTTGGTCTGCTATCTTTTACCACACTCTCGGTTATTTTCTAGGCCAGCAATTATTTTTAAAACATGCTAGTTTAGGAGCCTCTTAGCATCCTACCTATGATTGGATCTCAGTTTCTTTTCATTATTACAAATTTTGTGATTTTTAAAAATGATGCTATAAGGTATTTCTTTAAAATAAATCAAGCAAGGGAGAGTTTTAAAGAGAAAATGGTGACTTTCATCTTGCCCCAGGGTAAGGGCTAATTAGCTCTATGCTGGTTTGTTTTATATCTTGGAAAAACTTTCTTCCTGGGTTTATATAAAAATTTTAAATTTTTATTTTATATTTTGAGATTATAAGGTAATTTAACATATCCTCTCCCTCCCTCCCTCCCTCCCTCTCTCTCTCTCTCTCTCTCTCTCTCTCTCTCTCTCTCTCTCTCTCTCTCCCCACCTATATGCACCTGTTCCCCAAATTCATGGCTTTCTTTTTTAATTATTTATTTTATGTATGTGAATACACTGTAGCTCTTCAGACACACCAGAAGAGGGTAAAAAATGCTATTACAGATGGTGGTGAGATACCATGTGGTTGCTGGGAATTGAACTCAGGACCTCTGGAAGAGCCATCACTGCTATTAGCCCCTGAGCCATCTCTCCAGCCCCAATTCATGGCTTTTTAAAATGAGGTGTTATCTAATACATATATAGAAATACAAATACACATAAACACACACCCATGCAAACACACACACATAAATATTACTAAAAATAATCTATTCAGTCTCTAAATTCATCCTGTGTGTAAGTTTTTAGGATTCTTACCTGGCCAGGTCTAGCATACCAAAAGATCATCTACCGTATTTACAATTCAGAGAGAATTTTTTTTTTTTTTTTTTTATTGTAAGGTTTGAAAACCTTGTCAGTCACTCTTTGGGCCAAAGGCAGCCTGCCCTCTATTGCCTTTGGCAGGTCAGCCAGGAATGGTTTTCCATTTTCAAATGGTCGAAAACAAATGTTATTTAGTGACATATGACAATTAGATGAGAATAACTGTTTGTTGTCCGCCATAAAGTTTTCATAGAATACAGGCAGACATGTTTGCTGATTAATTATCTATGGTTGCTTTTGTCCAGCAGGTTCAGAGCTGAGAAGCATAGCAGAGGCCACATGGCTTTGTGCAACCTAACCCATTTTTAGAGAAGTGTCACCAACCCAGTTCAAAGTAGCAGAAGATTTAGGATGGTGAATGCATAATTTCTGTCACATATAAGTATATGACAGAAGGAATAATACAACAAAAAGCCAAACCTTCTATGGGTACATGCTAAGTACTTTCTGATTCTTTTCCTATCATTAAAAAATAGGGGAAGGGTTTCCAAAGTATTGCTTCCTCACTGACAATTTCCCTATATGAATTTTCCCTACTCGTTTATTGTCTTTATTCCTATCCTGACTATAAGTTCTCAATGCTTCAAAAGCATCTTGTTTGTTGACATTAAACAGTTTAGGCTATAAAGTACATGAGGCATTGAGCTAACCAAGTGAAATTAACTTATATTTTCTACTGGCAAGTGAGTCGTTTGATGATCTTCCTTAGATGAGTCGTGGAAGAAAAGGTTGAGGGGCTCCTGTCATTCATGGTAAGAAACAAGCATTGTGTTGACTACTGATACCTGTGAAGACAAACGCTAGTGTGAGAATGCACCATTTGTGTACACCATTGCACAATCAGAGCTAAAATCTCAAAGCGACCAACACAATGCTCTTTCACTCCTTTACTGAAGTCACTACATTCTGAGAGTCTGTGATAATAAATGACATTGCAGAGGGCCGACTGATTGTTTATTATGAAAACAGGAAACTGACTCAAAGATCTTCCTTTTTCTGGTATCTTGTATGTAAAACTCCAGTGACAAATTCAGGAGTATATTTCCGGGGGCAGGGAACTTCTTGAATTCTAGAAATAGGCCTTTAAGCTGTCTTAGTTAGATTCAGCTGTCAGTTTGACACAGCCCGGCTGGATCCAACTGAGGGTGCCTTAATTGAGGGATTTCCCAGATTGGACTGCATTGATTGATTGATGATTGATGTGGGCATGTCCAGCATATTGCAAGTAGTACGATCTCTTGGGAGCTAGTTCTCAGTTGTATAAAAAAGCTGAGAATGAACCTGATTCCCAATCCAAGAATAAGCCTGTTATTAATATTCCTCCCTGGCTTCTGTTTGTGTTCCTAGTTGAGTTTCTACCATCAACTTGGGACCGTGATCTCATGGTCTAAGTAAAAATAAACCCTTTTCTAACCGAAGTCCCTTTTGGCCAGGGTGGTTACCACAGTAACAACAAGGTAAACAAGAACAGAAGTGGGGCGTTACTGAAATGGCCATGACCAACTTAGTGTTTTGTCTCTAGTTGTATTTTGAGAAGTCTGGGCAAGAATTTGGAACTTGAAGCAGAAAAAGCCATTGACGGCTCAGAGCTTAATGTTATGGGAGCTTGGACAACAGGAAGGCTGAAATAAATGAAGACTGTTAGGGATATCTGTTTGAGATTTGGGGTTAATAGTCGATAGCTGTTAGATAGGGAGTGAAGAATCTATAATGAACTTGAGATCAGTACTACTGAAGTTAAACTTGTCTTTCTATGAGAAGATGGGTTTTGGTTATCTGAAACTGAAGAATCGAATCTGGTTATTCAAAGAACAAGATCATTTAGATAAAATATTTTGTGCAATACTTCTGTGAGGTCAGCATACAGAAACTGATCTAGTGGTGGCCAAGGCTGCATCTCAACCTGGTCACCTAACTTGGGTCCATAAAGTGGTCACCTACCTGGTATTGCCTTTGAAGGCATCAATGATGTGAATTGAGGAGGTCATGGTGACCAACTCAAGTCTGAAACCCTGTGGAAGGCTCAGAATCAAGGGAGACAAACCAAGAGAAGTCACTGGTGAACTTGGAGCCTCAGTTTCAGTGGAGATAGCGGGATATTGAAGATTCCAAGAGCTGGGACATAGGCTAAGGACAGGGACAGGTAGACCCAGCTTATGAGAGGAGCTCTGTGTGCTACAAATGGTATAGCTTCATACTGGGTGGATCTTAGGAGCCTAGAAGATTATGAGAGAATTCCAGATGTGAGACATTGAGCTACCTTATGTGATTTACACAGCTGGATTTGGGTGTTCGATAATCTGATTGTTTTCAGGCATTCGTTATTTCCTTTTGAGGTTAAAAGAAAGAGTACCTCTCCTTTTGTTTTCTTTCTTTGGTTTTCACAGCCCATAGTAAGGAGTCTTTGGAGTTTTATAACAGATATTGAACTTCTAAAAGCATTGGTAGTTTTAAAGTTGTACTGTGTTTTATATTGTGATATCAACATGAGGTCTTAGAGACAAGAAATGAAAGGTTATGGCTTAAAGTGATGTGTTGTGTGTCAGGTTGACAAGGAGTGGAGTGTTCTAGTTAACTTCGGCTGTCAACTTGACACATCTGAGGGTGTCTCAATTGAGGGATTGATTGCTCAGATCAGATTGGCCTGTGGCCATGTCTCTAAGAGACTGTAGTAATTTGCTGATTGATGTGGGAAGGTCCAGCCAATTGTAGACAGTACCATCCCTGGGAAGGTGACCCCGGGTTTTTTATACAAAGGAGCTGAGTATGAGTCTAAGAGTGATCCACTGAGGGAATCTGTAAGCCGCATTCCCTCATGGCTTCTGCTTGGGTTCTTGCTTGGCTTCATTTAATGATGGTCATTAACTGAAGGTCTGAGCCAAATAAACCATTTCCACATTTAAGTTGCTATTGGTCATGCTGTCTACCACAGGAAAAGTAAGCAAAGTAGAACTTAAACAATACCGAGTATAGACATGGGACCATTTGCAACTGAGCCCTATACTTACCTGCTTTAGAAGGATACAGCATGAGCTTAGGAACAATGGAAAGGTGAAGAAAAAGCAAGGGAGGAAATGTGCGAGAGAAAAGCAACAGGTCTTACCTAATAATGTCCTGAGTGATGTAAGGGGCTGTGGCTTTTAGAGTTGGCTCTTTCTCTCATTCCTCACTCACAGTAACATTTTATTTTGTAAGAGAAGAACAGAGAAGCTTCTTTGTCTGGTCCAATTCTGCCACTGGTTTGTTCTTGTGTTGAGTCTTGAGTCTCAAGTCCGGGTGTGGTAGGCAAGAATTCAATCATCTGATTGCATCTACCCAAGTATGATATTAATTAAGCAATAAAGGCCACTTCTTACCAGGAATTCTGAAATTTGTTCATTTGGATCTCCATGTGAATGAACTCATCCAGCTCAATTCTTCTGCCTCTGAGAGCATATAAAGCCAACAATTGTGACTTACTAGTAATGTTTTATTTGTCATCTTGGACCTAAATAAACTCTGTGATCAAGTAAGATGTGCTGCTCTGTGATCCTCTAATAGGCTTTCTTTTTCTTTTTCTTTTTCTTTTTTTTCTTTTTTCTTTTTTTTTTTTTTTTTTTGTGTGCTTTAAGACTTTATGTTTCAAGAGTCCTGTTTAATTTGATTGGGGGAATCTTTTCTAAGTACTGACTGGATGAGTCTAGCTAAGAGGATCTAACCCTCTTTACTGCTTACATGGTTTTCTAAGATCATCTAACCTTATATGTAAAAACAGTGTGGTTTTTCAATTAAGCTGTACCATATGAAATACTGTAAATCTGTTAACAATGGACATTTCAGAATGAACATGATTTCTTTTCTTATCTGAAAACAATTAGCTATTTGGCATTGGCAAAATATTATTTCTAATTTACCAGGAATCTCATTGCCAATGATGTTTCATATCACAATATCCACAAAGCTCCTTCCTACTTACTGGTTCCAGAATCTTCTGTACACAGGATTAACCTACACTTTCCCCCTGATACTCTGAGAAGAAGCTGTCAATTGTGTTCACTACACAGCTTTTGCTATCACTGCTCCTGTGTGGTCCTATTTTGCTTTGATTTCTTAGTTTGTCTGCTAAGTCTCATTCATTCTATTTATTATTGTGTGCCTTTCTCCTTATTTCAAAAGATAACTACTCTGAGATGGTTATCTTTTGTTTGGAGTCAGGTTGAGACAGAAACTACAGACTTAGAATTGAATCTACAGTTACAACACACTTGAGCGACTCCAGTGTGTCTCAAATATTGTGTGGAATGGTCTATTAAACACGTAGCATATGTCTGTGCCAAAATTATTCATTGTTTGAAATTTAAACTTAACTCATCAAGTAGGATTTTTTATTTCCTAAGCCCAGGAATCACAGTTTGGTATAATCAGTATCTGTGTCTTCAAGTGTCTTGATATGATTTCATAGTGAGCAGATTGATGTTTTCTGTCTCTCTGTCCCTATGTCCCTCTTCCTCTGTCTGTCTGTCTCTCCCTCTCTCTTCCCTGTCTCTACCTCTACTTTACACTCTACCTGCTTAGTCTTCTCCAATTTTCAATCAGTATATCTCTGTCTGCTGTCAATCACTTTTCCTTGAGAAACATGAACAAGAAAGCTTCTGTTAACCAAACATAGGGCACCTAAAGTAGACTAAATTAACAATCTACTCAACTCTGTCATGGTGAGCAATTGACTGTGTAGGGGTTACCTAGACAAGCATGGATAAAATAACTGTGGAGACTCACCTAAAAGCAGAAACCAGCGTCTCTGACTTATGAAACTGTGTCTCTGCCATTTCTTGTAAGGCTTGCAGATAGCTATTCAAGAACCTCCATTCCCTCAAATTCCAATACTTAACAATTTGCAGAATACACTTGAGAATCTAATTACTTTCAGATGTTCCTTAGTTTTGAAAGTCTTATTATTTTCTGAGTCTTATGAGCCCAGCTCCTTCAGTTTAGAGGAAATGCCTACACAACAGTGCCTGTGAGCAGTCCATACCTGTGGGCATTTCACACCTGTGTACAGTCTACACCTGTGGGCATTTCACACCTGTGTGCAGTCCATACCTGTGTGCAGTCCACAGCCATTAATTCCAAATCCTATAGCTCAGAACTACTGGGCTCTCAATGCCACACACTTAGATTTCGACATGTACCTAATTCACAGCAGTATTTTGCTCATTACAAACCTAAATAACCCTTGTTACTTATGTGAGAAAATCTTCAGAACATAAATCAGTTACAAAATTACAGTAAAGACAGATAAATAGGAAGAAATAGATGGTAGATATAGATAAATAGATATGATGGGTAGAAAGATGGGTAATTTATATGCATTCATTATATATATATATATATACATACATGTTTTCTGGATATTTATACCCTAAATATCCATACACTAACATTTCAATAAAACTTTTGAGTGCACTGCAGAGAAGTAACAACAATCTCCATCGTAAACACATTTAGTGTTTCCAGCATAATACAATTCTACAAATATGCTAGCAACAATCCCATTGCCCAACAATTGACACAATACAGGGGCTCATTCATGTATGTGTAGATATACATCTGTGCATGCCTCTGTGTGCACACATGCTTGTGATTGTGCGAGTCTTTATGTTTGCATGTGCACTTATGGAGGCCAAGTAACATGCTTAGGTGTCATTGTCAGGGGCCTGAAACCTTGTTTTGAGACACCATCTCTCACTGGTACGGAACTCAATGAGTAAGCCAGGCTGGCCATCCAGCACGCCTTAGATCCTCCTCTCTCTACTACTGGAATTCCATCAACAGACCACTGTGTCTTTTTCACATGGGCTCTGGGACTTAAGTCTGGCCTTTATGGTTTGAGTCACTCCCTCAGTCTTGTCTTGATATACTTCCTGGCCAGGAAGCTGCTTAGTCCTACCCTTTACCATTTTTCCTTAAGGATTATGATGTCTTCGCTAACATCTGAGAGCTCCTTGTGAAATCTAGGAATCAGTCCCTTGCCATGATTATATGGCAAACATCTGCTCCCAGCTTTTCGTCTGTGCAATGTCTTCAGCGTGGTCTTAGCATAGGTTTGTAAATCTGATTTATTTAAACCCATCACTTACGTTCTTAATTCATCCCAAATTCCTTTCAGATGGGCTTCCAGTCCGGCAGTCCCTTGACACAATGTATTACATCATCCATTCATTCCCACCTCTCCTGGTCTCCGTATGTATTTTAAGCAACTTTATCATGTATCACCTGTCTATTCCATACTCTTCTCACATCATCAGCTAATCTACATATATGTTTTAAGGCCATTAACAATAGCTGTTGCTAATGTACCTTGGAAGCATCTTTGTACATCTGGAAGGGCAGGCTTCTTTTCTCCAGCCGTCCTGAATTATTAATTTAGAAACATACAGCCTTTTGCTTTTTCTACATGAATTCCTCAAGTTCATCAAGTTTCTCAAATGTCCCACTTACAAGTTTAAAAGGATTGCCCTGACCTAGATAATTTGAGCTTTATAAACTTGCTATTTTTTTTAATCAACTAACTATATTTCTTTCTGCCTTGTTTGTGCTTTATTCAAATGTAAAAGTGTAACCCATGGCCGGAATGAATACCTTTGGCTATGTTTACACCCAATATCTTTCTGATTCTCATGTCTATCATGAGTGGAACCTCATTTATTTGGTTTTCTATTAAGTCAACGATAGCATCAAAACATCCTCTTTAAAAATTGAAGGAACTCATTGCATTTCCTTTTTAGTTTTCCTATTTTGTCTATCAACTAATGATCAAAACAGTAAATATTTATTTTTCTTTTCTAATAGCACTGTCTCCAGACTCCTTATTGAAAGAGAAACAAAGAGATGTGTTGTTTACAGTTTTGTAGGAAAACCACTTATGGCTTGCCTGCTCAGTAAAATATCTATTGTATTTATATATAATGTTTAACATGTCAAGAATGTTTTACAATGGAATAAGAGTACAAGGTAGTTCCATTGTGAGAGCTGCATATTTGTCTGCGAGTCCATAAGCAAGAATGCCCTTGAAGCTAGTTCTAGGAATGCTATGCTGACTCTTTTGGGAAGAGGAATCATGATGGGATTTTTACTTTATCTCTACCATTTATTAGTAGTAAGGAAATAAGAGATCTCTCTCTCTGTACCTCATAGAAGAATAAGGATACCCTATGATGGTCAGAAGCAGAGACTGTGATATATAGTGTTCAAGGCAGGGTTGAAAAACACTGTCAGACATAATGTTGACTCCATTAATTAACTCTCGACCTTGGGTTCACAGAATGTATCCTTACACCAGGATCAGCATCATCTTCTGAAAACCAGTTCTCAAGATCCACCTCAGACCTGTTGATTCAGAATCTCTGAAGATAGGTACCACTTGTTGGTATTGTAATGAGCCATCCCTCTGTTTGCGGATCCACAGTAGAGTAACAAGGCTGTAGGAGAGGTGTGCCTCCATGTGATGGGAGCAATCTGATGTGGATGTCATCTCATACATAATGTATATATTATATATACCATGTCAGATTCATCTTCCTTTGTGGTTTTTTTTTAATTATGATACATACACACATATAGACCTGTGTTTAAATACATGTAGATGTATACATTTTTCTCTTTCGTTTTATAATTTTCTAGGATTGAAAAACAACATTCCACTTAGCCACCTAAGTAAGGTGGATGACTTTTATCCTTTCATCTATTTGGGATGGAAAATATTATAAAACATGCCATTTATAACTTTACTCTACAGCCACAAAAGTAAGATATTTAACAGAAAAAAAAGGGTTTTTGTTCCCATTTCAAATTCAAATGATTTACTCATTTCATTCAGCTTGAAATGAATTTTGACACATTAGATATTTATGACTATTTGACCATTTCTGTATGTACTAAACATATTGTTACAATCATTTATAATAATTTATTATGAAAATAATCTCTATTTTTAATATAGTTATTTTTTTTTCTTTTTCATCTGCAGAGCTTGGCTGCAAAGCCTTTCCCGAGCCCTTCTCCTCTTGCTGTTTGCTATATTTCCAAAAGTAAAATAACAGAAACAGAAAGAAAACAAAACCCCAGAAAGCATTTACAAGACCCAAACAGTTCATCTTCATTGTGTCAGATTTACCATTATAATGTTATTTTGGGTCCCTTTTCATGTTCTGGCAAGCTAGATTCCTTAGTACCCCTCCCCAGTGTTCACAAACCGACCCCAGCCCTGCCTTGCTACAGAAGCAGTACTCTGAGCATATTCCCTAAGCCATCTGGTTTATGGTAAATAATCAAGGCATGTCTCCTAAAGGTAAGAGCCAATCACAGGCAAGGGGATGATCACTTTCCACATACAGGTACACAAGGACCCCAACCTCCTAGGTGGGAGTCTATTTGTCCGGAAGCTGAGCTGAACCTCTTCCTGAGTTCTTCCATGGGGAATTGTGCATGGAGATTTATGAATGAAAGGAGATGCAGACCATGTGGTTACCAGAAATTTTGGAAAGATGCTATAACTCTTTATAGCAGTTATCTACAATCAGATGTCCTTTGATTGTAGGGGAGGGGCTATGGTCCCACAGGAAGCTGAGCTGCCATGCAGTTTCTTCTCCTGGCAGAAAAGAGGTGCTTGGCACATTCTCCAGCTGGCTTCTTCTCTAGGTAACCCAAGTGAAATCTTGAACAAATGTGCTCAGCACTATACCATATTTTTCTTCACATTATATTCTGACAGACACTCAGGATACTAGCTCATCTTCATTTTGGCTCATATTTACCTCTTCTATATGTTCTGTCTTTTAAATAATTTCTGAATAATTTATGTTGTAATTTATTTGTACAACTTTTTTTGTTGAGACATTATTATACTGTTGAGTATACTGATGATTTGGTATTTGTCTCAATTATTTTAATATTGATACAGTAGGAAATGGCTGCTGTCTCATTTTACCTTTAAATATTTTTTCTTTCTTTACTCCATCTTCAGTCATAGTTTAAATTATATAGGCCAGTCTTTCTTTGTATATAAAAACTACAGGACACATTTCTAGTTACATGTCCCATTTTTAAGATAAGACCTACGATGTACTAACATTCAATAATTTTAGAACTTTATTTTCTCATTTACTGCATTGGTTTTGAATCCTAGATTGTCCTGAATGTTGTTTGAAAGCCTTTTATTCTTTTTGCAGTCTCATCCTTTTCTTTTCTCATAGCACTTGATCAAATTATTCATTTCTTCTGGTCTTTACATCACAGAGTCTTCCTAAACTGTTTTTATTTATTTTTTAATCTCCTTTGGGGGCATTTTATAAGTCCACTTTTCTGGTGTATAAGGCCAGATGTCTAGGGATTATATACCTCACAATGCTTGGCTATATATCTTCACATTTGATGATTTGATTTGATATATATTGGGCTATTTTGTGTGTGCATCCCTGCACGTGAGCACATGTGTGTGTGTGTGTGTGTGTGTGTGCAAATGTGTGTTTCTTTATTTTATCTCAGCCCTGCCATTTTATCCCGATTCTCATGAGAAAATACAGCCCTAGCCCAGGAAGGGAGAAGGGGTCAGAAAGGAGAATTTTAAAAATGGATGGGTCTCAGATTCTCTCATCTGAACACTACACAATGCGAAACACTCAAGGAAAACGGAGGTTAAGCTCCTCACTGCTCCTCAGCATCTCCACACTCAGGAACCAGTCTATGCTTCCGTCTAGTTTCCCAGTGTCCTCTGGTTCAAGTTGCTTATAGAAGCACTCTCCTCGCTCGTCTGTAAAGCTTAGGAAGTTCCCACTTTGTAATCTTAGATGTATTCTGCCCAACTAATCATCCCTTAATTTCATACCTTACCAAATGGGTAGAGTCGATAGTCCCTGGGCCCTGTGCTAAATACTCTCAATTCGCTCTTTTAGTTCGTCTTCCAACAACTACTTTGGAGGACTGAGGCGTGCTAGTGCTCATAGGTGCCAGGGACTCAAAGATGAATTCAAGTGTGATGTGGGTTCTGTGTCAGTTAGCTGTAAAAGCGTAAAGGACTTTTGGGCATCTCACAGTGCAACTCCCTTTAAACAGCTACATTCCTCATTTGAATCAGAGTGGTGATTAGAACATATTCTCTCCCATCCTACATAACTCCAAAAGATTATTTTTAATGAGCTATTATTTCATTTCCCAGGCTTTATTTCTCATTGTTTAATTCCGTTAAAATAGCATTTCACATCATGGAGGGGAGGGTTGGTTCATCTGCTGATTGCTGTACCTTCTGGGATCCCTTCTGTTCCCTGAGGCTGAGGCAAAGCCCAAATTTACTAATGAACTGCCAAAAATTTCATCTTACAAATTCCGACTCGTATGCCATTACCGTAAAGGCTTTGTAGTTATTACAGGAGCGAGTTTATCGCCCGGAAACTAGGACAGGGCTGTTCCAACTAATTCATTACATACACTTCACACGGCTTAAGGAGTAAAGGGGCTGCATTCATGAGTTCAGAGTGTCTGCTTACCTGTGTGCGCTCCTATGTAAGTGAGGCTCACCGGGAGAAAACAGAGAGGGCACACAGCTATACGTTTTCTAAGTTGGCCCACCATGATAGTTTATGAGAACAAAATGATTAATTCACAGTTAGCTTATCTTTTCTTTTAAATGTAACTCAGCTTCTAATAAAGCCTTCACCCTTCCATGGTCCTCATTTTTCATCATTTCAATAAATGCAAATGAAGTACCTAGTGTGTAGGGAGTTTATGAGAGATCACATACTAGGGCTGAACTACATCCACTGAAGTCCCCTTCCTAGATATTTCTGTCTACATTGAGCTACTTCTTCTGATGGGATATTTGAAGCCTTAAATGAAGTAACACTTCATTCTGAAGGCAGTGCTGGGTTTTAATGAGCTTTACAGTTTCCCACTGATTGATAGCTAGCTTCCCATTCACCTGTCATTTAAGCTTAAGCTTCCTAGACCCACAGGCCCAACTGAGAAAGAAAATACCTTCCTGTCTCCAGACCATTCACAACACCAACATTATGGACCAATAGCCAACGTGGACTTTAATTCACTGTCTTGGGGATCTGTCTTATACTGTGGGTCCCAATGGTATTGATCTCTTGATCTCAATGTCATTATTCCTTCCCGCTTGTTTTCTCTTTGTGTGCGACTCTAAGCTTCACCATCAGATATGAATCAAACCTTATGTGGCTGCCTTAGCAATGTGGCAATTGCCAAACCTTACAAAGGGAAATACCTACACCAATCCCTTAATACATCACACTGACACACACACACACACACACACACACACACACACACACACACACACACAAACAAGCTTCTCTGTGCTATAACCAAAACAACCCTGACTCTCTCTTCATGGAATGTATAATTTGGATGACAATGGATTTATTATAGAGTATTGACAGCAAATCAGAAATATCCTGAGAAACAAAGCTCAGAGTAAATAGAGATGAAGAATATTCTAGAGACAGACTTATAGAGCAAGATGCCATTCCACTCCTTCTATCCTTAGGGGTCATACCTGACCTCTTTTGTAGCCACACCCTTGCACTGGGATTGCTTACTCTGAGAAACACCTATTCCCTGGAAACTAATACCATTGGTAACTCAACTGTACTCTGCCCTGGTGAATGAAGCATTTATTTTAATATACTATATAGTTTTATCTACGTCAGCACTTCTCAGTGTGTGGGTCATGACCCGCGGGGGGGGGGGGGTGTCACACAGCAAAATCCTGCCTATCAGATATTTATATTTATAACAGTAGCAAAATTGCTGTTCTAAAGTAGCAACAAAATAATTTTGTTTGGTGGTTACAATATGAGGAAAGGCGTTAAAAGGAAACAACATTAGGAAGGTTGAGGATCACTTATCTATGTTACCAAAGGATGTGTTTTGAAGACCCAAGAGATAAATTCACAACTGTCCCTTGCCTGGTTTCTTCCCTTACTAGATAAGAACTTTGAGGGAACAATTGTAGAAAACAACAATAAAACATTTTTTATAACTTAAAGTTTAACTTTCAGGTTGTGTCAGATCAATCTGACATGACTACAGGCATGGTCACATGTTCAGGAATATTTACATTTAACATACTTAAATTATTTTATTTAGGCAATTTATAGAGATATTTACATTTAAGTATGTATGGAAGTAAATACCCTTCTCAGAAGCTACACTATCTATCAATCAGTAATTCCTTCTCCTCCTAAATTACCTGACACTTTGGCACAGTTTCTAACACTAACACAGCATGGGTGTTATAGATGTTTTCTCTCTTCCCTCTCCTAACACATTAGCTTTTAGGTCAACAGAAATGTCTTTCTTTCCTTTGAGTATGTTTCCTTATCCAGTTTCTTTCAATTCTTTCTGTTACTTGTTTGATTAACAACCATCTTTCGCCTGTTTTGTACCTTTAACTGCATTCTAATGGTATCACTGCTTTCATCTCATTCTCTCCTCAGCTTCAGCAGAAACTTCCATGTCCATCAATCACGTCAATGACTTGTTAGAAACACCTTCAAGGATGCTAAGCATTGAGCACCACATCATTTTAATATTAGTAGCATTTACCTGAAAAAAACTTGTTAACATTCAGATGTTCTGCTTCTCTTTAGACCTAGACAGTAAAATCTCAGTCCTTAGCACCAAGATTAGAACTTTTTTTGGCTACTATTCAGTTTCTCATCATGTCCCTTGCTTCCGCGGAAAATATTGCCAGTCCTTAAACATAATTTGTATCTCCTGCCTTGCCTTTGCAAATGCCATTCCCACTTCTAAGAAAGCCACACCCACAAGTGCCACATTTCTGTGACCACATGGGCTCACATACGACTATCTGAAGCCTTGTGAGATGCACCAGTGCTCAACCTCATGTCTCCGCAGGCTTCTGCTGCACTTGCTAAGTTTAAAAGGTCATGTCTGGCGTTGCACGTACCTCTTTTTCAACTTGACTTTGGATAGTTAAAAGCAGGAGGTTTTCTGAGGTACTGGAGAGGCCCTTCAAAGGAGAGTGCTGGTTTTTCTTTCAGAAGATCCAGGTTGGATTCCCAGCACCCACACAGCAACTCATAACCATATGTAGCTGGAGTCCGAGATCATCCATCACACTCCTCTGGCCTCATCAGACACTGTATGTATGTGTGTGCGACACAGACACAATGCAAAGTCACGTATACATAAAATAATAAAATAGTTCTCCAAAAACCTTTGTAAAAGAAACTCTTTAAACGCCCAAGTTTCTTGATGTGAGCGATGATTGAAACTAATTTGACAAATGAACAAAACTCCTTTCATAGGTATTATTCCCTGGGAACTCAAAATGCTCTGGAAAGTGCTCTATTGTTATAAAGGGGAAACACCTCCTCTTCCTCCCTCAGCCTTAGTTTGCTGTAGACCTCATTTGCTAAAACTTCAGCTAAGCAAGTCCTCCTGTCGTGCAATAGCTTCACTGTTCCTACCACAATGACTCATATTGCCTTGGAAGATCTTGCCTGCCTCTCTTGCCAGACAATGCCCCTCATAGTTACTGCATCAATCCTGACAGAGGGAGGCCCCACAGATTATATACACACCACCCCACTATACTTCTACCAGTGCCTTACAGATGGGGAACTTGAACAACTGCCATCCAGCCTATATCTTCACCTAAATTTCTCCCTGATCACCCTCAAATTTCAATAATAGACCCATATCCAAAATACAATCATATGTGTACAGTAACTGCAAGGAATCAGCCAAGTGACAGGAAGTTCACTGAGAATTCCAGCCATTTTGGAATCATTATAGTGCTCACTAGCTGATGTTTAACTGTGACACGGATAGAGTTCAGAAGACATGTGTGTTCATTTTTTAAAGCTACAGTTCATTAAGCCATGGGCTTTGAATCACCTACTTAGGAATCAACCAAGGTATTTGTTAAAATACACTTTATTCAGCTCGCACTATGAGCATCTTCTAGAGAAATCCCAATTCAACCTTTATCCACATACAACAACAGAAACTGTGCTCACAGTGAGATGCTCATTGAGCCAACATCTTATTTAGAATTTTTTCACATCTCACTGGGCAGCCATGTTCCATGGTAGGCAAACTCTAGTCATTCAGTGTCTCCTGCTGTCTGATAACATCACTACAGTGTCTCATGTGGGCCATAAATAAAGGCATGGTCAGTTCCTCCTACTTCTTTTTAAATTTTTTCTTTTTCTGATATTACATCTTTTACTTCTCAACCAATGTAAGAACATAGAGATTTTGACTATATCAACAATACATGGTACAGCGGTAATGGTGAAATGTTTCACTGCATTGTCTATGTCTAAATCTCAGATGGGTAAGATTAGATTTGGTTGAGGCCAGACACTAGCGAAAGTATAAAATAGTAGATCTTTATCATATATATATATGTGTATATATATATATATATATATATATATATATATATATATATATATATATATAAATACATATTTCTTGGCATCTCTACTGCTCTTGCCGAGGAACTGAGTTTAGTTCTCCAAACCATACTGGAATGCTCACAATCAACTGTAATTCCAATTCCAAAGATCAAAATGCAGATCTTTGGTTGATGAGGTCACTGCATTCACACACACATACACATTCATGCACAAACACAAACACAGACACACTGTAAAATAAAAATATAAACTCTTAAAAGCTCCCGATTATTCTTTTTAAATAATCCTGAAAAATCACTCTATACTTACACCGTAAATTAACAACACACAGCCCCACTAAAAGACATGTTGTCTTGTTGTTTCCCAGAATATTTCCTTCACATGTAATTTTGAGAAGTAATGTATTCTAAATTATTACGAAGGAAAAAGAACTTGTTTCTTCCACTACAATCTTGTGCTATCTTGAAGGCGATGTTGGCTTCTAAGACATGCTTATTACAGTTTGAAATTTCTGCAAGATATTTTTTCTTTTTTACAATAAGAAACTCAGACATGAGCTGGAAAAACCCTTTCAACTTTTTTTTTTTTTTAGTCTAACAAGAAACCCATTATTATTAAATAACCATCTAAACTTATTAGATGCATAAAATGGCATTAAGTGCCAGGAAGTTCCCTAATCTAAAGATAAAAGTCACTATATAAAAAAGTGTAAGTGGAGAGACTTGAGTATCTGTGGTTGTTTCACCTACTCATATGTCCATGTATTGCCTGCAGTGACATACTCTAGACTCAGAGAACTCACATGGTATAAATGAGAGGACATCTGAGTCATGAGAATATCGTAGTTTTTCTAGCTTTACAAAACTGAGCATTTTTAGACAATCTTTTATTATCCTCATCCTCTTGTTTTTGTTTTTTTTTTTTTTTTTTTTTTTTTGCAAAAGCAAGACCTAAGTGATGCGCCCTTCCCATCCATATTTCCCTTGCTTTGCTTTTGTGCTTCCTAGACTGAAATTTGTACCTATGGAGGAACTAGCTGAAAAAGTGCCTAATTTCATCGATTAGGATTTTACAGAAGTACATGAGAAATCATATCCCTAAATGCCCACTCAAATCTATTTCCAAATTAATATCTTTAGGTGTTAATTTTCCATGTAACAACTATCAGTCAATTTTTGATTTAGGGTCTCAGTTAGAAATCTAAAATGAACACTACTCACTTATAAACTTGTGTCGATTTGCATAGTATTTGTCATTACATGGAAATTTTAAATAAAACTAGCCATTTATTCTATTATATTCATTTAATTATTTATACATTCATGTGTGTGTGCACATGTGCTTACACGTGTGCAAATGCACGTGCACTACAATTTGCATGAAGCCTAAGAATGCTGATTACACTTGTTTTGGCTCACTTACCATGTGAGATGTAGGGATCACCTTTAGGCCTTGCTTCCTCATGGCAGACATCTACTAAGCTATCTCACCAGATCTACAGTGATGCTCTGTAACCCATTCTTCATGATAACAATGTCTAGGTTTACTCATGTACAGATCTCCAAAGTCAGATACTAAAATGCATTGCGTCTTCAGAATTAAGAAAAAAAAGGTAATGGGTATAAAGAAGGGAACTTGGGCCGAGTTCTGTCCAATGCTTTGGCAATTGTCCCTTGCTGTGCAGAGGCAGCGACCCGGCTCTGTGTTTAGTCAGCCATTTACCACTCAATATCATGTAGCCCAAGTCACAAACTTGTGTGGCTCAGTTACTTATTACGAACGAATTTGTCAAATCCTTCCGAAGTAGTTTGACAAATCTGTATGTTGACGTTTACTGGCATAGTTGTAGGCTACATTGAGAGGACATAGCGTCTCCTCAGAATAAATGCCTGTGCAGATAGGCCAAGTTCTTAAAAGTGCAATTCTCAGAGGACACAAGAATTTTTGACATACTGAAGAAATGCTGGGTAATTCTATCAAAAACGGCGACAAAAACCTGAGCATATTTCCAGTGGCCCAAATTAAGGATGCTTTTTAAACCTTTCATTTCATTAAACTGCCTGGCTGGGTAGGGGAACCATGCTAAAATATTGTGATTAACACAAGGGAAGCATTACAGACAATGCTATTATAGGTGAAAGACTGCTAATTGCCATCTTCCCAATAACTTATTGATTTTAATCAAATCTTCCTCCAGCAGCAAGCCAACAGCAAATGGATAACGAGATGGAAGGGAGACACTACAATGGAAGGAGTAATATAGAAGAAATTATTCATGTTTGATTTGTATAAAACTGAACAAATATTCTTGATCAGCATTTATACAAATATAGATTCGTCGGGAAGGTGCTATCTAAATTGCTTCTCTCCCAGTGTATTGAAAATTACCATAACTGTTAGCATTTTTAATTATTTTGATCTGCTGAAAATAGATTAAACTGAATGGGAAATTGGCTTATTAAGGCTTATATATTTGAGTTAATATGAAATGTTCTCAGCCAGTTTGTCTCAAGTATCTTTCAGTTTAAAAGGCACTTGCTGCCCCTGCTTAGTGCCGGGAGGGTGAGAAGTGGTAGGTTTAATCCTCTATAAGCAAAGGTCTCAGTGAGGCGGGTCTAAGTGAAAAACCTTTCCACCCCTGTCCTGTCATCAAAACTTAGCCACATTTGGAACAGAAATATTTTATAAATAAGTGGCTTGTCTGCTGACAAGATAGAACCACCTCTTCTTTTAATTGATACTTTATTTATTTACATTTCAAATATTATCTCATTTCCTGGTTTCACCTCTGGAAACCCCTTATCCCAGCCTCGCTCCCCCTGCTTCTATGAGCATGCTCCTCCACCCACCCAACCACTTGCACCTCCCCATCCTAGCATTTCCCTACACTGGAGCATTGATCCTTCACAGGACCAAGGGCCTCTCTTACCATTAATGTCCTCTGCTAGCCATGGTCCCTCCAAGTGTACTCTTTGGCTAGTAGTTTAGTCCCTGGGAGCTCTGGGGGTCTGGATGGTTGTGTTCGTGTATGGGTTGCAAACCCCTTCTGCTCCTTCAGTCCTTTCTATAACTCCTCCTTTGGGGACCCCATGCTCAGTTCTATGGTTGCTGGGAGCATCAGCCTCTGGATTCACCAGACTCTGGCAGAGCCTCTCAGGAGACAGCTATATCAGGCTCCTGTCAGCATGTACTTCTTGGTATCCACAATACTGTCTGTGTTTGGTGACAGTATATGGGATGGATCCCCACGTAGAGCAGTCTCTGGATGACCTTTCCTGCACATGTTGTCTCTGTATTTTTTCTTGCGTATTTTGTTCCCCCTTCTAAGATCTGAAGCATCCACAGTTTGGCATTCCTTCTATCATCCTGAGTGAGGTAACCCAGTAACAAAAGGACACACATGGTATGCACTCACTGATAAGTGGATATTAGGCCAAAAGCTCGAAAATACCAAAGATACAATTTACGGATCACATGAAGCTCAAGAACCACCTCATTTTAAGGGGGCGGGGAGGATCTTGCCAGACTAAACTTAACACTTAAAAATTGGAGAACCCTTGAAATCCATCTTGTATTACAAGAGTGGTTTCACAGTTTGAGATTCAATATAGTGGAGAAAACTAAGGATCTTCTTCTTCAGTCATTCACCAAGAATGGGAAAAAGTGTGTAGAGCTTTAGCTGTGGTCTCCAGGGGCCCTGGCACACTCTGGAAGGCATCTTATCCATCAAACTGTGACACTGGCCCCAAGACAAATCTCCAATGTCAATGTGATTACACACACACACAAAAATTACTCGTGTTCATTAAAAATCAAATTAATTCCACACACAATCCAATTCTAACATCAACTATCTGAGGAACTACTTAAAATTCGTTAATGTAATAGTTTAGATCAGAGCCAACTTTGACAGACCTGTGATTATCTGTACTCAGCCTCGGTCTCGGATATTTCAGTAGCAACAGTGTCCTCTCCCGAGTAGCTCCCTCTCCTCTGTGTCTTTGACAACTGAAAATGTCTGCCGACACTGCTAAATTTCCCTGTGTGGATAAAATCTCTTCACTAGAGTACTCACTCGTACAGTCTTGATAATGAGAAATCTCCAATCATTATCCAATAAAATTTCTCTTCACTCTCTTATGTGTAGAAACAGAATAATGAAGTTTATACTATGGACCTCAAGTCTGAGAAGTCACCTTGACATCTATTGTCACAAAAATCCTTTTTATCTAGGCCAGCATTTGGAATTCATATTCATAAGCTTAACTGACTATGGAAAACACCGAAGGAAAACAACACACACACACACACACACACACACACATACACACACACACAAATGCTCCCTGTAGTATTTGACCGAAATAACCAATGCCGAGGCGTCTGTGCAGCTACCTTCTGTTGAAAGTTCTAGAGAGACACAGTCTGGTCCAATAATGGCAGACAGTTTGTAAAAAGCTTCCAACTCCAGCTGAGTGCCACTGACTGATGTAAAACCTGCACCGAGAAGAATTCTGATGTTACATCCAGGCTCAGCAGGAAAGGGAACTGTGATGGATTAGTGATGTCTACCTGGACAGGGCAAAGGGAAGGATGGGAGAAATTTCACACATTGGTCCATTCTTTCCTAGTCAGTACATGGTGGCACACTTTCTTTGTATTTCACACGGAACTGCAAGAAAGGAAATAACTGTCACTCCTAAATATTGGCGAAGAATCATCTGCTCTGTAGTCATTCCTTTAGGCTTTTTGAACATACTAGTGAATCAAATACATCCTCCCATACTGAACTGTTTGTGTTCTAGTGATCTGCCTTCCAATGCAGAAATAAATCACTCAGTTACACACAAACAGCAATAACAACAAAAAATAGGCATAGGCCTTGGCTTCACTGAAATACATAGTGTTTTACAGATGAGTAGGCCTAACTGTTCTGCATTATCTGGGCTTGCCCTAATCCTCTGGGCAGCAAGATCAAATATTATGCCATCTTCACTTTGTGTCTGGTCTACCATATTAACTCAGTTCCTAACAACACTTTACAGAGAACTGTTGATAAGTTCACCTCTATTTCTTCAAGGTTGAAAACAGTCCCATGTAAGATAATAGTTGAAAGATTAGATTGGGGTAGCCAGTCTTATGCATGAAAGATCAAAGCTGTTTTTGGAGGTCCCATACAAATAATACTGCATTGTGACCTCATTCAAGAAATAAAGGTGGGACCAATAGCTTAAAAGAACCCTCTTTGGGGCAACACTACCCAGATAATAGCAACCATGATCATTAATCGAATAGCTTTCAGTTTTCAAACTATCTCTTCTCTTAACTCCTTCCAGCCTGTGCTAGGACTAGTAGCTACTTTGGTTTTGCTGGCGTTTGAAGGAAAATAAAATAAATTGGGATGTGGTAGTACATGCTATAATTTCTGCATATGTAGGAAGGCTCTGTCACAGACATCAAAGTAGGCAGGGTGGGATGGGACCTCTGCTCACATTTTATTAATTGTTTCAAACAGTAGTTAGTATAATCAGCATCTGCTATTTTGAAATAAGACTTCTAGGCTCCCTCCCCATTCAAATGGCAACAGCACAGCCCATAACCTAAATTTGCATCATAGCCAAGAATCTGAAAACAGTGTATGAACAAACCAAAAGTCTCTTATTGATCCTTAACTGCTAAGTTTTTTGTTTTTTTTTTTTTTTTTTTTTCTGTAGGTAGGATTGACAAAACTTGGTTGATACCTTGCTTCAGGATTTCTATTTCTCTGGTTTTAAAAAAAAAGATGAATCCAAAGACAAAGAGAACTTGCAGCTTAATTTCTGTTCCCTTTTAAGCCAAGGAAAATCCATAGCAAGGCAAGTATTAGGATTTGTGGACTGTGCCTTTCAGATTGTCAATGGGATATTAGCTCAGAGAAGATTGAGCTTGGGAACTGATTAGCATGTGGATATAAAACAAAATGAGCAGCAGCTAAGGTCTAACTTGATGGCTTCCTCAGGCAATGGCTAGAGATGCGCACAGAGAACCCATTGACCAGTTCACACTAACTGTTCATTGGTCGATCACTTCAGGACTGATCTTCTGCTGGTTACCTCCACATAGGCTGTTGACTCTCACTCTCCATCTGAACAGACCTCCAGGCTGTCCTTGATTCCTCGGACAAGTTTTCTAAAAAGGGGGGTATTTCTGTTTTCTGTGGGTGGTGTTCTGGCCCCTTGTCCTTTTATATTTTCAAGATTCTAAGTTACATGCTCAAGGTCAGGATTCATTTGGAAATATTTTCCATCTTGTATTAATTTGATCTATGAAACTTCAGAAGAAAGTGTGTGGGTGTATGTGTGTGTGTGTGTGTGTGTGTGAGAGAGAGAGAGAGAGAGAGAGAGAGAGAGAGAGAGAGAGAGAGAGAGGAGAGAGAGAGAGAGAGAGAGAGAGAGAGAGAGAGAGAGAGAGAGAGAGAGAGAGAGAGAGAGAGAGAGAGAGACTGTGTGGCTGTGTGTGTGTTGTGTTGTGAAGAGAAAGAAAAACATACATTTTGTAGATAAATAAATAGAAACTATGAATGAATAAGTTGTAGCATGGTATGTATGTATTTACTGAACAAACTTAACACTTAAATCCGATAAAAAAGACAGAGTGCTGGGAACACCACATCTGGCTTCCCTGGCCAACTGTCATGGTAGAGAATGGGGCTTCCTATAATGCAGGGCTGAAAAGGAAGCTGATGTAAAGTCAAGGGAAGAGTCACCACTAGAGGTTTAAAGCATATTTAGATGCGTGCTACAGTGTGAATAACTAATGTTGGGCAAATGAGAGAATAAAATACATCCCAGGATTCTTATCAGCTTGAGAGATTTGGAGAGGAAAGATTCCCATTTGAGCGAACACTTTGGGGTTTTTCCTTCCACAAGAAACATGTTTCACGTCATCCAGACACTAAGTAGATTTCTTTCACAAAAACTGTTACATTATCTGGGTAAACATGTCAATCAAACACTACAACTAGCAATTTACAGCAACTATGCTGGGTTTAACATCCAGAGAGCAAGACTCCAGTGGGAAATAGTGTTTTTATTTACCTCTTTGTTACTAGAATGTTTCTTTTAAAAAGGTTTTTTTATAGAAGAGCTTTGAAAAGAGAGTATTTATGTGATAACCAAAACAAATCTTTAAAACTTTAAGGTCTCTTTATTGAATTGCTTTCTTCTTCAATTTAAGAGGTATTTTCTCGAAAATAGTATTTATAAAATTGTCAAATATATCTTAGGACAAACATTTTTCTCTTATAATGAAGCTTTGTGAGAATTGGCAACATAATGTGATACTCTATTTGGATGTTAAGGTTTAATCATTACTTATTAATTTCCTTATTTTCATGGGATTTTCTCAAACTTAATATTCTATTAAGGTAGCATCTGTTAGAGGAATTATCGTAGTTTTTTAAAACAAATTTTAGCTGATTACCATGAATCTACATAATTAGAATTAGGTCTAATTATGTAGTGTAAATACATGTAATATATTTATAACATATAATGACATAATTATGATTCACAATAATGTTGGAAAAACTCCTCCTTAAAATTAGCAAGAAAAATATGCTTTACAGCACCTCTACAATTTATTAGCAATTTTACAATGTATGTCTCTCTGCAGCTTCTAAAATAGAACTTCATAAGGAATTATAATACAAAACAAATATATTTTGAAGTTATTATCCAAAACTAGTACTAGCAAAATTTTATTACGTTTCAATGCAATGAATATTTTATAACATGTTTAAGAGTGTACCTTAAAATGGTAATCCTATAAACCTACCTTTCTAATATACACTGAGCCCATTAAGGAATATCTATAATATACAGCAAGAGCCAACCACAGACAGCTATTTCAGAGTCAAACACTCACCAGAAGGAGAGAAGAATCGGAATTTATGATGAAACTCTTACACTACCTGGAAATGTAATTTGCAAAGCTGATCCACCTAAATGCATTTTGTACCCCATAGTAACTAGGTAAAATAGACATGTAGAAATTACTATACATTTTGAATTTATTAATTGCCCATTCTATTCCCCAAATTAAATCATCTATTTGATGAAAAGCAACACATTGACTGGGACTGAAAAGTTTAATTTTCTCGGTCTAAAAAGGATCTGAGAGTAAATTTTTTAGGTTTAGGATGCTACATTACCTCTACCACAATTTTTCAAATTAAGAAAATTCTGCAAAGTCCGTGAACAGAACACGTAATAACACACAGTAGCTGATGTAGTTGGCTGGATGTGATTTCTTTTGCTGAGCTCTCCAGGCTAGATTATGAGAAGTAACCTAGGTAGTTACAATTACTTCACTAAACCTTTACTGAGATCATACAGTCGATAACCCAGGTGATCTCATGGGAACAAAAGAATTGAGGAATTATAAATTTAAAAAATATGGAGTTATATTCTTTACACATATTTCCAAACACCTGTGAGAAGAAACATCTGTACCATGATGAAAATTCAAGTTGTAACTAACTAAGACACACCCTAGTCTCTGAATGGAGTTTCTCACAGCATTTCTTCAACTGAATGATGAAATATCAGATTGGAAGTGAGGAGAATATTATTTGATTTGTCGTAGGGATAGACAAGTCAATGATTTTGGTGTTTCAGTCTTTAATGTGTAAACTATGAGAACTGTATGGAATCTAAACAGGAGCTCTTTACAGTGAGAGATTTTTTTTTTCCTTATTGGATATTTTATTTACATTTCAAATGTTATCCCCTTTCCCAGTCTCCCCTCCAGAAACCCCCTATCCCATCCCAGTGTCCCCTGCTTTTATAAGGGTGCTCACCCACCCACTCCTGCCTCCCCACACTGGCATTCTCTACACTGGGGCATTGAGCCAATATCACAGGACCAAGGGCTTCTTTTCCCATTGATGTCAGACAAGGCCATCCTCTGCTACATATGTGGCTGGATCCATGGGTTACTCCATGTGTACTCTTTGGTTAGTGGTTTAGTCACTGAGTGCTCTGGTGAGGGTCTGGTTGGTTGACGTTGCAAACCCATTCAGTTACTTCAGTCCTTTCTCTAAGTCCTTCATTGAGGACCCCATGCTCAGTCCAATGTTTGGCTGTGAGCATCTGCCTCTGTATTTGTCAGACCCTGACAGAGCATCTCAGGAGACAGTTTTATCAGGATCCAGATGACAAAATTCTAAACTTCCTTTTCCACCTTGCAATATGTCTGCTCTGAAGTTGGTTTGGGGAGCAAGTGGAGTGCTTAACTTGTGTCCTCTTTGAGAATGACACTCTGGATAAGCCAGGATGCACACTAGATAGAACTCCTTAGGCATAAGAGCAAGAAAGTTGAGAAACAGGACTCCATGGATCCCCAGATACCTTTACCTGAGATCTAGATAGAATGCTGTTATCTTTCTTAGCCCATTTTCTTCCTTAGACATTCTTTTCTGAATGTCTTCTCCACATATGTTTCCCTCATGATTTTCTGGAGTCCTTGATATCTAAAATACTCACTTATTCTCTTTTTTGTTATTTCTGAGATTACATTTTAATTATAACATTTCTTTCTTTCCTTTTCTCACTCCCATATACCCATTCCATCACTCCCCATTCATAGTGTTAAAGCATTCTTCTGTTGTCATGGATATCTTCTGTTACAAATGAAATGTTAGGAACCCTTTACATCTTTACTAAACGTACTCCCACTTCCTCCCATTTTATCACAGTTTGGATCCACTTGTCTTCTGGTTAAGTGTTATGTTAGATTGCCCAACTATACTTTTATAATAGCTTCATCTTTTAGAAAAGGAGTGATAGGTAGCCAAGTTAAACAAATAAATAGAGGGATGGATAAAAGACAGATAATAGAGATAGATAGATAGGTGATAGATAGATAGATGCAGATAGACAGACAGACAGACAGGTGTAGGAAGAAAGCTGAAGACATTTTAAGTACTTAGACAAACAGCCCTTCAACATTAACTCCTTGAAGTTCTTTGTGGAGGAAGCACCTATGTTTGGGATGCTAAGTTTGTCTTCTATTGCACGTAAGATTTACAGTCACCAAGCATCATCAACCTTGTTGTCCGGAATGTGGGCTGTAGCACATAACAGCAATGACACAGCTGTCAATAAAGAACATGTCCTTAGTCCTGATGGACTCCACTCTGCCATTTTTACAGGTTCTTAGTGACCATCATCTTTGCATGAAAGAAGGAAAAGTAGAGGGTCCCAATCAAGGCAATATACTTCAGAGAGGAAGACAGAAGCTTTCTAGTACAGCATGCTGCCTTTCATATGTGAAAGAATTTTGACTGATCCCTAAACAACTTGAGGTCACAGGGTATGCCAAGAAACACAACTATTTCTAACATGTACCTAGAAGCTTCTGTATTGAACTGACTGTGTCATCTTGGCTATTCTCTTTATCTGTGCTAACTGGGGAAACAAGTCATTGCACGGAATAGACTTGATGTTACATAGCCTTCTTCATGTCCTTTTTTCAAGTGGTTCCCTTATTTTCTTATATTTAGTGTAGTGTAGTTCATATACTTAGGAATAAAGTAATGCTATTAACTGGTAATAATTAGAAGAGATGAGACTATTAGAAAGGACATTCTGTAACTCACGGGTAGCAAATTAAATCAAAGACCTTTGAACTCCATTGGCAGATGTCAGGAACCCATAGCCTCCCATATTTGTTTTTCAATGCAGTACATTATTTAGACAGACCCATTTGCTAAATATAGTCTGTGGCTATGTTCATACCACATTAGAACAGAGAAGTAGCCATGACTGTTCCTACAGTACCTCCAATGACTTATACCTCTACAAGTTAAGTCATTTATATACAAATAAGAATGGCCAATCTGTAATGAAGAACCTGAGCCTATATTCCTAAATACACTAATCCATTGTTTATGATACTTCCTCTGGTTTCCCTCATCTGGATAACACAAGAATGGTCTCAGCTAAGCAGTGCTAGAATTCAATTAAGTCATAACAAGTCTTTCAGAAGAAGTAGATCCCCTTCCTCCTCTTGAAAGGACTTTCAGACCAACCATTGAAACATTTGTGTGGCATAAAAGTTTAGTCAACACTTCTTGTTGCTAATTTTCATCTATCTGTCTGTTTGTCTGTCTGTCCATCTGTTCCTCTATCCATCCATCCATCCATCTATCTATCCATCCATCCACCCACCCACCTATCTCTATCTATCTGTCTATCTATCTATCTATCTATCTATCTATCTATCTATCTATCTATCTATCTATCTATTTTTTATGCTCATGAACAATGGCTTTAGTATATACATGATTACGATGTGTGTGTGTATGGTTTCTTCAATGGCAAGAAAATAGCATCATACATAGTAGAATTTAAAAATCCCAGCACAGAGTTTTTGTTTTCTTGCCCTAGACCATTTCTATTCCTAGATGAATCACACACACACCCTTTATATTTTTGAACAGCTTTAGGCAGCCCAATAGCTAGGCAGCTGCCTATGCTCCATGCTGTTAGAATCTACTTTCCTATCAAAAACCCCAAGTTATCCCTCATGATTGACTATATTCAATCTGCGCTGCTCTTAACCTTAACTAGGCAGCCCTCTGGGCAACATTATCTCTGCTCTTAGCCAATGGTGGCTCTCCTTCTCCCTCCTCCACATTATTTTTCCCATTTATGGTAGCTTCTCCCTTCTCCTTCCTCCCCATTGTCCTCTCTCTCCAAGTCCAGGAAACCTCAACCCTACCTATGTCTCTTTTGCCTACCTATTAGATGTAGACATCTCTATTTACCAATCACAATTAATTAGGGGACAGGCCACTCAGTGTCTTATATGTGGACTCTCTTATCTTTGGAATAACCACTCTTATGGGCCCTAAATTAGCATTAAAACACAAGGAGCATTAAACCAATTCTCTAAATCATATAATTTGGAACCAAGTTACAGGTGGTTATAAATCACTGCATATATGTTAGGAAACGCAAGTAGGTCCTTTACTAAAGCAACTAAGTGCCATTAACTCCTGAAAAGTCTCTCTCTCTCTCTCTCTCTCTCTCTCTCTCTCTCTCTCTCTCTCTCTCTCTCTCTCTCTCTCTCTCTTCTCCTTGCTTGTGCTTTGAAGATCATAACACACTGACTACCCTCATTTCTTTAAAGTTTATAGAACTGAGTAACATCTGAGAAGCCATCAATCCAGTTGTGTTGTGGCCTTGGCCTTCCAGTTCTGCCTTTCTCTGTGCTCCATGCACACATCTGATTCTACATAAGGGAAGAAACTCATGAGCAAGAGCTCAAGTGAGAGCCTTTGCTTAATATATCCAGATACATCATATCTTCTCCCCATTCAAACCTTCACAACAGTTTACAGATGCATAAGATCATTGTTTTCTGGACAGAACTGGAAACAATTTCACAAATTCTTACCGAGAGGTCCAGGGTTTTGTGGATCACCTCACTCTTCACTCAGAGTTCAATCAGAAAGATGTGCCTGTAATATAAGATATTTAATACAGCATGTTAGCAATACCTCAGATTATATTTTACTACCTAAGTTTTGATATGTTTAATGCATGCATACATATATATGTATACACATACATATTTATATATAGAGAGATACACATATATGTAAACACACACTCACATATATATATTTATATATTATATGCACTACAACACTATTATAGTGAACATTTCTTCAGAAAATAGTCCTACAGAAGACTGACAGGATGCCAATAGCTGTCTTTCAGATGCAAGGTTTTCATTACAGAAGACATCTGCTAAATCTCAATTGGCCAGAAGAAGATGGCCAAGCCAGAGCCCAGATCACTACCTCAGCATCTTGTCTCGTTTACCTTTAAGGTTTTGAGCATCATAATAAATCTTTATGAAGACACAAAGGTGGTAGAGTTTTGCCACAGATAACACTTATTCCTTTTGCTTATACCTGAGCAAATTTGAAATGCCCTGGAAAAACATTGTGCTGTGCGTGCAAATTTTAAGTATTTTGCTAACCATCCTTTGAAAAGGCCTAAGGACTGACTGCCCAGAGAAAGGGTACTGCATGGGTGTGTATTTCAATTACCAATACTTACGGTTTCTATGTAACTTTGGGGAAGTCATCTTATTTTAAATGGATTCAGAAAGACCAAATAGAAAGCTGGGGTGGATCTGAATACAAATATTTCCTCTCATTTGTTACTGGGGGTCTGCCTGACTTTTCAGCTTTGCTGTGTTTAGATGTGAGCCACCAAGTGCATTCATATATGTTTAGTGATCCATTGGGGGAATGAAAAAGAACAAACCCACATATGTAAGGGCAAAAAGTCTCATACAGGCACAGAACAGCCACCAGAGCTTCAGTGAACCCTGGGCGCTCACCAATGCTCCAAGTGTGCCTTGTAAAGACCATGAGATTAAAACAGATAATTTTGATAATATGTAATATTAACAAATATGGTTATCTTAATTTAGAATTGCAGGCATCCTACATCCTTCTATAATATCTCATCAATGGCTCTGTCTTGAGCCTCATAGAATTTCCCACTAACATTCAGATTTTGCACCACCCCAGGTTGTATTTTGTTCAGTCAATAAACCTACCCTAGATGCAAGTCCCATATGATACTCTAGAGTGACCTAGGTTTGTGAGAGAGCTCTGCCAACAGTAGGGCCACTTTGCTCAGGGTGTGGCCAGAAAGCCTGGGTGGCCTCTTGGTATCAGGGTCCAGCCTATATCTTCTGAATTAGGAATAAAACCTCAAACTTGCCAGTGTATGCCCTGAAGTTATATCTATTTCAGAATATCATTTCCAGAAGACAATGGAGGTCTTCAATAATCTTACAGTACCTTCAAATTATCTAGGGCACACTTAAAACCTGCCATCCCAGAGTCTGCAATTTTCAGTCAAAGTAGACTGAGATTCCACATGAACCAAGCTGGTTGATTGTTCCACTGGGATTGTTCCACAGGACACCCTGCGGGGTCTTTGAGAGACACCAGCAGGTTGGAGAGTAATAGCATCCACAGGGGCCTCAGGGATGGTGGGGTGGTGGTAGGAATCAATAGGAAAAGGAAAGTATCTTGGATTTGAAAGTACAGTGCTTTGTGTTGCTGGCATTGAATCTTTCTCTTTTTGGTTTTGAATGGAAGAGATAGCTTGCTTAATTGCTGCTCCAGCTTGCAAAGGGTCACAGACTGTAATGTCTCGTGCTGTATGAGGGCTTTTGCAGAGCTAATGTGTATCAAATAATTTAGACCATTTCCATGTCTGATAAAATAGATTTTTGACAGAAAGAGGGCTGCCTAAACCCTCATCCCTACTGGGGCTAATCACAGAGTATTAAGACACTTGTTTATTAGGAGTAAGCAGCTGAGTCATAGGACCCCTTTGCAGAAGAAAAAGGCAGTACATCTGCGTCAAGGGACAGAGATGAAATGTGTGCATCCTAACAAGGCTACGAGCTGTCCTCAGAAACCTTACAAATGCGCCGCATCACGAGTTCTGAACAGGCAAACCCAAGAGTGAACATTAACAATATACCCAAGCACAGCTTTATATAATCACGATTGAACGTCTGCTGTCCAATTCTCTTCCCACTCTTCCTTTTCTGAGCCAAGTTAACAAGGAAAAGGTTTTCAGGTAACCTAGATTTGCTGTTCTTCTAAGTGCTTGTTATAGCCGTAGTGAAATAAAAAGAGGTGCCGGGTGGGAGGTACGCATTATCACCCATAAAAATGAGCAAGAAAGGAGACATTTTAGGCTTGCCTGTTGGATAAGAAGCAAAGAGACCCATCAGAAGTGCAGTTCTGGAAATTCCCTAATTTTCAGGCTATCACAGACTGAAGAAATTCTTACTCTAAGATAAGACAAGATCTGGTTTGAGGTTGTTGCCTAGGTGACCCTGCATCTTAAGTAGTTGTTGAAAGAGATTCTGGGACCTTGGCTCAGAAATTTCTTTTCAAAGAATTTATCTGGTAGAAATATACGGAAAGAAGTATCATGATGTCCCCCAAATCTATAATGGTTTTTAAAGTGAATAATTGTTAATAATACAGATAAATACTGGTAAAACATTATCTGAATAAATAACATAGCTACCCAATGGAATACTATACAGTCCTTAAAAAGAAAGGCCAACATCTAGGTTATTAATATGAAAATACATAAGTAGTAGGTCAAAAAGAGTTCGAGAAAAGTACAAGTGGGCTGTATAACTTAGAGAAGAATATAAAGAAGAAATCCAATTTCAACAATTATAAAACAAAATATTAACATGTAGCTTATGAAAGACATAGAGCTAAGGGACCTTTTGTAGTCAAGCACATGCTTCAAAGTTTATTTACTAATTTTTAAAATGAAAAAACTACTTTTAAAGACTAATAAATTAGCAGTCTTAATCTATTCAATCTATGTTATTTTTTCTGCCACTGACTTACAAATAAGCCATCTGAGATCCAGTGATTGGCAAGTTAGCTGTTCAGAAAGCCAGAGAAATAGCTAAGGCACATTAGAAACTCAAAAGAGCAAAAACCTGCCTGGTTCTCTCTCCCTTCTGCATCTCTCCCAGCAAGGACTTTCAGAGTCTTGGGGGTTGTGTGGAAAGAGTCAGAGGATGCAGAGAGATCAGTATCAACAGACAACAAAGCTCAGACCAGAACTGAGAAAGGAGACACTGCACTGTGAAAGCTCCTTTCAAATTAAGAATCTGGCAGTTAATTTCTGAACTAACTCTAATTCGTACGTGGCACCTTCTGTCAGCGCTGTCAGCATGAGTTGCTTTTATTTCACACTGGCTTGCTCGCTGGAAGGGCTGGCTTGGGTCCAGGTGCTCACCCTGCTAGCACACACTGCCATGAGCTTGGGCTCTTCATCTGAAACCATTGGGAAATTTCATGAGCAAATTCAGGTGGCTATTTATAAAGATAATTCCTATTTAACAAGAGGAACCCTTGCAATGTCTCCAGGCATGGGTTTTTCTTCTGATAGGCAAACTTTGAAATCAGAAGGAATGCTCTACAGGAGCTAACAGGGAGTATGGGGTGGCATGGGGGGCATTTCTAGAAATGAAAATATTTGAATTTTGGAACTGTCTACTACCAGCAACATACAGGATATGGGTGGTGGTAGGGAAAACATTGGCAGAGCTAGCTGGGCCTTTCCATCTCTAACATGCCCACTCTGTGGAAGCATCTCCCTTGGAAGCATCAGATGAAAACAGATGCTTGTCAGAAGTGTTCTCTATGGTTACAAGGTGGGGCTTTATTTGAGTTAATTTGAAAATATGGTTTTTTTAATTTATTTTATTTTTTTTTATTTAGGACATGTGCCATTTGGTCTAATCCTTTTAAACCCTTCTATCTTTTTTCTTTGCCTATACAACATTCTATTTATTGACAGAAAAAGGAAGGGCAGACATCCTAACTAATCACCCATCTTTCTCTTACACATTTGTATCTTTTCTCAATGTCTTCTGAGTGACATAGAGTCTTCAAGAAAATTTAGCCTGCATTATTGGTCTTAGTCAGGGCTATAGTTGCTGCACTGAAACACCCTAACCAAAGCAAGCAAGTGAAGAAAGGTTTCATTTGGCTTATATTTCTATAGTGCTCATAATCAAAGAAAGTAAGGACAGAAACTCAAACAGGGCAGAAACCTGGAGGCAGAGGCTGATGCAGAGGCCATGATGGGGTGCTGCTTACTGGCTTGCTCCCCACAACCTTGCTCAACTTGTTTTCTCTCCTCTCCTCTCCTCTCCTCTCCTCTCCTCTCCTCTCCTCTCCCCTTCCCTCCTCTTCCCTCCCCTCCCTTTCTCTTTTCTTTTCTTTTCTTTTCTTTTCTTTTCTTTTCTTCTCTTCTCTTCTCTTCTCTTCTCTTCCGTTCCCTTCCCTTCCTTGCCCTCCCTCCCCTCCCATCTCCTCTCCTTTCCTCTCTTCTCTTCCCATGTTGTTGTTTTCTTTTTCATTTGTCCTTTTATTTTTTCTGAGACAGAGCTTCTCTGTGTAACAGACCTAGCTATCCTTAAACTTCCTTTTAAGACCAGGTTGCCCTAAAATTCACAGAGACTCTCCTCTTCCTCCTAGGTTCTAGGATTAAAGATTTTTATAGAATCCAAGACTATCTGCCCAAAGATGGCACCCCTCATAATGGGCTGAGCCCTCCCTCATAAATCACGAAGAATAAAACCCAACAGGTCAATCTTATAGAGGCATTTTCTCAGTTGAGGTGCCCTCATCTCAAATGACTTCAGCTTGTATCAAGGTGACATAAAACTATCCAGTACAATCTTAAAATAAATCTTTTGAGGTGAACTTTCTGGTTTGTATAAAGAGGCAGTAGCAACTGCCAGTAGTCTCTGACTGCACAGAACTCAGGGATCTGCAGTTCTGCACATAGGATCCAACAATTTCCACTTCTTCCTTTCAGAAATATGTGAATAGAAACACATAGTGAGAATCTGGTACCCTAAAAGGTAATTATATTTTGAAAATGCATTGTAATGTGTCTATATTTTTTTTAAATGACTGGGCAGGGAGACAGAGGCAGAACTCTTAGAATTCCCAGGAAGAGACCTAGGAATACAGATGAAGGGATTTTTGCCATGATGGGGTATAGAAGACAGACCAAGTCTGAACGGTACAGGAGGGAGAGACAGCCAACATGTCAGTACAGAGGGAAAGGAGCCGCAGGAGAACTGCCCAACAGAGTCCAGGGCAAAAAAGATAAAATACAGACTTAGTAAGTTTTAACTCAGGAATATCGGAGGTGAGTATGTGTTAGCCACATGGAGTTAGGGAACAGCCTGGCTATTGAGCTATTTAAGGCATTGAAAACATAAGGCTCTACATGTGCGCCTTTCTTTCAGGAGTCCAGAACTTTGGGGCAATAATGAAAAGTGTGCGTATAGATGTATGGAAGTATAGAGCAGATTAACAATTTACCAGTATCTCCAGTTAGTACTGTTTTTCTAGTTTTTCTTATTTTATTATTACATTTCGACATTTTATAATTTTGATATTTATCATTATACAAATCAAACACCATAATAGGAAAACTACATCGTGGGTTTAGAAAGCAGTATATTCCAGATATTCAGATAACAAAACTACTTATTTAGGGTAAAACAAGCTATCAAAATGTGGGGCGAGACCCCTTTGATGGTCACATGACTCATTTACAGAGGTAATCTAAGACCATCTCAAAAGATAGATACATTACAATTCATAACAGTAGCATAATTACAGCTATGAAGTGGCAACAAAAGTAATTTTACACCTGGGGGTTACTAAAATGTGAATCACTATATTAAAGGGTTATAGCATTAGGAAGTTTGACCACCAGTGCCACAACATATATTTTTGGACAGATGTGACATATAGGCTATTCAGGATGTCTTTGAAGCATTATGTGTTAAACATCCAAATGACCATCTTCAGAAAAACAGGGCAACGTCGTGACCATTTTTGTCTAAACATTCAACCAATAGTTACTGAGCCTAGGCTCCTGCAGGTAAGTAATTAAAAGTGTCCCTCTTGTTTCCCTAACTGAAGAGACACCCTACTAGAATATGAATTCTTGCATTCTTATTCCTTTAAGAAATAATGACTCACATGATCCATGCACAGTTCCAGGGATGCTTATATGAGCAGGATGACTTACAAGAATGGGGCTGATAAATAGAGGAGAAATAATATCAATCAGTAAAGACATCTTTTCACTGACAGTGAAGATGCTAAAAATTTCCACGTTTAATGTGTTCAGAAGGGTCATCTGGAAAAGGCTTGGTTCTTAGGTGAGGAAAGATGATCTCTTCTTGAAGAGTGAGATAAACTTGGACCTCATCAGAGATGTTTCTTGATACAGTGAAGGGTGATCAATACAGAAACTCACAACTAATCAAAGCATAGAAAATAAGTTTCTGTTGAGTTCTTAGCCACAATACTATAACTATATCATACTTCCTCCGGAGGCTTAGGGACCATTACAGAAGAGTGAGCAGAAAGATATGAATCAGAGATATGAAAGAACTACCTACACTACTATAGTGTCTTCCAGGCATCCCAGAACCTCTGCACTCAGGAATCTATAGCGGCTATGGTTGCCTGCACAAGGCTCGCATAAGATCAAGCCAGTCAGTATTTTATGATGCAGGAGGGAAGCTCCTATCCTTATTGAGGGGTTACAGATAGTTGGTGGCTTCTGGGGAAGGGAATATTAGTTGATACTAAGTAAGGGTGTGACTGATCACAGGCCAATCATGCTTCAGTGAATGGCTGTGTCCCCATGGGTATATAAGTAGCACAAAGTTATTGTGTTATATACCCATATATCCCTCAGTACTCAACACAGATCAGAGAAGACTCTTTTTGTGGTAGGTTAGGAAGAGAGACCTCACAAAGAGACCCACCTCTGGACAATGTGTAATTACTGGGAGATTATTTGAGCACTCGGTCCTAAACAGCATATTTATATAAAGCTATTTCCCTTAATGCCAAGGTGGAATTGAGGTGGAAAGATTATATGAGCAAGAGGTCATAGATGATGCTAAGGAGACAGGGTCTTTTAGACACAGGAGGGTCAATGTACTTATGGACTCACAGTGATGGCCGTATTCCATTATAATGTAACCAATTGCACATGAAACTCCAAGAACTACTACCTGTCAGGAACTTACCTCTATGGTACATCACTTGCAAAGAAAGAAAGTTAAAACAAACAAACAAACAAACAGCAAAACAAACCTACTTCTGCCTCTGACATAGTTTTTTGGAGTTCCTACATTTGCACCTTTCTTGAGTAACACACATGAAATAATGTGGTATATTGTAGGAAGTGTGGTCAGCAAAGAACTGACTACAGAGTCCAATTGAGTGCCAGTGTGAAAAAGGCCATGTGCATTTCTGCTCTTGCAATATCACTAGAATGACAGTGGCCAGGGAACAGGAGATGTGTGTTTGTCTCTAGCCATGTCTGTATACCCAGTGCTTAAAGCAATGGCTGATACCAAGTAGGAACTGTTGGTTTTCAATGAATGGCCAGTGTGTGTAGCCTTAGCCTTCTGTTTCAAGGCACAGAACACTCCCACAGAAACCGAGTAAATCTAAGGAGAAAGAGAATAAATATGCCTTATAGATGAAGTTAATGGGTTTGAGAAGAAAAACTGCCTTTCTGCCTATGGGTGAGAGAAATAGAAGCATTCTTAATACCTGGGTTATGAGTCTGTATTAAAAAATAATTTCCTCTGGATGCTTGGTTTCATTTGGACCCGTCATACCAAATATAGTAAATGAATTATGCTAAAAAAATAAGTTCCAAACCAAATAAATGTATATACACCTGCAGGCATTCCAACTGGATTTTTTTAAACTCAAAAAAGTAATTACGCTATTATCTATTATGGAACTTAGTGAGCTGGGCAGAGATGGTGGCTTTCATGTCTACTATTACTAAGCCATTTTTTTTTTCTTGCTAAGAACTAATATGTCAGAAAAGTAGCCAAGAATAAAAAAAATCATTAGAAATACTGAGATTAATAACTATTATGGTCTCACAGCAGAAAAGAAAAACCAGGTATATTGGTGAAAAGTTAAAGCTATACCAACTGACACTGTGTGCTCAGATTCTAAAAATCACTCTCACTTTTCAAAACGTATTTAGGAATTATATTTTATTTCGGCACGTTAAATGTGTGCTTACTACCAGCAGGTTTGACACAGCCTTGGACTCTCCTCTGCCACTGCCTAGGCTCAAAGATGCTGCTGGTATAATTGCTTGTGAAGGTTTCTGATCAAAATCATATAAACATAAGTGTATAAATGTGCCAAAGATGCAGCTTCATTCAGTTCATTCATTCCTGTCCCATTCAGTTTTTCCTTTGTGGGATGATCGGGCGAAGGGGAAATTCCTTCACTTCATCATAACTACAGTGTAACAATTGAAATTTACTGACCATTATCCTATGAAAACAGCTGGCTTATGACTCCAATTTTCCCTCCAGTAGTTCATCAGACATGTACACTATGTTATATTTGTTTTCCTTTTTTAAAGAAAAATCTAAAGGAGGTAAAATACAATAATGATAAAAGCAACAAAAACAGCAATGGCTTTTAATGATGATGATGATGATGGTGGTGGTGGTGGTGGTGATAATGATGATAATGTGAGAAGCAATTGAGAAAGACATCAGATGTCAGCTTCCAGCTTTCATCTACAAGAGCACAACTATATATAACCCACACTGCAGTGTTCAAATAAAAAATATTAGCAAATATCAAAAAATAAATAAAAAAGAAAGAAATGTTCTAAGGGTGAGTAGAACTGAGTATGGGGAAACCGATTTGGCATAGACCTGGCCATAACATAATACCTAAGACAAGGCCTAAGAGAAGGAACTCGAAAGTCTAGTAGGTCTACAGCCTTTCTTTACATGTAGAGAGTAGAGATGAAGCAATTGTCTTTAACAGTCTGGGTCCCAGTGAAGATTTTTAGCAATACAAATAATGTCTGTACCCCAATAATAAGGACTTGTTATTAGTTTGATTGGAACAAACCTGTAATAAAAGTGTTATCAATTTGTGTTTGTAGATCTGTTATAGTTTGTCCCTCCGGGATCCATTATAATTTAGATGTTGATATCCAGATTGCTTGTATTGGAAGATGTAGTTGAAATCTGGGAGATAGAGCCCAGTGGGAGGTATTTGGGTGATTAGGGATGGCCTCTCTGAAAGGCATTCTTTCAAAAGGCTTGGAATAAAAGCCTGCTGTTGGTTCCATCCTGTCTTCTCTTGTGTTTCTGGTTTAAAGCAAAATAGTTTGTTTCTTTCCCTAGATGCCCTCCAATGCTTTCAAAAATGACTAGGTTAGGATGCAGCTGATAGACCAGCACCCTGTTCTTGGTATACTAACATTTCCAGCAGAATAAATTTATTTTCTTTTTAAGTTAGTACCTTACATATTTGTTATAGCAACAGACATCATGAATTTTACAGGCAAATGGGTGGAACTGGAAAATACATTCCCAAGAAAAGTAGCACAGACCCCAAAACACATGCATGGTATGTATTCACTGATATGTGGATATTAGCCATGAAATACAAAATACCCATATACAACTCACAGACCATATGAAGTTTAATAAGAACAAAGTATGAAATGAGGATGCTTCAAACCCACCTAGAAGTTGGAAGAAAATAATTATGGGGGTTAGAGGGAGAGAGAAATCTGGGTGAGAAATTGGAGAAGAGGGGAAAGGGGGGCAGGATCAGGTATAGGGAGATACTGGGACGAAAGCCAGAGGACCAGGAGAATGAATGGAAATATGCAGCAGTGTAGGGTTGAGGGGCAGGGGTAACCTTTAGTACTTCTGAGAAATTGGGATGTGAGAGGCTCCTGGGACTCAGTGGTGATGACCTTAAACAAAATGCCTAACATTGGCGAGATGGAACCTGAAGGGAAAACTTCCAGTAGATGGAAATAACTACCCATTCAGGCATGGCTTCACATACCTACCTTCAAAAATTTTGACCCAAAAGAAATGAAAGAAAAAATGGAGCACAAACGTAAAGAAAGGCTGTCCAGTGAGCAGCCTAACTTGGGATCCATCTCATGGACAGGCACCGAATCCTGACACGATTACTGATGCTCTTTTGTACCTGCTGTACTTGCAGATAAGTCTCACATGGCTTTCTCCTGATCGGCTGGACCAGCAGTTGAGTGAGACAGATGCAGATACTTGTCTAACCATTGGACTAAAGTCATAGACTTCTATGGAAGAATTAGAGGAAGGATCAAAGGAGTTGAAGGGGATGGCAACCCCATAGGAAGAACAAAAATATCAACTAACTTGGACTCCTTGAGCTCACAGAATCTAAGCCACCAATCAAAGAATGTATATGGGCTAGTCTGAGCTCCCTCCACCTTCCACGGCTCACACACACACACACACACACACACACACACACACACACACACACACACACAAACCAGAGAACTGCTTGTCTGGCCTCAGTGGGAGAGGATGAGCCTAATCCTATAGAGACTTGATGAGCTAGGAAAGTGAAGGGCTGGGGGCAAGGTGAGGGGAGATAACCAGGTAAGCAAGCACCCTCTTAGAGTCAAGGCACAAGAGCAATGGGTGAAGAACTCAGGGAGGGGGAATAGGGAAAGGGGTAACACTTGGAATGTAAACAAATAAAACAATTTAATAAAAATAAAATAAAATTGAGACATAAAGAAAGAAGACTTGCCAACAAGTTGCAGCGACCCAACTCACCTTAAAGCAGTTGGCTACTTTGAAGTGACAGTACAAATGTTCAAATCTCCTCTGAGTTATATATGTTCTACAGTTTAGGGCCTCATGGAGCGAATAGACATATACAAGTCTTACCAAACATATCCAAAGATCTGCCCTGCAAAATACATCCTTAAGACAGAGAAGAACAAATGCTCTCTTGTCACAGGTAAGGCTTCCCTACACCTGTCTGTCAATCTTAAAACTCAGTTATTTCCCTTGCTTCTTCTTTGTTCTGTTATAGCAGAATATATCAGAACATTGTTTTAATAACTGAGTAGTACTCCATTGTGTAAATGTATATTTTCTGTATCCACACTTCCCAGAGCACCCAGGGACTAAAACACCAACCAGTGGGTATGCATGGAGAGACCCATGGCTCCAGCCACATATGTAGTAGAGGATGGCATGATCTGGCATCAATAGGAGGAGAAGCTTTGGTCCTGTGAAAGCTCCATTCTCCAGTGTAGGGAAATGCCTAGGTAATGAAGTAGGTGGGTCTGGGTGGGTGGGAATGGGAGAATCTTCATGGAAGCAAGGAGGGGGGAGATGGGGAATAGGAAAAGTGGTAAAAAAGATAACATTTGAAATATAAATACATAAAATATCTAACAAAAGTGTAACAGAACAAGTAATTTATAAGGAAAATGATATTATTTCTCACAGCTTTGGAGGTGGCAATATCCAAGATCATCTTATGAGCTGGCTTGATTGTAGACAGGTTTGCTTATATGCAGATTTTCTGATGGGTCAAGGGGTGCATAGTATAGAGGAAGGGGATACTGTGGCCTCATGTGGGGACTAAAGTCAACTGGATGCCTTATAAAGCCTTTAATACCCCTTTACTTTTGTTCACCAGGGGGAAGCCACCACTGTCTAATTATTTCATAAAGGCTTTATTTCTCAATATTATCTACTAGTAACATCTGAATTTTAAAAAGCTGTATTCAAATTATGGCATCCATCAAAGGCTGCCCTGATCGGCAAAGCGGGAAGAACCTGTGGAGCTTGCCTAGAGGAGCTGAACGTGAGGGATGCAGTCATACTCGGCAAGGATGAAAGCTCAGACCTACTTCTCACTACTGTCTGAACCTGACTCATTACGGCAAGTCTAACAGCGTTAGCCTTTACAGGTGGCTCTAAGGTTTCCCTGAGACGGTATTTACAACGGCTCTAGAAACAGTATGGTTTTGCTTCGTTGGCTGGCTACATCCAGTCCGGTTGCCTCTTGAGACTGCCATGCAAGAGGGGAATCATTTATCAAACCCAGCAATTATTGCTAATCTGCTTGGTGTCAAAGCCGTGCTAAATTTGAGCAATATGGCACCGAGCAAGTTAGAGTCCCACGCTTAAGAGCTCACAGCCTTGTGAGGAAGGCAGATAAGTAAGCCCCCAAATTAAAACATGGGGGGATCCATGCTTTCTGTGAGGCATGCTTAGTATATTACGGAAACACAGAGCCTGCCAGGTTAGCAGCAGCAAAACCATGAAGACCATCGAGGGAGGGAGCTCCAATAAGCTATCTGTAATGTGGTTAGGGACATGGCGCCTTTGCACTAATTAAGCATCAGGTTGACTTTCATTTAAAAAAAAAATACTAGGAGGGGTGAGAGGATCAAGCAGAAAGAAAGGCTGAGCTTCCATCTTGCAAAATGGTTTGAGATCTCAAAGGTGTGAATAGGAAGTTTGTCTTAGAGTTACTATGGCTGTGATGAAACACCAGGATCAAAGGGTTTAGTGAGTTTCCACACCCTCACCACTGCTCATCATTTAAGGAAGGTGGGACGGGCACTCGAGTAGGGTAGGGTTCCTGGAGATAGGAGCTATAGCAGAAGGTATGGATGGTTGTTCCTTACCGGCCTGCTACCATGGATTAACTCTGCCTACTCTCTGATAAAACCTAGAAGACAGTCAGGGGATAGTACCACGCACCACAGGTTGAGTCTTTCCTTGTCGACCACAGACAACTGGATCTTATGGAGGCATTTCTCAATTGAAATTCCCTCCTGTAAAATGATTCTGGTTTCCTTCATTGAACTAGTCAGGATAAAGTGAGAGTAACTGAAGCCATAGCCAGAAGGCACTGGAGGAGGTAGTATATCACACCGTTTCTATGGTGTGCAAGTTCTTATGAATTATATCAAACTGAGTTTATTATATTAACTTGAATGGACAAAATGAGGAACATAGCAAAGGGTCACATGAGCTGGCACTGTCCCTCACTGGTCACTCCAACCTTTTCTGGATCTGCAACCCATGACCAACAACCTCCCCAATGTGCACGTTGCCTCTCACTATTCACTTAGTTGGATTTTAACTAGTATTCTGAGCAATACCCTTTGTCTTTCTTTTCAAGTATCTGAAACCTAATGCTGGGGCCAATAATAATTTAAGAGGTCAGAAAGCTTAAAAAGAAGTCAGGAGCCAGATAGAATAGCTACTAAGTAAATTATTTTTACCCAGATAATTAGAATTGCAAAGATACATAGTAAATTATTAATAGTGGGCATTCCAGGCCTCCTGTTTAGTAGCATTTTCACTTTCCATACCCTGTTCCATTTGTATATGCTCCACTTTATTTCTTTGTGGCTGTGATAGGATACCTGCCAAAACAAAGCTGTTGGGGGATACAACTTGTTTGGCTTATAGGTGATAGTCCAAAGTCAATTCAGGAGTAGTCAAGGTAGAAGAAACTCAAGGAAGGAACCTGGAGGCAGGGGCTATAGCTAGCACCCTACAGGAGCATGGCTTCCTTTTATGGGTTGCTCACCTAGCTTCTTACAACCCAGCAAAATGTCCTCCACCACCAACTGTCCATCAAGACTGAACCCATAGCCGTGTCTAGAGATGAGTCTGAAGAATACCATTCCTCCAACGTGACCACTACTTTCTTTTTCTGTATCTGTCAAATTGGTATCCAAGATTAGCCTTGGCAGTCTTTGACTTGTAACATATAGAATATAATATATACTGCTTAATAATCAATCAAGCAAGGCCTGGATGTGTTGCTTTTTCATTTTGTTTTTATTTTTATTTTTTAAAGATGTAATTGTAATCTTAATCTACCACAGCAATGAAAACATCTTGGAAGAAAGAGACTCAGCTCTGTAGACAGTGCTAAGTTATAGTTCCTGCTAATTTTGTACTATAATGTAAGTTTCTACCTTTGTTTGAACTGTTGTTTCCTTGACACCTTAGCCTCTTGTCAAAGGAACAAATATGGGAAAGTGTATTTGTTATGCTATCTTGTTACAGTAAAGTCAGCCACACTTCCAGTGATGCTTCCGATCAGTTTGCCCACTCTTGCAGGGCTCTGCACCCTGAGGGGGGAAAGGATCTATAAGCTGTCTAATCCCATGTGTAGCAAGTGAGCTCTTGGTACTTCCCACCCCACCAAAGGATAAGTCTAGGAAGAAGACAGATAAACATTGCTGCCTTGAATAGACTCTAACACCCTGTTTATGAGAATGCCAGGGAGCGTTATTTAGGGACAGTGGCTTTAGTGCTATTGCAGGCTGATTTAGCACTGAAGGTAGCATATTTTGATTAAAGACGAGGATGAAAACTCTTTTGGTTTGAGGAGGTTGGGGACAGGTCTGTCTTTCCTTTCCTTTCTTGTCCTTATATTTTTTTTCTATTCTGCCCACAATTTCATCATCTTCCTAATCCTCCTCCAACACTGTACAAAGATAAAAAAACAAAAACTATTCTGTTATGAAACTACAGAAATGGAGCTTTAACCCCAAGTTCAGTAACCTCTACCCCTAGGACAATTCAGTGGCTTCACAGCAGAATAAAGACATTGGTATTTGTTCATATTCGGTGGCAATTCCTTTAGCTACACCCAACAGCTACCTAGCAACAGCTTGCATCTCTGCTGGCCAGTAACATGCCAGGAACCAGACATATTTTCATCCATTCTTTCCTTCCTCCCTCCCTCTCTTCCTCCCTTCCCTTACCCCCTCCCTCTCCCTTCCTCCCTTCCTCCTCCTCCTTCTTCCTCTCTCTTTGTCTCTCTCTCTCTCTTCCCCCCCTCGTTTTACTTTCCCTCCATCTTTGTCTCCATTTTCTCTCCCTTTCCCCACATATCCCCATTGTTCTCCTCTTCTCTCTTTCTCTTTTCTCTTTCTGTCCTTCTCTGCTCCCTCTTTTCTCTGCCTCTACTCCTTTTCCAGGTTCCCCTCTTCCTCTTCATTTTATATAAGGCCTGCTGTAGAGCTGATTACTCAGGGATATACCTCAGCATGGCCCCACCAAGATGCCTCCCCACTGCATTGGTTTTATCTGTTTTATAAAACACAACAGGACTGTGTTGCGAGCATAAAATGATTATTTGCTGAGATGATCCAGACAGACATCTGATAGTTGACCCTCTTCCATTTATTGATGGGTTAGAGACCGGGGGAAGACTGGGTCGCATTCTGATCATTCTGGCTTCAGTGTCTTTTAATCTCCTAGGCCACCTTCCCTTCAAACAAAATATTCCTCAAGATTTTAGGAACCTCTTTCTTGGCTTTTGCATCCCCTGTTGTCTTATGGCCTCCAGAAGGCCCTGTGGAGAGTGGTTACGACCCATTGTAACATGGTCCATTCTTGGCCTTTTAAAATACCTTTGAGTGTTAAAGATTTCACACTCAGCCCTGCTAATGACTGGGGAAGGGAGGCTTTCTTTTCAGTCCCCTTTCCTCTTTTAAAAGACTGGATTTCACCTTTAGGAAGCTCAGGGGCCCAGCGCTTCAAGCCACATCAAAACCCATCCCTGGGATTTCCACCTTCAAAGGAGTGAAACAATGCCTCTTCATGGGAAGCCTGCAGTCCAAGAGGGGTGGACTTAATACACATGCCAACTATTCAGATAGGAATGCCTACTCAGAGGAAATTAGTGGATCACAGAGAATACTTTTCAGTGGGGGACCACTTAACACTCCATCATACCTTCCTCCAGCCTCCTTAGCGCCAAGGGAGCTCACCCCACACACTCATGAGAGCAGAAAGTGCCTGTCCCTATGACACGCCTCAGCATGAGGTAACTGAGATATCCTGATTGCTTTCATTTTGACCTCCCCAAGTTAACCGGTGCTTTCTCACAAACGAGCCACATTTTCTCTATGAATTTTAGGATCACAGCTTTCCCCCTATGCAAGCCCCTTACACTTTAACATTTACCTAAACAAAAAAGATGGATGCTGATAGATGTTTTGTCTTTCAAAGAAAAACCAAAAATAGGAGAGAGGGGAGAGGAAGAAAAAAAAAAGTATTTCCATTAGCAACTTTGGGAAGAAATTGCTTCACATTGTTGCTCTGACAAGGAATTTTCCCAGCATGTGCGTATCTTAAAAGTACTGCAAAACAATGTCTTAAAATGAACTGATTAGTATGCATGCTCTGTGGTCACATTTAAGTTCTATTTATAAAATCTATTCTGTTCCAGGCTCAGACAAACAAAACTGAGATGCAGCTGTGTAACACATTGATAATTTTCATTAGTTCTAAAAGCCTCAATAGAATTTAAAATTCTATTCATTACATCTAAATAATCCTGGAAAACCCATTGTGGAGAAGACCTTTCACTTTTTCCCCCTTGGCCTCTGTGTGACTTGGCCTCTATATGACTTGGCTCTGTGTGTGTGTGTGTGTGTGTGTGTGTGTGTGTGTGTGTGTGTGTGTGTGTTTACTAGGATAGGTTGGGCAGAGAAAAGAGATTTCTGCAGGAATAAAGAGCATGAAGCAAAACAGAAAATGAAGCAGAAAAGAACCAAGATTACCCATGTAGATTCCAGCACCATTCAAATATGGGGAGTCCTGCCATTGGACCGCAGAGCCCAGATTTCTCAAATCATTGTGTGATGCTGCGGGAAAATGTGGTTTGTGCTCTAATTTGCTAGGAAATTGTTTACTGTTGAGATGGGAAGGGATGAGGATTCTCCCAGACAGTAAGCCTAAAAGATAGGCCTAGGAGAAACGGTACTGTGTCACCCTCACTCAACTTCAGCCTGTGCTTGAAAATTAAAACCATGCCAACTTGGGAGGGAACATTTTAGTGAGTGTTTTATGTGTTTGGATCCAAAATAAATAAGTAAACAAATACATACACTAAAACATGCACATCCCAGAATGCTGGCAGCCAGCCAGTAAAAAAACTCAGAACCATTTTTAGACAATTAAGATAACAAAAATAAAGTAAGAGGCATAACATGAAGGACGAAAAAGACAAACACTTGCAATTTAGGTCCCGCTAAAAATGACCCTTTTGTACTGACCCAGTCAATTAAAAAGATAACAGTTAACGTGTAAAGGATGCGAGGTACGTGTCTTACACAAATATACCTGTGCAGCCAACACAAACACTCACACTTGAGCATTTTTCTGATCATTGCTAACGTGGGGCTGAAGATAGTGAAAACCATGAATTACGTATTATGTACAATCTGGCTTTCATCGTAAATCTCTCCAGATATGTCCAGCCAGGATCTGAGCAAGGACCTGTCTCCGTATCTCTGGACTGGTCCGAATAGATAGTGGCAAAGATAAATTCTGGGAAATACTCAGATAAGCAGAGTTAATAAGACACTCACTTCACTCAGAACTTCTAATATGAGAATCTAAATTCTTAGCTCCAGAGGGGAGAAACTTTATACCAATGAGGCCATTAAAGGCTTTCCTTTTTTAAAAAAAATAAAACATACCATCTTTATAAAGTTTTTCATTCTTGTGGATATACTTTGAAAATATACTTATTTTCTTTATCAAAATAAATGTTTTTGTCTACTCCTGAGAATAACAAAAATTAGGACTCAGGCAGTGTAGAAGAGTCTATAAAATTGTTCAGTTTGAATAAAGTTGGGGGAGTCAGTGTGTAGAGTCTTATGTAGGCCAGAGGGCATCCTCTGAGAGACCTGGGATCCCAAAGAACTCAGAGAGACATGCTGTCCCAGCAAGGCAAGGACAGAGAAATGTCAGAATTAGGAACATTTGAAAATTGCCTTAGAGCTTTTTGGTCAAGTTAGAACCCGATCATTATTTCAAGTTTAGTAGACTATGACTAATACGCTGCAGTCTCATTTTGCTTCATGCTTCTAGTCAACATTCCCCCGCCCAAACACATTTTTTTACTGAAATTTAGTCTTTTCTCATATGATGTGTCTTGATTATGGTATCCCCTCCGTTTTCTCTTCTCATTTCTTCCTTCACCTTCCTGCCATCCAGATCCACTCCCCTTTTTCAAAAGAAAGGATCAGGGCTTCTTAAGGATGATAATAAAATAAAATAAAACACACTATGAAGAAAATGAAAACTGTCCCAAAGGCACAGGAATCAGAGGTCTACTCACTCACATACATTCAAGAGTCCCGCAAAAATCCACGAAACTGGAAGCTATAATATCTGCCCAGAGGACTTGAGGCAGACTCAGGCAGGCCATATTCTCTCTGCCTTGGTCTCTGTGAGCTCATATGAGCTTCTGTCATATGGATGTAGAGGGCCTTGTTTTCTTGGTTTCCTCCATTCCCTTTGCGTCTTTCAGACTCACATTAATAGATTGGTCTGTAAAGGTAGGGATTTGATGGAGACCTTGTGGATTGATGTTAAGATGATACTTGACTGGGCAGTGGAGAGGTAAGCAGGAAAAAAGTAGGAAAATGGAAGAGGAGCAGAGACTGACTAAAATCAGATTGGAGCTGAAGAAAGCAGACTTAGGACCTGGTGGCTGTAATTGGCGATATACAGATATGAACATTTTTAAGGAATTTTATAGGTCTTTTATCTCTTATAGAAGGGCAGTTTGTATCTCTATCCATTGGATTTAATTTTATTGTTTAGAGGGTTTTCTGGATTGAGAATTTAATAAACCTACCATAAAAAGTAACCAGGATTAGAGTCATGTTTGTGCTGGGCAGTGGGGTAAAGAAACACACCGGGGTGGTCGTATCCACCAAAGACAGCAGCAACAGGGCCGGCGGGGTAAACTGCCTGGGAATGGAGTGGAGAGGGCGGCTTCTGGACCAAGACAGAGTCTGTGGGCTCAGCTCCATACTAGAGCGGCATCCAGGGAGTGAGACCGCGGGGGCTGATAAAAGGTTATACCTGCTTTTTATCACTTTACCGCAACAAGACATTCCATTTATGGGTAAGTGTTCCAAGGTTTTCCACTCTCTGAACACTGTCTAGCCATTGGGTGTCCCTGAATTTGCTGCCATCTGCTCTGCTGCAGAAGGGAGCGTTTTGTTGATTAGCCGTTGATTCCTAATAGACTGATTAGGCAACTTGGTTTTACAGATCTCATGTAATATGATGACAGATTCTAGGAAATGCCATCATTTTTGAGTGTGGAAGGCTTACTTAGAAAAACCCTTAAGGCTTCATGTGCAACGAGTAATAAAACAGGTCTCACTGACATACAAACGTGCCAACCACAAGCAGAGAAATGCCACCTAATGTCCCTCTGTGAGGATTCACAGGTGAAAACCCTTCTATCATGAGAATTCCATTTGAGACATAGGTCTGACAATTGTCACATCTATGAATATAAAACAATCTTTTGGGGTTGATGCTACATCAACACTACAGTAGGCAGTATTTACGGACATGATCAGTAGCAATAGGAAATATTTGAAATCATAGGGCTGTAAATATGTAGTAGGCTTTTATAGCGACAACTACTAATTGGTCATGGTGAACTATTAGAATGTGGTCAGTACTGGATTTGCATGAGTTACCTTCGTATGTTAAGTCTTGGCTCCCAGCAAGGCAATGCTGACAGGTGCTATGAGTATTTAAGTGCTCTGACCCCATGGGGAGTTATATTATGTCACCGAATGAATGCCTGCAAAGGAAAATCAGGCAGACCACCACCCAGTACTTCCTCCTCTCCCTCTTCTTCTTGGATGTGCTCTAAATGCCCAGCTTTGATGTAAACTTTACCAGCATTGCAATCTGTTTCTCTCAACATAAGTCTGAGGCAAGGTTTACAAGGTTGAGACCAGTAATTTCAAAAGGAATTTAAGTTTCATGAACACTGGTAATACTGTACAACTACCTCGGTATGCTATTAGTTAAGGGCAGGGTAATCCGTGAGTTATTGAAGATGATTCTGAGGCAACCAGAAGCACCTCTAATACAGCCACACTTTCAGTTTGCAGCCTTGTCTTACATGACAAGTCAAATAAAGTGGAGAAAATAGAGGTGACATGGTCGCAGAATCAGCCCTCTAAGCGATAGTTATTACAGATTTAAGTACCTTGAGAATTCACTCCAATTACTTTCTGTTTGTTACAATGGCAAAATTAATCTCGAATTATGTCAGTTTTGAATGAGGAGACATTCTCAAGAATATACCTTTGGCATAAAATGAGACTGCCTGGCACACACATTTCATCCCTCCTGAAAGGTATTAACTATCAAGCCTGCTCAACAAAGATGTACTTGAGTGCTATTCTGCACAACGAGGAAGCAATGAAGACAGCTGACATCTATTGCTTATCATGTGCTTAGCATTCGTGAACAGTTTATGCACAATCTTTCATATCATCCCTAACAACCCTTCACTGGTCTGTGTACTGTACTTTGCATATTTTATTATGAGCTATCTAAGATTAAAGAGCGGATATTCCTGCTTTATAAGACACACTGTTGCAAATGATTCTGTGCATCTAGAACATCTGCCCTGCCTTCATATATTGTGGGTGCGAATGTGTGCCTGGGTGAGCATGCCTGTGAGTGAGTGTGTTCGTGTGCCTGTGCGTGTGTGTATGTGTACAGATGAACACAACTGTATAAAGGCCAGCTTTTGATATTGCAAAGTTTTCTTAATGACTGCTCCATTGTAGTTTTTGAGACAAGATCTCCCACTGAACTGAAGACAAGCAATTTTTTTTTTAAACTAACAGGTCAGCAACCCCTGGCCTGTATATACCCTGAGCTCAGGGTATAGGTCTACACCACTAAGCTTGGTTTTTAAAAATTAGTCCTGGGGATCTGACTGGGGTCTTCATATTTGCTTCCATGTGCAATGTCTCCTAAGCCATTTCCACAGCCTCAAAATTCAATCTAAAAAAAGAAAAATGCATGGTGCTAGGATTAAACCTAGGGCACTGTGCAGGCTAAGTAAATACTCTAACACTAAGCTATATCAGGAAGCAGTTAGGCATCCACTTTTAATCACAATGGCACTACATTAAGGCAAAGGTAAAATTCAAATACCTGCAAGTTTCTCTACTGCCTTTGTCTCTTGAACTTGCCTTGATTCACTAAATCTTGTTTCTGATGTGTTTATAACGCTAAGAAAAATTGTAAATTACTGCGCACACTGTTATTTCTTTAATTCCATAAGAGGAAGATAATAAGGATAATGAGGATGATTCCTTTGTAATTCCACTGTGAAATTTTCGTGGGTGGTTTTCAAGGCACATGGTATGCAATTAGAGATAATGCGGATGGCTCCTTGTTTTCTAGGCATTTGTGATCCATTGGGCCTTCGCTGAGAGCACTTGATATGTGTGCCATAGGAATTGATGTGGACACTGGGTTTGCCTCTCAAGTTTGAGAGCCCTTAGGATTTTGGCAATGGCCCATAGCTTCAGATGACTTGTAATGGAGATCTGCAAGGAGGACTCTCCATTATATCTTAAATACAGCTTCTTGCTTCTGATAGTATTTCTCCCTTTCTAAAAGTCTTTTCCTCTACTTAAAATTGCCAGAGTAATCAGGAAAGAGACTCTCGAAACCCGCCGGCTCCCTCTCCTTATTTATTCTCTAGCCATGACTTTCATCATAACTTTCAGAAGGCACATCAGGAGAGCTATTCTTCCTGCCAAGGCAGTTAAGCTCAGCAGAAGCAGATGTCCAGCCATGTAATTTCTGCCCCAGTATAACTGATATATTATTGGGGAAACATCAAATCAGATGAGTACTAGAAAATTTCAAGCCTACTCCACAGTCTCTCAGTTAGACTTACACTCTTGATATTAGATTCACGTTAACCTATAGCCTTCACAACCTCTAACATTTATCCTTACATTGTGAGAAATTCTGATTTTTTTTCTTATGTGCTATTCAAAGTGCTTTTAGCTGTAGAATATTATTTGTCTGCGTTTCCATTCTCATCTTATATTAATTCCTGTCTTTCGTAAAATAGTTTGACACACAGATTTCCAATTTGGCGGTTTTTACCTATCTTACCAAAACAAAAAAGTATAACAGCATGCATGCATATGCATGTGTGTGTGTGCATGCACACACACATAAATGGGCATGTGCACACACATGCTCACATACACATGCTCACATGCACTAATGGCTTTCTATACACAACTAGGCATCTTCTTTAATTGATTTATAAGATTTTATTACTGAGTATATTTGACCTCAACTGCTATTTGACTTTTTGCCACAGAAGTCATTGCTTTGTTTGGCAGATGGATTCTGGTACCAACATTTCTTCATCATACTGAAGTAGTTACATAGGATTCTTTCAGTCAATAAAGCCTGTGTGAGTAGAAAGAGAAAACTATCCATTTTATCTTAAAGCACATGTATTCTAAGCTAATTCACTCTGTCACCCAATCAGTGTATTCCTTGCTCCTAACAATTATCTTCAGCCTAGCCATTTATGAGATTTACTTAATAAAGTCATTTCTAATGGTCCATATCAAAGTGTGGAAAATATATAACTATAAATAAATATCAGTGAGTCGTGCATGCTTCTCCCAAATTAAAATGGAATGAAGACTTAGTGCATGAGAGAAGCACAGGAGATAGAATGTCAACAAAACAAGGGCTAAGTGATCAACATCTACGCAAATTGTAGAATTCAGGGAGAGTCTTGGGGGCAGAATAAACTTAAGGGTCTATGAGAGTGATTTCTAACAAATTCCTCTTAACTGAAACTTTTGTTTTTCTCCAAAAGAAGTTTGTCCTGTATATTCTAAAAGGAGACTTGGTAGGACCTAGGAAGTAAATGACTTAGAAATCTCAGGAAATCCCCGAAGCTCACTAGACCTGTAAAGCTCCTTTTTCCACAAGTCATAAAAGCAGTAAGAACTGCCAAACAAGAGACTCTCTGACCTGAACTGTAATAATGCAGAAAGCTCCAGTATTCCAGCTGTTGTAAGCTTTTACCTATGGTGTAGGATTTTGGTGATGTAGTTCTTTGTCCCTATAGCTACCCCCTTACCAATATTCCTGAAATTTAGCTCCCAGTATTCATTGGTTCACCAAGTTGGAGTTTGTTAATATTGTTGCTTCAGTCTGTCCTCACTTCCCTTTCTGGGGTGAGCCAGACCTGTGCTCACATTTCCCCCACCACTTGCCCAGTGTAATACAGCACAATTAGTACCCAAACAGGGGCTGAGAAAATCAAAGCAGAACTGAGAAGGGTTACTTGTATGGTCCCTGAAATCAATGCTAATATATGAACCTAAAGCTAGTCTGTTCGAGGGTAGAACACCTGTGGGAAAAATCTGGATACAGTTTTCTGCCCCATGTGGTAGGGGGTTTGTGCCCCCTTGGTTGAGTAGTGGTTGCAAACTCCATGGGATGGGTAATAGGATGTGCAATCAAGCCTGGGGTGTTTGAGAGACCTGTGTTGGGAATCTGAGGCTAGCCACTTCTCTTTATGTAGCATGAGACATGCAATTCACCTCATGACTATAGGATGTCCTCCAGGAGCTGAGAGATGGAACAATGTATTACCGTTCCTCAGAGAAACAGATGACATGATGATCTCCTACGTAGGCTGTGATATCTGTTGTGTAGATCCTGCTATGAGAGGTCAGCTATGCAATTGATGTTGATCCACCTTCTTAGAAATAGCTAACGTAATTAAGGGAACATTTTCAACAGAATGATGGAATGTGGCTGCCAGCCTCTAATTTCACCTCTGATTTGGGACAAGAAAACAAAAAAGAGGGTAAGAGAAAAGTGTTTCAGAGATTCAAAAAATAAGGAGAATTCAACTCAGGTTTCTGTTAAGAGTCCCCCTGAAGTCAAAAGATGTTAAAACATGGGTGAAAAGTGAGATGATAGGGAAAAAAAGAAAAAGAAAACCAAGATACCTCTTCCACTTGATCTTTAGTATAGAGAAAGAACAGCTCCAGGATTAAAAATAGTGATGTGTAATGGGGCCTCATGTAAGAGACCATGATAGGGAGAGTTCTGTCCTTCATATGCTTTGAATAAGGAACAATGTTTCAAACAATCATTTTGTAACAGCATGGTTTACTAGACTAGTAGATATAAGGGTGCAGAGACTCAATCCATGGACATGTTGTAGAAGGGGAGAATTTAAGTCATGCAATATCCAACTCTTCCTAAGACAAATACTACATACCCTGAGAAAATTTGAGAGAAGCCAGCCTGGTTGATACTTTTGTTATCCATTGTGTATACTTTTGTTATTGTGATTGGTTTTTGTTAATATATATATATATATTATTTTTTTGTTAATATTTTTTTGTTAATATTTTTTGTTAATATATATATATATATATATATATATATATATATATATATATATATATATATATTAGAAAACTGATAATCATTAAAAGTTGTAAGGATACTTTAAAATGCTATGGAGGAAAGTGTGTGTGTGTGTGTGTGTGTGTGTGTGTGTGTGTATGTGTAAATAATAGCCACCTTTATTAAATAGATAATAATAAAAATGGGTTTTGAAAGAATTTAGTGATGTAGTTTAGGCAGAGTGTACATAGGAGTAAAAATAGGTGAGGGACCCCCACAAATCTAGTAACAAAGCATGTGCTCCACAGGATCAGTTGGCTGTGGAAGGTTCTTCTGTGACCAGAGAATGGTGTTTTATAACTCAGGGAACAGGAATTGGAGAGCATGAAGGTGACCAGGGCTATGAACGTGTCATAAAGGAAGAGGAAGAAACAGGTTGAAGGGTTTGGGGGTCAAGAACCTGACACAATCAGAGCTTCTATTTCAAAGGCTTGCTTTGGCACTTGATAATTGGATTGGAGTTAAGTTGAAAGAACTCAGGGAGAAAAGCCAGTCAGTAGGTCCTTAAAACATTAAGCAGAAAGAATACATGGACTTAACAAAAGTATAACTGGGTAGACTGTAAAAGAGAATTTATTGAAGAAGCACCTTAAACTTGGAACTTGTTCACAGAACCACACAGATTATTTTGTTTTTAACATACTAGTTAAAATCAAGTTTCTCTAATATCATGTTCTTGAGTGTGAAGCTGTTATCTCCTAGGGAAATCAAGTGTCTGGGTCATAATTTCGGCTACGAGGAAGTATCTTCCTCAGGTTGAACTACATCTGATTCCCTGATCACTGTAGCCTTAGACTGGTTCTGTCTTTAACAGAAAAGCAAATAGTACAGCCATTGTGCCCACAAGTCAACGTATTTAAAGCAAACTCTTATCATCTTTAAAATTGTTTCTCCTTCTTCAACTATTTTAATATATATAAACTATGAACTATATTTTATGTGTGAACATACAGAATATATAATATTTTAATAAAAACAGCATTTTATGTCTTAATAAATAAAGACACATGCTGATTCATTATATGTTTTTAATACTGAAAAAATATTTTTTATCATTTTCTTTTTTCAAGAGATGAATAAGACTCTTATTATTTTCTTTGTTCAAGAGATGTTTATATTTTTAACTGTTTTTTTAAATAAATTCTATGTACAGAAATGTGAAGTAAGAATATTCAGGTAATCTGTTCTTTACAGCATTGTTTTAGGTCAGGGGTCAGCTAACTATCAACTATGAGTTAAGAATAGCTTTTATATTTTTAAATGGTGGGGGGAAAGAAACCAAAAGAAGAAGAATATTTCAAGATACATAAATTTTTTATGAAATTCTAACTCTAGCATACAGAAATAAAGTTCTACAAAAGTGTGGTCATTCATTTATGCACATGTCTCATTCATACCACAATGACACAGCAGGGACTCTAAGTCCTTTATTGCCTAAAATATTTACAAAGCTCTTTGGAGAAGAGGTTGGCTGACCTCTGCTGTGAGGGCCTACTGTGCAGTCTGTGACTGGACAGCACATGCTATATTGGGAGCTCATCAGGAATACAAAACCTCATGACCCGTTCACGACCTACAGATGAGAGTCTGCATTTACCTGGTCGCCAGGTAGAGCACATGTCTGTAGGGCTCCAACAAGCAATGCTGGAGTGTGGACGAAAGTCAGCCTAAGTAGCCATTAGGACACAGCCTCTGGGATCCCAGCAGCATGAGGTAGGCTAGGATTCAACCTGATAGTTTGAGTGCCAACAAAGCACCCAGAAGGCTGACATTGGTCTCCTGAAAAATCGTGGAGAATGCCAGTGGACTGTTTTCCACCCTGAAATCCTCCCTGCTTCACAAGGTTTTCACTGACAGTTTCAGTTGTGACAAATTCTTTCTCCCTTCAATGAACTCTTCTGCGGCACACTAGGTTCTCTTTATGTGTATCGTATATAAAGATATCCTGCATTGGCAGACACTTCAAATAGAAGGAACTCTTTATCTTACTAACGTAATGGCCACTTCTGTTTCCCAAAATTACCAAGTATATTCCAACCTCAGAGCTTTTGTATTTTATCTCTTGGGAAGCAGTTAGCCCATTTGGGTCTCTCCTTCAATCTTATCTTGTCAGCAATGAGCCCACTAAGTATACTTTCTAAAATACCTCTCATCTCAACCACATTCTCCCCACAACTTTCTATAGTCTGCTTTACCTAGGCGATGAGCATTACCTAGTTACTCCCATGCCTCTTTGCCCTAGTTCACTGGTTCCAAACCTTCCTAATGCTCTGACCCCTCAATGTAGTTTCTCGTGTTGTGTTGACTCTCCACCCATAAAATTATTTTCATTGTTACTTTATAACTATAATTTTCCTACTGTTATGAATCATAGTAAATATCTGATACAGAGGATATCTGATGTACAACCTTTATGAAAGGGTTATTCAAGTACCCAAAGCATCGTGTACCCCAGATTGAGAACCACTGCTCTAGTTAGACTGAAATTTCTAACATGGGAGAGACATTTTTATCATTTATAGTTGGACACATACCATGCGCTCAGTTTTAGGATTAGAGGATAGAAAAATGTACTCAGCAAAACACCCCAAAACTTGGTCGGCATTCAGTGAATAACTAAAGAACAAATAAACTAAAAAATCAATTTTCTCAATTTAATGAAGAGTTTATGACTGGTACTGTATAATACTTACATGCTCATCACTGTTAAGGGAAGTATGAATTAAACAAGAGTAAGTAAGAGCCCATATCCACAGAGTACTGTGTGGTAGTCACTAGAATCAATATAACTATAATCTCATTTCTAAGCTCTGGGGAAACTGAGACCTAATGCTATTAGAGTGTTTCCAGCAGTTCCACATGGCTATAGATTCAGGGAGTTTATCTCAAGAACCTGCAAAAATAGCCGTCACATAATCACCCTTCTCGGTTGGAACTCAAAGACTGTTCTGTGTGGAAACTATGCAGTGCTCTATCTTATTGGAAGAAGCTTAAATATACAATCATTTTGATCATGTTGACCATCAAATAAATAAACTAATGAAGTACCTCAGGGAGTTCTAAGAAAGACACACCTACATTAATTGAACGGCTGACATAAATATAAAACTAGACTTAAGTGACCTATAACTAAGAACAGATATGCTCATTCCAGTCCCTTCTGATAGCTTCATACACCCAATAATCTCTCTGCAAGTTCCATTTTAAGGAGGGAAGTGATCTGAGAGCTATCATTTCTCAGGCTATTGTTCAACTACCTTGGGTTTGTATCTTTCATATTCTTGTGTAACAAACAAAATTCTGAGGTCCAGGAAGACAGAAACTGAAGAATATGATTTCCATGTTCTCAAAAACATGTATGTAAAAGCTCCAGCAGAGGGTCCCCCTGGAAGAGCTGACCTGAGCAGCCCTAGATGACCTACTTTAAACACTCTCAACCATTGTCCAATCCACTATTTTCCATGCTGTAATAGGGGCTCTTCCTTTTCATCTCACACCGCCTTTTCTCCATTAATAAAGACGGTGTGGGATAGCATGGGGAATGAATTGGCAATCGGAGAGTCAGAAAGAAACAGAAAGCCTAATGACACTCCAAACACTAGGAAAATGAGGAATACTTTCCTTAACTTATTTTTTTTACAGACAATTGGAAATCCATATGAAAAAGGAGAAATAACATGGAACGCTTACACAGAATCCAGTATCAAGCCAATTCCATGACCTAAACATGAAAACCAAAAAGTCTTTAATACATAGAACATACGACTTGAGTAAACATGCATGCACAGGTAATGCTGAGACTTAAAACTCTCTATGTGTGGGGAATTGATTGCTGTTACAGGCATGTAATCACACATCCAATATTCTGGACATAGGTGCATGCAGCCTACAAATACACAGTTCCCTTAGTAAATATATAGCTAAGAAAAACTTGTGAGGCAGGATATGTATTTCAAACTGCTAGTAGAAGCACTGTTATGAAGATAAATCATTGAAAAACAGAAACAACCAGAATCTTCATCAAGAACTACCTACTGGCATATTTACACAATAGGGTAAGCAGCTCACACCTACACACGCTATCACAGAGATGTCAGCAATGGGATGTTGAAAGAAATAGGACATAAGAGAAAGACTGCTGCATGGTCTTAATTATTTCTAATCGAAGGAAGAACAGAAAGATGCAATTATTAAGGAAGCATATAATGAGGAAGAGTTGCTGTGTGATGTAAAGTTTAGGATGAGTGTTTAATAGGGAAAATCAGGGAAGGAGAGAGAGATAAAATAGAGAAAAGACACACAGAAGTATTCCTGATTTGATAATACTAAATTTCTCATTCTTGTATTGGGCATGAGATGATATTATTTTGTCCTTTAAACAGTACACATACACTTTCTTTAACAAAACATACATTATGTTTCAAAGTGAAGAATTAAGAGAGAGCATCGCATGCCATGTTAAAAGTATATAAACTAGCCACTATATTTGAGCACAAGTATTTTATTAATACAATTTCGAAAAAACCTGATCACCAATATAATCAATCAGTTCGCATTTCCTCAATCTAGATGTCTGGTCCATTGGATTTTTTTCCCCAGTATTTTTATTGGGCAGTAAAACTTCTAAGCAATTCAATCTATTTCTGGAGATTTATTTATTTTTGGCAGAAGTTTGTAGTGTACATAATAATAGTTTTCCTTATTGTTTACCATTTTCAAAATGGTATATATACATACATATATGTATATATATAGTTTTTTTAATGATTCCTTCCAGCATGAACAAAGAGTGGTGATTCAGGCAGAGGATGACTCTGCTGCACTCATTGACTAGATCCAGCCCATAATTCAGCAGAGTTGTGCACAGATGGAAACCATTCCAGAAGCCTGACAGAAAAATCACACGCAACTCACATATTCCTTCCCCTGAATTCAGAGGGCACTTGTAAGCACAGGAATACTGCAAGCAGAGGAGTGATAAAGACTTCCTAACACACAGGAGCCTTTTGTCTGAGGGATCATCCCTTTAAACAACATTTTCTGGAGTCCCTATATAGATAATATGGTGGTTGGCAGAAAAATGAAGGTGGGCCTGAGCAACAGAAATCACATCTGCTTTCTACCTCAGAGATGACAAGGAGTCCTCCTGCCTCAGAGAAAACCAGTGAACAAAGCCTTCAGAGTTTTTCAAGTGAGAATCGCACTGGGTTCATCAACAGACTTGGAGGATAATGCGGTTAGAGGATGTATTTCAGCAAAAGATGAATGATAAACCTGCAGCTGCATGGGCTCAGCACCATGGGACAGAATACAAATAGCCTTGTTACTAAACAAGCAACAGAGGCCTACTCATATTTCTACAAAGTCTTCAGCTTGCTGGTCAAGCACATGCTTAAAAAAAGAGAGCCGCCCAGGTCAACATCTTCGTTGGTGCCTTGATTAGACTGTAATTCAGGTAATAAATAGCAATTCTGACTTCAAAAGCAAATGCTGCCAAGAACTGAAAGAACCAGAAAGAATTCTCAGGAATGATGAACTCTTGTATTCATCCAATTGTCTGAGTCATGAGGCAATCCATCTACCCAACCACCCTTTCTTTCTTCCTTTTTTCATCCAGCTATCAATCTATTAAAGTTTATTTGGGGCTGGAGAGATGGCTAACCAGTTAAGAGTAATTACTAATCCTCTCCTAGGTTCACAACTATCTATACCTCCAGTTCCAGGGGATCTGATACCCTATTAAGGTCTCTTTGGGTACTGAATGCACACCACACACTTACACAGACACATCCAGACAAAACTCTAGTAGACATAAACTGAAAACAAAAAGATAGTTTTATGAACATCAGAATATCAATAGGGGACAAATCTATGTTAAATTATAAATTAAAAAGAAATCTGAGGTTGAGCTGAGACAAGACAAGACAAAGTTCATGGGAATCTCTCAATACTACTAGCCTTCCCTGTGGCTCATTTCTAGTTATAAGGGTTTGTCTGTCCAGGAGAATTTTTACGATTGTCCTCAGCTTATATTCATCAGATTATGGTAGTACCCAGTATTGTGCAAACATAGAGTTGTCATAGCTGAAGATGTTATTGAATGTGAAGGAATCCGTCCTGGGTTAAAGCCACTGGTTAAGAAGAGAAAATGAGAAAATTCTTGTAATGTAGTATGGGAATACTTGTAATACAGTATGGGAAACCTGATGATTAAGAAATGCTGAATGAGTTCTGGTGGAGTGGTGTACGTATCTGCTCTGAAAAAGCATTTAACCTTCAGGAATTCAGAGGGGGCACACAGAGGCAACCCTGAACTGTGTCTTAGAGAACAGACAGGCTGTGCCAGGAGTAGCAAAATTACAGTCTTTTCTTTCTCAGGTTAGAACATTCTCCATCTAATTTATGATCATAAGGAATATAAAAACCTTAATATCTCCCAGTGTGCGGTATAGTGGCACTGTGTTTTTTTCAATGGAAGGGTGGCAGACATCCATTCACTCACTGAACAAAAACTGCTTAACACTGGTCCTGTCTGTTTCCAGGTTCAGAAGACATGAGATAAAAATGATGCTGAGTATTTGGGGACATGGAAGCACATTGGAGAAGAATTAAGGGTGACAATCATTTTAAGTGCTTTATGAACTTTCCGAGTAAAATGGGTACTACTGGAGAATGTTTCTTCATGGCCTTTTATAAACTGCCTCCTCTCTGTCTTTGGGACTGACCATCCATGAATGAGTGAGATATGCCAATAGTTCACCATTCAATGCTTCGGTAATGTATATAAACTTTGTTACAGACCTCAAGAAAAAGGTTGCCAACTTCAAAGATCTGGCAGCCATTTAATAAACATATGATATTGGACCTGGCCTTAAGCAACAAGTGAATTCATTTCTCAGTGAAGGAATACTTGGTAGATGGAGTGTCAGAATTTAGCATGTCAGGAGATACAGGACTTCACGGTGACTAGGAAACAGGGTTAGGATCATGGTCAGTGCTCTAGTCTTCTTTCAGTAAGTGAAACAGATTGCTCTCTTGGATCAATACTGACAGCATAAATGACAATGGCGAAGTTCAAAGACGTTTTCCAATCAAACCAGAGACTGATACAGAGATGCAATGCAGTGGCTGCTCCTGGTTAACAACTTGACTATATCTGGAATCCAGAATTGGGAAGCTCACCTGTGATCCTGATCTTGAGGCATAGAGGCTATGAATCATAGGGCAAGAGCACTAAGGCAAGGTTATCACTGAGTTCAAGCTCATTTGAGACAAAGGAAGTTCTAGATCCAGGTGTCAGGATACACACCTTTAATCTGGGACACACTTTGTATTGGAGGCCTACATAAGGATATTGGAAGAAGGAAGGCTTTCTCTCTCTCTACCTGCTTGCCTTGTGGGACTGAGCATCTGCTAGATCCTTGGACTTCCATTCACAACACTGCCAACCACTGTTTCGGACTTGGATTACAGACTTTAAGTCACCAACAAATTCCCTTACTATATAAAGACTACCCTTAAGTTCTATGACTCTAGAAAACCCTAATACACACACACACACACACACACATACACACACACACACACACACATGCACACACACATGCACATACTATATCTATGTTTTTTTTACAATTCACTCAAGTGCAAGATGAAATTCTACAAATAATACCCTTTCCTTCACCTGGATATTAGGTCATACTATACAGACAGGAAAAGTCATTATTTAGTCAAGTATCCCTTGAAATACATACTTTGATATAATTTTTGAAAATCCCTTTGTCTGAACAGACTGAAAACATGCCAGTGGATGGAAAGTGTGTTTTATGCTCTCAGACATACTTTTATCTAGACTGTGACATATACTATAGGAACAGTAATGCTGGGATCAATGAGGACATGGGGTGTAGTTCCTTTAGCAGAGCAAATAGCAGGAGCTGGGGGACCTGTGGGAAGCTGCTGATATTCACCATGCAAACAGTTTCTAGAAAATAAATGACATTGACGCATCCACATAGGAACGTTTTCATCTCTACCAAAGTTGTCCGTCTCTCACTGCATGGTCAGAAGAACAATTGGGCCCCGCAATAGAAATACAGGAAAGACTAATTACCAAGCATTCGGCCTACAGCTCCACATGTCACACAAGCTATGGAAGTCTCTGAGAGCTTTTGATCATGTTCACAGCCAGAAGCCCAGGGCTGCTGGGCATCCCAGCGGCTTCACTCTTCCTGTTTCTCTTTGCCGAGGCACTGCTGGGTGCTCTCGACCCACTGAGGTTTTCAGAACCAGAACTTCTGGAACCCTAAAAGTGTTTGTCAAGAAAACAGAAGGACAAGAAAGCAACCGGGGCTGGTCCTTTAAAATGCATGACTCTGTGTAGGCTGAGCAAGGGGAAAAAGAAAAAGAGCTAGGCTGCTGAAGGCAGGATTTGGGTTAGAAGGTTTCTTGACTATGCTGACATGATTAAAAATAAAAAGGACACAGTTCTGTGATGTGTAGAAACAACCACAAGGAGCACACTGAATGAGATCGTGGTCCACACTTTCCACTAAGACTTGCAGGGAGAATGTAGTCTTTGGCTGATTCATCTCAGGCAAATGCTACTATGTTCCTGGATTGACATTTGGCAGAAATATGATTAAACTTAGAGAATTCTCAATCAGATACTGGAGCAGGAAACCTGAATACTACTGATAGATTGATTATGTTTTGAGATATTTAGATAATTGGACATACTAAGTACAGAGTTATCTGCCATCAAAATGGACCTGTCCCTTTGTGGTCTATGAAACAAACACTAGGGCTCTTTATTAAAAAAACTTGTTTACATTATTGGACACCCTGGTCCTATTGATATTCTGTCCTTTGAATTATAGCGTCACCTTCCAGGGAAAGGTGAGGAGAGTATGGTCACTGTGAACCTACATTTTCAAAGAGAACAAAAGCCAAACCCTCCTAGGACACATTGGGATCAAACTTTTCACATAGTACCCCTGATATGAGTCCTCATTTGATAATTAGTCAAAGAGTGTGACCAGGACAGAACTGTCCCTATCTCCATTTCCAGTTAAATGTTTCTTGATATGTAATGCATGTATGAGTATATATTTTTTTTTTCTGAAAATCTGTGTCTGGCATACCATCCATGGATCTCTTCATAACTCTATCCAGACATTCAGATCTGAGTTCAAATGTTCACACTCATAAAGCAACTTGCATTTCAAGTTGATCCAGGACAATCCATTTGTTTATGGTGCTTCCTATGTAAATTTCCCTTCCCCCACTGTTTCTGCGTCCTATTATGTTGTACCTCATAGGGAAGAATCTGATACAGTGGCAAGGAAGTACTTGGTAGGTTGTAGTTACAGACAAAACATACTTTGTTCAAGTTCCATGGTCTTCAAAACCACCTTTGCTGGTGGTTGTGAAGATTGTACTTCTCCAAGTTGGGTCGAGGTATTTGAATTAGTTGATATTTGATGATGGTGGTGGTGAAGACTATGATGTGGACAACAATAAAGACAATGAAGATGATGATCATGGTAATTTTGCATAAAGACAATGAAGATGATGACAATATTGATTTTGCAATCTTGGATCTGATGCTTGAAACAGAGAGCTGCTAGAGTTGGCTTGAGGAGAAATTCTCTATACAATGTTTCTATAAATAAATGTCTGTCTCTAAGCATATATTTTGGTCTCCGTGCTAAGAGAAGTACTCTAGCTTTTCTAGCTTCCCAAGAGGCTCTACCTTCTGACCTCCTGAGCACATATTGCCCAAGAAGAGTTTAGCACTGGCAAGCAAGACTCTGAGGTGAACTGTAACCTGCACTGAATGTTGTTTTTGTTCATTTATAGGTTCACTCATGTTAGTTCTTAACTACATAAAGTGAGTGCTGGAAGCTTAATTTCAGAAGCAGAACATTTTTAGATAGTTCTCTTTTTAATTTTCACTATTCTTTTTCCTGAAAGGGTTTTCAGGTAACCCATACATTTACTTAATGGTATCAAACTATATATTTTTACCTTATAAAAAGTGATGAATCCCATTTAAATATAAGCTAATTCTAGGTACTGTTCTCTGTTGGACTATTAGTGTAAGAGTAAAGATCAAACTCTTGACTGTATTTCATACAATCGATTAACAGCTTTATGGCTTTCCTAATGACTTACACTTATTTTTGAGGATATAAACAATAAAAATTGGAGTTTTTTAGCCTGATTCTTTGATTTATTTATAGTATTTCACTTGTCTTTGATCTCATGAAACTTTTAAGAAGATCGTCTGTGAAGTAGTGGCATTGTTAGCTGTGCCCTTGTACAGTACGGACATAAGGGTAGTCTCTGCATGTTGAATCCATTGAAACTTTGCTCTGGGCATTTTTAGAACTCATTTTGTTTTTCAATTTATCATCTAGAAATAAAATGATAGGATAAAAGAGAGCACTGTCGGCATCTTCAGAATTATGCTGGCAGGTTTTTAGAGCATTTATTTGTTTATTAATATATGAAAAAGTTTGCTACTTTGGAGTTGTAGGGTGGCAGTTTCTTAACCCTGTGTTCCTTAGAATAAAAACCTGATACTGTAGTCTGGTTCTGTCTCTTTTATCATTTGAGTAGGTTTCAAAATTTCGATTTTTCCTTCTGGTATTCTCAGTTAAGGAAAAAAATAAGAAAGAAAAAAAATATCCATTTGTTAACAAAAAAATAAAAAATGCAAACTGACCCCACTGAAAATATGGTGGTTGCAGTTGCCTTGGAAATAGAAACATTAGCTTTCTTATCTTTAGTTCTGACTCCATAATGTGAATACAGGACAAGATTTAAAAGAGACTTTATTGGAATTTGGAAGAAGTTAGGGTAGGTGGGAGCCACAAAGAGTGTGGGAGTTTTAAAATAGTGTCTCCATAGAGAACAAGCTGGGTTTGGGTTCTTTTTAAAACTTGGATTATATGTTTATTTGAGTGGGTTTATTCTAAGTTGATTTGATGTATATACTGATAGACATTCTGGTAGAAGTGTACACTAAGATCTAAAAGCCAGAGTGTGAGCCACAGCATCACCATGTGCAAAGGCGGATGGTAATTAGGTCTACCCCAAATAATAAACGTGTTCTGTGTGCATAGAATAATACATTTCCTATAGACATTGCTACCCACCAGCTACTGCAGTCATCATGCCATGAAGACGGATGCACGTGTGGCTTGCAGCTCACACCTAGGTTTATTATTGCTCTGCTCCCTGGGTTTAAACCCCACTTAAATATAATTGACTCCAAGGCCATGTGTTTGAATATAAAATGTACCAGGGGAGAAGCAAGCATGTCAGCTGTAGAAATTAGGGGTTTCGTCTGCAAACTTGTCATGCTTGGGCTTAGAGTTAGACAAAGCCACAACAAAAAATAAAGAGGAAATGGGGATCATTTTCTTACCAGAGAAACCGGTGACTGAGTTAGCTGTGAGAAGTTATTCGAACTTGTTTCTATCAACTTATCCTTTCTCTTTCCCCTAACCATCTGAAATTTTTGTCCGATTTACATATGAATCAATAGAAGGGAAATGGAATATTAGTTTCATCTTCTCGCCATACCTTCTCATTTAACAATATTTCCAAATAATTGTTACTAAAATTACATTTTAAGGCAATTTCCCCACTTGTCTTATGCTTTTCAAGTTCCTTGCTCTTGGAGGGTCGAAAGACTCTGAATGTCATAAAGCAAAATGTCACATTGCTAGTTGCAGGCAAGAGTAACAAACTTGACTTTCCTTGTAGTGCATTTCAATTAGGGAGTCTGGTACCTGGGGCATAAGGATTATTGGACTTCCTTTAGCTCCAAGTCATACAACTGTTAAGTCATGTGTGAGTGCTGCTTAATGACTTAAGTAAATACATACATAAGTGTGGGACTCAAGAAAAAAAGAAACATGGGTTGATTTAAAAGGAATCACAAATTCGGAGCATGTTATGAAAATTGAAAAATATTTAGTTTTTTTTACTGCAATGCTTCCCCCAACAAGACTTTTAAATTTCCTTTATGATATTATAAATACGAGAAACAAAAAGGTTATTGTTATGTGCTTGCTTTAGATAAGTGACTAATTGCCATAAAGAAACATTGATATCAGTAAAGAATAGTTTATAAGAAATGCTTGCTTACAGTGGTGACAAGCTTGTTTTAAGCCTAAATTATGTCTAATTGCCAAAGAGTAGAAGAGTCTATTAGAAATTTGATCATAGAAAATAATTTACGGGGTCTATACCAGTTCCCAAAGGGATGGCCACTTAATATCTCTCAGTGAGATTCCAAAACAAAAATACGATTTCAGCAAGTGATAAAAGAAAAAGAGAAACTTTATAGAAGCTAACTTGCAAAGTACAAAAGTCAATGAGCAAAGCAGCTTTGATGGAAAAATGAAAAAAAAAGTCCATTTCATAATTTACATGAGAGATTAATAATATAAAATCTCTTTCCCAAAGATGAAGTATCTGATGTAATTTTCAGGCACAGGATTATAAGATAAAATACACAATGAAAATTCATATAAAAACTTGCTTACATAAGACGTCGCACAGTCATGTAATGCTTTCTAATCCGCATAATTGCAACATCAGAAATATAAAGCTTACAAGTCTTCAATATTAAAATTATGAAAGATTTGGGAGCCTACTGCATGCCTGTCAGATCAATTGTAAGGAAAAAGAATCACCAGAACTTTGCAAAAGTTTTAAGAAGTAGATTTTATCATGTATAAACAAAAAGACTAAACTCCTGTCTAGTCAAATGACAAAGTTCTACCCCTTAATACACAGGGGCCCAAACTCTATGGTTTGTTTTATCTTCAGTCATCATACAAATATGTTTAGCAGATATTTCAGGAGAAGCTGATTCAGGATAAACTGAATGATTTACGAATTTCTTAGGTTTTCAATTTTTAAGTAAACAAAAAATTAAAACAATAACAATCAAAACCTCCCTTTTTCCCTATTCTTCCATCCAACCCCCACCCCTTGTAAACACCCCCCTTGCCACCTCTCAAAATCATGACCTCTTTTTCTTTTTTGTGCAGTAATTTCTCATTTTTGGATACATTTTTAATCATCCAATACCATTTTTATTTTATTTAAAAATACTGCATTGACATTAACTGGCATTAACACTGTAAGTTAAGTGACAGAAAAATGAACTTTATAGACACTCAGGATTTGCCCCAGACAGGAAAAGTAGATAGACTCTCAAGTTTTCTCATGTAACTCATCATATTAACTAGGGATGCCCAAAACCCACCTATGTACACACACACACACACACACACCCACCCACACACACACACACACACCCACACATACACACCAAGGAAACATGCAAAGTAAAGCTCTTGGTGCCTTCTTGGTCCCCCGATTCTCCACTGGAATGTGCTTGCATTGATATACATGAGCATTTAAAATTGATTTTCATACTAAACTAATTTTTTCTGTAATGCTTTCAGTGATCACATGAACTCGAAGCAAAGTTGCAGAATCAGTTCTCAGATTATTTTGCATCACACAATTGCACAACATAAGTAATGCCATCTAAACTGGAGAAGAACATGTGATGACGTAGCGTGTCTGCCCCCTTTCAGGATCCCAGTTCCTTTCTCCCCTTGGTACCACGTACAACCAAAACACCCTTCCCTTTTTAATTTAACTGCCCCTCACCCATTTACTGAGGAAATGATGAATAGAATATTTCGAAAAAGTACAGTGGGTTTCAAATGACACTCCTGCATGCTTTCTTAATTGCCTATCTAAGAAAAGTTTCAATTGGAAAAAAAAAAAGGATAAATTTAAAATTGAATAGCTGCAGAATACTTAGAGATGTAGGTGATGTTGAATAGAAATATCTTTTAAAAATCTAAGTGTGCCTAATTGTATTAATTGTGAGTTTTCAAGAAAAAAAAGAAAGAAAAAAAAAAAACTCATCAACTTTTGGCATCTAGAGGAAAAAAATAATTAGCTGAGGATAGGTTTTTGCCTTTCTTATGCAAAATCGTAGGACTAGAGAGAGCAAGGAGGGGGAGGCTTCTCTGCTTGGGCCAGTCATCATTCATTCTGCTTTAGACTAAGACGCTTCTTCATCCCCCCCCCCCCCAAACTCTTATGACATTCATTCACACTGTGTGTAGTTTGGGCGTGTGTGCGCGCGCGAGTGCGCGCTTTCTCCACATGTAGGTACTGGGGCTCAACTGCAGGTCCCCAGACTTGCAACAAATAGCTTCACCTCTGGAATCTCCTTGAGGTTTTATGTTTATTGTTTTGGTAACTTCTTATCATGACCAATAACTATTGTGGTTTCTCCATGTCTCATAATCTAGACTATGAACCACAAGGAGAGAGAATCACATAGTAACTGCTTTTAGTTTTGTTTTTTTTTTTTCTTTATTAAAATTAATAGTTCTCTATTTTCTCAGTCATCATCACTACTGTTGGCTGAGTTCAGCATTTCTCTTCACTTCTTTCTTTTAGCCCTGTCCATTCCTGTAACATGACAAATGGTCATTCTCCACACAGACTAGCATCCCCAAGCATTTTCAGAGACAGTGATTTAAAACCTCAAAGTATCCTCAGGTAGAACATATACATAAAGTAAAATATTCAGATAGTGTAAATACAGCCCAGAAGTCAGTGTATCCCTCAGTAAAAATCTACTATCAAGAGATCCGTGTTCCTCCAAATCAATCCTATTTAAATAAATGTGTATGACCTGGTGGGGCTTGTGCTTCTGATTCCATTCAGCATGTAGAGTAAAATCTAGCATATTATAATATACCATATAAAATGGAGTTGTAAGAAATGACTATTTTGTTTTATGCATTTATTTAATTAGTACCCTGCCTGGATAGTCAGGAGCATAATTCTCTGCTAAAAAAAGCAGCATCTTTATTCGCCACCATTAAGAGATCTGTGTATCTATAATGCTTAATTGCCCAGACTCTACTTTGGGATGAAGGATGCTTTACCAACTTGATGGTGAGATACAGGCATTATCCTTTGAGGAAGGATTCTGGGAGGTTGTTATCAGCAGCCACGCTATTAAGAAAGATGCATATTTGAAAAGTTCCAGCATTTTTCTAAGTCATGGTTATCAACATCCCAGCTATAAATGAAATCAAAATGTTCGCCAAAGTTTCTGCCACCCACTTTCTGCCATTGCAGACCTCCTGATAATGGCTGGCCGAAAGGATGGGTACCAGTCATGTGATGATCTTTTTCTCTCTACATACCATCCTGCAGAGACACCTAGCCATAGTGTCCTCTTGAAGAAAAGACACTGAGCTCTTCTTACAGATTTCTTCTGCAGGAATTTCCTACCAAATCAAAAACCTGCTTTAAGTTTTTTGTTCCATGTCTATTGATAGAAAGGCAGGGGATAATGTCTATGTCCCTACATGTGTACTTTTACTTAAGAAGATGAATATTGGTACTTAATACCAGTATTAGCCACAAGTAATAGGCTTCAATTGAGCATTGTCAATACTGTTTCACTAATAGAATGTTTTGAAGTTAATCCTATAAAACAAACCAAAGAGGGGTTATGTTGAAAACTGATCTTATTTCTAAGCAAAACAACAACGGACACCCCCAAAAAAACTAACAACCCCCCATAAAAAGCCAAAAAACCCACACCAAACAAGCAAAACCCCCCAAAACACACACACACACACACACACACACACACACACACACACACACACACACACAAAACAACAAAAACAAAAACAGAATGGGCGGGATTAGGATTGATGTCTAAATGACTTCAAAGCTGTACCCTCAACCACCGCACCATGACTCACCCCAGTAGCAGTAACTGTCACAGGTGCCAATTCTCCCAGACTACAACTCCTTTAATAAGCAGGGATACATTACAACTGCTACTTAATGCCTATAAATTGAAATACTTTAAACTGAATTTAATTACATGAATTCTTAAGATCAGAGAAAGACTGCCGTCAGGGGGATCAGGAAAAGCTATGAAGAGGGATGTACTGAGCCTGGACTGCATGCTGGGTGGGAGGTGCTCTCCTAGTGCTCTGAACAACAAAAGTCACTAGTGCATCCTGGGCACTTGCCTGTGCCTGACACCACCATGAATGCTTTTATATTAAATCATTGTACAAGCTGACTAAGTGCTTATCTATTCCTTTGCTCAGTTATTCTCTGAATAAATCCCGGGCTGGCACTATGTTCTAAGTAGACTCCTAAGCCCAGGAAGCAAGATATCAGGCAGGCAAGGGTTTTGCTTCAGCTCACCCTGCCCTCCTGGATCATTAACCAGTTTCAGCCCATGTGAGCCAAGGAAGGAGAGAAAACAGATGGTGGTGGGGGTGGGGTGGGGAGGTTAGTTCAGAAGTCCTGTGACTACAGGAAAGCAGACCACACTGGGACCAGCTGTAGGGAGGCAGGTCAACTTTTCTTGGGGTGCTTCAAGGATTATATAATTGGGGATGTTGCAACAGAGGAAGCAGTGGGCAAAGGTCATTTGCTTAAGGCCTAGGGAACCAGAATACCTCATTAGCACAGGGAAGCGATTTAGGAATCTCAGGTACTAGTTGAGCTGGTTCTCATGAGGAGAAAGGAAGGTGAACCTATAATTTCAGTAAGACTATATGCAATTCTGCATGCAGGGGAACATGGGGTTTTTGAACTCTTCAGACACGGTCAGAGAAGAAGAAACTCTGCCAATAAAGGGAGTCTTCCATAATGCACTGAGCTTAAGAAGGCTGGCTATCTAGACAATGGTAGACTTCAACCTCCATTAGCAAGGAAACTGGGTATGGTAACAAGATGAGTGTAGATGGGTCTGAGAAGGAGAGGACACCAGATCCTTCTGTCCATGTTTAACTACATAAGGACTTAGAGCTTTTATCAATAGCAAATAGATAACCTATGTGCAATGTGGATATGCTATTCAGAGGTGGTTCTTATACCTCAATGGGGCTACAAGGCATGTTCTAGGAAGGCCAAAAATTAAAGATAGCGGCCTAGAGGTGATTTAGTGGTCAGGAGTACTTGCCGCTATTTCAGATGATCAGGATTCAGTGCCAGGCAATGACTTTGGGCAGCTCACAAATAATAAAGTGCTATTATTATTCTGATTTTGTAGTTGAAGCCAACGTTATCAGTGGCTTGCCCAGGGTCCCATAGTTAGGCAGTTGGCAGGCAGAGATTAGAACCTCAGCAATATGTTTCTAGAACCAAAGTTCTTCCTTCCTGTCTCTTCTATGTGCAACAGGAAACAGAGCCATTTCTGCTTTTTGGGATGATTCTCATTTTTCCCAAGAATCCCAGCAATTCCCACAAAGGCAGATCTGACAGCCACAAGAGTTCTAGTATCTCTGAAGTAAAAGATACTATCAATACAATCATTCCATCACCCCTATGTGGACGCCAATGAGTGAATGAGAACAGTTCCAACTGTATAGATTGCTTGCCCGATTCAGTCTCATCCCACACTAACTTCTCTCTAGCAGAAACAGAGGGCAGGCTTTGGCATGGACACCAACATCTTTCTAAGCTGGAAAGCATGTTTCATCTATAGGACTGTAAAGAATCTCAAGCAAGACTGACTCAGAGAAGTCCCAAGTGGGTAGAAAGTAAAAATGAATTAGCTGAAATAAAAGGCTCTAATTACTTGACCTAACTCTCATTGTTCACGATGACAAAGGCCTATAACCCCCAGCCTCCCATTCTTCATTTCCTGTGCAACGGTTCTTTAGTTTTTCTAGCCTACAGTTCTTCGGGGGCATGCCCTCCTCCACCTCGGTATCCAGATCTTAACTCTATGAGCCACTGTCTTCTGTGCTCCTCTCACTCAGCCTTTCTGCCATTCCTGTAAGTAAATGATTCTTTTCTGAAAATACAGCATTGCCTGGGAGCCTTAAGAAACAGTTAATGCTGCTGATTAATTCCCCGCTCCTACATATCACTTCAAAGACACTCGCCCTTAGTGGGCTCTGTAGTTTATTATCTCTGCTTTTGAAGCTAGCAAAGTTTAGTTTGCTTTAAGATAATAGTTCCCTGTCTTGAATATTAATGAAGAAGCTCAAGTTTTAAACACATTAGGGTAAGTGCTAGCAAAAGCAATCAAGGATGTTAAATAGCCTCAGTTCTATTCCAACCCAGTTTGGAACCACAAACGTATTTGAGTGCCTACTGTGTGTTAATTTCTGTGGAGTATGAAATGGCTAGGTTTAAGATTGCATTGAAGAATTAAGCATTAGGATACATATTTTTAATTGGTTATTAAATGATCTGTACAGCAAGGAACAAACGAAGGATGTGTGTAGTTGCTGGTATCATCAGGGAAGCTCCTGATAAATTGAGATGAGAGGGGCATTGTCCTGAAGGGAAGGAATAGGCCTGCATGGTACCATGTTTCCTGGGATCCCATTTCTCCTTTCTCACCTTAAAATATGGGAGCCTCAGGTAGATAATATTTTTCCTTAAATATCAGGGTCATTCACATGTCTTGTCTACTAAAATCCATTTACAGCACCTCTACATCAATTTTTAAAAGTAATGTGTAAGTCCTCATTCCTCTTACCATCCAAAAGGCTGAAAAGTGCACGTCATGCTAAACCTGGTTCCACTCAATAGCTAATAGCCAAGGAAGTGGTGGTGTAGTCAGTTAGGTCCCAACATGATCTTAAATTACTGTGACTTGTTAAGACACCTTCCTATCTTCACATAAACAAATAAACAAAACATGCGTGATGCTTATAGCCACACTCATTAGCTGTTTCATATGTAATAAAGCATTCAGGGATGAACTCCCAGCTATTATTCATTGGTTTATTTTTGAGAGTAGCATAGAGGAAGGAGCTAGGAGAAGGAAATGATGATATGACTTAGAATAATTAAGCAAAGATGCTAATCCAATAGCACAAAAACTATTAAACAGGGCACATGGAATGGAATGGCCTGGGAACTAGCAGTTTCTGACTGAAATATTAGGGAGCAGGACGGTCCACAGATGAGAGACAAGAAAGAAACTGTTCACAGCAGAAGGTGATACCGAGAGAGACTCGTTTAGAAGCCACATTGTCTATTTTGTTTTTATTCTACTACGTTTGTAAAGGAGACACATAAAGAATAAAGAACAATGAGGAAAATGGCAAGAACATTTACCAAAGGGGGTTCTAAAGACATTTGTAAAGTACAATGTTTTCTATGTACCAGGTTCAGGTTTTCTGAAGAAATAATCTCTTCAAATTTAAAATGTTTTCATTCTCTTTTTTATGTTTTGTATGAGCAGTAGAAAGTCAAAGGAAGTGATGGAGAGATGCACATAAAAGAAGTTTAGATGTCAAGAACGACACATGAAACTCTACAAAAAAATAAGGAACTCAGGACGTTTTAAGGGTTGGAAGAACCAGAACAATCTTAGGGTAGTTTATTAATCTAAGAAGTCCATATTAAATTTTCCAACTTCATAAGCACGCAGGGACCCATGTCACTTGGGTCATATGAAAGTGATAAAAAGTTTTCAAATAAACTCATCCTGATGTAAATGTAAAGATGTTTCAGAAGACTTCATGCTTATATGTCTAGGAATGGAGTTCTGTGGTAGAACACTTGTCTATCATGATGCATGAAGCCTTGTTTGTAATCTCTGGTAAACTCTGCCGCTAAACCACAAAAGGGTACCCATGTTTATATTATCTGAATTAAATAAAGCTGATTCATCATAGTTTTAGAGTAGCCTGTGGAACCTGTCTGACATGTTTCTCTACGCTTTGGGACCCAAGGAATGCTGTATTTATGATGGATACAGTTACATACTGCAGACATCTCTTTGGTTGGAAAAATAAAAGGCTCATACAAAGTGAAATTTATGGCCCACTTTTCTCCATGGCTCTGAATTATTTTTATATAACTTATTCCATGTGGCTTTCCTGTGGTTTCTACAACTCCGTTAGCAAAATACCATTCACAGTGAAAGGTCAACCCTGGATTCTTCCGTCCTTATCATTGTACTGGTAATTATCAGATGTCTAAGGGAAAGAAACATGAAGGTACAGTAGGAAACTGTAGTGTCCACTTAATGTCCAGCCCTACACAAAACCCCACAATGCAACCTCCTGAAATAAGGGGGGGGTATTTGTAGGTCTCTTTGTTAAAAGTGAAACAATATTGGATTATGATGAGTCATAAATAATGGCTTGTGTCCTTCATCGGAAGGAGACAATACTAGAGATACAGACACACGTGAGGAAAAGACACTCGGAACAAAGCAGTGATGACCTGAGGAATGACTATCCCTAAGAGTGCCCTGCCTCACTGAGGGTCTGAGAACTATGCCCTATGTAGATGCCTTCAGTTTATTTGGGTGAGCTTTAAAATTAGGGTATGCCAGTAGATTTTACTACATACTAGAATCCATGAGATAATCAATTTCCAAGGGGAAGGTCTATCTTGGTCTAGAGAGTTGACTCTTTTAATCCATGACTAAACTAGTCCACTGCTTTGGGCTCTTGCTGGTATATCACGGAGAACTGTGTGGTGGGGAGTGACTACAAAATGAGGCCAATACATTGCAAGACCAAGGTTAAAGCAAAGAGAAGTAAAGAAACAGACAGAGGTCTTCTAATTTGTTTTGATGTCTGCCTCTAACACTTCCTGAAGTTTTGCCTCTTAAACATCCCCTTCATCTCCCAAATGCACTGAGCAGGAAACCAATACATCATCTGATGTCCTTTGATTTTTCACTCCAGATCTGGTGGTCTTTCAGAGTTCTCTAGAAGGTACAAGTATTTAAGGTGTGCAAGTATGCTTAAGGCGACTGTAAAGTCCTACTTTAAAGGGGTAATTCCCTTTAAAGTTTTATTTAACAGACCCTGTATTTGTGTGACTTTATCTGAAGATGAAACCATGTATAAACATGGAGTCTTAAAGGATGCTGGCTCCACTGTGAAGAACAGTTATAGGTGACTAGCTGCACCCCCTTCATCCCCAGTGGACCATGTAAAGGTCCCTACGCCTCCCCTGAAGTCATGAGAATCCTCTGGGCCATTCGTGCTCATTTCTGCCTTTAATAGTGCTCCAAATGAACTGGATTTGAGGAAGGAGAAAACTTCACCACAATCTAGACTTAGTAAACCGCATCCTTCCTCTGTGTCATCTTGCAGAGCTGGAATTTAGTGAGCAGTTTACTGGGTCAGTCCACAGTGACCTTAAATCTGGATTTGCCGACTTTGTTTTTGAATGTCTGAACTTGATCAAACATCAGAAATGTGTCTTGATGTAAGGGAAAATAAAATTACAGCAATAGCTTTCCTGAATGTAAATGTGTTTCTAGTCAACAGATAAACCAAACCCGGCATTAGCAGATAAAGAACTAATCGTCTCAACTCTAGGATGACTGAAAAACAAACTACAGAATAAACAGACTTCAGCCATCCTCTCTTGCAAACACTCTGTTCATATGAGAAAACCAGTCACAGTATCATTTAAGGGGAATGGCAGACTCCGGCTAAGCATTCTTTGTGAACCTGCAAAGTGAGGCATTTGTTATCCCCGGGAGAAGGTACAATCTTCAGCTCAGGGCAGGGGTCAATAGCCCTGCCCAATGATACAGGCACCATTTACGGCCATATGCACTCTCTACCTGGTCCATGAATAAAAAGGCAGAGCCATCTCAGCATTATCATTCCCCTGACCTTCAGGAGTGGACTGGTCCCAGCAGGGAAAGAAGAAAAAAACAGCAGGGGAAGGAAAGGGAAAATTAAAATGTTAAAAACTATATTCTAGCTCATTGGTGACCTTTAAGGGGAAAAATTAGACTTTAGAGTGCTGGGCTGGGGTGGGCACAACAAAGACAGCTGTAAAAGTTAGAGATTCGGTTTCTTTTCCCCAAGTGGCTTTTCTACCAAAATCTTAAACAATAAGCACAGTCCTGCATGTTTCCTGCTGGCTGACAGCCAGAGAAAGTTCAGAATTTTGATTGGTGCCTGGCTGCTGCAGGAAACTTGTCCTGGGTTTCGGGCATTCCTCTCTTAAGCTATTTGCTGGGATTGTCAGGGCCAGTTCCTATTAAGAAGTTGACACAAAACGCTGCCCATCTAGAGCAGTCCAAGCATCTTTCCTCTGGCCCGTGTTCCCACGTCTCTCGGTTGGCTATGTGGGTAACAGAACGCAAGGGAGACATTTGAAGCCAGTGGTGTTACCCCCAGTAGAGTTCAAGAAGATGAGCATAGGACATGATCGCATGTCAATGTATTCGGCTTACCCAGAGTGTTCAAATTTTAAAAACCAAAATAGGTGTGCTCTTGGAACTTCAAACCAAGCCCTGAAGACATGCTGCTTGCATGTGTAAGATGACAGGATTTTATTGTCCCTTACACAAGGAGCTTGTAAGTTTTCTAGATGTTTTCATCCTTGATAATAAACAGACAAGCAGACAGATACACAGAGTATCTTTGAGTAATTAAACATTTCTTCCAGGTAAATAAAATTATCCCTCTACTTGATAGGAGGGAAACACACACGTTTGGAGGGTTTATTTCTTTATCGTTAGGAAATCAAGATTCAGCCCGTGTGGTTCACTTTAATCCTTAAACCCCATCTTATCTCTCTTTCTTTGCTGACGGGTAAATTTATTAAAATCCCCAATATATTTGAACGGATATTCTATTTTCACAATTTCTATAGATTGCATCATCAAAAGCAAATATACTTAATTGCTGGGCTTAAAGTTGGGGTAAAGAGAATTTTAGGATTCTGTTTCCCAGTGTGCTGACCTCCCTGAAGAGATGCCAGTGAGGTCAAGGAAAATTAATATGGAGATTACCAAGTGTCAGAAGTTATTCAGTAGAAGCTGGAAAAAATATTTAAAACCTTTGTTTGTGTGTGTGTGTGTGTGTGTGTGTGTGTGTGTGTGAGTGAGTGTGAGTGTGTGTGCGCACGTGCATTATCTATTACAAATAAGAAAAAAAAAAAAAAACACCCTCTTGGTTATTTTTGCAGAATCCCATTTTCTTAACAGGAAATTGACAAATGGCGGCATCTGGCAGGGAGAAAAGGCATATGGTCTAACTAACTGTTTCTATAGAGGTTAAAACAGCTTTGGAATCTCCCTGATTGCTGTTATGATTGACAGACCATCAAATAAATCATTCAATTTTTTCCCCCTCCAACAGTCCCAGGCTCTGACAAAGACACAAGGAGGGGGGGGAGCCAGCAGTGTGGAACATGAGAAAGTAGACATACAATGCCCATTAGCATAAATGGATTTTATTTTTGCACCTAATTCCCTATACACCGTGCAAAAAAAAAAATTCTACCCGCAGGACATAGAGTATGCATGTTTTCTTGTTCTTTCTATTTATAATTTTTAATTATTAATTTCATATATAATTGGTTTCTTTAGAGAATAAAATGCCTAGTAGGTTATCTTAAAACAGTGTTTTGGAGTCTTGGGGCTTGATACTGCAAAAAGATGGGCTGATATTGCAAGATGTTGTAGTATGTAATACCAACAATGACAATTAGGCTGAGAGGTCTTGAATGAAGTTAGACTAATTAAACAATTCTCAGTGTTTGAATTCTTGCTTCTTCTCCAGGGCATGCTGCCAATCACTTCATCTTGAGGGACTGCTCCAGTTTGCCCTTACCTCCAGGCTCAATTAATAAATGTAACCCTCTAACAACTTATCAAATATTTTTTACTGAGCAAGTGAAAACTGTTCTGGTGCTTTCAACTCACCAAGTTTTTCACTTTCTCTCATTTCCTCTAGGTTTGTATCAATCGTTACCAGGGAACTGTGACAGTTGGTGGACATTTCTTTAGGCTCATCCATTGTTCTAGAACTCCTCCTTTCTTGCATAGTTTCAAAGCCCACTTTGTTTTTCTACCTCTAAAGACCAGATATTTAGTATCTCATGTGCCAGCTTTCTCTGTGTATTGACAAATCTATCATGAGAGTTAGCATCCAAGATGGCTGTCCGTATAATTTTCACCTACTGTCATGTTCTTGAGTAAGTTGGGAGTCTCTGTCTCCAGGCACCTTGTAGAACTTATCAGTAAAAACACAGAAGTGATAGTGTGTGGCTTTTCAGACCTAGTGTGTCCCCATGCTCTGCTCCAAATCATAAGCTCTTGGGAAAGCCAGCTCCTTTGACTCAAATATTCTAACAACCACCCCCACCTCACCTTCCAGAGAGGGACTTATGTAGGGAACCAAATTTGGAGATACAACACACTTCCTCCAGCAAACAGCAGCTGTGTGTCAATCACATGATCTGGCTACTTTAGAAATGTGCTTTTTCATCTTAGTCAAGCCTTCAGACAACTACAGTCTTGGCCATTAACTTGACTGCAAGTCTCTCAGAAATAACAAGCCAGAACCACTCAGTTCAACTTCAACTGACTGTGACCCCAGACACTGTGAGATAATTAATGCCTGCTATTGTTTCAGGCTGTTCAGCTTGTGATAATTTTCTAACTAGCATATTCTTAAATAATATGCAAATTACTAATATCAAATGCCTTGAAAGCTTTTTGTTATTTTTAGCACACCCATTGAAGACTTTGCAAATAGACAAGATCCCTCTCCCATAGATTAGCAATTGTTAGCTGATCCCAAACCTTTGTGACTCTCACCTTCTCCAGGTAAAACTGAATCCTTTCAGTCTTTGTTCCTTGCCTAGATTTCTCACTCCATGTCTTTCTGTGTCTAATGGAGCCACTATTAAACTGATGTCTCTCGCAAGTATGTCAACATTATTACCATTGTCCCATCTCTTTCTACATGTCAAAAAAAGTCACCTCAGGTTCACAATATCAGAACTAAATGCATCATTCATCATTCTATCCACATTTTTGTCCACGACACCAGTTCTATGGGATCACCATGGCAGGCACTATAAAGTTTTCTTGGAAGATTCTCCTTGTCACACAGAACTCTGAACTCAGCCCTTACCTGTTTATGATTTTTTGGCTTTATCTACAGCCCTTTGCAACAGAACAGTTCTGAATATCTAAGCATGACGATCAAAGACTTTATAAGCTACTCAGTGTTAATATTTTCTAACCTCTTATTTAATTTATATTTTGTATGAATAACCTGCTATCAGATCCATACTCTGGGGCCTTTGAGCATGCTCTTTCAGGTGCTTCTTAACACTACTCTTCCATATTGACTTCCCATTCTCTGAGATCTTAAGACATCTAACAAAGATGTTAGAGCCATTCTTGATAGTGCCACTTCTAAGTACTCATGCCCTGCTTCCCTCTTTGCTGCTCTGTGTTCTCCATGTAACTTCATAACCATAGTCTCATAGTCATGTTTTCCTCACTACAGCATTGCTTCATGTGTGTGCACACTACCAATTTAACTCCATAAAAATAACGTGTTTTGTGCTTATTAAGATAGATTCAATTACACAATTACCCAGAAGCCCTTGCTACCACATGGTAGTGATGATTGGAAGATGTTGAGGTTCAGTGATGAACAGGGAACATGTCCTCTAGATACTTATAAATGGTAAAAGGAAAAGGAAGGAGAAAATAATGCTTATGAATTTGAAACAGGCTAGATGGTAATAAATACCCAGACGCCCGCCCCCCAAAAAAACAAAATATCCCAAACAAACAAACAAAAAACAAGCAAACAAAAATAAGCAAGATAAACAGTTAATGATTGCACACATTGGTTGAAGTAGAATGAGATAGCTCTGTCTAAGATGATCAGTCATAATCTGACTTTTGGACAGTCATCATAAGGTAATGAAAAAAAGCAGAGACTGAATGCTTGGAGCAAAGCACTATAAGCAAATAACCAAAACCAAACCAAATTAAGCCACAAACACAACAAACAAGCAAGCAAGCAAACAACAACAAAACCAAAACCTGCAAAGTCTCTGACATAGAGAAGACTTAGCTCCTTTCAAGAACCAAATACCTATGTCTGACTGGAAAGGCAGGTGAGGGGCAGGGGAAGGGAAAGCTCTGAGCTCAGAAAGGTGTCATGGAAAGGATCCTTCTAGTTCTTTCAGCTACAGCAAAGGTTATGTCCTTGGAGGGAGAAGTCAAAGGGAGGTTCAGAGGAGAGAGTTGAGAATGGGATCAGGGATGAATGAATTCCTGTTACCCCTAATGCATATCCTGAGAAAATGCCTCATCTAGGTTTCTATAAATATTCAGTTAAATGATGTCCATGTATCCAGGTTACAGAGCCAGCCGAAGCACTAATTGAAGAGTGCATTTTAACTGGTATGTGGTAGTTCATGTGCTGCAAGACACTCAGATTTCATGTGACAAACCGAAGGAAGGAAGAGGAAATGATATTCTGTCTACTTCTGTTCTTGGGCATTAGCAGGGACTTGGGCTCCAGGTATCAGGTCATTCAAGGACCCATGTAGAGATGATTATATTTACTTTTGTCAAGATCACCTTGTGTAAATATACAATTAGATGTGGAGACTATATGTATTCTAGTTCAGTGTGGTAAATAGTAAAAACCAGTTCTTTCCAGTGGATATCAGATCAGCTTGCTATACTTACCAGATCTTTTACCAAGATGGCATTTAAGGAATGAGTGTATTCCTTATATTGAGAAAGTATTATCTCAGTGATTATAAAAATACATAAATAATATATATAAACAATCTTTAATTCTTTAATAATGTATAAAGATGATTAGAAATAATGATCGTATTGAAAAACAAAGAATAATACGTCATACTTATATTCTGAAATTTAGGACATTTAATGCCAGTTTTATATTTATGCACACTATAAGTTTGAGAAAAATACTTTTTGTTTAAAAATAATAATTTGCTTTCTAAAATTATTTTATTTGTTTACATTTCAAATACTGTCCACCTTCCTGGTCTCCTCTCCACATCTTCACATTCTTAACCCAAATCCATTTTAATCACATTGTTTCAACCCAGAATAATGAATCCAGAAGTAAGAGAATGCTCCTCCTGTTTTTTTTTTTTTTTTTTTTTTTTTATAGAGATAGTTCTGAGTGTGACCAATGTAGTATTCAAAGGCCCACTGTGGGGTTCAGCCAATTACCCAGGGAGATTTCTGGTTGATATCTCCCTTTCTTTGACTTACTGTTCCTCCCACATTTTTATTATTCCAAACTCCTTTTTCTAAAATGTGTCCTGAGCTAACACACATGACGGACAGCCGAGCATGACTTTTTCTTCATAATACTCTGCTGATTTACTCTGCAACCTTTATCTCTCTAACGTTATAATCCACAGTACACAGTGTTCGTTCTTCTATCTAGGCTCCAAGAATCCCCAAAGGGAATTCACTCTAGCTGCCAGTCTCATTATTAAAAGGTAAAAAAAAAAAAAGGTGTTTTTAGTTTGATATTACAAGGTCTTAGTGAAACATTTGCTGAGCTTATTAATCTCCCAACCTTCAGTAAGTCCTCAAAGGATACTAGAGTTTTCAAACTTAAGCCCACTGATCCGTAACTGCTGTAAGAAAACTGCTTTCCATTTTTAAGAATAGTATTTGTGTTTTCCACCTGCTTTGAACGTCATATGTTGTTGTCATTCTTTAAAATCTATTGTTCCAATTCTCTAATGTCCGAGTAAATAAAAGCTAGCAGCAGACTGATACCACAACTCCAGTTTCAGAGCAGCCCAAGTAAATCAATGTATGGGAAATCAAGTCTCTCAAATAGCTGCAATAAACAAAGTGGGCCATAGGTAGATACAGAGGAGCGGGGTTGTGAACATACTTGGGGACGTCACGGAGAAGATGAGCAAGGTCAGCAAGGCACAAACCATTATTACACAAGCATAGAAAGAATCCCTCTGGCTGACACTAACCCCAGTGATAAGGACAAGCATCAAAACATAGAAACTACCCAAATAAATATGGCCGGGATCCCAGAAAAATCTCCTATGTCCACAGACAGCCATTCGCCAACAAAGAAACCAAGACCATACACTGGAGATGACACAGCCATTTCCATATGTGGTGCTCAGTAAACTGGGAGAACACAGTTCAAGACTATGCAAAAAAAAAAAAAATAAATAAATATGTTGAAAAATTTATTCTATGTATCCCAATTCCATTATAGGAAATGTGGAAAAAGTATATTACATGCCCAAGTATCTATGAATAATTACATTATGAAAAAAAAATATCCTTATGGACAATTCTCAGTGTAGAATCATTCAGGTATAATTTTTATTATTTATTTTAAGCCTGGTGTGAAGCATGTCTCCAACAATGCCAGCATGAAGTCGACGCTTATGAGTAACTTACAATATTGATATATAGGTAGAACCAAATGGTCAACATAGCGTGATTGTATTTATACGATGTTGATTAACCATTTAATCTGGGGGGGGGGGGAAACATCATTTCTGAGAATGCACTCTACGGGGTTTCTTTTCTACTTTTTATTGCCCCACCCCCTGCTTAACCTCCTATCATTAATAGGAGATAAAGAAGGAGAGAGGAGAGAGAGAACGACCCATAGATCTAATTCCTTTCCTTTTGTTTCCTTTGAGTATGACTAGTAAGCAACTGCAAACAATTTCTCCAAAGCACTGCCACCCTCCACCCTCCACCCACAACCAACACCCACTACCCACCACCCATCCAACTACCACCCTCTACCCACCACCCTCAACCTACCACCCACCACCCACCACCCATCCATCTATCACCCTCCACCTAACACCCACCACCCACCACCCTTAACCTAACACCCACCACCTACCACCCAACTAACTGACACCCAACACTTGCCACCCTCCACCTAACAACCATCACTTATCACCCATTCACCTAATACCCACCACCCTCTACCCATTCACCTAACTAACACCCACCACACATCCACCTAATACCCATCCACCTGTTGGATCTAGCATTTATATGCCCCCTGAAAATTTCCCAGAATTGCAAAAGTCACATGATCACAGAAACTATCTTCAACTGGGAAAGCCATGCCTCTGCTGAAGATAGTCCAAAGCAGCCCCACATCACCATAACTGTAATTTAAATGAAAACACATTCTTATAATATCTCTGTTTCCTGTTAAGAAATCAAAATTCCATAGTTTTCACTATTCAGTAGATTTAAAAAAGTTTAATGACAAATAATATTTCTAACTTTTTAAAAATAAAAACTAATTTTTCTCTCATGAGAAATCTTACTCCTTAAAGAATGATTGACCAAAAGTGACATTATTAAAGATTTCAAACCAAATAGCATAAATAGTTCAAAACATCTTTAAAAATGTCATTTGATACATAAATATGTCTATCATAGAATTATAGAAAAATACTTGAAATGAAAAATATATTTCTAAATAAAACATTTAATATACAAATGTACAGTTTCCAAGAAAATGTGCCTAATTCACAAAAGAAGTGAATAAAATATTACCTACGAAAGAACTTAAGCTATACTTAGTAAGTGAAACCCTAAATCAAGTATCTGAAATACATACAAGAAAGTAAAGATGGCGACAGACAGAGAGGGAATCAGGATGATAGTATACCCATACTTGGAGAGCATCAATGAGCAAGGGACTAATAATGGTTAGAAGAAACCAACAGACCCCTAGGTCTGACACTAACCCAAATGGCAGGTACCAGCATAAAAACACAGAAACCACACACACAGGACTGGGGTCTCTTGAAAGTCTCACACAGCCACAGCCGATCAATCGCTAGCACAGACACCATACATCTCCAGAGAGGGAAAAGTCTTTTTCACCCTTGGTGTTGGGAAAACCGAGTAACCATAAGTAGGCAACTGAAGCTGGCATCTACCCTTCACCATGCTTAAAAATCACAGTAAGGGATGCAAGGCCTGAGCATCATCGGGCACAAAATAAAACACTTGTCAACAATAACGCAATAGCTTTTTGGACATGACTCTAAAAGCCTAGCAAGGGAGCAGGAGAAAATAATAGACCTGTTCACTACAACAAATTAAAGAGCTTCCTTGGGAAATATGGGAATGAGTATTCAGAATTTTGAAATGAAGAGAATGAAAATCAAAGCTCCGCTCATCTCCTTCTCTTCTGGTTGAAATGGCAGTGGGGGTAGGAGTGAGGTCAGATTTGGCAGGGCGGTGAGAAAAGAGAGCCCTCATTCAGGGCTGCAGAGAATGGGAACAAATGTGTGAAGTTACAGTGGAGAATCACATGGGGATTCCTCACACATCTAACCATGGAATCATATAACCCTAAAATCCTACCATTGCTACTAAGCCAAAGAAAACAAAGCTACTATGCCAAAGGAGACTTGCATTCCAATATTCAGTGCATTGTTACTTACATACACAGAGAGCACAGCTTAGGCGTCGTCAACAGAGGAGTACCAAACATGTGGCATATGTGTCCAAACATGTGCATGCATGCAGATAATTTATCCATAGGTGTAAGGAAACCCCATTACTTATTGGGGAAGGGGAGAGTATCATCCTAATTCATATTCAGAAAGACAAGTGCCACACATTTCATTCTTATGTTAGTAAGACTGTGTAGATATAGCTAAGTTTGAAACTGTGATGATTACATGTTTGGAAAGCTGTATGGGGGTACACAAAGTAAAAAAAAAAAGATTTGGTCTGAATTATACTGCTCTAAAATGTTATACTGAGGCAGATTATCATGAACAACTGGTGAGATGGATTTTCAGCAAAAATAAAATACTTTAAAACAATATTATTTTGAAAAAAAATCCTGTCTGGAAATAATGATTATTAATAAACTCACAAGATATTTTCTACAGAAAATTTGACCAGTTATATTTAACAAATGCATGCATATACACACTACAAATCACAAAACAAACAGAGAAACCAAAACTCCAACTCTAGAAAGGAGGAGCAGAAATCATTCAACTCTGGAAGTGAACAGTGTTTGCTTTGACAGCACACAGACTGAAACTGGAAGCAAACAAAAATGAAGAGACTTGTGGGATTCCATAATGTGATAAAATAAAACCTAAAGGGGGGAAGAAGGAAGCAAATATAAATTTGAAAAGATGACCAAGTGATCATTCTAGAGTTTCTACGTGTTCAATTTCAACACATTATAAAAGCAAAAGAGAAACATTTCAAACAGATCATAAATACTCACCGTATCTTGAGACAGAAAGATCTTGAAAACACAAGTAACTTCTGCACAAGGAATATTTCCTAAGCTCGGCAGTAGATATTTCATCCAACCATGGAGGTCAAGAAATGGGGAGATGACATCTCCAAAGGGCTAGTTAAAAAAATAAGTTGGTTGCTGAGAACACTAGATCCCAGATTATCATCTTTCCCCAAACAAGAGATGGATAAAGCATCCTTACTAGTAATTCCCCTTATACATGAAATGCTAACGACCTCCCTTAATTCTGAAAAGTAAGATCATTAAACAACCACTTCAAACCGCAACACGTGGCAAGACATGATATGAGCTTCCTAAAACTGTGACTAGACTACAGGGCCGTGACCTCATCTTAATGTATTGTGGCTCCAGTAACTCCCTGCAAGGTGGAAATCCTCAAGCTCATTATGTTGTTTATTCTGGTTTACAATAAATATTAGGAGTGTCTGAATTTCATACCCAACAAAGCTATTATTCCATTATTTATTCCTAGGAGTATAATTGTATTCAAATGAACAGGATAAATATAAAAGGAGTCTGTGTGGTAAATGTCTAAAATTTTCAAACCAAACCTTGTGCAAGCATTGTAAATACATTCTTGGTTACACACACATACACGAACACACACCAAATTTATGTTCTTCTCCAAAGCCCCTATATATTATATAACTTTTTATTTCAAAATTATAAAAACTCATTTTTATGTAATAACTTCATAACTTTGCATTTTCATGTTTAGTTTTCCTAGTTCTTGAGGAATATGTTCTCGCATGACATACATGAGAAAACATTCTTTGAGAATGATGGTTTTTACCCAAGACTTTGCACTGAATTGTTTCTTACAATGCCCTGTATCAACAAGATCAAGTAGCTTGACATTCTAACATGATCCATCTTAGGCCCTCAGCATACTACAAGGTTGATTTCTGAGTACTCTCTTATCTGTTGGTCTATTCTCAGGTTAGGGCTGCAGTGTTTGCAACACCACTGCTTTTTAATATTCACTAACAGTCATGGTGAAGATGAGGCTCACTCTGTTGTTGTTTGCTTTTCCCCTCCTCAAAACACCTTTTACTTTGAAGTGTTTCTACTTTCTGTAAATGTTAAATCTTGTCAAGTCTCACTGCAGTAGGTACCCAGTTAGCATACTGATTGGGATTTCATGAAGCCTGAAGATTATTGTTCCTGTTGAATCTTCACATGTGTAAGAACTTAATTCTCTTCAGTTATTTAAAGTGCAATGATGGCATGGGCGAAAGTCTTTCCCTTTCGTCCTTTGTAATGAAGGACAGTTGACCGAACTACTCAGTATTTAAGGATTCGGTAAGTAAAATACACAAACTTTTAGAAAAATGTTCAGTGCATTACAAGTTTATGACTCAACTAGTAACATGCTTATGTTGGAATAAACAGACATAATATTGATGCACAGAAAGAAAGCAGAGAGAACATTGACTTAGCAAACCATTGTGTTTCCTTTTCCTACTAAGTTCCTACATGCTTATCCAGGGCATCATAATTGTAGGATCCTGTTTTCTTACCCTTTCTTATGAAGTAGAGATACAGGATTATACAGGAGGGGTAAGAGAAACAAAGGAAACCAAAGAAAAATAACACAAGGGCTTTGTTTTCAAGTGATGTAAGAGCAACAGGTATGTTCAGATACCTGTCAAGGATGGACTGAGCTACAGGCCTGCGGTAGGTCTGCTGAGGTCACCCAATCAGCCTCTATACATACCCACAATGCTACTGTGAGTGTTTGAAACTATAACATCACATACCAATTAGATCTACTAATCACTGAGCATGCAACAATTTTTATTCTAACAGTTCAGTGCCTTGGGTATTGGCAGTAGCCTCATTTTGGAGTGCAGAAAAAGAGACTAAGTAGCAGTTATTAGGTCATAAAACTAGTCAGTGTCCTTCATTACTACCTTATATGGCTTTTTAGTTTCTCACAGAAAGTAAGTGGGCAACAGTAGAGTCTAAGAAGTGAAAACTCATTGTCTTTGCTACTCATTGTATTTTTCCTATTACTGGAGTATGTCCCTCAACCATTAGATAAACAAAACATATTCCAAAAAGCAGGGAAACTGCATAGAATGGGAAACCCCATGTGTACCATAGCATAGGCACTCACCCCAGATTGGTTTTATAGTTGTTTTCCTTTTGTTTGTTTTCTTTTGACTAATTTCATGGCTAAATGCTTTGGGACCTAGATAGCAATCCAAGGTAGATTATTCATAAATCATCAGGTTATATTAAAGCTGGGGATTTTAAATGGCTGTCTTTCAGGTAAACCGTGACCATAGCTAGTCGACTCTGATATTTTCAGCCTGTGACAGAATTCACTAACAAATCTGAAAAACTCAACAGAAAGAAAAATTCAGTTCTCCAATGTTGGTCTGTTATATAGTTGGGTGAATTTAGCCACAGTAACCATACATGGAAGCAAATATACTGTAACTATACAGTAATACACCATAATTATAATCCATCCTAAAAAGAAGATTATACTATGGTCAGTGCTGCATTAATGTGTATAATAATTAGTGGTTTTAGAGTTGTATCATTGGTTAAACAATAAATAAACACAGCTTATACTATTGACCTCTATAAGTACATAATTTATTATTCATGAGAGGCTCTACATTGGCACTTGGTGATGGCAGCCTTGTTTTATTTCTGTAAGAGAGACAGGCTGGAAGTACTCAAGGCCAAGCATGCAGATAAAGTCGGGGTTCACACACTTATGGAGATGCCATGTGGATCCAAGCTACTGGTAACCAGCTAAACTTTCACCATTTCACGATGATGCCTTCACACCATTTAGCCATGTATCTGGAACCTGGAAAGTGTTCAGTACTAAATCCAAATCTTGAAACAGTTAAATGACTCTCAACACATTGCGTAATATAATTCAAATCTGAAGTGCAGTCACTGGTATTGAAGGCTATGTTTACAGACACATTAGAACCTGGAAAATGTAAAGAGTCAAAAATGCATTCAAACGATTGGTGACGAAAATTCTTTAGCTATGCAAAGAATAAGAAGAAAATAACAGTCAAGAAGAATTTTAAAAAAAAAGGAAAGTTTTATTAGGTTCTATATTCTGTATGTAGCATGAGGGTAATTGGTGTAACAACAGCCATCCAGGTTTAGAGGAGAAGTAGGCAAACTAATGAGCTCTTTTGTGTGTGAGCTTCAAATTTCTGAGCTGAGAAATCAAAGCATCAGAAAAAATGTAAATTTGTTTTTAATGTATGCATGTGGTTCCTTTGTTAGAAACAGCTCCTTCATTTTAAAAGCCAAGAGAATGAGTGGTAGATGATGCCTTTCAAAGATTTAATAAGTGAAGAAACCCAAGAGAGGGAGAGAGAGAGAGAGAGAGAGAGAGAGAGAGAGAGAGAGAGAGAGAGAGAGAGAGAGAGAGTGAGAGTTAGGTGCTTGTAAAAACTAAAGGTACATCTTAGACAAATATAATCTGAAATCACCAAAAAATGATAGCAGATAGTTTGCCACTGTTTGAATATTTCATTTATTTATAGTATTTTAAGATTTTTAAAATATCTCTTTTTTAAATGTACTTCTAGCCTTTATCTGGCTTTTAATTCTGACATGTACTGGGCACAACATCCAAAAGGGACAGAGGAGATGGGATGACGCTCTAGCATTTGCCTTGAAAGGAACTCTCTAGACCAGAGCCAATAAGGGTGTGGAAGGGGTTCAAGGCTATTTTTGTACGTGTCCATTATTTTTCATGACTGTAGGTTACGTTTCACGTGCTATCCAATTTTGAAAAGCACTTACACCGATATGAAGTTCTTCAGGAATTCCCATGTTCTTCTCAACCAAAATAAATGAGAAGAGTGGTCCAAGATCACTGGCTTGCTCCTAACAGCCCCCTTCAAAGTAGTGATGATGACTATTACACGCAAACCTCTCTCTTTCCCATCTCCTCATTCTGACTTGCTGTATCACCCTCCCCTGACTCATGGTCAATGCTATACTATCATTTTATCATTTACAACTGTTAGAAAAGTCTCTTTCTGAGGACCAATCTACATAACATTTATGCACACTTTTGAAAGTAAAATGGAAATCATAGACACATATGCTTAAGTAATACTTTTATTCTTTGGGGACCTCATGGGGGTATATAATGTATTCAAGTAATAACCACCTCTAATTATCTCCTCTACCCCTGGATACAATGCCCACTGTCTCCTCAGTTTCATGTTTTTATTATTTTGAATGTAATGAGTCTACACAGTCCCTTTAATATGGAAATGATTGTTTGGCTATTTACTAGCACATGGGCAATATACCAAGCACCAAACTTCAGAAGAAAAAAAAATTAAATAAAGTAGAAGTTTATCATCCGGCAGCCATTAACCATCAGTAGCTACTCAAATAGGTTTGTGGTCTCCTGTGTACCTCCTTCATCCATCCCAAAAACACTCAACGGCTTCTTCTTGTGCAGATCTTGTATTAGCGATCGAAGCTACTCAGGATTGTCCTCTCTAATCTAGAGGATGCTGTCAGTATTCTTAAGGTCCCTGTATGGGTCTTAACAGTAGAGATGTATGAAAAAACCATCAGCATAAGGAGTCACCGTACTAGCTACAATCAACAACAGATTAAATGAGCCGATCAGTCAAAACAGCAGACACATAGGACTCTATTCTGGAATTCAAACTCCCATTAAGAGCTAATGTCATCTAAGGAACTAGATGTACAATGCAAGTTTCCAAAAAAGAGAAGCAACTAAATGTCCTAGCCAGCTACAACAACTAAGACGACTCTAAGGGTAGAGCAGTATCATGCATATGGTAGTAGTAACCCATAGCTCTCTAATTGGCTTTCGGGCCTAAGCAACAAAAGAAAAACCAAGCCCAACATTGGAAATTTCACCAACTACCCTGGGTTAATGAAGTTATAGATCATCAATAAGAGCCTACAACCACCACTTTACTGATCCAGCAAAATCCCTAACCACATCCTAAATATTTGGCATTATATCAAGAGATAATTTTAAACCTCATCCTTTCAAGGAACCTTCTCTGCAGGAGATTGAGACTATTATGGAAAACACAACCAACTGAAATGAAACCTATTCAGAGTGGCTCTGTCTAGAAAAAAAAAATGTTCATACCTACAGCTCAGGGTACATTGTGGTAGTCCGAGGGGAATGGAGGGGGATGAATATAAGAGCCAGAGGATCAGGGAGTTTTCTGTGAGACTTTATCTCCTACTTGTGTCAGAAGATATGTGTATAATGTCTCACCAAAGTGACTGCTCAGTCATGAACTGAATGAGAAGACTAGACATGCCAAGATGTACAGGGAAAGCCTCTTAGCCCCCCGCCCCCTGCCCCTACACCAAGCTAGTAAGGAATGCTGAGAGTGAGGAAAACAGTCTCATCCAGGGAAGATTTCACCATTTGATTGCCCACTCTAACGAATGGTCAGCTGAACAAATACATTCAAATAACATGACATAGACTAATCTGAACATGTATATGTGTATATATGTATGTGTGTGTATGTGTGTATGTGTGTGTATGTGTCTGTATGTGTTGGTGTATATGTGTGTATGTGTGTATGTGTGTGTATGTGTGTGTATGTGTTGGTGTATGTGTGTGTATGTGTGTGTATGTGTTGGTGTATATGTGTGTATATGTGTGTATGTGTATGTGTGGGTGTGTGTGTGTATGTGTGGGTGTGGGTGTATGTGTGGTTGTGTGTGTGTGTGTGTGTGTTTGTGTGGGTCTGTGTGTATGTGTGGGTGTGTGTATATGTGTGTGTGTGTGTGTGTGTGTGTGTGTGTGTGTATGTGTGTGTATAATATCTTATGCAGGGACATTAACAGAAGAGGCACGCATTTGAAACTGAACAAGGGGGTATATAGGAGACTTTGAAGGGGAAAGAGGAAGTGGGAAATAATGTAATTGTATTATAATATAGCAATTTTTAAAATAAAATTTTAAAAGGCACATAGTGGCAAGAGTATATGGTTTGGTTCACCCCATTTCTCTTGTCACGTGAGGTTAGTGATGGTGCACCTCGCCAGGTGTGCACTGTGCTCGAATGAACATTGCCGTGTTTTTAGTTTAAGTGCATAGCCTTCAATGCTATGAACCCCAAATCTGACAGCAGTTTTGTCAAATCAAGTTCTTGGCAACCCTCAATTGCTTCTTATTACACCTTTTCAGTGGTGTTTGTTTTCTGTCTCTCAGTGTCTTGCTTGCATGTGTCTATGTAGTTCCTGGTGCCATAGACAATCATCAGTGGGTGTCTGAGCCCCGAGAACTGGAGGTAGAGATTGTCATGAGACACTATTCAGGTTCTGGAAATTCAATCTAGGTCCTCTGTGTGAGCAAAAATTGATTGGAATCATCAAGTCATGGAGTATTGCTAGCTACTATTTTTACCACTACCCAAAATGTCAGAAAGCAACATTTCTATCAGCAGTTGATTTATACTTTGGAAACATAGTTTCTAATACAGGGATGACATGAACATGTACTTTTAAGTTCAGGAGAGACAACAGTTCATCTCCACCCACTTCTATCCAGTGGCACATATAAGTCAAATATTAGATGAAAGACCACCCTGAAAAATAAAGTGCCTCCATGCATGGCATTGCCACACCATGCAGTCATGTGCTTGCTTGTCTCTGTCTCAGCTGACCTACTCAAACATACAGCACCGTGGCATCTGCAGATTCTGATACATTTACACTGTAGGGAGAATACTTGGGTGGACCTTAGTTGATTACAGGTAGTATACCCCATCATCTCCAATACCGATGCTTACTGATGCTACTGCTGATCGGGCCTTAGTCAATAAATATTGAATGCCCTGACAATTGTTCCAGCTTCTGGGATGAGTATAGCAGGATCCAAACCAGAATGCAGTACCTAATGTGACTTCATTTCTAAATTAAAGCATAGCTTTCTCCCTCATTGGAAGTAGATGACAACCATGACAGCTTTACTCTCTCCTATTCACACTATCCATGATTACAAAGCTATCTTCCCCATACTTGAGGGGCATTCAGCTCGCATGATGTCAGGTTGCTCTGCAGCTCAGGAGATGAGGCTGTAATGGGCGTCACTGGACTTGGTGTGATGATGGTTTTGAAGGTGAAATTAAGTTGCCTTTTGGTTTATTCCATCTTTGACAAAGAAGGAAGTAGATTTTAGAGAAGTTGATTTTATAAAAGGTAAAATGGAGACAAGAAAATCTACAAAAAGTTTATTAAAGCTAATGGTTGAATTAATGGACCAACCTTGACCGGTGGTGTACTTAATCAATACATTCCTTTACTCTATAGTCAATTTGAGCATTCTTTCAACTGCCCTCAAAAAATTGGGATATATATACTAATCTTGTTGTCATTGTTGTTTGTGTTCAAGGAGGGAGGCTATGATTAAAACTGAGAGTCAAAATCTGTAATGTGATTCCATATCTACACACATATCTCTATCTATATCTATCTCTCTCTATCTCTCTATATCTATATCTCTATTATATATAAAGAATATATACATATACATATATATACATACATACATACACACACACACACACACACACACACACACACACACATATCAAACCTGATTGTTTAGTCAACTGGTTCCAAAGGTCACTGGAAAGTAATGTTTATCTGTTATTTGTAGTCCTTCCTAGATTAACTAAATGTGACTCAAAGATATGGCATTATATGTATAGGGAAGGACATTCATCAGAAGTGTTATATTGACTGTCTCAAGGAAGACTCTATCTGGAACATCTGCTGCTTTTTCATTTTTGTTCATTGCCTTCTGTGTGACTCTAGACGCATTGTAAGAACTGGAAGTAACGAGTGTTAAAGTCATTCATTGACCAGTCATTTCCTCAGTTACATCTAGCTTAGGTCAACGAAGTCATCAGTCACATATTTGAAGCAGAAGATTAAATCCTCAGTTCTGTGTTCATTCTTATACGACCATCCAAGGTGATTGCCACATCAACATCTTTTATATGTGTGTGAGTCTTTTAATAAGTAAATAATAATAATTATCAGTGTCTTCCCAACTTCTTCATTTGCCTCTCTCAGAGAAGTTACCTTGTCCTTGAGATTACAGATGAAAGACTAAAACTGGAAAAAAAAAAATCTATCAATAAAAAAAAAAGTAACAGTAACAACAGAAACTATACCAAGATCTAAGAGTTTGAGGCAAGATGATCATTATTGCAGTAAGAAAAATTAATGTCAGAAAAATAAAGGAAAATAGAGCAGTAAAAATTGTTTAAAGACTGAAATGGGCATTTTGGAGTTGCATTATTAAAAAATAACTTTCTGAGAAAAAAGTTATCAGCCGATGCATATAAAGTCTTTATTCGTTATTAGCGAATTTTGTTCTTTTGTTCACTTTTTTTTCTTTGCATGTAACAGGAATGGGAAGTTTAATTTGAATAATTTTGATTTCAAAGCAGCTTTTTGACTCAGTAGTTTCCTCTGAAAGGACACCTCCTCTTCACAGAGGTTAACCCACCCAGGGAAAGCTTAATGCAGAGCAACCAGAAAAGACAGGCTGGTCTGCAACAGTAAGTTGTATGCACAGGCTTCAAACTGAACCAAACTGGCACTTTCAAAACTATGTCTGTGGAAGGAGTTCCCAGCTGAGACACTGCAGTCTGTCCCCCTTTTGATGCTGGTGTCTAACTTCTCCTGTTTCCTTGTCCCATGTGAGAACCAGATTCTCATAGGCAGAAGCTAGAGAGAAACACACATACCATCAAAACCCAAGTGCCTAGGGGCACAATGTGAAATCGGATACACTCCTCTAATTCTCAGAGGAAGGACATAGGAACTGACTATGAAAGATGCTAGACAGGAGGCAAGATCATGGCATTGTAAATGTACATCAGAAATACATTGACTCAGAAAAAAACAACATGTCTAATTCCAACTCCAGCTCTAAAAAGAAAATCTTCAATACGAAGGACTATCCTTGCAATTAAGCCTCATTCAACCTGACAGTACTACTTCTATCAGTGTATCTTAATAAAATAAATCACAGGAACATCAAACACATTTATTTTTCCTACCCAATGGAATACCATATACCGGAGAAGACAAATCAGCTAGTTACAGGTAGATGAATAAAACAAGGAAGTAGAGAAAATTCATTTACCATAATAATATTTTTAAATTTATTAACTATGGACAGACAAATATTTTAATTATGGACAACTACATGGGAGGATTATCAGTGGAAGTGAAGGGTAATTAACAATAGAAAACAGCCATTTATTTTAGAAAAAGAAAGAGCACACAGTTAAGATTTGATACAGTACTGTAGAACCAAATAGGTGCCTTAAAACTTTGATTCTTCCTTAAAGGCAAAATTGATCTCCTGAACTAGAATATACACTTGGAAATTTTTTTTTTTACTTAAAAATTATCCTCACCAGGATGACTTAAATAAATACTGTATAATGCTAATTCATTGTCAGAAGATGTGTTTTACTATCCTGCTACAGAATACTAACTGGTTAGTAGATTATACATTGCTACTCTTGTGAGTGAGGTTAACAAAAGACACATAGACACAGAAACCATTTTTAATGACATATGGAACAGCGAGCTGTCTTTTAGGGTTGTTTTCAGTGTCGATGTCAGGGAAAATACTTCAATACTATGTACATAGACAGAGTAGAAAATTTTCAACTTAAAATATACTTATTACTATGAGTGTACTAAAATATTTGAAAATGATGTAGACAGAATCAAAAGCGTCAAGATCTGGAATAAGATAAAGACTGGGGCTAAATTATAAATATTTTAAAAGTAGATGAAATGGAAATTTCCAAGATTAAAAAATAGCTTAAAACAGACTTAGAAAAATATAAAAAGAACATGAAGCTGTAGTGTTGAATAGAAATAAAATACAAGGAGGAAAATTTGATTTGAACACAGGCATGCAGAATTAAAATGCAAGCAAGCGAATCCATGGCTCCCAAGGATAAAGCTAGGTTTAATTTTCATCCAATTCTGGATACACAGTTCAACTCCTATCAAGAACAAAAGGAAGAAGAAGGCGATGGGGGAAATAAAGCAACAAGTAACAAAAACTTCTACAAAGGAGAAAATGTCCCTGCAGTTTTGGAATGGTATAAAATGAAAAGCTGAAAATGGAACAGGGACAGATAAAGGGGAGTAAATAATGACAGGAAGAAAAGGGGACCCGAAAGGAGCCACAACTTCAGTGTAGCATGAAATTGAAACATGGCAAACAGATAATACGAAATTCTGAAAAGGCAAATGACAGGACAGAGCCCCGAAAGGGTTAAAAACCTCCACAGAGATGACAAGATTGGGAGCAATGCTGAAGAATTAACAAGGAGTGCTTATCAGCAGAGACAGAAATGAGAACACAGGACTGAAGTCTACGAAGAAAATGAGTAACATGAAGCTTCACAAAGGTTTTCCTTCCTTCCTTCATTCATTCATTCTCTCCCCCCTCCTTTCTTTCTTTCTTTTTTTCTTTATCCTTTTTTTTTTTCTTCAGCCGAATGAAGCAAGATAAGTGTCTCACTCAGATGCTGAAAAGAAACATGGAAACAAATGGTTGTGGTAATGGCAGGTCAGAGGCTTCCAGAAATTGAAGAAATGCCTTTGAAAAGATAGAGCAGCAAGAGAGACAGAGCTGAAAGGAAAGGAGAGGGGACGCGGTCTGTCTGACTGAAGAGACCCTGGAGGGCACATCTCTTCTGTCTCTTAAATTTGTGCTGAGAAACTTGTGGGAAGAAATTAGAAAACTGGAAACAATTTAAAACATAATTTGAAAATTTAAAGACAGAATTCCATAAAAAAATCTACATTTTAGAACATACAATGCTAGCCTTCTACATATATGAATAATTTTGAAATCTGTCTTCTAACATAAAACACGCAGAGATTCCTGACATGAGGCAAACGAAAATTTGGACCAAGTCTCAGAGATGGCTAGATATTTTCACTACACGCGAGATACTAAAAATGTGCAATAACATATTATTTATGTGCTGGACTTAAATATTTTTCAAGCTTTTTCAAAGATCTTACTTTAACCATGTAAATATGACTGGACACTTATTTTCTGATATTTAAAGGGATATAGAAATAGTATCAAGTAAGACCTTTTGGAAAGCACAAAACACACATTCGAAATGTAAAGAACATATTAAAATGACAGCCTATTTTCACCTGATAAAACTGTAAAATATTATTATTAAATGAAGGGATGGAGAAATCTCTAAGGTTTCTTCTAAGTTACTATGGGAAATGGGAAAGAATGATGCTAAGCAGGAGAAGTGACCATGGAGTCCGGACAGTCTCATAGTTCTTTTCAGATTTTTCGACACATCAGAATCAGTTTGGAAAGTTACCATTTGAAATCTTCTAGATAAATCCTTAGAAAGCTGCCTAATGATAGACCACATGAGGTCAAGAGCTAAAGAGATGCTGGACCATCATTCAAACAAATGTCTTATAGGCTAATATGAGGATATCAGATTCATGCCTGACTGCCTTACCTTGGGGTCCACCCCATATGCAGGCACCAAACCCAAGCACTATTGCTGATGCCAAGTGCTTACTGGTATGGACCAGAGAGAGATGCTTTTTCAGAGGCTCTGCCAGAACCGTACCGATACAGAAGAGGATGCTTGCAACTAACTATTGGAATAAATACGGGGACCCCAATGAAGGTGCTAAAGAAGGGACTGAAGGAGCTGAAAGGGGTTGCAACCTCATGGAAAGAACAACATTATCAACCAACCAAACCCAACACAACTCCCATGGACTAAAACACCAACCACTGAAGACACATTGAGAGGCCCATGGCTCCAGTTGTATATGTAATGGAGAAAGCAGTGTTTGGAATCAATGTGAGAAGAAGTCTTTGGTCCAGAGAGCGCACATTTTCCCAATGTGGGGAAATGGCAAGGCAGTGGGGTGGAGAGGGTGATTAGGAGCCAGTGCACCTTTGTGAAGACAAATGGAGGGGGAGAGGGGAGGGGATAGCATTTCAAATGTAAATACAGAGTATACAATAAAAACAATTTTGTGCCTGAGATGATTTAAGGGCACTCATTAAGCAGTCATTCAGCAACAAGCTGTTTCTCACAGGTATTGGGTACAAGCTAATCAATGGAATAAGGTCTCTACATTCGCTCCCCATTTCAGCAAAACTAAGAACAATATATTCTGTAATTTCATGAGATCTAATGAAAGCAATCATGGGTGAGCATTTGCACTGTGTTTGTGAATCTGTCTGAGGGGTTGAGTCTAAGCATATTCCCATTAACATTTAAGGCAGTGGTTCTCAACCATTCTAATGCCTCTGGGGTCCTTTAACACAGTTCCTCATGTTTTAGTGACCCCCCCACCATAAAATTCTTTCTCCTGATACTTCATAACTGTAACTTTGCTGTCATTATGACTTGTAATGTAAATATCTGGCCTGGAGGATATCTGATATGTGATCCATCAGAATCAAATGACTCCAGAAAGGGGTCGGGACCCACAGGTTGAGAACCACTGATTTAAGGCACCTGTTACCATGGTATCTCTCATACATTTTGATCACAAGCGCTACTTTCACAGACAGAAAGTCGGGCCATGTAGCAAAGAGCATGCCCCGAGCTTTAATTTAACTCCACCACTAATGCATACAAGAACCAAGACTTCTCCATCCAGTGAGGAAGGTTGGCAAGGTCTGGTTATGTTCATATTCTGGTAAAAAATAAAGGTTCAGGGAATTAAGAAACCTATTGAAGGGAATGAAGAGCCTAATACATTCTAAGTTACATAGTCCTCTAGAACTTCCAACTATGATCATCTAAAATACTGCATATGCTGTATTAACACAACCTTGTCTCTATATGTGGCATAATAAATTTTTAAGTAAATGTAAAATCTGCTACATATGCTGTATAGCCTCAGCACTAGGGTGAGTGTTGGAAGCCAGTGTGGGCCACATAATAAAACACCGTCTAAAAAGTCTAAAACTGGAGATAAACGTGGAACGTTTTTGCTTGAGAATTTTACATCCAAAGACTAGAGTTACAGACACGTGATACAAATGTGCATTACTAAAGATTTTGCAGTCGGAAATATCCCTCTTTAGTTCCAACAGGTTGTTGGGGTGCCAGGTCACCCCACTGCCTGAAGCCTAGATGCCTGTGGTCCCTGAATACAGCCCCAGATCTCCCTCTAACTCTGCCACGTGAGTTCTCAATCACTAGCTTTTACAGTTGGTTCACATCAGCAGGCTCTTGAAGGCAATTTGCTTATAGCACAATGGATTGCTTAAAATGTTACAGTGTAATCTAACAACGTTACACACTGTTTAAGAAATAGAGAAAAGGGCAGCAGTTCTCATTTGCTTCTCAAATGCCAACCCATATGCAGTGATGCAGTTTTATGATGTGTGGGTCTCTTTCCTTTTTCTCTTTGCATTAGACATTACATTACTTTTTCAGTGGCATAAATTGAAAACAAAATCACTTTACCTGACAAATTCTCAGCAATTTGCCAGTACTAAATGCTACTCAATCCATTAGTACGTGTATATTGAGTTTGCTTTATGTAACTTTTTTTATATACCTTGCCTTTTCCTCCCCTACAGCTACTAGAGGAGAAGAAATGCAGAAATGGAAAATAGAAGAAAGTTTAATCAGATATTGTGTGATGTAGTTTTCAAGGCATCAAGAGCAGCCATGCTCAGTGTTAGAAATTTTCTGAAAATCTCAAATGCCACACCCCAAAGTATTACCCTGGATGGCTGGAAGAGTTTTAGGATATTTATGGACATAAATGACATAAAGGATGTATAGAGGCCTTCTTTAGATACTAAAGCTGTAGTAATATTTGCTCTTCATTTGAGTACTGGACTAGACTTTAAAATTATGAAGGACTATTACAACCTACTTGGTCAAGGAGCTAAGTATTCCTGAAGATCAGGAGTAGCACTTATTGAAGGGAGGAGAGTATTTGGATTAGGATGGGGTAGGGCATGTGGCATTTTGAGTCTTAATAAGGGGAACTTTGTAGCCAGGATGTAGAGCTATCTTAATGAGGCAGGGTCAGTGCTAATTTCTGTATTTTGAACGTGGCTGATATGAGCCAGGCGAGACCTAGCCCTTTTCAATGTTTACTATGTGGCTTAATGAATGGGTAAGTGTGAAGGCGTTCATGGTGGTGAGTTTCCACGCACATCTGATGAAAAGAATTGCCTAAGTTTGGGTTTAAACAACAGTTTTAGGGATGGTCCATTGAATCACATGCAGTGTATAATTTCTGAACCTGGGGATGGAAAATGGCATTTTAACAAAGGGGCTTCACAATAATACCTGGAGGTTTTGCTGGATATTATGATTTGTTTTCATAATAAAAGTAATATTTCACAGGGAGCAAGCCATTCAGGAAACATAGATTAACTTGAACGGAGGATCCCCTGTAGATACACTTTAAGTTTTGTCTTCTTTTCTGAAATAATGTGACCAAAAAAAAAATAATTCCTGAGATACTATAGGTTATATAAATGTCCCTAAATAAAGTGAACAATTATTTTCAACAGAATTTATTGTTTGATGGATATTTTTAGGGGCTAATCAGTGGGGGTCTCAGTCAGATACCGGTATGGACCATCTGTTGTTTGAGAGCAGAGATGTCCACCATGGTGGGTGCGTGGTCTGTAGCTACTGTCCACTAGAAATAAAACAAAATAAAATAAAATTCTCCCTGGAACAAAATTCGTAAAGTCTCTGCAAGCTTACTACTTAAAGTTCTTGAAATATAAATGTAATTATTTGAAACAATGCTCTCTGTATATTTTTCCTTCAAAACGTCTAGAGATAAACTAGTTGTAGGTTTTTTTTCTTTTCTTTTCTTTTCTTTATACTAAATACATTACTTTCATCAGCTTAGCGAGATGATTGTTAATGTTATTGTTTTGAACTTTCTACATACTATTCTCAACCTAATGGTGAATTCTATCGATAAGAACATAGGAATTGCAAGACATTTTCATAAAATTCCGCCAACTTTAAAAAGTATGTAAAGAAATTTTAATTTAGAACAAAGTATTTCTTACAAGTATGTTATGGATTTAGGTAGGTTTTAGGACACACACACACACACACACACACACACACACACACACACACAAGGATTTCAAGAAGTATAGGCCACATAGCATCCCAAAGGTGGGAAAATTTGTTTAGGACTAGAAAAATTGTTCTTCTGTCAGGGAAGGATTTCCAAACTACCACAGGAAAATTGTCTATCCCTAAGTGAAATCAATCCAATGACAAGATGTCAGATGTTAAACAATAATAAAAGGAAAGCCGGTCCTTTAGGAAGGTACTTAAAGCTACCTCACAATCAGAGAGCTGTCATGTTCATACATGCCAAGAAAAGATTTCTGCAACTGTAACATTTGAAGCATCGAGCCCAGGATCTTGTAACCCACTAGCAAGTCTATTACTTCCTGCTTCCTCAGAACATTCTGGACCTCAGTATTACCCATGCTGCATCTTAGAGAAGCCCCATACCAGTTTCTTGGAAACACAATACCACCTACTTTACTGGTATATGTGGGACCTGCACTTTGACAAACTCTTGGCCATTCTTTAGAGATGCAGAACTTGAGAATGAAGATCAGGAAGATGCACCAGATGGCCTGGTGTTCTATATCTCTGACGAGGGAGAGCTCTGAACCAGACTGCCTAATTTGAATCCTGGTTTCACCATTTTCTAGTAGTGAGACCTTAGATATATCAACTTAGTTCTCTGGGTATTAAAAAAAATCAAAAAGCAATGGTACATATTTTATGAAGATTTTTCTGAGACCTGTGTTTTAGAAGTACTTACAAATTATTATGACCTACTCAAAAAGTGCCTGGCACCTAAAAGAACACCTAATGAATGCCCAGAGGCACAGGCGGTAAGTCTCTAATTTCAAAAGTGTTTGTGCTGATTGCCTTCCTTGCCTATAGAATTCACGTTTCTTAGATTGAGAGCCACATTCATTTGAGATTCTTTTCTTTCCTTATAATTAAGGAGAATGCAAAGATATATCAAATTTTTTCTTTATACTAGAAACATTTGTTGTTGTATTTGGGAAGAATTTTAGGGCTGATTTTTCAACTCTTCCATACCTATCTCTAGGTACAGATGTCTATATTTATTATGGACATAATAATAGAGATTCTTTACATATATTTATCAAATTACTTACTTCAAAATCATATCTTTACAAATGATTAATAAATTTTTCACTCTCCTCATAGTCTTTGCTGTAAAATCATGTCTATTTTAACTTCCTGCCATCTTTCTTTTATCCTCATCAACCATCTGCTCATGGTCATAAAGCATCTTCATCCATGAGAGCCTCAACTGTTTACAAGTTGCTTCCCCCATATACACATTCTTCTCTAGGATTTGCATTTGGTATTTTTATTTTTGGAAACATTCTTTTTAGTCAAGGCATTGTTTTCATTATAAATTTCTGGTGTGTAATGCACTAATTGAAAAGAAAATTAGCAAACAATACATAAAGATATTGAACATCTGAAAAAGAGATAAGATTTCTAGGGAACGGGATGGAACAAAGTGTCCTACAGTTGCTGAAAAAGAACATGGTGAAGCATGTCTGCGGTGGGGAAAATCACCCCATGTTGCTCAGATGGGAGATTTTGTCGTGTTTGTGACTGGAAGGCCAGTTACCAATGACAATATTTCTGTGTACAGGAGATGCTTTCCTTTTCATCACCTTTCCAGAAGCCCTTCATTCTTTCTTTCCAAATGAGGACCATTTAAACATAAGCAGGAAGAAAGTAAAATTTGCTTTTATATTTGCATAGCAGAGCTTTTGCTAGAGCCCAAGGCATAGCTACTCTTACTGAGACCATAGGTTGAATGCAATTATGAATCTCAGTATATTCTTAATATCTTCCAGGGAAGTTCAGAAATATCAAGTTGCTGTGAAAAACAAACAAATAAATCAATAAATGAAAGAAAGTAAGAAGGAAAGAAAGGTAAATAGTACAAGGGTTGCATTTAAAAAAATGTCTAAAAATATTTCTGAAAGTGAAGCTTGCATTGATTTCTTAAGTAGCTTTATTTCTCCTTCAAAAATGCTGTGGAAAAAGTCAGTTGGTTTTCTGTGTTACATTTTACTTTGCAAAATAATGCTGATATGTAAAAGTCATCACAATTGCTAAAGTTCTGTGAAATAATGATGTGGTGTGGCTTCTTGCTAATGGTCCCAGTATATTTGTAAATCAGAAGAATTATTCTAAAAGTTGTTACATAAATATCAGCAGGGCAGATTTCTTTCATTTACTTTGCATAATTGCATTCAAAATGGATAGTTGTAGCCCTCTAAAGCCAATGCAAACGCCTGCAGAAGAATGTCTTTTTATATTCATAGAAACATCAGCGCATTGCAAAGACACGTCTTGGTAGGTCAAAAATTATTCTGGATATCTACTTACCATCACAAATGAGAATTAGGCAAAAGAGATTACTGTATCGAGAGAAGAGCAAAATGGTACTTGAGCAACAGACAGCATCCTCTGGATGTCTGCAATTCATGCTTCTATGGCCTTTCATTGTTCATTTGCAAGAGAAATAGGGGGTTTGGTCCTGTGGAAGATATTTACAAGGCAGCTGAGGACGAAAATCAAGAGTGACTTACAACAGAAAGAGAAAGTGGGTTTGAAAACTTCTATGTATTTTCAGCCAGATGTGATGAATGAAAACAGATGATGCCAAGCCATAAGGGAACAAGAAATCAATCAACGCACCTAAGCAAGCTTTCCTCTTAATTTCTCTTAAACTAGAAAGCCAGTTTCATAAGATCTTAATAATCTACTTGCTGTCAATTATTCTCTTGGTATTTTTCGAAAGGAAACAACACACTAACCTGCTAAACCTAAATTGGGCGGTTCATGAAAACCCAAAACCGAAAGCATGCTCCTCTAAATTAAACTTTCAGTGTTCTACGTCAATGCAAAGTTCGATCCTTGGTTTTCTAGCAAAGGTTGGCTGGAAATAGGCAGGTGGTGGATCTGCACCCTGACACCCTCATTTGGATATGTTGGTGTCAAGGCTTGGTGTACATTCCCAGAAGCACTCTGTATCCTCCCAGTCCAAATCAGAATACTGTCACTCAGTTTGCTTATCCACATTTCTATACCATCTGCTCTCACAAGCTTCCTTTCACTTCTCAGGCTGACATGTGTACCGTGTCTGTCATGGTGACTCCAGCTTCTAGAAATCTTTCAACGGTTGACGTTTGGGAAGCACCTGAGTTTCGTCCTCCTCCCAATTCCAATTAAACAAAAATGTTCAGAATGCAGAAAGTCAGACTTTTTGTGTGGATCCATTATGACCTGCAAGTGCCAGGTGATGATTTAGTGGCATGGGATTCTTCTCTACCCCTAAGCTAGAAACAATGCATGCCATAGGTAACTGGTTCATTCCAGGACATGGGAACATTAGCTTTTAGGTGTTCTTCTGCTAACAGACACACTCCCAGCCTAACAAGCTCTTCTACACTGGGTTCCAGAGAAGGCTTCTCGGTGACTAAGGACACCTGTGTTTAAACTTCCTTTTCTAACTCTTCAAGCTAAGGGTTTATATACCTTAAGTCATCTAATATTGTTATGATGATACTGTAAGTAGTTCATTCCAAGTAATAGAAATGTTTCACACACACATACACAAAGAGATAGAGAGAGAGAGGCACACACATATTTACACACACACACACACACACACACACACACACACACACGGGGGGGGGTGGGGGGTAAGGTTGGTGACAAAGAACCGAAGCTTTGTATGCCCCCAGTAAGAGACTATGATCTGTTTGCGCACATCTGCAAAACTCAATGTTTAAGAAACAAGCTCTTGGTTCATTTTATTCCATGTGTATAGGTTACGCTACTGCAACATGGTCTGGAAATCACCACAACCCCATCTTCCTAAGATTACCAACTAGTTCACTCTGAGTATCGATCTCAAAGAATAACATATGGCTCAACGTGTTTAGAGGTCTGGTGGGGTAGGGTGGGAGCATCCTGGTGGAGACAGGGTGGGCAGGTATGGGATGTGTAACAGTTGGAGGGTGGACTGGGAAGAGTATAAAATCTGGAGTATAAAAATAAAATAAAATAAAATAAAATAAAAACAGCAAATGTGTCTGTTCTTATCTTTCTTTACTATTCCAATGATCAGCAGTCGGAGCAACAGACACAAGTAAAGATCTTGCCTACAGGCTGGAGAGATGGCTCAGTGGTTAGAGCACTGACTGCTCTTCCAGAGGTCCTGAGTTCAATTCCCAGCAACCACATGGTGGCTCACAACCATCTGTAATGAGATCCGATGCTCTCTTCTGGTGTGTCTGAAGACAGCTATAGTGTACTCATATATAATAAATAAATCTTAGAAAAAAAAAATAACACAGCCCTTGAAGGCAGTATCCACACAGTCATTAGGAAATGTCACCAGTTTCTATGAAAAGGCTTCTGAAGGTACAGACTCAGATTCAAGGCTGATTCCCTGAACGTTAGCAGAAAGAAAGAGAAATGTGCTCTATATTTCTCTCATGTACCATAAAAGGCCGGTCAGGACCCATTACTTAGGCACCATCAGCACTGTGTAGGTCATTGCAACAGTCTTAAGAGTACACGGAACAATTTCACTTTATTCTGTTTCCCCTGACAAGCCTATGGAAAGAGGCATGTGCAGGAACCCTCACATATAAAAGTCTGGTATCTCTACATGGAGGGAATTATCCGTGATACTAGCTCTCAACATAAAATTGGAGGTAATGTGAGATTTACTAAACACTGGTATATAAATTGAGCATAAATATTGTCATTAGGTCTCATTTTGAGAGATACATATATCTACATTAGGTTAATTGCATATAATTACAATTTTTTTAAAAAATTAGTTAATATTAAGCTTCCAATTTTGTTGAATGGTTCTGCTAGTAACTGATACTTTATCATTATATGTTTACTAGTAATAATAAATTACTAATACATGGGTTATGCTGTGCATTTTTACTTCATATCATGTGAGAACATTCAGACTGGCTGTAGCAGAGCCAAGCAGCAAGCATCATATTATATTTCATTATTATAATGTATGTGATTTGGGATCTAACCTATAATTCAGGATACCACAATTATTTGAAAAAAGCAACCTGTCAATAAGAACAGGAAAACCATATTTATTCTATGTGTTTTACATTTGTAGTCATAAATAGAATCAATTGAAATATTCATATATTATTACAGAAATATATAAGAAGGGTATGTGCAGAACCATTAAGTATAGGTGAGAAAATCAGAAGACATGAGTATCATCAGTAAAGATATTGTAAAACTAAATGTATTATCTATAATGCACATTGTTAGGTGGGAGTGTGGACATAGGGTATTGTGGTATTTATACTTTAAAATGTATAAATATATTTGCTTCTCCAATAATGTATACATATATATCCAGATAGTATAAAACTTAAAACAATGTTCAACCTAACCTTAAATCCTCCCAGTTTAAGTCAAGATTTATATTTTAAATTGTTCTGGTAAAGTATTATAAATTTTAATAAAAGTAACCATCTTATAAAATTTTAAAGTAAAATTTCCTGGATGATTTTTAACAGTTATTTTCTTAATATTCGACTAACCCTCAGCGAGACCTATTGAAATCTACCCAAATTTTATCTCCTGGTAAAAGGTAAGATGTTCTCATTGTTTCAGAACTCTGACCCCTCCTCAAGGATGATGCTCAAACAAAATGTACACCATGGTGTACCCCAGGTACACCATGAATGACTAGTGAGAGGAAGAACACCTCAGCCAACCTTAGCGCCCTGCAAGGCATTCTGCAAATCACAAGCTAAGAAGCAATCTCCCACAAGCCACCAAATATCACGCCATTGAGCTTTTGGTCATTCTTTTTGGCAATGAGTAATCCTTTAGTAAGCCAGAACTTGAATATGTTTTGCCTTCAAAAAAGGGGGGGTCACAAGATTACATGCTCTAAAATCCTGAGGAAAATTTGTCTTTTTTTTTTTTTTTTTAATTTCCCTCAGGAATCTAGTGCTTCCAGCAAAGATACAGTGATTAAGATGAACATTATCATTCTCATAGGGAAGGGGAGAAAGATGTAGGAATTGGAGGAAACACAGTGACGTGATTTCTCCAAATAAAGTGGGTCTTAAAAGCCACCAAATTCGGTGCCCTGTAAGAGTTTCAAGGCTGACCCTAAAATAGGGGAACCAGTCCAGTGCCCATTTATGCCTGAGTCAACAGAGATTTGCTAGTCCCAGAGTGTAATTAAGGAAGTCAGAGATAGCAGAGGAAAGAAACCCCCACAAATCTGTAACATGTACCCCTCAAGTATTTGTAAGAACAATGATTCATGTGCAAAAGGCAGAAAGACCCATGGTGGTGAGGGGGAACAAACTACTCAAACAGAATGATTACACGAACACTACCCAGTGCTCAGTCCAAAGTGGAAAAGTGCCCGTGCCCATTAGGCAGCCTGCAGTAAACCGTGGAAGTCATGGGTCATTTTCCTGCACATGTGAAGTCCCATTTTGTAAACCGAAGTACACAGAACAACATTGAACAATCAACACTAAACAAGATTGCAATATGCATTGAATTCATCCTGCCTTTTTTTCTCGACTGTTAGCTATTCAAATTTGGTTACACATATTTGTAATACAGGTTCAACTCTCTGAACTTAGATATTCACTAATGAAAGCTCCCATCATTAGTATAAAATTACTAGCTCCAAACTAGTGCACAAATCTCTTTGTATCTCTCTCAGTTTCGGTGGCCATTACACTCTTACTGGACTTTGCATTTTCATTTTCGATTCATTCCTTCTGGTTTGTTCTCTTATCTTTTCCTTTTTGTCTTTCCTTCTTTTGTCTTTTATGATTTTCCATTTTTAGATAGGGTCTTGCTTTTTAGCCCAGACCATACTTACCCTCATGGTCTACCCTTCTCACATTCCAGAGTTCAAGTTCTATTATACCTAGCTGTAGCTAATCCTCAGTTCCTATTCCTCCTCTTTGAATGAATAATCAATCACAACTCTGATAACTTATAATGGTATGCAAACCAGCTGACCATATTCTAGCCTATGCAAAGTTATAATTCTTCTAAGGAATTATTTGGTTGTTCTTTACATACATAGATAGATAGATAGATAGATAGATAGATAGATAGATAGATGGATGGATGGATGGATGGATGGATGGATGGATGGATGGATGGATGGATGGATGGATGGGTGGGTGGGTGGGTGGGTGTGTGGGTGGGTGGATGGATATATAGACAGTTAAGATAGTGAAATCTTAAATATTTTTAAATCACAGCATTACTACATATAAATTTTATAATTTATATATAGAATAGTTAGTAGATCACTAAAATTTCCCAGCCACTTTTGGAAATAAAATAATATGATCTGAAAGAATCTAACAAAAAATCAAAATGATAAAGTCTGACCCATGTTTGGATCCCTGTTTAAAAGAATGGACATGTTTTTGGGGGTTTTGTTGTTTTTGTTATTGTTTGGTTGGAGTTTTTTGTTGTTATTTTGTCTTTAATTGTTTATTTCTTATATTAAAAGTAGATATTTTTACAAAGTACATTCTGATTACTGAGGTTTGTCTTCTACTCCGCCCAGTTCTCCCTCGTCTGGATCCACTTTATTTTAGTCTCTCATTAAAAAACAGGCTTCTAAAGAAAAATAAAATAAAATAAAAACTAACACATAAGAATTGGACAAAGTGAAGAGAAACAAAGTAGCCCAGAAGAAGGCACAAGAGTCAGAGACCCACTGGTCTGCATATTTGGACATCCCATAGTATCTGAATGGAATGACGTCCATAAAAGGATCTGTGGCAGATCCATATAGGCCCAGTACCCGCTGTGCTGTCTGAGTCTCTGTGAGTCCACGTGAGCACTGCTTATGTTAATTAAGAAGGCCTTGTTTTCTGGATGCCCTCCAACAACATGGCCACACTCCTTGACCTCTTCTTCCACAGTATTTGCTGAGTCTTGAGGAGAGGAATTTGTTAACAATGCCAGACCTCTTAAGTGAGGGAGGAGGCAGAGGCAGCTCAGTCCTCTAGAAAGTCTTGAACCCAAAATATTCAGCAGAACATCAAACAACAAGAGAGACCCTGACACAGAAGTAAGTTAGAGGACAAAAGCCATTACTCACGGCTCTTCTCTGACCTCCACGTGTACATGATCACTTTCAAATATATTTCTCACGGACACATAATTTACATACACACACAAAATTATATACACAGACATATGATCAAGAAACATAATTTAAACCATTTCTCCTTTCGTTGTAATATTAGCCTAATATTACTGGTAGAGATTTTTGTCAATTTTGAAAATGAAAGTAGGTCATCATTGCCATAGTTTTATCCAGTCTCTGATATATCAATGTCCACTGTAGAACACTTGAGGAGATGTTTCAAAGTATTCTCAAGAGTTTTACTTACTGTCTTACTCCCCTCCCAAGTGAACCAAAGTCGCTGTAGTTAAGGACTAAAAGTCTATGGTTTTGACAAATTCTTAAAAACCTCTTACAAGTCTGAAGCCTTTGAAATCCTCTGAGCCATCTCATATTCATCCATCAGAGTGGCTGCCTTCCATTGTGAGCAACAGAATATTCGGCATCTATTGGCTTCTGCAATTGAAACATCAAATTCGATTCTTGCTGCTGAGGTGTTGACAGGACTTTAATAGATCCTGGTTTCAGGCTCTCGGCAACTCAATCCCCTTATATCAATTGTTTCTCTTTTTAACAAGACTCTTACCTTGTCGGGGAGTCCTACCTCTGCTCCACAAGGCTCATATTCCTATGTTAAGTACAGAGGTCAAAATATAATGAAATGGTCTAATAAAAGCTCATTGACTACATGACCAAATCTTAAATTTTCTAACACAACCTGTCTTGAGAGATGTGTTTACTTCCTGTGTAAACAGGAGAAATGTGTCAAAGAACATGGTGCTTTAAATATGTGTGTGTGTGTGTGTGTGTGTGTGTGTGTGTGTGTAGGTATAGGTATATGTACACATATAGATCTTGACAAGAGAATTGAAAATATGAAGATGAAGAATATAGTCATGTACATATATTCAGATGTGTATGTTTACTCACACATAAACAAATACACAAACTGTATGGCAAAAATGGAGAGAGGCAGAGCAAGTCAGTAAAAGAAGCACCAACAAGTATTGAGGATCTTTAAAGGGATCATGTTAATCTTTCCTCTAACAAGAACGGACTCTTGTCACCAAACTCAGCTTCCAATACTGGGATTAGGTTACATATAATTGAGCTGCTAGCCAAAGGGGTTGTCAACTGGACTGTTGCCAAGACTATAGATTGCTCACCACAAATTTACAGGAAACCCCCATTACTAAAAGACAAAACTCACAGAACTCATTGAACATGGAGATGTCAAACTGGTACCTAAATAGAGCCTTGACCCCTGTGTTCCAGTGTCTTTGGTACACAGTTGGTCTGAATGTTACCTAAAGAGAAATGTAAATACCAAGCAAGTCACAAACCCTTTGATCTACCAAGATGCCTTGCCTGGAAGATATGCTAAGGCAATGATGGCATACAGTTGTAGCAATGACCAGCTGATGACCTATATGAATTAAAGCCCTTCCCACATGATGAAAGCCTCTGCCAGCACAGGTTGGTTGAAAAACTTCTTCAGTTACATTTAACTACTTTAACCTAAGTATTGATTATTCAGAGAGCAATTGGATGATTTAAGAGACAAGACAGTGAGAATATGTAATGCTAAGCAGCTAATGTTTATGAAATTTGTCAATTTGAGTGGCATAGAGGAACAATACTCTGTAGCTAAAGTAATTGTATTCTCTTCAGAAGATCTCATCAAATTTTGGAATACTTGCCTAATCCAAATCACTTGTATATTGATCTCGTTGGCCTATCTACTGAAAGTATTAAAGTTAATCAGATGAGTTCCTGGTCCAAGAGAGAGCTTATCATGGTTGACAGGAGGAAGAAAATAAACAATATAGAAACTGTGTTGACAAGTAACAGGGACACCCTTATGGCACTGAATGAATGTGTGTTAGCTCAAATCTGTTCTTAGGGAGCACGCAAATTTCTTAGAGTACAGCCCTTGTATGAAAAAAAAAAAAAAAAACCCTGGAATTAAAATGAAATTATTTTATAAAGCAAAGAATTTCACACAAAGAGAACCTCATTTATAAAGGCCCAGAGCAATGACTAAGTATAACACATTCTGTTAACAGAATTTCCCTTGTGTGTTTTGAGACTGTTTTGTAGCTTGATGGAGAAGAAAGACAAGATAAGAAGGGTGGTTTACAGCAGCCAGATTAGAAAGACATTGATACTGTGTGAGACATTCTAAAGATGTGCATGTGGGAACCTGAGAAAAAGTAACAGAGACAAAACAATATATTTGAGCATTTATGGTGAGCTATGTACTGACTTTCTTATGAGAAAAACTGAGGCTTGGATTATGAATAATACTGTCCCACAGCCCTCATTCAACCAGTACTTTGATATTTAAAACCATCACACAACTCTCAGAGACAGCAACCACATCATTCCAACATACTGCCATGGAGTGCTCTCGTTTGACTAGTTGGGTGTATTTTCAAAGGTTTAATTGAGACGTGAATAAGACTAGAAATAAGAAAAAGTTATGGAACCTGACTGTTGGTAATTTAGATTTAAGTGGAAGAAGACACTTGAATGCAAGACTTCTGGAAATGCAAAAGGAAACAGAAATAGGCAGGGAGCTAGCATGGCTTCTAGGGTAGATTTTAGGGTTATAGTGCCAGGCAGCATGAAGAAATGACATGGGATATATGCTGCCCCTTGACTCATCCTTTGAGAGGGGAAAAAAAAAAGGAGATTATGCAGGAAGGAGTTACAACTTCAGGCTTTGAACCAATGGATTGAAGTCAAGGGTGCACACATTCCCAAGGAGTTTCACTAATGTCAGATTTTTAATCCAGGCCACAGCCTATATCATGACACTGAAAATTGAATGAGTATCTTTTTTATTTTCCTTAGAAAAATCTTTCAATATATGGGGTAAGCCGAATCAATTACTGTGACCATTGTCCAAGTTCCCATGTTGGCACATTACTTATGAGCCTCTAACCTTCATTTTTTAGTTTTCCCTTGAAATATATTGATGGGTATCAGAATTCTCTTCTCCATATTTGAAACTCTAGTTTATCTATTTAAAGAGACTTGGACGGGAGATCTGTTATAGTTTACAAACTAGCTGACAGTAGTCCACATACCATTTTAGTTCGCCCTCAAGAGAAACGTATTTTCATTGTTCCCTCAGTATTAAACAAATCGTCTTTCTCTAAGTTCATTTGGTTTCAGCTTTGGCAAAGTACATATGCTTCTAGGGAACACCTCACGACAGCTATTTGCTTGGATACAATATCTGCCCAGGTACAGTTCATTTCTGGTATATCTCTCACCAATATAGAAATAAGAGTAACCTTTTCTTTATGATACAGTGATCTTGCATGGAACCACAGTGATAAAAATAGAGCTCAGAATTCTTTTTATCTTTTTCATTGGATAATTTCTGTATTTGCATTTCAAATGTTATCCTCTTTCCCTATTCCCCCCTCTCACATGCCCCTCCCCATGATTCTATGTGGATGTTTCCTATCACACCCACTCACTTCCACATCAACACCCTGGCTTCCTACACTGGGGGAAATGAGACTTCAAAGGACCAAAGGCTTCTCGTATTGATGCCAGATAATACCATCCTCTGCTGGTAGAACACCATGGTATCTGGAGCCATGGATCTCCCCATGTGTACTCTTTGGTTGGTGGTTTAGTCCCTGGGAGATCTGAGGGGTCTGGTTGGTTGATATTGTTGTTCTTCCTTAAAAAATGGCATCAAGGATGTTTCAGAGTTTGTCCCCTTTTTCTATCTAGTTTCTAGTAGAGAGGACATCTGTTACTAGCTTTACAGTACCATAATCTTTCTTAGGTCTCATTCTTTTCAAAAGCTATGCCCTCTGCCCATTTCCTGTTCAGGTAACGCACTAGCCTTCCTTCCATATGAATCCCACTGGCATTTTGTTCTTAGCTAATAACACTCAGTTTGAATTTTCCTCGTCATCTCCATCAGTCAGTATTGATTCCTTTTAGAGCACGATGAACGGCCGTACATCCTAGTATTATTTCAGGCTTTGCCTTAGTGCATTATCTTGTATGGGACAGTCTTTTATTCCAACATCACTCCACATCACCATCTATCCCATCTTTTCACATGCTTTATACAACTCAGTTCCCTAAGCCTGTATCCTGAAAAGTGTCTTTGGATTCTTTTGGAAAATATTTTGACACTGTTTTTAATACAATGATGGGATAACCTAGTGAAATGGGGGTACATTTAAAGTCCTTCAGTTGGGTATTGCTAGCTACCTAGTACTGCATTGCTTATAATATATATATAACCTATATATTATAGTATATACACTACAGCATCACTTAAATACTAGCTTGCACTTCCATTTTAATCATGCTAGGCATGTCATGTTTGTTTTTATTGTAGGTTGTCTAGAAAAGGAAAGGACACAGGGTGGACTTAATATCTATGTGACATAGTTCTCTGAAGTTCAAGTCTCAACCGTTCTTGACATGTCATGGGAGGAAGACTTCCCAAAAGTGAAGAAGCTATAAATTGTGGGGGAACAGATTCATTTTAATCCTAATTATCCAAAAGTTCGCCATAAGCTGTTTGCTAGCTGATGCTGGATCGCCGTATACACACCCATAGCAATAAGGAAGGTGAATTTGAGGGAAACCTCCAAATTTCTTCATTTGCTGCTTCAAAATGAATCTTAAAATACACAAGCTTGAGATATAATATGATCAAGTTTTATATGATTTTCTTCACACAGATTTTGGCCAAGTAAGATAAAGTAGAAAAAAATTAATTTCTTATTGGTATATTCCTGGAGGTTTTGCAATCCTAGTAATAAACTGAGTAGTGGATTTAGTGGAACAATACAATCATTTTCATAAATTCTGACAAGAACATAAAATTGACTATGTAATGTGTTTTAAATGTACAATTCGTTAATAACAAATGTATTCAAATTGTGAAGAACATTTTCATAATTCTCTTCACCTATGCTACTGGGTGTTGATAATCTGGCATTCCCTATCAGCACAAATTGACCATTGTATGCTTCTCTTATGAATGGAATAATTCAGCAGTTTTGTCATTCTGACTGGATACTTCATTTGAGACCGTGTCCTCGAGATCCATCCATACAATCTTATGCGTAGTACTCTAGAGGAACTGGCCATATCCCCCAGTAAATACATATTATATTTTGTTTATTCACTAATCTATCAGTTGACACTTAAATTGTACACAATTGTTTGTTACAATACTCCCATGAAAGTTGTAGTGCGAAGAACTCTTCTTATTTTCGTATTTTAAAGTAGCCACAGTACCTCTATATGTCATGATGTCTATATGTCAAGTCATGATGCATAGGTTTGGGGTGTAAGAATCAGTATAAACCTAGACAACAAAATCAGTTCTGAACAATCCTGGGCTGTGATAAGATCCTATTTAAGAAAAATATATCATTTGAATCCTTAATCCAAATATAGAATACTGAGAGACAAGAATAGAATGTTTCTATCTACTAAGGACCGAAAAGGACTACTTGCAATCTTTCCTACAGGCTAAAAGACAGACACTCAGGAGTTCCTGCTTTAGAAATCGTCTCCATATGTAGGAGCATTACTTTGGTAGGCAATGAAAAGAATGCTAACTTGTAAAGAGACATTGGATGTGATTTTGCTTTTGAATTTATGCTGAATGTGGCTCACTAACCTAATCCGTGATTGGCTGGGATTTCTCATTTGTCACTGTCTAGTCTCAAAACTCTCATTAAAGAAAGCTACCAAACATTAGCTTGAAATGTCAGAAAATCCTGATGATACTTAATGTAATTAAAGGAGATTGAATGCCAAGATATAGATATTAAATCCACTATGATCATTTAAGCCTTATTTTCTCTTGTATTTTGAGACCTTTTCATCTCTCAGGCATTTCTAAGGCATTGAATACCACCATAGGTCAGAAGACTATAATGGAGGATCAAAAATTTCCACATCTGAAACTATGTAAAAAATGTAAGCCTCCGGGTTTTAATACAAGATAGGAGAACAGAAATGAACTTATAAAGGGCTCTTCTTGTCCTAGACTATTACCTTGAGAAAGATGATTTTAAAATTAAAATATATGTCAGGGTCAAGAAGATGACCAGTGAAACTCTTTCATTTAAAAAACTGAAACCTTTAATCAAATTAGGAAACTCGGAGCATAGAGAAAAAAGGTAAGGAAATTGACAGTGGACAAGACTTAACAGGAAGCCACTCATTAAGTGGGCTTTTCACAGTCATCTTAGTCCTCGGACTTCACAAGGATTCCTCCTGTCATTTTCCTAGCCACTCTTTCAACCTTCCATTTCATAGCTCATTATTCAGTCACAGTAAGGAAATCTTTACCCCCAAACAACAGAGAAATGGTTATATTCGGGGGTAGAGATATAATTAAATATGTCTTCAGAGGCATTTAACTTTGGAACACCGTGATGCATGTAATAGTTGTTTCAAGTGTCAAATGAGCATAACCCGATTTCTGCATTCTGAAAGAATGGCCATCCAGTAATTAGTGCAGTAACTGTTACTCACAACTGTTTTCAGCAGATAACTGGGAGGCTTGTGTGTAAAGTAAATGGGACTTTCAACGGGACTCCTTTCAAAACATACAGCAAGCAATCACACCAAAATATTAATTTGCACTCAAACACTTGATACCACCAGACACTCCAATTATCTATCACTGTTTAAGCCAGAAGACTTTTTCAGGCTTTAAACTAGTCTCTGAAGAAATTTAATTCAATATTACTTACCCAAAAGCAGCCAGCATGCTCTTTTGTTGACCTTCAGGTCAATGAGAGTGACCCAACTGAGACCCAATCAAATCTAAATATGTCCCCCCTAAAGAACGATTCACAAGGTTAATTGTATCTTGCTTCTATTCGCTGAATAAGGAATCAATTAAAGAGAATAGCAAAAGAAGCCATAAATGGCTACATGAACTGTGTAGAAACAAGCCATAGACAGAAATGTTTCCCTCTGCTTCCAACATTCATGTATGTCTATAAGGAAGTTAATTAAACCATGGAACAGACATTCTTATGTTTTTCATAATCATTACAGTCAACATTAGTTTAGTCTTGCATGAAATCATATTGTGTTTGTGAACACACAGAGGCTCAGACAGACACCTAAAACTGTATAATTATTGGTCACAATGACAATGTTCTTTGGACATGATGCCATTGGAAAGTGCTACCTTTCTGAATCAACTAGGAATACAGTGTCAGTGCAGTTAGCTGTAATCACATGGTATGGAAATTGAAAAAGGTTTTCAGTGAAAGTAATACTGCTACATATTAATTTTAAAGGTTTATATTTGGCCAGTGGAAAAAATTTCAGAGTCTAATTTATGAAGAAAGATAGTAAGAAGTAAAAATAGCACTTTTCACAAGAAACAGAAAAATGTGGTTATAGTACCCAAATCCTTAGTACTCTGATTAGCTATATAATATAATGACACAAAGAGAGGGAACTATCCTTTAACAGCCTAAAATGAAGATCCTAACTATCTGAGGGTTTACAAATCCTTTGTTCCCCACTGCAGTTCTTGAAGAAACTAAGGTTGGAGAATTTAGCATCTTCTCACGGGGTAAAAAATTAAAATTAAAACAAACAAACAATCAAAGCAGCCCAAATCTGAAAGCTTGAAGCTTATTTTGTATCCTTTACTGCAGTTTCTCCACATGGTGTGGAAGGTAAGATGCTGAGCTAGAATAGTCATGTATGTGTGAAACCTTAGTCTACTATGACAAACTGACACATCCCAGGAAACAATAAAGGATGCTCAAATGTATCTGCAGAGCCAGAAGACAGAGCCAATGGGTCAAGATCTAGGTCAACTGAGGGCTCAAGCTTGCTGCTAGAGCCAAGTCTCTCCAAGCCACTGATTTTTTTTTTCTATTCTAGTATTAGCAGATCTTTGGAATCTTCTGGACAAAGCAAACACGGCCTTTTATCAAATTGTCTTGAAAGAGATAAAGTTGGAGATTTGGGCTCTCCTGCTTTAAGTTCTGCAAAGGAACATGAGACTAAGGTAGAATTCTGACCTGCCATTCTAGAATAAGCCAAGTATGTTGGGTCATAACTTGTATTCACTTATTCTATCCTAAAGATCTCCATTTATTTCTGCACAAATGTCCCCATCCACTATTCATCCACCAATCCTTATGAGCAGAACTCTATACTTGGACTCTAAACTTAGAGATGCCTTATGTATGTATGCTGGTAAGTTCCAAATATACCTAAGCTTGTTAGCTGTACACGTCAATTTAACAATCTTCCCAATTCAACACAGCATCCAATACTCCCCCTAAGTCTGTGGCTTGTGAATAGGTTCAATATCTAGTTTCTTGTGAAATTTCAAATTATATGTTCAGTCCAATTGCTTCCTCAAATGTGGAGCTGTTTGGCCAATTCTTTCAATTATACATCCTCACATTCTCCATTCTAAGCATTCTCCACCCCCTCCCCAAATCTCACTGGGTTTGGATTAAATGCAGTCAGAACATTTGATCTCTGATTCAGCAGCATCTCTAAACTAGTTAGTTTGGCTGTAGCGATTGCTTTTCCTGTCCAGCCCTTACCACTCAGGAGCATGTTAAACTGAGACCCGACCTGTCAGGATCAACATTTGAATCAGGATTAGCCATCAAAGGAGGGCAACCACTTACCAGGCCCCAGGAGGGAGCTGGCTTTCAGAATAATGCTTCTTTCAAAGAGGCACGACTAACACATTGAAGGGGCAAAGCATGAAACACAGAGCAGGTTAGACTTGTTAAATGGCTGTGGCATTTTATGATCAATGAGTATTATGGGAAGCCCAGAAATAAAGATGCAGTATCAAGTAAGGGGAGCTGGAACAGGTACACAGTCGCTCACCTTCATTCCCATCTCCCGGACTCGGGATATGCAACTAAAACCACAGGTGTTTCCTATTTTGTAGCTGAGTCTCTTCTAAGGCAGACTAAATGAGATCTTTAAGAGAAATGATTATGTTATCTTACATATAATGTACATATAATTCATTGAAGGACTTAGGTAAGGTCCGTTCAAGTCTAATGTATGCCTAAGGCATGTGTGTCTGAGTGCATCTTTTGATTGCATACTGCTGAGGTAAGCAAAGAGGGGAGAGGATGCTGAGAGCCTTTAGTGCCAAAGAAACTTCTAAATGTGCTGGCTCTCTCTAATACAGGTGCTCTTATCATCACGCAGTTGTTTTTACTAAGTACCAATTATACATGGTGGTGTCTGGGGCCAAGCACAAAGTCCATGACCTCTACCTTCTTGAGCCTCATTACTAGGCTCTTCAAAAAGGTTCCACATTTGTTGTCCCTGCTATGAAGTATCTGCTCCCAGGAAGTAGTTAGCATCAAGCAGCTGTTATTAATCTACTCTTTGAAGGATTTTCCTGGAAGCAAGGCACCTGCTGAGGTGAATAACTGACCCAGTGGGAACAATGCTAAGCACAAACCACATTTCCCCTTTCCATCCTCTATCCTTAAGAATGCCTGAAATAAAGCGAATCGCATGGAGCTGAGGAGATCCTGCTGCCCCCGCTGCCTTTCCAGGTAGAGACACAAGCCAGAGTGGACTGCAGGCAGCTCTTACCTGACAAATAATCTCATCCTGACATGCTTCACAGTCAGCTGTGAGGTGACTAATAAGGGACCACTTCACTGTGTGCCCAGATGCAAACATCATTGCAATGCTAAGTTGTTTTTTTTTTTCTTTTTTTTTTCTTTTTCTTAGTTTGAGAAAAAACAAAATTTGACTTAGTTTTTGAAAACATTCGCCTACTTTGAGGAGAAGAGACCCTATTGACATTTATCTCATTAAAATCCTAGTATAAACCAGGATTCCTGTACACACGGCCTCTGTTGCTGCCATTTTGATAATGTTTTGTCAGTCTTTGTATAACAGTATATAAATATAAGTATTAGTCTTGGGGATAGATGCTGAAAACCTTGAAATACTGGAATCAAAAGCCCTATCTCTTGCTTAGGAGTTCTGAAAAGACAGCTAAAAATAATTTGTTTACTCATGTACCTTGAATGGAGATTTGTCTATTTTTGCAGTCTTTCCTAGTAATGTTAGAGCTATCCCCACTTCTCTATATATTAATGCAAAGACAGTTTAAGAGTAGATATCCTCCAGAGAATTTAAAATATCACACGTGCACACACACACACGCACACACACACACACACACACACACACACGCATGCACAAAATACAGAGTTTATGATTCAAGTATCTATCGTTTAATTCTCATGAACTAGCTATGCAACCAAGCATGACCTTGAAGGGTTATTTTTTTCCTTATCATTTATTCTTCTCTCATACATTAGATTTGGACTTTAGTTCCCTTTCTTCCACTCCCTGCCCACCATCACCTCTCTTTAATCCTCCCCAGACCCATCCTCCCCCTCCCCCCTCAGACAAAAGGTAGGCCTTCCAAGAACATCAACCAAATATGGCTTAACAAGCTATAGTAAGACCAGGCACATATCTGTCCGTCAAAGCTGGAAGAGGCTAAGCAACAGAAGGAATAGGGTCCAAAAGGCAGGCCAAAGAGCCAGACTGCACTTGCTCCCACTGTTTGGGTTCTTACAAGAACACAGAGCAACACAAGCATAACACAGATCCAGAGGACATAGATCAGACCCCCCAATCTACAGACTCCTTGATTTCTGTGAGCACCCGTAAGTCCCAGTCAGTTGACTCTGTGGGCTGTGTTCTTATGGTGTCCTTTGTCTCTCTGGTTCATCTAATCCTTCTCACCCCTTTGCAGGTTAAAATCTAGTATTTGGCTGGGGGATTCTGTCTGCTCCCATCAGATGCTGGATGAAGTATCTATGGTCCCTTTGTGATGATTTTGCCCTGAGTCTCCAGTCCTAGCACATCCTCCAAGCTGGACAAACTGTAGGTGTCCTAACCCTCCACTTGAGGCCTTGCCTAGTTATAGGGGTGGCAGGTTGAGGGTCAATGTCCTCCCATTATGACGGGTCTTCACTAGTGTCATCCTCATAGATGACCTTGAAATTCTCATTCCACCCTTTCTACTGCCTATGTTTTAGAATTACAGGAATGGACCCCAAGTGCCAGATTTATGGATATGGGGAGGTTGCTGAACTTTGGGCATGCTAAAGCAATCAATCTACCAACTGAGCTGTATCCCTAGTTCTGTATCTTGTCTCACAGACAGAAAAACTGAAATGATTAGGCAATAAGAATCTACATACCCACTCTCCAGATTCACCAACCAATATTGTACAGATACCTTCTCATTTAAAATTTGACAAACTGCACCATTGCCCTAGGAACAACCTCTTACCCCAAATCAGAAAACCGGCTACATTTTTTTTGCCACCATCTACTGGGCAGTAGCTTTCAAGGCACCGCATGAGCTCATTCCTTTCCTGTCTTCTCTTTCATTGCTGGTAGCTACACAGCTCTTCTCATAATTTTCAAGCATGTAAATCTCCGTGACAAATGAAGGGAGGTTATTTTTGCTGTTAGACCATCTCCTTCACCTCCATTAGTCTCAATGGAATTGCACATCTGCAGAGACCCCCTTCCCATGATCTTTGAATCAATGACATCTTGTAATATGCTGAGTCCTGCCACACCGTGCCCTGCCCCGCCCATGCAGTTATAATTCTATAATGCCATGGACACACACAATCTGTGCAATGCCACAGTCACAAACAATCTGTGTATACCACAGTCACACACAGTGTTGGAGAAAAGAAACTAAAACCAAAACGTTAGAGATGCTGAGTCTGAGTCCAGCGGATAGTAACTACATTCACCACCATGGTGTCCTTCACTGAGAGAACATATACTTGTTAATAAAAATGGGTAGGAAATGCCCTCACAGTACTGTAGGAATTGTCTCAGAGGGCTCATGGTGTCCAAAGCATTTTGTGCCTATGCAAAGCAAGAGTGGCCCAGAGAGGGAAGATTTGACTTTTCCCAATGGCATCAACTAAGAACTATAAAATAGTCAAAAATTGAGAATCGGTAGCACTGTGTTTCCTATAAAATATTCCTAACCTATTGCTACTATTCTGAGTAGATTCTTTTTAGGTTCAATTTGATGTTTCTTACAAATATTTTGGAGAATATTATTTTTTTTCCATTTTCATAACCTTCTTCACACCATGGAAAGCTTCAGGATAAAAAGAGAACTGTGGTGATTTTCCTACTAATTAGTTGCTCTTATTAAAAAGAGCAAGATAATTGATTTTAGGATGCACTACCCCTTATTAAGACCTAATTAAGCTGTATATCAAAGACTAATTAAATGGCATTATTCCATCTCACTGATGAGTCTTGATGCTCGGTGTGGTAGATGAATACTCTTGGAATAGATTTCACAGCCAGACAGATAAATATAGACGGGCAAGCTGAGTAAAGGGAATTTTCGATTATCTAAACCTAACACACTTATTGGTATTTCTTCAGCCTGACAGTTGGAAATGTGCAAAATGAGACATTTAAGCACACACTCAGCACTGTTATAGAATGGAGTACGATGAACAAGCACCTCTGGAGAGCTGAAAATTTAAATATGTCATCGATCCTTCTCTAGAGATGCTGCCAGAAGAGTGGAAGGTATTCGCTTATTTATTTACAGTTTTCATGAGTCAACCTACTCAGTTTCAGGGAACACCCTCCAAGAGCGCAATTATACAAGTCATCGGCACCCAGAAATCTGAGATCATTCTTGAGGTTGCCTGCCACTATTCTTGCTTAGTTGTGTATCAAAGGCAGTCTCTGGAAGTAGAAAGGGGCCAGGTGAGGGAACAGTATCCTGGTAAGCTGTCCTCCCACCTAAGGAGCCCAAAGGGGGAGGAACTTAAGCTTAAGCCAAATAGACACTTTTTTAAAAATATTTTATTGAAAAATAAAATATTTGCAGACTAAGGACCATTAATAGGACAAATGCTTTTATCATACATTAGAGATGAATGTTTTCACCAGCAACTCAATCCGAAAGAAGTCAATGTTTTACTTCACAAGGAAAATAATGCACCTGTTCTTCCAGTGTTATGTAAATCCAGCCATTGTATTAATCCCATCAAGCTGCCCTTGGAACAGCCAAGCCCCTGTCTTCTAGGCAATGCCATGGTGACAACAGAAACTCATCATTTCAGTCAATCTGTGAGGTCACAACCTCCTTGTATTTAGCAGGTAGTTCCTCAGATTTGTTGGCCCTCCATAATGCAAAAGCTTTTGAATAAATCACAAGATATTTGCCGAGAGTAATGATTTCAATATACAGCCAGGCTGTATTTGATTGTCTTTAATAGTTACCTTCACTGGCAGTTCAATAATTTGCAAACAATAACATCAGTCATATGTCAGCTTGGCACTCATTACTGGCCAAGGTATAACCCCCAGAACCAATAATCTATACTACTAAACATCTCAATTAAATATCACTGTGCACTAACCGCAGGTTATTCATTTGAGGCTGAACTTTTGCAGCAGTAAGATGTATTTTGAATTATCCGAAGGACATTGTCCCTTGAACTGCTTTTCTGTTAATAAGCAGAGAACTGGAAATAGCTCCAACATCACTAAGAAACATTGTACAAATAGAGAATCAAATCTCTGTGAAAGAGACATGAGTATACAATTTCTATTTAGGCATCTTTACAGAACACATCAGCAAGAGATAAAGGGTCTGACTCAAGTGGTTCAAGGTTGTCGCCACAGGTATCATCATTGACGCTGGAGCACATACACTATTTAGATTGCATTTTAGATGAAGTTTCTACATCCTTTTATATTTATGAAAAATGCCCATTTTAAGATAATTCTGGATAATTACACACTGCACATCATTGCTGAAAAACAATCAATTAGTAACAACAGCAATTCCTTCTTTGGTTTTATATCGCATGCTTGTTTTTCTTAATAGAGGTGGAACAGTGAAGAAAGAGGGTTTAATTAATCTCATGGGCTTTCTGTTTCAACGGGAACAAATCTTTCATGGGCCCAAATTATGAATCCACAAATCCATAAATCTAATCAACCACAGGAATAAAAGAGAAATGGAGACAAATTCATTAAATTTCTGGAGATCTTTTAAAGAAAAATATTATCGGTGTCATGAGTGAAGTGCCAATGTATCATGGAAAACCAAGACACTTGTGAACATCTCCAGGCAGTAATGGCACCTGATGGGAAACACAGATAGCCAGTCCTCTGACAAATGGTCCCAAAATATTAAACTGAATATAGGCGTAGCTAACTGCCAAGGAAATGATGACTGGGAATGAATCGAAAAGGTGAGCTCATGTGAAAACAGAAAGTCTTAATTTGCTAAGGATAAATATTTCTTTGTAAGCAATGCTTGCTGTTAAAGACAAAAGAGCCATGGATAACGGTGAGCATATTAAAAGAGAGCACCCAAAGCATTCAAATTTCAGACAAAACTCTCAAGTAAAAATGGCATCCTAGCACATTAAGGAGGGTCCACAATGAATGTGGTTGATCAAAATTCTCGCTCTCTCTCTCTCTCTGTTGGGGGAATTTACATCCACTTATGAGCAATTTAGGGAGCCTGAGAGTCTAAACAACGATCAAAGGATTATACGTATGATCTCCTCATGGCTACTGGCTTCTGCTTGGTGGCAGTGAGAGATGAGAGATGGATTTGTGCGTGATTTGGTGGATATGTACAGTTTGTTCCAAATCAATTGCCAACTCAGCCTATGCAGGGATTCTCAAGCCTTGCTGGTAGCAATGTCGGTGGGTGGCTGTTCACATCGACTTAATGTCTCTTGGGGCAAATAATAAAATGACACAAAGTATAAGGTATTTGAAAATTCTTTAATGTTTCTATTTTAATTACTTGATAGACTGAATTCACTTCTTTTAAATGTGCGAGAAGTATATTCCAGACACTGGATTCTTTATGAATTTATCTTTAATCCTTTTCTTTTTTCTCTTCAATAATCCTTTTTGTCTTACTTCTCTTATTCAATATGAGGTTATATTTTAGATAATTGGGAAGAATATGTGGTCTTTTATCAAGTACATGAATACAAAATCATCTTAAATTTTTGGACTCTTTTTTTTTTTTTTTTTTGAAAATTTCTTAGAAGTTTGCCTCCACTTTTTTTTTAACCAGTAGTAACGCTGGCTGATTTATTGAAATTCACTTATCTTCTGTGTGAGTGGCTGACCTCAGGGAATCGACAGTGTTTGTTGGTTAGTACAAAACACCGTCTATAGTGGAAAATTCAATAATCACTCACTGATTGGATGAAAAATGTCATACCTGGTATTGAATATTGGAAAATTAATAACTAAAACTGCTTAATAGTGTCCATGATTAGACTAAGCATTTCCTTATGTGTGAAAATATGAAAGGCTCTAAGAATGAGTCTTTGAGTAGACAATTTTTTTGGTGAGTAAACATGTTATATACTGGCTCACATTTTACACATAGACATGAATTCAAACACAGCCTATATAATATTAAAAGAAATACTTAGCAAGACTTATCGTTACGATATGTCTATGGTATGCAAATAGTGAAATGACTCTCAAAATTTTTCTTTTGTAGCTTTCTATCCTTGAAGGGATAATAATTCTAGAGATGCTACATGCTTACCCCTTGATTAGGTCCCATAACATTATGAAGTAAAAGGCTTTTTCACAAGTGATGGAGACACCTAGCCTCAAAGTATATCAAGTAAAATGACCAAAAATGACATTATCTAGAATTAGGCTGGTATAAGCAAATAAACCATTTATAAAAGAATCTTGAAGAAAATAGCCTATAGATGTACAAGACACTCCTGTTGTCTTCAAAAAGAAGAGAGTGGGAGGAAGAAGAAAAGAGGAGAGAAGGAGAAGAAAATAATTTATTGTTTCAAGAAAGTGAATCTTGTCACAAACATCACGAATTTCCAGGTGAATGCAAGACGAACACAAGGCCCAACCCAAGTCTACACCTTCAGTATATCTCATTGAAACCCCACTCTGGGAACTGCCAGGGAACCATTAAATCTGTAAGACAAACGAATTATGGTTAAGCTACTAAATACATGATGGATTGTTACACAGTAAAAAAAATTCTAATTCAATCAAATTTCTATTTTTTGTTGTTAAAATGCTGTTTCAGAGAGAAGCCAATTAAGAGCACCTCAAATGCTTAGAGTCATAAGTTTCACTTACCAGAGTTGAATCATATAACATCTTCTCCAAATATTCATCAAAGTTTGATTATTCTGAATTAGTATTTTATGCTCAGAAATTCATTTAAAAATTAGAAGCCAAGATTTGTGACTATTCTGCCAATCATCAATTTATTTGCTCTTTCACCAAAAATGTACAGATGGATATATATATATATATATATATATATATATATATATATATATATATATATATATATATGTATATATATATATATATGTGTGTGTGTGTGTGTGTGTGTGTGTGTGTGTGTTTGTATGATATCATGTAGACCATGACTCATTTTAAGTAACAAGTATACATGTAATCTCATTCCTTAGATTATTTTTGGTGGTTTGAAAAAGTAATTATAGTAAAGCCAAATTACACAATGGGATTTTCTCAGAAAATTTATATTCATCTGTACTTCTCTTGAACATGTTTTCATATTTAGTGCCAGTCATGGGAAAATGAAGGTGAACATTAATTATCCCATGTTTTAAGAATTGCTGTTTTTAATATGAACATAAAATTTTACACAGATACAATATTATGTAATATATAATTTAAGGTATTATAGGTAAGTATAGTGGCTGTTCCTGGTTGTCAACTTGACTATATCTAGAATGGACCACAATCCAGAATTGGGAGGCTTACCTTTGATCCTGATCTTGAGGAATAGTGGCTATAAATCTTAGGACACTAAGGCAAGGAGATCACCGAGCTCACGGTCATCTGGAACAAAGCAAGTCTCAGATCCAGGTGTGGTAGTACACACCTTTAATTTGGGACACACCTTCTGTTGGAGACCTACAGAAGGGCATTGGGAGAAGAAAGGCTCTCTCTTAGCCTGCTTGCCTTGTGGGACTGAGCATCTGCTAGATCCTTGGACTTTCACTCATAGCTGCTGCTGAGCATTGTTGGCGAGTTAGACTACAGACTGTAAGTCACCAACAGATTCCCTACTATATAGAGACTACCACAAGCTCTATGATTCTAGAGAACCCTGGAGACTACTGTAAGCATCAAATTTTCAGAGCTGTAATCTGAGTGGTAACCACTCACCTTATCAGAGATATCATTTATGAAAGGCACCACTCAGATTTTCAGAGTCAGTCTATTTGTATGTGCTCATTATTACAGGGGGTTAAAAAAATAAAGTGATGAATTCTACTATGGCCATTCAAGGAAGATTTTAGAGATTATATCAGTCAGACATGAAAGTCCAGATTGACATAGATCTGCAAGCTCACTCCTGATGTGAAAAACAAGCCAGGATTGTTGTGGCTCTTTAGAAGAATATCTGGTAAGGAATTTAGATTCTGTGCCAATAAAAAGGACCATGTTTTTTGGCAGGTTTTGTTCTGTTTGTTTGTTTGTTTGTTTGTTATTGGAGTGCCACATTAAATAGTCAAATATAACTGTTATTATGTGAAATTGACATAAAAATCACAAACTGCATTTAGATTAATTATAAGTAGGCCAGGCCCTTCAAGGGTATATATAAGAAGAGGTGGAACAGAGTCGTGATTCTTAGGTTAAGACTCAAGTAGATATCCTTGGGTTGCTAAATGGAAGAAAATGATAAAGACTTTAGCGGTAGAGTCAAAGCTTGGTTTTATATAATTTTTAATAAGAGTGTTGAAAATGCATGTTCTCAATATCAACATTATGAATTATAATTGTCCTAGGTCCTAGTCTATGGGGCTTCCCTGATATTAAAAATAAAGTAATTAGCCTATCTGTGGTTCAGAAAAGATAAAAGCTTTGGCATTGATTCTGCATGAATTTTCCAACTTATTTTTGAGATATAGAAAAATACTGAGTCGTTCTTTTGAATTGTGATCTCAGCCAGGGCATAGTTTGTGGGACCACTTTACTCTTTTGCAAGAGGAAATTGTGGTCTCAGAAAGAACTTTATAATCATGGTCACTTCTGCAAATAGTATTGATATTTTTGGTAGGCTTTGTTGGAAAGTTAATGTGAAGAAATATTTGCACATTGTTTGTTCTTTTTTAAAGGAAACTTGTCTTTAGATAAGCTAGAATAGAATCAAGAAAACAACATTATGTAAGTAACTCACAGCAAAAAAGAAAAGAAAAGAATTTCTGTTAAAAGTCTATGAAAGGGTAGTGCTTCTTTTCTACAGATGAGAGACAATGTTGAAGAAAACATAGGTGTAAGTCTCATTGGTTCCCTGTGTGATGACTGCTAACATTAAAGCTTATAGAAAGTATAGATCACTGGGTGATACCACCTATATCCTACTGTTCCTAATTCTGACCTTGACCAAGACATGTATATCCAAGTCTGAAATTCTCTTTTAAAACCCTTTGTTGCTCATGACCCTGGGTTATTGATTCATTTGATTTTTTTTTTAAAAAGCAGGCTTTTCACTATTAAGAAATGTAAATATAAATGTAAACATTGACTAGGAAGCATTAATATTATTTACATTCACACCATATTGTAGCCATATGACATGAATCATCCAGAGTATGCTCTACTATTTCGTCCTATTTTCATAATATATGTTAAAAATCTTCTAAGTTATTCTATACCAAATATGGTCAAAGACCATCTTTAAGTTTTAAAATGTTTTCAAGTTTGATTGTAACAGAAAACAAAGCAATTATAAATACATCTTTGTGAAAAAGAGATACGCAGACTTTAATATGGGGTGCTTTATGTACTTTATTAAGAAAATTTATTAAACCCTTAACAATTATATTGAATGTTCTCATTCACTCTAGATTTACTAAGCATACATGACTAAGCATTCAAAGCTTTAGGATTAAAAAATAATTGAGATCCAAATAAAATAACAGGAAAAACATGAAAGGTGACTATCTTGTAAGTACTTGCTCTATGGTAAGATGGTCTATAACTTATTTCTCATTGATATGAAGGAATACTTCATGAACTTAAAAGGACAAAGTGAATGCTTTCAATTAATTTTACTTTGCTTTTAATTGCTTTTATAGCTCTCTTTGATGGTATGGTATTTTAGCACATTATTTTGTCATTCTTTCAAAATTTATTTTGGAGAAAATTGACAGAAATGTTGCCCCTTTCTTCAGAGTGCTGCTTAGTTTATACTGATTGGTCTTCTCTTCACTCAAGCATCAGGTATACAGGATGCTCATCAGGAACATACACTTTGTGAATTTCTCCAGTGACTTTATTTCTATGCTTTGAAATAAAAACTCTTGTAATTTAACTTCAGATTTTTACTTGGAGGATGGTTTAAAGTTTGAGTTCATTTATAGGCTAGCAGTACACATTTCAGAAACATCCCTGTCAGTGGTGGCCCTTTCTAAATGATAAGCCATAATATAAAGTCTCAGAGAGCAACAACTGGATGTAAATTAGGATCAATCTAATAATTTATGAGAGAGAGAGAGAGAGGGCGAGAGAGAGATTGAGAGAAAGAGAGAGATTCAGAGATCTCACATCATAAAAAAAATCACTTTCCTACACATAAACCAAGTAGAAGTACAGCCTGTATTTTCTCATAAAAGATAAGATGAAACAATAATTTTGGCTTTGAAGCTGTATGGTTCCATTGTGTAACACTTTAATCCTTTTTGTTTACTGAGTGACTTTTCAGTTTTTCAGGTAAAAATCCAAAATACATCCCCCACCCCAAATCTAGCAATTGATATGGCCAAAGAAGCGTTCATTTATCAAACAGAAGAGTTATAAATGGCAGGATTGCAAGCTAGTACAACCACTCTGGAAATCAGTCTGGCAGTTCTTCATAAAACTGGACATAGTACTTCATAAGGGCCTAACTATACCACTCCTGAGCAGATACACAAAAGATGCCCCAACATGTAACAGGAACATATACTCCATGTTCTTAGCAGCCTTATTTATAATAGCCAGAAGCTGGAAACAACCCTGATGTCCTTCAACAGAGGCATGGATACAGAAAAATATAGTACATTTACACAATGGAGACCACTCAGCTACTGGCAACAATGAAATTCTTAGGCAAATGGGTGGAGCTAGAAACTAATCCTGAGGTAACCCAGTCACAAAAGAACACACACGGTATGCACTCACTGATAAATGGATACCGCCCAAAAGTTCTGAATACTGAAGAAACAATTCACAGACCTTACGAAACTCAAAAAGATGGGAGGCCAGAATGTGGCCTCAGTCCTTCTTAGAAGGGAGAACAACACACTCAGGGGAATAAACACAAGGTCAAATAGAAGAGCCGGAATTGAAGAAAAGATCATTCAGTCACTGCCTCACCTGGGGATCCATTCCATATGCAACCACCAAACACACTATTGCTGATATGAAGAAGTTTTTTACCGGCAAGAACCTGATATAGATGCCTCCTCAGAGGCTCTACCAGAGCCATACGAATACAGAGGAGGATGCTTACATCTGAACCATCAGACTGAGCATGGGCATTCTAATAGAAGAGCTAGAGAGAGGACTGAAGGAGCTGAAAGAGTTTGCAAACCCATGGGAAGACCAACAATATCAACCAATCCAACCCTCTAGAACTCCCCCAGACTAAAATACTAGCCAATGAGCACACATGGAGAGAACCATGTCTCCAGTTGCCTATGTTGCAGAGGATGGCATTGTTTGGCATCAATGAGAGGAAAGGCCTTTGGTCCAGTGAAGGCTCATTTTCCCAGTGTAGGGGAATGCCAAGGCACTGAGGTGGGAGTGGGTGTTTGGAAGTGGGAGCATCTTCATGATTGCAAAAGAGAGGGAGGAAAGATTGAGAGGGAGGGGCAATGGGGGAGGGGATAACATCTGAAATGTAAATACAGAGAATAGCCAATAAAAATGATAAAAGAAATGAAAAGAAATGGCATCCAACAGCTCTAGGCCCCAGTGTTAAGCACTTCTATCATTGGCAAGGCATGAGAGCACTTAGTCAGTCTGGTGACTCTCATCCATGTGTCATTTCTTCCCTGAGATCATTGGCTAAAGACCTATATTTGTGGGGCCTGGAAAACATTACGAGGATGAGTGAAAACAAACTGACGAAGGAGTGTATGAGTAGAAACTCAGCCTCTGAGATTTCCTGCCAGCCTGTAGCAGTGCTTGCCCTCTGTGTTCCGTGCTGAATGTGACTTGACACTTGTGTTTTATCTCAGAATCCGTAAAGGAATGATGATGCTCACAGTCCAAACTTCTTACACGAATTTTATCTGAACACAATTAACTATTGAAAATAATCACTGCCACTTCCAGTACTTCTTTTTATTGATAAAGGTGTGGAATTTTATTGATTATATAGATAATTTATAAGTGCTTTTCATGTGTGCAAATACACATGAACACAGAGATATATTCATATGCAAATGGGAGTAAAGATTGACTATATACCAGTGATTATCAACCTTCCTAACACTGCAAACATTTTTATGGCAATACATTTTTTTTATTTTATAAATTATTACTATAGCTCACAAAATTTGTTACATAATAATATATGATGAATACACAATTTTTTTCATTTTTCTTCCTTTCTTTTTTTTCTAAGAAGGACTGAGGCTTCTACATTTTGCCCTTCGTTCTTTTTGAGCTTTATATGTTCAGAGAGTTGTTTCTTGGGTGTTCAGAGCTTTCTGGCACTAATATCCAATTATCAGCAACTGCATATTATGTCTGTTCTTTTGTGACTGAGTTACCTCACTCAGGATGATATTCTGTAGTTCCATCCATTTGCCTAGGAATTTCGGAAAGCCATCGTTTCTAATTCTTACTACTCAATTGTCTGGCTCATTATCCTGATTCATAAGGGATACGCTGAAATTCTGTACTGGTCCTCTTTGTTTTCAAAAGCATAAGCTAACACAAATAAGCAACCAGCCAAGCAAGAGCCATCCTAATGGCATTGGCATAAAGGCAGCACATATACAATGAAAATAGACGCTAACTTTCATATACCTATTCAAATGACCTATCAACCATATTACCTAGCCCATTTCAATAGGTAAAAGAATATTATGTGTAAGGAATGGTGATGAAAACTTGGTAGCCATGTGAAAGGAATAAGATTGTATCTTTACTATATATCATGTGGAAAAATCATTTTGATGTGGCTCAAATTCCTTAATTTAAGAATTAAACTATGCAACTCCTAGAAAAAGTAATAATGGGAAATATTTATGACACTGAATTTAGAAATGATTTCTTAGATAGGATAACAAAAGAACAAGAAACAAGAAACACATATAAACTAGATTTATTCAAAAATAACCCTTTCTCCAACACATATTAACTCGCATCACAGAAGCACAAAAAAGGACAGAACCAACAGAGCAAGCCCTTTCTCAAAATAAATAAAAATGATGGGAAAAATAAATACCAAGAAATGTATTGATTATTTTAAAATTTCCACAGTATAGTGGCACTAATGACGCAAAACAAAATAATCATATTAGAACTAGAAGGAAAGTCTGAATTGACATTTCCCCAAAGAAGACAGATGAATAGGCTGTAAGCATGAAAAGGCATTCGATACCTTTAATCATCAGGGTAAAACAAATCAAAATTATTTTGAACTATCAATACTTACTAGAATGGCAGACATTCATGGAGAAAAGATAGATTTAAAAAGAAACGGTAAGAGGGATGGAAAGCAATGGGGGAGAGAGTGGGAAGAAATAATTTTTGTTAAGAATGTGAGGAAGATGGAACCTTTGGGTATTGGTGGTGAGAAGGATGGCTTGCTATGGCCAGTTGATGCAGAAGTGATACCAAAGAATTTAAGTTATTAAGCATAAACTCATATATATCACAGAAAGTATAATTTTGAATATGTTCCCAACAGAGTCGAAAACAGAGCCTAAACCAAAATGAATACAGTGATTATGTCACCATTATTTACAATAGCCAAAACACACAAACTCTGTATTCAAGCATTTATCTATGAACATATAGGTGGGGAATAGAAACATGACATAGATATACCATGAAATAGTACTATAAAGCCACATAGCAAAGGGACTTCTGACATGCTATAATATTGCTGAACCTTAAAAATATCTTGCTAAGTGAAATAAGTTCTTTGTAGAAGAAAACATTATGATTCCACATATATTAAATAATCAGTCACTACCATAGAGTTAGAGAGGAGGGTGGCTATCCAGGACTTGATGTTTATTAATCTTTAATGTATATAGAGCTGAAGTTGTGGAGAATAAAAATAAAAATATGAAGTTAGATTGTGGGCAGTCATTGTACAGTGGCTTAAGAGTTTCTGCAGCTACTGAATCCACTGTACATCTACAATTGGTAAATTTCACATGGTGTGAATTTTTCTTCGTGCAGTATGCTTGGCTATTCCTCCAGAAACGGAAAAACCCTCTAATGGTCTGATTTATTATATGCCCTGTGAATGGAAGGCACAGAGCCTTGACCTACACAGATTTCTCATGAAGACCCTATGCTACCATACCCCCCCCCCCATTCCAATCTCAAACCAATGGAGAGAGGATTTTTCTGGTGACTGGAGGTGGCTGGAAATCATCCATCTCTCTGTACTCAAGCAGAGTAAACTCATTGGTTGATCCATCTGGACTTAGAATTTGTTTGTTTGCTTTTATTTCTCTATGCTCTTCTATTTACCCAGAATTATCAGGCAAGATCTCAATAAAGTAAGTAGTGGTCACAAGCAGGCAAACAAACTTATTTTAGACCAGATAGACTCTGAGTTATCCTCATTTCTTATGCAATAAATAAAACTCAAACTTAAGATCCTGAAGGAGTGTTTCTGAGATAGGGCAGGCAGGCTTAGTTTGTTGATGCTATTTTCTTCCTCTTGGGTATCCTACTTTTCTTTCTTGTTTTGCAACTTGAGTTACTGCATAGAAGCAAGAGGGCAGAATTGTGAGAGCGTGTCTAATAGAGCATTTCAGTTAGTTCTGTTAAGTGGATCCTTCCCATGTTTCCTGACATGATCTGGATATGCATCTTTATCACTGTAATTTTCATGATCTTCAACCCTGCAGCAAAGTTCATGATCACCTACTGTATTCGTGAAGCAACATTACTGATTATAGCTCTGTAGGTATCCAGACAGGGAGTTGGACACTACCTAGCCTTTAATATTGTCTTTAATTTTCATAAATGTACTTAAGAATAGACAGTTGTATATAATGAATTCCTAAGCCCACTAAACATGTGCTTGAAAGTGAGATTTGCTTATGAGCTAGTTCAGATGGAAATAGATAGTATAAATATTAGTTTGCTTGCATTTGAAGGTGTCCATCAGAGACTGTCAGTGTTAAGTACAACTATTTTCAGTATACCTGCTTAAGTCTTCCTAGAGGGTTTAGGCCTTCTCATCCCCCTTCCCTAACCCCCCTCAACATCCCCCCCAACACACACACAAATTATAGGTGACTAAAGTGTCCTGAGGGCATTATAAATAGTCTTCTTGAGCTGTTTGATTGAGAATAAACCCTATAGACTTATATTATTGAATACTTACCTCTAGTTAGGAGGTGTGATCTTCTTGAAGGAGGTATGTTGAGGGAATGGGTACTGAGGTTACAAAACCCTCCACGGGTCCATTCCCAGAGTGTATGTCTTTCTGCTTCTCTGTCTATCTCCCCCTTGTGGTTAGAGATCATGCTGCACTCAGCTAAGGTTTCAATGCAGTACCTGCCTGTCTGCAGCCATCCTGCCAACCATGATGTCTGGGAACAGTGAGCTCCAAATTAAATACGTTCCTTTATAAGTTGTCTGCGTAATAGTGTTTTATCAAGACAATTGAGTGACCATATATATAGTCTTAAATATATATATATATATATATATATATAGCATATCTAATAGTGCTAGGATTGTAAGGTATTTGAGCCCCATCTTTAGTTGACATTATACTACAGTCACTCATACACCCTTGCGAACTCTACATGACATACTTGTTGGATAATTCTGTCACTTGATTGCACTAGAGAATTAGTCGCTCATGCACCAGACAGACTGTTTTGACAAAAGTTCATTCAGATACTTTGTCAAGAGACTCAGAACTCCTTGAGCTTACAAAGAGCCCAGATGCTATCTTTCTGCTTTTCTTGAGAATAATTACTTGACTACACAGCAAAATTTGTGGAAGGCACTTAGGAGGTGATAAGTAACTTTTATGAAATAAGTAAATTTCCTAATATTCCCCACAATGCACTATTTCTTATTTGCAATGTAGGTAATACAATTTGACTTGGAACTCAGCAACCAGAATATTGTAATTATAAAATGGGAATCTAATCCAAAGAAGAGAAAACTAAGTATGGAGAGAAAGCTTCCTAAGGAAAAAGAAAACACACAAAAGGCCCCATTGTTACCAAGTTCTTTTATATTCCTCAAAGTGTTCATATACCTTTGTATTTATTTTCTTAACCTCTTTGAGTTGGGAATAGTGTAAACGCCTGAACCACCTTCCAGGGGACACCAAGTTAAGTGCCTGCCTTGAGCCCAATTATACTGTCTTCCAAATGGGATCCCAGCTTCTGTCATGAAGGCATGGAATCTCAGAGGAATAGCAGTTGTGGAAGCAGCTGCAATGCTGAATAGAACCTTAAGTAAATAGCCTAGAAGGCCAGTGAACAATGAATTATAATAAACCAACTGTAATTAGTAATAAAAGCCTTAAAATAACTGTACTCATGAGATGGGACTGGCCACATCCTTGCTGGGCTTTAGAAATAATAGAATCATTTTTTCCCTACCCATTGTAACTATAATGGTAATTAAAAGCTGATTTAAGATCAAAGGTAACCTCAAGGTTATAAATACAAGTAGCTGGCTCTGAAAGTGTAAGTAGCTAGTTCATATTCACATATTCACTCTTAAAAAGTGGGAAGGAGCCTTTGGAATCTATATTTAAAACAAGCCTAGCAAAAATCAGCTAAGTAAAGCAAATCACTCAATCAATACAGTTTTTTTTTAAGTATCTAAAGGAACTTAAGGAAGGTGAGACACATGTAATCATGAGTAGGAAAACTTACTTCTTTATGCCTATTTATCAATACAGGACTGTTTTAACTGTGAACATCCATAACATAAAATATAAAATAAATCAAAAAATTATAGTGAATTATTGCAACTCAAATTACTGGAGTAGTATGCCAAATAGATTCTACCAACACCAATAAAAGCCTACTAAATAAAACTGTATCCATAAAAGAGGGCTTTCCTAGCCTTGTTGTAGTCTAGAAATAAAAGGATTGAGCTATTGGGGAACTCTGCTTTATTTTTCTCATCAAATATAACCATAATGGTTTCTAATAAGAGCTCGACATTTTCTGGGTCTTACTAAAGTCTTACCTATTGCTCTGTGGAACAAATACCTATCTATTAATTTAACTATTCAGCCTTCCACAATTCTTTGATGTCAGATCCAAATATTTTTCTATTGGAATCATGCATGTACTCTAATACAGAACCTCAATGCTGAGAATGGAACCCCATCATTGAGAATGATGTTAGATGGCTACATTCTCTGCTCAATTTGATGCTTCGGGATGAAGGTCGTAAGTAATGAGTAGGGCATCTTCAAAGAAAATTCTATGTTCTCAAATAGCTGGTATTGGAAATAGGAAAGTCAGGGAGTAGAGGTAAAACTGTCCTTGTAGAAGATACAATCATAAAAGATGGACATAATTCATCCAAAGGCATGGTTGCATTTGCAGTGGTAAGAACACTACATGCTGGGAAGGGGAAACTGGGGTGAGGATGGGAGGTACTGAAAAAAATATAGACAAGTGGAATTTGTGTAGTGTGGGAACGGTGCAGAAGGAGCCAGAGTCTGAAGGTCCGAACAGAGGAGATTACTAAGGAAACCTTAAAGATGATGACCATGTTAAAAGGAGCTCTGTAAGAGAGAGATTCTAAGTATTGAGAGCAAGCAAAACTTATTTGGCTAAAAGCTGCATGGCATATACAGGGGTCTTACAAAATAGTATGTAACAGCATTTTGAAAATATTTATCTGTTCACTTTATAGACATGCCATGGCCAGGACACAAATATTACCTTTATCCTAAACTGGATGGTGAACAGCTTCCCATAGGGGAAGTTATGGCTTTCAGCATCTCCATGCAGGCTACAGTAGGGGAGAACAGCACATCCTTTAGACCCTGCTATGGAGAATTTATGTTTCTTCCCATGCTGGGCATTGTCCTCTACAGATACCTCAAAGCATGAGGCAAAAGCAAGAATAATTACAAGGCTAATTCACTTGTTATATTTTGGCACCTCCCAATGCTTGAAACTTTTATCTTGGAGGTAGCCCCAAACAAGACAGAAATGGCCACTAGTCCCATTAATTTACGTATTAGTAAGCTCAAAAGAGGCCACATTACAGTGATGAAATCAATAAATAAAACCAGCTTGCAGCAAGAAATGCTTTCCTAGACAATACAAAGGCAGAGATAGCAGCGTAGTACTGTAATATTTATGAGTCAGAAAAATCTACTTTGGATTTGGAAAAACTTGAGTTGAGATATAGACAAAGGATGACGACAAATTTGTTTTGGTAGACCCAGTGATACTAAGTTAAGGACAAGACTAATAGAGTTCATATGCTCATACACACACACACATACACACACACACACACACACACACACACACAAACACACACACACACACACACACACACACACAGAGAGAGAGAGAGAGAGAGAGAGAGAGAGAGAGAGACTGGTTGAACAATGGTTATCATTATTAGAGCAGTGGGTGTATCATTTTACTGGACAGTTAGACAGACAACTGTAAGGACATGATGTATAAAGAGTTTTGCTTTTTATTTTTATAAAACCAAGATAGAGTGAAGGAGAAATTTGGGGCAGGGAAGAGGGAAGCACTTTTACAGGGACCTAAAAAGGTCTTTTTGAATGATTGATGGAGAGTAAGTTGGTTTTAGGCAAGCCTTAAAGTGTGGCTATAGACAAAATACCAGTGGATGAAGGTCTTATTTGAAGAAAGCATCTCTGCATTAACAATGGTGGAACAGAGTGCTGGAGCCAAGCAAATATGTCAACACGCTAAGATGGTGATGGGAAATTTCACAGTAAAAGTCATGTGATAATCATCTTATCTAAGCAAAAATAGTGATTAAACAAATCTAAAAGAAATCAGTCAATCCCAAATATGAACTGAGCCATTTGTGAATAACAAGACCGTCAACATTTATTTGTACATAATATAATACCCATCTTCAAATCAAAGCTAAATAGGAACTACAGTTTCTATTATAAGCCTAGTTTTATCTCCCATGTTGTCAAACAAATGCATGTTATGTGGCCACACAGCTTTGAAGACAATGATTTTATCACTACAGCAAAAAGTGCTGATAACTCAGCTTCCTTGTTCTTTGACTTCAATATTAAAGGAAAACCTGTCCCTGATTTGCCAGCTAACTTCTAGGAGCAACTGCCAATTCATTAATTCACATCTGCTGTGACTATACTTTTATTATTATTATTATTATTATTATTATTATTATTATTATTATTATTATTATTATTATTATTATCATATCCATGTGCCCTTCGTCCTGTGGCCAGGATTTGACCTGGATGGCTATTTTTTTTTACATTGACCTTTGACCTTCTATTTCTCACCTGGGATTTCCTTCCTTCTATCTGAATTTTGATTTGTGACATAGCCCTTTCCTTGTTAGCAAAATCTAGTGAGAATTCCAGTTCAAAGAGAAAGGAGACCTTCTATCTCTTGCTACATTTGAGTTACCCTCCAAAGAGAAATGGGATCCTACTCATTAACAGTCTTGTCCTCAGAAAAGTAAAATCTATATGAAATATGTCTGGTCAACAAAACAAGACCACAAAGCATTTGTGTTTCTATTTTCTACTGCATTCTCTACATAGCATTGGCCCAACAATACATACATTCCATATACTTGGAATATCTCTTTTAGACATGCTAATGTGTTTATTTCTTCTTCTGAGTTAATCTTTATGAATAAGTTAGTCAATGAGTTCTAACTTTATTCCCATTTTTCAGACTGGGAAACCAAAACGTCAAGATGTTTTTTAACCTTGCCAAAATTTTACAGGGAGAAAAAATAAATGATCAAGGCAAAATTGAATTAAGGCTTGTATTAATGCTGAGCCCTCAGAATTATAAGTGTCTTCCAAGACACCAAAACATGAATTCTCCTTAGCTATATTATATGCTTTATTGTTCTACTTTACAGTGGCTCAATTCATGTCACAATAAGAAAATAGGATGCTTCATTAAAAAGACATATTGTATGAGTTGAAAATTAACTAATTTTCAAAATTAAAGCAGGTATTAATACTAGCTTAACTTAATAAAAATATTTAAAACGGTCAGGGCAACATTGATTTTCTTCACAGATGATTTTGGTATTGAGATAATTTCAAACAGCTGGGCAGTCATTCAAATTCTAAAATACCAATCTTTCTATTTGTGTAAATCCCAAGGTACATCACAATATATTCAATAGAATTTTAGTGTTATGAGTAATTTTTCTCATTCTTGAGAACACTCTTTTTTTAAGCAAAAAAGAAGGGGAAATGTGTTTTTCCAAATAAGATGTTGTAAAAAAAAAAAAAAAGGATATTGAAAATATTGTGCTTCAAGGCCAGAAAACTTGGTTTCTTTAATAATTCAAACCTCTGTCTTCCTAGGTGTGCCTCACAACTACAGTGAAAGTTCGGAAGCATGAGACTGCCTTCCCTAGGAAGCAAACTTCTTAGCATACTGATCAGAAGAGTTTCCCCTTTGTCTTCAATAGATCAATAACACTAAAGCTTCCAAAGCATCTATGCATCGGAGGGCTCCATTGTACAATCCACCCATGGGTTGTCTTCAAACACACCAGTCAATACCTGCAGCTCATCAATTTCACAGGTCCTCTGACCATCCCTTACACGGATCTGATATCAAGAGCTCCATCATAAGACTTTTCACATTAGGTCGGTTTCCTTTGAGATTATATTTCAGGAAGTAAAATGCTCTTTGGGAACTATTTAGTTTTTCCTCACCTTGTTCTTTTGCCTGACTATCTACTCTCATCCCTAAAAAATCCCATGGACTTGCCATTTTTAAAGTTGAAATCTCAGGATTATCTAAAGTTTATTCTCTGTAGGGAAAATCATATGAAAGCAGGATGAAAAGGATATATTGGAGAACACACACATACAGACACACACACACACACACACTCACTCACACACACATACACTCACACACACACACACACACACACAAACACACTCACACATGAGTGGGAAGGGGGATTTTTAAAAGCTGGGCTGACAAAAAATATTTAATTTTGTAGGGGGAATAAAATTTAAATACTCATGGAACCCAACAAAAGAGGTTGAAAAATCCCATACAATAGCCGTAAAAAGTTAAATATTCATATGATTTTACTAAAAGAACGTGCTTGATAATTTAAAAAAAAAATCGTATATTACTTTTGGCTACAAGATTCCTAATGGTTTCCAAAGTACTGTCCCATGTTGTCTTATTGCCTTCCTAGGAGTCTAATATCACTTCAGGCAATGTGTAGTCTGCCATGATGCTAGGGCATGTTTCTGCTTTATAAGAGCAAACTGTCTACAAGGTCAACTACGCAAAAAGCAAAACAAATAGTTCAGTAAATAGAGGAAAGGCATCTGTGAAAATGATAAAGACTGTCAAGTCTCAAAGAAGTACATAATTAATTATAGTTTGGAGCTCTTCCAACGTCTAATTCACCAACCGGTTAACACCTAGGCTGAGGGACAGGAAGAACCCTTGGGGTGGGAGTTGCCAGCTCTGAGACAGGCAGTCTCATTACAGTGAACCAGGCCTGCCCTGTATGAGCCTTCCTTCCTCTAGAACAATATATACAGCGGAAGGAATGGGGCAGCACCGTGAACTTCCCCCTAGGAATACTAGAACATGAGCTATCTATGCTGCTCCGAGAAAGACAGAAAAACACACAAACAAACCCAAAGAGCAAAACATGTGGATAATATAAAAGAGAGACTAGAAGTCACTGAGTGAGTCATTAGTAAGAGATTTTTATATCCAGGGTTTGTGTATATCAGCCTAATCGAGTAGCTTTCTGTGTGATAATTAGTTTGTAAGATTAGCTCTTTAATTGAAGTAACTTTCTTTAAGCAGTTCGACATGAGGCTAGTGAAGAAAAGGGGGGCCCAAGGTCAGCAGCAGTTCCTAACACAGAGATAGAGTCATGGAGCTGAGAAAATTATTACGAGTGGCAACATAAGAGAATTGAATCATGAGGAATCCAGGTAACTAACCTTGAGTAGAGTGGCTGAGGAAGAGTTGTTTTGGAACAAAAACAAAAAAAACAGCCAAACGCGCATTTTGTTTTCTCTGTGTGGGAATCCTAGATAGGTTAGTCCCTTAAGAACAAGAAGCTGGCCTCAAAATGGCCACTCTTGATTCAGACGTTCCATTCTATGGTGTGATGGAGAATTGGGGGTTGGCACAGCACATCCCAGATCTTTAGGTTTATAACACAGAGGTTGTCCGATTACCTACAGAAGCGCGTCCCCCGCGGCTGCACTCAGAACATCTCGCAGAGCCATCTGGATGCCATCCTTGAATCTGGAAGAGAGAAGAAGCATCAGGTAAAGCTATCAGCTTAAGATACAAAGGGAACTCAGCATACGTGATAGGCAATATCCACACACCGGACAGATCTGCCCACAGAACACAGAATGCTGAGGACAGGGGCGGATTAGTGGGTTTATCTCAGAAGTGACAGGTTTCTGCATATCAGAAGCAGCGTGCTAGAGTGGGTGACAGAAAAGCTTTATATGAATAAACCCAGAGTCCCATTCACTGGGAAAACTTGGTTTTCTCTTTTGATCTAAGCCCAGTTTGGAAATCCTAGATTAACCTGACAAGGGCAGTTTTCCTTCGATCTCAGTTGCTACTTTCTTGAGGGTTTGAGCAGATTCTGAAAAGCAATGCCTCTCACCAGAGCCATTAACAAACATGACAAGGCAGTGAAGAGAAAACCCTTAGAAACGGAACAAAAGCTAAAAATAAATAAATAACTCAAGAAGAGCTACTTCTGCTTTGAACAGTTTTGCACAAGCTATTGATTGTCTTCGTGTGGGGTACGAGTTTTCACTTCATCTCCTTGTTTAGAGAAATATCAGAAGAGTCATTTTTTTTTGTCTTAAGTGTGGGCTTAATTTAACTCTATGCACTCCCATCTGGAGGAGACTCTGAAGGAAGACAACTCATACTCTGTTAACACTCTTAGGAGTAAGTCTTTCTATTGGACTCACACTTCCAGGAGGATCCTAGAGAACTTACAACACGTTATCCTTTCAACATGGCATGTTGCTTGTGTTTTCAGCACAAGTCTAAATGAACAAGAAATACATATGGCCCTTCTCCAAGCACGGAGTGGGGTTGGGTGGGCCCAGGAGGGTGTGGCAGGTGAGCAGAGAGCCAAGGTGACAAGGCACTGATGAGGAATTCTAGAATGCTCGGGACAACTCAGTGATCCCTCCTCATCCTGGACTGCTCTGGGACTGTTCTCAGAGTTCTATCCGGTGACCAAATGAGAAGTGTTCATTGTAATCATTGGAAAATATCTGCTTCAGAAAATCTGTTGTCGGGGCTCCCAAGTGTTTCTCTTTTGATTCACAATAGTGTTTCTGGAGTCAAGAGAAGGACAAATGTAAAGGCATGTTCAGCCTCCATTTCTAAAGTAACAGTAGCTTCCATTATGTTTTAATTAAGTAATATATTTACATCCCAAATGCTGCCCCCTACCAGGTCCTTCCTACACAGTCCCCCCCACTAACTTCCCATTCTCCTCTGAAAGGGTAGACCATCCTCCCAAACCCTGGAACAGAAAGCCTTTGCAGGAGTAGGCTCATCCTCCCCCAAAGTCACCAGACAAGGTAGTCCTATTGGGGACCTGCTTCCACAGTCAGGCTACAGCTTTAGAGATAACCCCAGCTCCAGCTGCTGGGAGAACCACATGGAGACTGAGCTGCACGTATGTTACATGTGTGCAGGGGCCTCTGTCGATCCGGTATATGTTCTTCTGTTTGTAACTCAGTCTCTCAGAACTCCCAAGAGTCCAGGCTAATTGACCAACCAATAATTTTTCATGACTATCAACTCCACAGAGTTTTACATTTTGAGTCTGGCCTTTGAGAAGGGTCCTATAACATACTGAGTGGAATTCTCTTTTTCGTGGATACCATGGTTCTTTAGCCTCTAATAATAAAAGAAATATAGCTATGCACCCAAAGCCTCTACAGCTCAGGTTCCCCCTCCTTCTTAAAAAGCAATCATGAAGCTCGTTATGAACAGAACCTAATTAATATAACTAGTTTCATTATAATTATCAACCTCTTAGCACAAATTGTCTTCCTTGATGTACGGTCTGCAAAGAATTGCCTACGTCGTAGCTATGAGGAAAAAAAAATTACTGGCCACCAGAGTTTACCAAATGTCACTGTAAAGAAATACTAACCCCACTGGAGTGACATCTTTCATTTACCAGAAGATATTAAAACCCTGTCAATGTGATTTCCATCAAAGGGGTTTTCACTGAAATAATAAAAAATGAATGAAGGAAATCGAATGTAGTCATCTAGTTAAATATTCATTTTCTAATCTTTAGGGAGCTGTTTACTATACTTTGAACACCTGGCCTCTACCAGAACATTGTCTGATTTTAAACGTGTTATCATGCCAGGGAGAATTCCAACAGAGCTACCAGGTAAGGCCTATTTATTAAGGCAAAGTAACAAAGAATCCTCTTGAGTCTAAGAATGACAGGACAAACATCTGGATCTAAAGGAAACAGTTGAGTGTTCTGGAAGGTACTGGAAGTACCTGAGACAAAGTGAGACAAAAGGTGCAGATTTGGAGAAACACTCTCTGTGATGTGGGGGTGACACACAAAGGATGGGAAGGGACTTTTTCTGGAGTACATCCCAGTCACCTCAGCACAGGCCATAGGCTTCACCTCAACCTCACCTCCTTTCCTAGGAGGCACTGGGGTGAGAAGTTAGAATTCCTGGAAGAAGCCAGTACCGAGGTGGAGGAAACCAGAAAGAGGCAGAATACATATTGATAAATCAAGAAATGCAGTCTAGGAGGTGCAGGCCAAAGATCCCCAGCCCAATCCAATTCTTCTGAGAGCACATGGAGAGACAACAACAGTTTGGCAAGCCAGGGCTTTGGCTCTTTAATCAAGCTGCAGGCTTGTCATATTAATGGGCTGGCATTCTTTACTAATAAATTTCAGGTGACCTTACAAAGAAATCAGTTAAATCACATTTTCACATATGCCTGCATGTGATTATGTGCTGTGTAATTTCTCCTACTCTCTAACTTTCATCTTTCTCTGAACCTCTGAGTATCCTGACTCCCCAGTTCCCCCTTTCCATAAGTTCCCCTCCTACTTCTGTGTCCTATGAAGTCCACCAGGCCCGGCTTTCTCCCTCCTCTACAATCTCTTCTTTCTCTTAATTCTTTATCTACTTTTATGAGTGCCCACTCGCGTGCACACACACACACACACACACACACACAGACAGAGAGAGAGAGAGAGAGAGAGAGAGAGAGAGAGAAAGACTCATCCACCTACCCACCCATATATAGTTTACATCTAGATTCAACATATGAGACTAAACACTGGTGTTTTTCCTAATTGTGCTTTTTTCACATAACACTCTTCTTCATAAGTCACAAGGTTTTAGTTTTGTTTTGCTTATATTGATTAATTTATTATACATTAAGTATACCACAGCTGTCTTCATACACACTTGAAGAGGTCATCAGATCCCATTACAGATGGTTGTGAGCCACCACATGGTTGTTGGGATATGAACTCAGGACGTCAGGAAGAGCAAGCAGTGCTCTCAACCACTTCTGTTGTTTTGTTTTGTTTGTTTCTTTGCAGAGAAACAAAGTTTCGTTGTGTATGCATACTACATTTTAAATTCATTCTTAAATATGTGGTTATGTTGGCTGGAAATTTTAAACAAGTTAATTTCTGTGGAGTACAGGTTCTTCATCTACTGAAAAGGAGTGATGGAAAGAATATTAATAACAAAATCAGACTTGTCACAGCTACACTGCAGTACTTCCTATGTTCCAAGATTCTGAACTGACATTATCTGGTGTTTACTAAAAATAAAATTCAGATGATGGTGCATTAAAGGATAGATCAGAATAACACATCTCTATGTATAATTTTAAGAACCAGTGTTATCACAATGACATTGGTAGAGAACATAATGATAATGTCAGCCACCAAATAACCCACAACATACTCAGCAAAGCATGGAGTTCAAGGGAGAATTGCCAGTCATGGTAGATTTTTAAATCATTTCTGAATGTCCTTTTAATGAAAGAAAAACTTAATAAGCTTCTTATTAGAGTCATCTTAGTTTATTGGTTCGTAAGATTCTGGATACCACTTATTAACATAAAGAGAATTGTCATAAGAGTCACTAAACACTTCCTCCAGTTGCCCCCAAAAGGTACAACTAAATTGTAGGCAGGAAAGTCCCAGTGAATCCTTTGACACTGAGAACAATGGCATCCTCCAAGGGATAGGTATGAAGAGAGGAGGATGAGAGGGCCTGAATGATGGAGATCTCCATAACAGCACAGATGACCTTCTAACAAGCACAGCGTGGTAGCAGCAGTCATATTGTCAGCAGGTGTGCTGACTCTTGCAAAGTAGCAAATCTAATGTCCAGGGGCAGAGTTAAGAAGCAGACATAAAATGGGCCATTCCCATAGTATGAACCAATGACTGTCTTTGCTAGCATCAACAAGTTCCCCAGAAGTGTGGGAGATGACAAATAGAAACCCAGTCTTTCCCATGCGATTAGCATGAGTTTGACAGACAGCTCAGTTTGAAGTAATAATTTAGGGTAAATACGAATTTGAGATCTTAGCTGAGTGTTCAGGTCAAGGCTGATTGGGAGAGTTATCTTTCCTCCCATTAAGTTTGCTAAGAGAGCTGAGTATGTGTCCATTTAAAAGACAAACTTAAGAGTAATGAGATTTCCTATATAATAAACCAGAGATATCCACTGATAAAAACAAACTCCACAGTGGGCACATAGTGAGTTAAAGATATTGTCTTAGATGGTATTACAGCTCATGAATGGAGAGCCTGCATTTCTGTGTGGTAGTTGTAATTTGGTTTATGGAATCAGAAGGCAAATAATAAAGGCCTCCTTTGGGCCATGCTTATGAAACCAGTGACAATAAAGGAGAAAATACCACCACTCATGCTGTCTTAACTAGTCTCAATGGAGGATGCATTATTTATGTAAGTATATTTGTAGTTGGCTATCTATAACTAGGCTATTTTTCAATGAAAATCATCAATCAGGTATAGAAGGGGTTTGGTATCCCAGGAAGATCATGAGATAATCTTGAGATCTGTGATAACGTTCCAAAATTCATCTGTTTCATTATGGAAATAATTGTATCCTTAGGCTTTCTATATTAATGCTAATATTCAAGCCTGGCCCCACTTAACTCTATTATATTATCTTGGTTCTACTTTCAATGTAAAACCTAGTCATGATGCCCGTGTGTCATTTGGAAACTGGAAATGTATACCAGCGTAAGTAAGCATCATCTTCTGTCTGCCATAATTCTCTTCTCACTGCATGAATCCTCTCTAGAGAACTTTAATATTAAATACAATGAATTTCCATATATGATCTCTTAAGATCACTATCTAAGTTACAGTATGAAAGGCAGTCTAGGTAAACATGATATAGCTATTCATACTGCGATTATAGACCAGACACACACTCATCTTCCAACTCAGAGGACTGTTCTTTCTTCAGTGCTCATAAAAAAATACTGCTTTTTATCAAAATCACTTGATGTCATGAATACTGTGACTTATCTTAGTATTGTTTGTCCAATAAACACATGACATTGTGTGTCTATTCTTTGGTTTGAGGGATTTTTTTTCTCCAAAAACTGGAATATTTACAAGTGTTAAGGGAAAAAAAAACCCACCAAGCCTTTTCTTGCTTTTCTCCTGATAAGATGATGTAAGGAAAAGAAGCCAGATAATCTAAACAATAGTTAACACCTTTAGCATCTGTTGGGAAGCAAAAATGAAGACTAATGTTCTCCTAGATAGCTCATTCAATGTTTATCTTGATGACTAGAAAACAAGCAACCGAACAGCCATTGAACTGAATTACAATAAAATATACGTTTTTCAGAGGGAACAGCACAAAATCAGTTTTCATTTGGCATGCTAAGTATGCTATATTTGAACAGAATGTTACATATTCATTTCATTCATCATTTAAAGGCAGATAATCAGGAAGTCATTACGTGGCCTGCATTGGGCAGCTATTCGATTAGCGTATAATTGAGCACTCTGTAATTCAGCCAAAGCTGACAGGCTGGGAATGCATAATAGCCATCCTAGGTATTTGAAGTGTAGAGAAAATTATGGGGCAAGTGGTGGGGGCTGGTCAATACTGGCTACCAAAATAGAAGACTGTACCTAAAACAAATAAGCGTCTGTTGATTTGTGTTTCCTTCATTAAAGGAATTAAACAACTTATTCATCTCATTTTACCAACCAGCCACTTATAAAGTTTTATAATGTAGAAAATTTTCCTTGCTTCATTTGATGACTTGACATGATATTGTGGGATGTCATAGTATTGCTCTATAATGTCCCAGACAGACCCCCATATTCGGTATCATGAAGGTGACCGTCCAAATAAGCCAAAAGCCCATATGTATCCAGTTCTGGAGTTGGAATTCATATCTTAGAGTTAGGATAGCAACATGGATTATTTTGCCAATGTTTGGGACTGGTTTGTCTTTCAAAGATCCGAGAGTTTAAGGTTTATTCCCAACTTTGATGCTTCCCAAATATGGTAGAATCTTCAAGAGCTTGGGCTTAATGACAGTGTAGGAGGATGGTAGGTGGGGAAAGTATATCTAAGAAGATCTGGAACTGAAGTTTTTGTTTGGTTTTCTAGTGATCCCATATATTAAGACTTTTGCTTCACCATAAAGTTCCCTCCACACACACTACCTTGCTACACACAAGGACCAACCAACCACCCATTGCAAACTATAAAACTGTATCTCTTGATAAGGTGACAGCCACAGGGATTCCTAATACAGTAATTGAGAACTGAATGGCATGGTAACCTAGAAGGCACACTGGACAAGGTAAGTCCCACATACCCATAGAATAGTTGTGGTTGGTTGGGACAGGACATCCCACTATAAATATTGTGCACTGTCAACATAGTTACTTAAACATCACTGATTCATGGCATATGACTTCTGGTGGTCTACCTCATGTTTTCTGTCATCTTTTCTAATAGCCTTTATTCTTCTCATCCAAGTTCAAGATGAAGGTTCAGTTAAAGAGGACATCTACAAGTTTTAGAAACAAAATACAATTTTATGGGGAACTGACGTTTACCAATATTTAATATTCCTGTATTTGTTTAATATTTATGTATGTATTTCTGGTAAGATTTGGTGAAGCTAGCTGTAACTATTCAAGAGTGGGGACAGTGTCAACACTGACATTTGTATTCAGCTTCTGGAGCCGGGGCTATTATAAAAGATGTCTCTCATACAAGGTCTTTTGAAGCATCATAATCTGAAGACAAGTTGTTGAAGAAAACGATAGCATCCTTAGATACACAGGTTAGCACCCTCAGACACCCAAGTTTTTCTTGGGATTTTATAGCTTGCAGATGTGTTTACTTATCCTGAGCCTCCAACTTAATAAGACTCTCTTTCTATATATTAATACTTCTTTATGTTAAGACTTGTACCTTGTATTGTCACCCCAACATATTCTTGTACTTTATCTTAAATAATTATATACAATATTTCTAAATATTGTTGTATACATTTCAAGGTCTTAAAAGATTAATCTGTGGAATTTTCTTTGACAGGACCCACTTTGCTTCATACATTATTATTTAGCATTGTTAACACAGAAGAAATGAAAGAAAACAGGCTCAAGATGACACAATCATGTGCACCTCCCGTTTCAGACAATCTGATGCTGACTTATTACATACACAAGCATAACACTATGGTAAATAAATATGAAAAATAGAATTATTCATGTACATAATGTTCAATCTCTCATCTAAAAGAAGAAGCCTACTACATTTCTTATTGCTAACAGGTTCCATTTTTTTGGTGTGTGTGTGTGTGTGTGTGTGTGTGTGTGTGTGTGTGTGTGTGTGTTGAAAGACTGTTGATGAAAAAGTAACAAATGTGACCTCATAAAATTGAAAACCTTCTGTAGGGCAAAGGACACTGACAATAGGACAAAATGGCAACCAACCCATTGGAAAAAGATCTTTACCAATCCTACATCTGATAGAGGGTTAATATCCAATAAATACAAAGAACTCAAAAAGTTAGATTCCAGACAATCAAATAATCCTATTAAAATATGGGGACAGAGCTAAACAAAGAATTCTCAACTGAAGAATATCAAATGTTCAAGAAGCACCTAAAGAAATGTTCAACATCTTTAGTCATTGGGGAAATGCAAATCAAAATAACCCTGAGATTTCTCCTCACACCAGTCAGAATGGCTAACATTAAAAACTCATAACCCTGAGATTCCTCCTCACACCAGTCAGAATGGTTAACATCAAAAACTCAGGTGGCAGAAGATGAAAGTTAGGATTTGGAGAAAGAGGAACACTCATTCATTATTGGTGGGACTGGAAGCTGGGACAACCTCTCAGGAAATAAGTCTGGTGGTTCCTCAGAAAATTAGACATAGTACTACATGAGAACCCAGCTAAAGCACTTCTGGGCATATACCCAAAAGATGCTTTAAAGTATAACAAGGATCAAGGGAGGGGAAGGAGAGGAAGGAACAGAAACAGGAGGCCTGGAGATTTGGCAAGTGATAAGGAATCTCCTAGGAGGGGAAAAGAGGGTAGTGGTAAATCTGCCCATTATAGATGGGCAGCTTGTGTTCCTAATTACTGAGCTGTGTTTTCATTGAATGGGTTTATTTGGGTTGAAGAAGATATTGGAACAAATTGGTGATTGGGTTGAAAAGGATATCGCAACATACTATGTTCATAACAGCCTTACTGGTAATAATCAGAAGCTGGAAAGAACACAGATGTCCTTCAACAGAGGAACTGATACAGAAATTGTGGTACATTTACACAATGGAGAATACTCAGCTATTAAAAACAATGACTTCATGAAATTCCTAGACAAATGGATGGAACTAGAAACTATCATCCTGAGTGAAGTAATCCAATTACAAAAGAAGACCCATTTTATACACTCACTGATAAGTGGATATTAACCCCGAAGCTTGGAATACCCAAGATACAATCCACAGACAACATGAAGCTCAAGAAGTTGGAAGACAAAAGTGTGGATGCTTCAGTCCTTCTTAGAAAGGGACACAAAATATTCGCAGGAGGAAATGCAGAGACAAAGTGTTGAGCAGAGACTGAAAGTCCATCCATAGATGGAGCCACCGCTGGATCCATCCCATATACAGTCACCAAACCAAGACAATATTGTGGATGCCAAGAATTGCATGCTGTCAGGAGCCTGCTATAGCTGTCACCTGAGAGGATATGTCAGAGCCTTAGAAATACAGAGTCAGATGCTCTCAACCAACCACTGGACTGAAAAGGGGGCCCCAATGGAGGGGTGAATAAAAAAAAGACTGAAGGAGCTGAAGGGGTTTTCCACCCTGTAAGAAGAACACCAATGTAAACCAACCTGACACCCTAGAGCTCCCAGAGACAAAACTACCAATCAAAGAGTGCACAAGGAGGAACCCATGGCTCCAGCCTCATATGTAGCAAAGGATGGCCTCATAGGGCATCCAGGAGAAGAAAGGCCCTTGGCCCTGTGAAGCTCAATGCCCCAGTATGGGGAAATGCCAGGGCAGGTAGATGGTAGGGGAACACTCTCATAAAGGCAGGCGTATGGGAGAAGGGATGGGGGATTTCAGATGGGAAACAGGGAAAAGGGATAGCATTTAAAATGTAAATAAAGAAAATTTCCAATTTAAAAAAGAATTAGAGGGAGAAAAAAGGACTGTTGAAAGGGAAATAGTTACCTACACTCAAGAAAATCTTGGAGGTAATCATGTATGGAGAGTGTCCTAGTCAGGTTTCTATTCCTGCACAAACATCATGACCAAGAAGCAAGTTGGGAAGGAAAGGGTTTATTCAGCTCACACTTCCATATCTCTGTTCATCACTAGAGGAAGTCAGGACTGGAACTCAAGCAGGTCAGGAAGCAGGAGCTGATGCAGAAGCTATGGAGGGATGTTACTTACTGACTTGCTTCCCCTGGCTTGCTCAGCTTGCTTTCTTATAGAAGCCAGGTCTACCAACCCAGGGATGGCACCACCCACAATGGGCTGGGCCAGGGATGGCTCCACCCACAATGGGCTGGGCCCTCCCCCCTTGATCACTAGTTGAGAAAATGCCTTACAGATGGATCTCACGGAGGCATTTCCTCAAGTGAGGTTCCTTTCTCTGTGATAACTCCAGCATGTGTCAAGTTGACACAAAACTAGCCAGTCCAGAGAGGAAGATCCTGTGGTTTGTTTTATTGGTAAGAGAGGATGGGAGTGTGTGAGATCAGAGAGAGTCAGGATGCAGTGGGGGCATCAAGAACAAGTAGTGAGCCATTACCAGCAGGGGCCACAGGAATCACACCTTCCTCATCTGGAAAAAGCTATCTGTGGCGAGCTGGGTATTCAGTGCAAAGTGCATAATTTTCAAAACAAGAAAACTTCAGGTCGGTGAGGCAAAGAGCACACCCAATAAATTATTAGTAAAAAAAGAATTCTAAATTTACACCAGAACCAAAGAATCGAAGCTACCTCAGAAACATGTTAGCAAAATAAGACATCTCCAATGTTTAATTCTTTGCTCTTTGTCTCCATTTGAAGACCTTTTATATCAATAAATACTTCCACATGGAGTAGGAGAAAGGATTTACCCTTCATCAAATATATTATTCTTATTCTTTTAATGGGATAAGTGGTCTAATCATCAAATGAACAGTGTACCTGGTAACTTTTTATGCCCATGGGTATTTTGATTATAAAAATAAGCTACGATGTTCATGGAAAAGCCAAAGAATAGGCAGTGTGATTGGTAAAATTTAAATCAAAAGTGAGACCTTATATTGCACGGTTATAAACTATGAATATAGTTGCCACAATGAACCAGTTGCTTTAAGTATGTACATTTATTTCCCTCACATTTCCGAAATGTTGTCATTTTTTTCAGCAACAGACTGTAGAGAAGAAGTTGGTGTGACACCTTAAAACATCTCCTGTGTGTTAGAGTGGTATGCCAGTAAGTGGGGGAAGTAGTGATGTTAGAACATGTGCCCGATCTGGTCATTTGACTCCTGTACTATTTTCCATCTATGGGATTTGGTACAGGGAGGGGAATGGCCAGAGTTTTAGATGCTTTACTATTTAACTAATTACTCATCTTTGACTATTGAGAAAATATAAATGGTGTTTGATTCTTCATTTGTCTCTGTTCTACCTACAGCTTTCTGCAGTTAATAATGTCTGACTGATAATAGGTAACTTACATCTTTTAAAAAATAACTTTATAATGCTCATGAAGAATATTTTTGTCATTATTATACTTAAAAGTTTAAAAATATTTCATGACATTACACAATTAACAGCCAGAAGCCTAGGTTTTGCTCATATAGTTTGTTATGGGTGATTAATGAAGGAGTAAGTTTTGGTCCTGGGACAGGAAATCTCAGGGTTAAGTATCAAAACAAATATAAAATAATTACTATGTAGAGAAATAGAGAATATTAACTGCTTAGTTGGTGATATGGAAAAAATAATGCACCAAAAACTATGTAAAAATTATATCCCTGATTTCAGGTATATATTATAGACTCACCAACTAATATATTGAAACATTACTCTTTGGTATTTGAGAATATAACCTTATTTAAAAACACAACCAAATCAAACTCAGGTAATGAGAGTTCATTGAATCTGAATATTGATGTGCTAATAAAACAAAGAAATGTGGATAGCAAGACACCTTTTTAAGAATATTCTTGACAAAACAAAGAATGCCCTAAAAACATATTAGGAAAGGTCTGGTCAGCAATTAGAGAGACCTGTTCATATCTAAACAGAGCTGTATAGTTGTGTTCAAAACCAAAAGCTCCAAGAATCAAAGAAAGAGGATGTCTTCATTGAACCATCAAAGAGAACATGGTCCAGTTACCATTTTCATTCTGGTTTCCAATCTCCAAACCTTGATCAAAAATTCAATTTCACTATTTCCATGTTACATTTTGTTTTACATGTACTTTATGCCTATTGTAACTAGTAAGATTTGAATGCACACTATCAAACCTTAAAAAAAAATCAAGTACTTACAAAATATATTCATATAATTTTATGCCAAAATGCCTTGAAAAACTCTGTTCATGTATCTCTGTTTTTTTAAATAAAGTTGTAAAAAAATATTCAAATCCACAGCTTTATGCAATTCAATCTCTGGAATGATACCAGAAAAATACAGATGAACTAACTTGGTGGGTTTTGAGAAAAATAAAATCCCACAAATTATAAGTAGAATAATGTATAATATATATTACTCTGTATTATATCATTATATACTTATAGTTATGTATATATAGTTATATCTTCATAATTATATTATGTATTATATGATTAATATTTAACTAACAATGATGTATTATATAGACATATTATATGCACATATTATATATGCATATATAGGTGCATATAATGCAATATAATACATATTATATAAATTATTCTCTATATATTTATGTTTGGTTCTGGGACAAGGACAATTCAGGTTTAATTATCAAAACAAATATTAGAAAAATACTATGTAGAAAAATACAGAATGTTCTCTGCCTGGTCGCTAATATGGTAAAATGGTATGCCAAAGAGTATGGAAAAATTATATCCCTGGCTTTTTAAGTATTTATTATACATTCAATTCATTCAAAATCAAATCCTGTATTGAAGCATCATTTCCCAGTACTTGGGAATATAGTCTTATTTGAAGTGTGTGTGTGTGCATGTGCGTGTGTGTGTGTTTATGTGTCACTTTTGCACAACTTCTTTGGATATTCTGTGGAGCACAGTTTCTTCTTCTGACACTATGAAAAATATTATCTTCCTTCATATTCATGTAATATAGACATTTCTTACAAGAATTTTGTCTGTTCTATACTAAATACACACACACACACACACCCACACCCACACACACACACACACACACACACACACACACACACACACACACGGTAAATGGTCTGTAATTTTATTTTTTTGCTTCAATTGAAATCATTAGTTTTCTTTCTTCCCATATTAATTACAGATTTAAAGTCAGGGCATGTGCTCTGTAATTATAAAATATAAATGTAAATTTTGCAATTTTATAGAAAATAGGCAATTCTTTTGCACATAGTAGGTGCCTGATGATGTAAGAGTTGATAGAGACTATCATATTGGAACAAGATCATACCCTATAGCCACACACACTTAAATATTCTTGAGTCAGCTCCATATTCTATTATAATAGACTAGCTTGGTGCTGTTTTTTTTTTTTTTTTTTTTTTTTTTTTTTTTTTTTTTTTTGAAAAGACCGACATTTTAATTAGCTTTGATTAACAGTGCAAAGAGCTGAAGGAAAACAGGATCCATTTCTTTCTGTTTTTTTTTTTTTTTTTAAGTCAATATGCAGGGATTTACATTCACTAGTCTAACCTCCAGGAGGATTGGGCCCCAAGCAATTTATTCATTTGCAGCCATAATAAATGACTCAGGGGAATGAACTGGTGAAAGTCTGTCATTTCAAGAGTTGCAGAGATTGGCTACAATAGGAAAATGAATTCCACAATGCCAACTAGAGTATGTATAATGAATCCATTGCTTCAGTTACTACAAGAACAAAATGCCAAAGGTTTAGTTCTCACAGATAAAACTCTCTGGTAATATTCTATGGAAAGCAAAAATGTTGGGATGACTAAATCCAATAGTAGTTTTATGTGTAAAACTGTGCAGGTTGATCTCAAACCTGAAGCAGCTAGACAAAGCCAGCACAGCTGCTAAAGATTCTTTGTCATGCTAGAAAAATTTGCTCTCTCCTGGGTCACACTTGCCCACTGCACAATCCTTTCTGTCTCTAGGACTAGAGGCCTGAACACTCTGTTCCCAGAACCCATAGCAATTTGTTTCCTTCCTTTAGGGAAACTACAACAGGCATGCCAGTTGGGAGAGATTGAGGGATGATAGCAAAAGCGTCTATTTTCTTCTTTCATAATTAGTTCCGTATCCCTCATAGCAATAGATGAATTAATCAAAGACTGTGACCACGGGTAAGAGAATACAAAGCCCATGCAGCAGTGTCATAGCATGCAGGCTTCATTAAACACATGCATGTAGCTTTGACAACAAAAAGTGAGTCTTTACCAATCAACAGCAATTACCAGCTCCAGGGATCCATCTAGATATGGGGAAGCTTTACACACAGAAAATAATAAATGTACACTATTTCCTTTCCCAAAGCTTTTCTTTGTTCCTTCCTTCTTTCCTTTCTTCCTTACTCCCTCTTTTCTTTCCTGCCTTCATTTCTTCCTCCCTCCCTCCCTTCACCTTTTAGAGGCTAAGTCTCAGGGTGACCATCAGCTCAAAGTGCAAGCAGAGAGTTTCTGTTGTGGGTCCTCAAGAGGATTTCATCTTAGAGCTGACTTCCTGAAAAATCTTACCACAAGTATAAACTGCTGTGTTGTAGAATTACAGTATAAGTTCACTTGCAGCTTCAGCATGTCTCCTCTGGAAATAACTCTTGATCGACTGGGAATGCAGTTATAAATATTACAGGGAAGATCTCTGCATAATAAGGGTTAATGAAATTAATCCACATCCCTCTGAAACTTTTCTCAGAAGAATCGACATTGTACTCTAAGGAACAATGGAAAAGCAAACCAAAAACCTACAATGAGCCCAATAAGATGATGGTAACTTAGCAAGGAACTTGAGGCATTTCATGACATAAACTTATCTCTACTCTCTACCTTGTAAAAACTATAGACCCAGCTCTCTTCAGTCTGTGGATTAAGCAAAGTTGAGCCTACAAGAAGGGCCTTCTACATTAAAAAATGTAGGTGGTACATAAACTTAACTTGGTAGGTCAAGTATTGTATATAAGAAGAGATTCTTTTTTAAAAAACTTTATCTTAAAAAAACAAAGATAAAAGAAAAAATTTAAAATATTTTTGCACAAATGTATACAAATACAATTGTGTCAGTGCTTGGCTTTTTTTTTTTTTTTCTTTTTAAGGTTTGATACTCTGCATTAAGATCTTACTAGTTACAATGAGCAAAAAGTACATGTAAAACAGGATGTAACCCGGAATTAGTCAACGTTTTCTTGGTGTGTAAGGATTGAGCATGACTTTTTGTTGTTGTTGTTGTTTTCTTTTTTTTCTTGAACTTCACACAGTCTGTGAGTTGTTTCTGGGGCAGTCCTAGCCTCTGGGGTTAGCATCCCACTATCAGTGACTGCATATTATGTCTGTTCTTTTGTGACTGGGTTATCTCACTCAGGATGATATTCTCTAGATGCAACCATTTTCTTAAGAATTTGGTTAAGTCATTGTACTCCATTGTGTAAATGTACCACAATTTTCGTATCCATTCATCTACTGAACTACAACTGGGTTCTTTCCAGCTTCTGGCTATTATAAATAGAGCTGCTATGAACATTGTGGTGCATGTGTCTTTGTTGTATATTGGAGTGTCTCTGGGGTATATGTCCAGAAGTGGAATAGCTGGGTCTTCAGGTAGTACTATGTCCAATTTTCTGAGGAATCACCAGACTGATTTCCAGAGTGGTTGTATTAGCTTGCAACCCCACCAACAGTGGAGAAGTGTTCCTCTTTCTCCACAACCTTGCCAGCATCTGCTGTCATCTGAGTTTTGGATCTTCTCCAATCTGACTGGTGTGAGGTGGAATCTCAGGATTGTTTTGATTTGCATTTCCCTGATGGCTAAGGATGTGGAGCACTTCCTTAGATGTTTCTTAGCCATTTGATATTCCTCAATTGAGAACGTTTTGTTTAGCTCTATACCCAATTTTTTAATAGGGTTGTTTGATTCTCTGGTGTCTAGCTTTTTGAGTTCTTTGTATATCTTGGATATTAAGCCTCTATCTGATGTGGAGTTGGTAAAGATCTTTTCCCATTCTGTTGGCTGCCTTTTTGTTTTCTTGACAATGTCCTTAACCTTACAGAAACTTTGCAATCTCATTAAGTCCCATTTATTAATCTTTGACCTTAGAGCTTGAGCCATTGGTGTTTTGTTCAGAAAATTTTCTCCTGTGCCTATGTGTTCTAAGGTTTTCCCTACTTTCTCATCTAATAGTTTCAGTGTATCTGGTTTAATGTGGAGATCTTTGATCCACTTACACTTGAGCTATGTACAAGGAGATAAGAAAGGGTCTATTTTCATTCTTTTGCATGCTGAGTGCCAGTTGGACTAGCACCATTTGTTGAATAGGCTGTCCTTTTTCCATTGAATGTTTACAGTTTCTTTGTCAAAAATCAGGTGACCATATATGTGAGGGCTCATTTCTGAATCTTCTATTGTATTCCATTGATCCACATGCCTATTTCTGTACCAGTACCATGTAGTTTTCAGCACAATTGCCTTGTAATATAGCTTGAGGTCAGGGATAGTGATTCCTGCAGATGTTTTCTTGTTGTTGAGGATGGATTTCGCTATTCTAGGTCTTTTGTTATTCCAGATGAAATTGCACATTGATCTTTCCAACTCAATGAAGAACTGGGTTGGAATTTTGATGGGGATTGCATTGAATCTATAGATTGCTTTTGGTAGGATGGCCATTTTTAAGATGTTTATCCTTCCAATCCATGAGCATGGGAAATCTTTCCATTTTCTGAGATCTTCCTCGATTTCCTTCTTTAGAGGTTTGAAGTTCTTGTCATACAGGTCCTTCACTTGCTTAGTTAAAGTCACACCAAGGTATTTCATAGTTTTTGTGACTATTGTGAAGGGTATCTTTTCCCTAATTTCTTTCTCGACGTGTTTTTCCTTTGAATATAGGAAGGCTACGGATTTGTTTGAGTAAATTTTATATCCAGCCACTTTGCTGAACTTGTTTATCAGCTGTAGGAGTTATCTGGTGGAATTTGTGGGGTCACTTAAGTACACTATCATGTCATCTGCAAAGAGTGATGTTTTTACTTCTTCCTTTCAGATTTGTATCCCCCTGATCTCCTTTTGCTGTCTAATTGCTCCAGCCAGAACTTCCAGTACTATGTTGAATAGGTAGGGGGAGATTGGGCAGCCTTGTAGAGTCCTTGATTTTAGTGGGATTACTTCAAGTTCCCCACTGTTAAATTTGATGTTGGCTGTTAGTTTGCTGTATATTGCTTTTATTATGTTTAGGTATGGACCTTGGATTCCTGTTTATTCCAGGACTTTTAACATGAAGAGATGTTGAATTTTGTCAAATGCTTATAAGAAGAGATTCTAATGTTGTTAAATACAAATATATCTAGAAATCCTCGGATAAATTGCCCTCAGGGTGTTACATAGGTTAGATGTAAGTAGCTCTAACAATGTGTCTGATTAGGTAGCAGAAATGACTCAGTAGCTGTATGTGACAAGTGATCCCACAGCTACACTTGGGATGACATTTAACAATTCAAGGATGGATAATTTTTTCTTTCATTTGCGGTAGACATGTACATCAAATTTTATCTGATATTCAAAGTGCAAAACCCTAAGCAAGGAATCCCTTCTTCAGAAAGGCCATTCTAAAAGACATGTACAGAGTTTGGGGTTGGACAACTGGTGGAGTGGAAATCTAGGTGTGTGGTATTTTACTTCAGAGTTCCATACAATAATCCACACATGGAACAGCACTCTTTAAGAAGAGGTCATGGAGTTGAGAAACTACGAATACAGGGTGGGCAGAGCATAGGAGGAGCTGGGTCTGGAAGAATGTGTATAGTAATAGATGGAAGATGAAACACTCATGTATAAAAATCCCCCAAATAATTCAATGTTAACAAAAGAAAAGATAAACTAAGCTTCCCCGGTGAGAAATCTTTAAAATAATTTCTTAAAAGATTTTCAAAATTTTTTAAAACAAAATAGAGAAGACATGAAAGCTGCACGGTGTTCATCAAATGTTACTAATCTGCTTCCCTGCCCTTTATAGTATCTAGAATGTTCTTTAGTCATTGTGGCATTACAAGACTGCTCAGCTGAGAACCGAGGGTTCACCCAGCACTTTTCAGTGGTCAGTCACTGGCTGAGGATGGAAATCCTGCCAGTGAAGGGAAGTCCCTGACTTAGGAAGATGATCACAATGAACATCACACATTTGGTCTAAAAATGTCTCCAACCTGAAAGAAGTGCAATTTGTATCCCCTTCTGTTCAGAATAACAGTGCTGAAAGTACATCTGTGTAGAAGAGGCTCTGTTCCCCTTGGCACAATATTGGTAATATAATAACTCAATAATTGACATCAGTATCCCAAGGAAGTAAGAATTGTTTATAGGCCAGGATGCCTGCATGCTCAAATATATATGGGTCCACACAGATGAATGCCAAACTATAAGGATAACTATCTTTCAATGTTAATATTTTTATTTATTTAGTTCTAACCATATAAGGACATACCTCTCTGTTTACAGTAGTCAACACAGTTAATATCTTAGTGGGTAGTATTTGCTTTTGATCATGTGTGTGGACAAAGCAATGTAGCCAGTTTTATAGTATTAATATTTGTCAAAGGAAATAAGCTGGTTTTATCATTGAGGAAGCATAATGTAAAACAGAAGAAATTATGTAGATGTGAGCCTCAGATAGAAACATTGTGTAGTTTGGGAGTAAAACTTAAACCTAATCATATATACAAATTGTATTTATAAAACATATATGCATTATTTAACTTCTTGTTAGGGTTCATCTAACAATTGAAGTAGTTCAACAGTAATGAGATGTATTAAATTTATACATGTACTTTGAGTATCTGATTTTGTTTAATGAAAATTTTACATGAGATTAAACAATAATCAAAGGATTCCTTCAAGGTAATCACTTGAATTTGTTAAACTTATAAATAAAATAATAACTTTCATAAGCTGAATTAAAAAACCTCAAGAATGAAAAGGGTTTGTAAATCTGTTACTAGTACATTGTATAATAATTCAAATAAAGATAATCCTGAAATGTATATTTCTGTACTCCCAAATCACTGAGATATACAAAAAACAATTAATTGATGACCAGTACATTGTGGGGCTAAGTGTATAATGATTAGTATTTCCATATTATAAAGTTGTTATAAACAAGCTAAATATGTCAATTAGTTCTCCAGTAGACATTAAAACTCTTTTCAGTTGTATTTAAATTACATAAAAATGGTGGCTAATGTATTAGCATGAAACTTGGGCTTTCCAAGGTTAATGTTGGCCCATAAGCCACCCCTTTGTGCTTTATGTAAAACGTCTCACGTAAAATAACTCCACTTGAAGAGGAATTGAACACTGACTCCTCAAATTCCAGACTTGAAAAAGAGCCCGGGACCTCATCAGTTCTAATCCCTTCATTTTGTAACAAGGGAGGCAAACCTGAGAGATGTGAAATACCTCTGGGCACATTTCCCCACCGTGAAAGAAGCAAAGGCTCCTGACAGCTCTCTGACTTTTTATCTCTAATTGATAGAGCTTCCCACATCAGGTCTCTCAACACTGACCCTTGAGCCAGGTCACCATTTTAACCTCCAATTTGGTAAGGGGAATCAGGAGCTGAATGCCACATTATGCAGCGGTATCGTCATTATCAGAACGAACCCAGCTGAGATCCCGGAGTTCCACGCTTTCATAGGGCTCCGTTGCTTTCATTTCTCAACCTGGCACCTTCTGTTGCCACTAAGTATTCACTTGGAGTTCTTTTAAAAGGAAAGTTTCACAGGCTTCCCATGCCCTCTACTCTCTCAGAGAAGGAGTGACATTTGAGAATTCTGACAGTAAGACATCACTGACTTCAATCACGGAGCGCAAAAAAATGAATATTTTCCACATGCAACTTTGAAGGTTGGCACTCTTACAGCGCAGCCTTTCCGTTTTCGTGGAGAAGGACTGCAGGGGATTGGATTGTAGGTCAAACAACACAATAGAGAGTGATTCATAGTCAGTGCTCTATGTAAAAGAGAGGAAGAAGAGGCCCCGGCTGAACCAAGCCAACCCCACTCCAATGGTAGGAAGAAACAAATGATCCCGAGATATTTAGCACCTCCGGGTGCTTTCTGTCCAGTGCTGTGTAGCCAAATTCTGCTCTCTTGTGGCCATCAATGTTGTTCCCATGGTTTCTCTCTCATGTTTCCACTGACCAGTGAATTCTGTACACCTAGTTCCACTATGAATATATGTTTATTTACATAGGCCTTTTAACACAAGCTTTCTACAGTAACATAGCATATAATTCTACATAGGAAAATGAGGAATTAGAAATCAGAATGCAGCTGTTTGAGAAAATTAATGAGAAAATAAAGAATTGATAAATGGCTAACTTTTTTTTCTTCTTGATTAATTCACAAGAGGAAGCTTTTTTTCTTGAGAAATGTTCAGTACAATAAGTCTCCATTAAGGTTGTAGAAACAAGGATGACTAAGTTTTGAGACACCTCAGCCTCCTCTACACTAGGTAGCTTGTCTTGTGGTTTCTTTGTTCAGAAGCTAGTAACTCCTTCAGGCTTTGCAGATTCCTTCTCTCTCACCAAGATGGCTCCTGCTTCTCATGCTCCAAGTTCACTTTCAAAGATGAGAGTACCCTTTCTACCATCTGCCTCTGTCCTTAACAAGAAATTTGTTTGACATGTATATTTCTAGAGATACGACCCCTCCCCCACTTTACTTTCACCTTCCTGTTTGAATAAAAATTTGGCTATATATCAGATTTTGTTTGACTACATTTCTCATGGCTTTCTCTTCCTGATGATGCTGCCTGTTTGCTGGCCGCCTACTCCAGAAGTTACCACCCTCAGACATCCTTACAAACCCCATATAAAATGGATCTTTGCTCCTTACTTACCTTCACCTCCTTGGCAGATGGTTTACAGATGGTTTCTTTACCACCTTTTCTTAACAGATAGACAATGTTATGGTAATATGTTTATTCTGTCTATCCCTCCAGGTGAATGTTTTCAATATAATGTTTTCTTATCGGTTCTTTGGGACTTTCAAACCATGCACTCTGTCAACACTCAGTTCCCAGCACTCCAGGTCTCTGCTCTACCCTGTGACTATGCTGGTGGCTGGAATCCACTGTAGAATGCTTCTTCTCATCTTCTCATGGTCTTTCTTTGCATCTAAGGTTCTAATGCCATGCATTTTAACCCTCGGATGGTTTTCACGAGTGTCTGTGATGACTTGGATTGTAAGGAAGTGTGAATGTGGCAAATGTCACCTCCACTTGTCCAGCATGTGACCCAAGTTGAAGAAAGAAACTTTTAAAAAATTAAAATGAAGTCTTAAGGACAGGTCGAGTCAAATGACCGGTTCCCTTAGGACATTTCGGTGTGGTTCCATAGAGAACACCAGGAAGGTCCTGTAGGGAGGAGTTACTTCTAAACTGAGACAGAGAAACAATCCTCCCAACACCTCACTTGCTGATTTCTAGCCTCCCATTTTGGAGAGACAAAGGAACCATGCTGTTGTTTAAGTTGCCTGTGCAGTACAATGCTGAGTTATATTAGGCAACTGTGACAATGCCTTTTGTGTGTTTCAGTCTGGTCTTTTCTACTGACCTATCTGTTAACCTTTATTTGTCTAGTCTTTTACTATTAATGTATGCCAGAAGCCCCTTAGGTTTGGTTGTTTTCTATTCTTTTCCTAACCTCTCAATTCTCTTCTTCATTACATTAGTGGCCACCTTGTTACACATTCTCCCTTACCAAATGTACATTAGTGCCCACTGCTGTCCACCAGTCTGCAAATCCTTCTATGGCGATAACTTACTAGATTCTTTTAAATAATAACTTAAGGTACTATAAAGCTCTGTGTGGTTATCAAAAGCTATATGGGCCTTTTCTGGATATTTTCCTATTGAAGGTTTGTTTCTTTTCTTTTCTTCTCTTTTCTTTTTTCTTTTTTTTTTTTTTTTTTGACAAAACCTTACTTACAACTTTTTTTCAATTTTTTACTTCTACCATAATTTTTCATATGATGTTTATGGTATACATACAGATAGGAGAGATATAAGTTAATAAGTACTTGGGATATAGCCCAGGGATATAGCAAGTTCATGGTGATGAGTCCCATACCCAGCATAGCATACATACACTTCTATTTCTTATATTTAAGTAAATGATATTTTCCTATAAACATCATATGCCACATCGTTAATGCCATAATGAAAGGCCCAAATTCAGTCTCATCTCTAGCATATTTAATTCTAGCATTTGTTACTGTCTTAAGTGTATTTCAGTACTTTTGATGATAAGTAGCAGCTGATACTCATCTTTCTTACATTTCCACTCCCACTTTTCTATACCTAAGAAGAGCTTTGTCTCTTTGTGGAACCTAGACCATATGCTTGCAGGGTATCTGAGTGACCGCAATGGCTCCTCTCAGGTTCTATATAAGCACTCATCTTGGGAATCCTCGGGGTCACATACTCACTGAGAAGCAGAAGGGTCAAAGCCATTTTCTTCTTAGCATCCACACACCTTGGCCGGCCTCTCAGATTTTCAGTAAGTTATTGTCTAAGAAGGACTGTGCTTGTCAAGGGATACCTGCCTGTGAGTTCTCTCTCTTCAGAAATAAGTGAATTTCAACCACTCTGTAGAGAAAACTCTTGTGTGGGCTCCGAACATCTGCATTACATGAACCAGTGGTTCATCTTGATAAGAGTAATCGTTTGTGTATGATCATATCTTGAATCTATCTTTTACTATCAATATAAAGTATCTACCTCTGTTTTCTACTAATTGGTGGAAGATTAAACTTCATTCTAATAAAATAATTTACCCATATTTGATGGCTGAGAGAAGAGTGCAAAAGTGCCAAAACACGAAGCACATATGACAAAGGCCAGAAACTTTATCTTGGTTGTGTTATTGGATATAAGTAGGTGATTTTTTTTTTTCAGATGAGTAGATGTTGTAGATATCCACTGAATTTGACAGCTGTGTGTTCCATCCCTCATTCTGAAGAACATTCTCTGCTTCTATTTGGGGAACTGTCTCTCACCTAATCCAATTATTTTATTCTTTCCCAACTGTTTATGCAGACCTAGATGGGGATTCTCAGCCTAAGGAGGCATTATACCCCCTATCCCAGTTAAACGTGCAGTTATGAGACACACCCCAGACTAAATGGTGAACTTGGGAGTTTGCATATGCTGAAGAGACTAGGAAATCAGTCAAATCCCTTTACATAGGGAGGAAGGCCCATGGAGGCCAGTCAAGAGTCATGACCTGAAGAACAGGCTCAAGTCCCGTTCTCCTTGTTTCAAAGGACTTTTCTGTTTCAATTTGTTAAAGTTGGATATTATCTTAAAATCTTTTACACTCCTAGGACATTTTACTTTGTCGGAAATAAAGTATGTAAGTTGTAGTCAATCTATGGTAAGTGTCAATCCACCTCATGACAAGTTTCTAAAAAAAAATTTGTTCAACTTATTATTTTAAACCAATGTAAAAAGGATGAAAATAATCACATGAAGAAATTTATTTTACTGTTCTATGAACCACTTAATATAATCATGCTTTTGAAAGATCCTCAATACTTTCTGATTACCCTTATGTTATGGATGAGAAAATCATGACACAAAAGGACATAATGACATTCTTTCAGCTATATAAATTATGCCAAATATTAGAGCATGTATTTGAGATTTTAGATCGGTAAATTTTGATAACTTTACTCTTAATATTTTTGAAGTTAGTCCAGAAAGTGATAGATTTCATCATATTATTAGATTTCATCATATATTTACATACACACATATGCAGGCACACACAGACATGCAGACACAGACACATATCACACAAACACACACACACACACACACACACACATATATATATATATGTATATGAAATTCCAATGGAACTTAATATCACCTCTACCTACACCACTTAAAATGCAAGGTAAGATTACAAAGCCATTGAGACTTACTGATTTAAATTTCAGTGGGGCCAAGTTTTCATATGGTAAAAAGGACTAAAAGATGAGGCCATTGATAAAATAAAATACTGTTCTATTTGTTCATTCTTTACCAACATTCCTGATGTTTTCTGTGATCTAAACACTATCATTATAAATTGCTTATTCTCAATTGAAAAATAATCCATCATGACGATAAAAGAATAAATAAAATAGTCAATATAATCAAATGATACTTCATGAGTCAGTGTGTGAAAATACCTCACAGATTAAATTATAGGGTTCTTCCAAACTAATCTTGAGAGATCTTTTGAACTGGAGGTGCTATCAGGCCTAGAGCTACATACCATTTTCATAGTCACTGTTTCTGAGTCTCTCCTTCACTGCCATGTGCTATCGTTGACACTCAGTGAGTATTCTGGAGATAAATGTATAGATGAGAGGTACTCCAGACTTTACACAGATTCCAAACAGAGCAGGGTTCCTTATTGCCAGCATGATTAAGGAGGGCTCGTTGCAGCAGACAGCATTCCACCTGGGCCTGCAAGGCTAGCCAGGATTTGAATGAGATTGGGTCTGAGTCAGGGGAGCTGCATCAACAAGAGCACACAGGTACCAAAATATGCGGCACGTGGGAAGAATGTCAAACAGCTCTGTTTCATTGAGGCAGTTGATATATGAAGGTGAGTCGTGGAAAATGAGGTTGGAAAGGAGGTTTGGGACCAGAGGGCCTTTTATTTCAATCTAAGAAGTTTTACTTTTATTTTGTAGACAATAGGGAGTCAGTGAAGGATGGTGCCCTGGAGAATGAGCAGAGCCAGGGAACAGGATGATTAATCTGGGCAGTGTCTGCCGACTGGATTAGAATGTGGAGAGATTGGAGCTAAGGAGACAACTTCACTATAAATTGCCGGTGAATAACAATGAAATCTAAAAGCAGGGTAAAGGAGGCAGTACCGGAGGTAAGCTGACATACAGTACATTTTCTTACTGTTGACTATGAAAATAGACCCAGCAATCATTTGCCTCCGTATTCACTACTGCACAGGGACACCAGCATATTATTTTATCTCCAAGAGGCAAATCCCATTAAGTCCCTCACCCTGTCCCTACTTTGTGCATATAGCTTACCGTATCCAGCAAGTGAGCCACTATTTAAATCTAAATATCCTGACTATTCATATCTTGGGTCCTGGACATTGGGCCTAGAACCTTATACACGCTAAAGTACAGTAAAGTAACTTCTCTCAATATAGGGGGTAAATGGGGAAAAGAACATTTTTCTATGGCCATGGCAAAGAGGAGAGAAAACCAGATAGGAGAGTTGAGGACCAATAGGATGAATGAGAGCCCGCAAAGACAAATGATGTCATGGATTCTATGGTGTCCCATAAAACCAGGTCAGAGTCTTAATTCCCAGTAACTCAGAGTGTGACACAAAAATAAGGTCTCTACAGATCTGTCAAGGTCAAGAAAAGGTGACATCCAAGAACCATAATCCAGTAGAGCAGGTGTTATCATAAAAGGGGACTTTAGATAAGAGCACAGAAAGGGAAGGAGTTTTAAAGACACTGAGCATCCATGACATGATGAGGCATCTTTAAGCCAAAGAACTCTACAGATTTACAGCACATACCAAGATAGGAAGAGCAAGAAGCACTTGCCCTTAGAGCCTCCAGAGTTCCTAGGTCATCGTCAGCACTGCAGTTGATCCTTCTAGCCTTCAAATTTGAAGGCAACAAAAGGTTATTTTGAGCCACCTGCTTTTAGTCCTTCTATGGGAGTGACAAAAAAAAAAATGATTATCAAAGACATTGCGAGAGGCTTTTATGTACATGCACACGTTCACATATGCACAGATATATATGTAAACGTGTTTATAGAAATATATGCATGTGTGTGTGTGTGTGTGTGTGTGTGTGTGTGTGTGTGTGCATGAACATTATCAGAGAACAAATGCAGAAGGATGAGAATGGACAACAGCAACTTCCTTTACTAAGTTTGTAAATGGGCCCCTGATTGAATTTCCAGAAAGCCCATAAAATCTGGATGCAATGACATATATCTGTAACACAGGTGTTAAGAAGCCAGGTCCAATATAGGTAGATCACCAGACCCTATCCAGTTAGGTCCATCAGTCAGCTCCAGTTCCTGTGAGAGATCCTACCCAGAAATTAAAGCCAGGCTGGTGGAGTGGTTCAGCTCGTAAAAGAAACTGACAGGAAGACCTACAACCTGAGTTCAGAGTCAAGGGCCAAGATGGCAGAAGAAGAGGATCAACTTTTGATCTTTCCCTCTCCACGTGCACACCATAGGTACAGTTGTGTGGACATGTGCAATAAATACTTTTAAAGGACAGAATGTCTAAGAAACACACCCAGATTGGCCTCTGGTCTCCACCTGTATGCTGGCAAGAACTCACTTGCATTTGTGAAACACATACACAAATATACACAACACACACACACATAATACACAGACACACAAAACTAACAATTTTGTTTAAAAACTATGTGCTGACCAATTATGGATCTTAGTACCTTAGTGTAATTGATATAAGTATTAGTACCAGAAAGTTGTATTAAGTATGAAAACTACTAAGCTATAGTATGGATGAGATGGCTGAGGCTTCCTTGTTAATTACTAGGGTAGCAATGAAAAATATTTTCTGTAGTCCATACATATACACCCTTCATATTAGCAAACGAATGTGTCCTGAAAGGCAACCAAAAAGAGAAGTCTTCAGAAGTTTCAGGAACAAAGGGAATGTTTTCTTTAAGAATGCTATAGAGGTGGGCTGGAGAGATGGCTCAGTGATTAAGAGCACTAACTGCTTCTTCAGAGGTCCTGAGTTCAAGTCCCAGCAACCACATGGTGGCTCACAACTGTCTGTAATGAGACCTGATGCCCTCTTCTGGTGTGTCTGAAGAAAGCCACAGTGTGTTTTATAATAAATAAAACTTTTAAAAATATATATAAATTTGTACACCTACTCTGGAAATCAATTTGGTAGTTTCACAGTGGGAATAATCCTACCTCAAGACACAGCAACAGCAGACCTGGGTATATAACCAAAACATGCTCAACCACACCACAAAGAAAATTGTTCACCTATGTTCATCCTGCTGTATTTTTTATTAGATATTTTGTATTTACATTTGAGATGTTATCCCTTTCCCCTGCCCTGTCCCATCCTTTCTCCCCCTCCATTTGCCTTCACCAAAGTTCACTTCCTCCTAATCACCCTCTCCACCCCATTGTCTTGGTATTCCCATACATTGGGAAAACATGCCCCCCTTGGACCAAAGGTCTCTTCTCACATTGATGCCAGCCATTGTTATCTTTTGCTACATATGCAACTGAAACCATAGATCTCTCAATGTGTGCACAAAGGTTGGTGTTTTAGTCCATGGGCGTTTTGGAGGGTTTGGTTGGTTGATAATGTTATCTTCCCATGAGGTTGCAACCCCTTTTAGCTCCTTAGGTCCTTTCTTTAGCTCCTTCATTGGGGTCCCAAAGTTTAGTCCAATGGTTAGCTGCAAACATGCTCAGCTTTATATGACTCTAGCCTAGTCCTTGAGGAGGCATCTCTGTCTCTTTCCTGCCAGTAAGTACTTCTTGGGATCAGCTATAGTGCTTGGATTTGGTGACTACATATGTGGTGGATCCCCAGGAGAGGTGGCTTCTGAGTGATATTTTCTTCAATCCCTGTTCTGCTATTTGACCTTGTATTTTCTCCCATGAATGTTTTGTTTTTCCTTCTAAGAAGGATGGAGGCATCCCCATTTTGGCCTGCCTTCTTTTTGAGCTTCATGTCTGTGAATTGTTTATAAGGTATTCAGAGCTTTCTGGGGCTAGTATCCGATTATCAGTGACTAAATTTTACAGCTTCTGGCTATTATAAATAAGGCTGATATAAACATAGTGGAGTATGGGCCTTGAATTCCTGATTTTTCCAAGACTTTTAACGTGAAGGAGTGTATTTTTAGCAGTCAGAAACTCCGAAACACCTAGATGTTCCTCAACAGATGAATGCATAGGGGAAACATGGTTCATTTACACAATGGGATAGTATAGGTAGCCACTAAAAACAAGGACACCATGATATTTGCAGGAAAATGGGTGAAACTAGAAAGCATCATCCTCAGTGAGGTAACCCAGAACTAGAAAGACATGTGTGGTATGCACTCACTTATGAAAGGATATATGTCATCAAGTATAGAATAATGATGCCACCATTCACAGACACAAAGAAGCTAGACATCTAGGGTGGATGGAGGAGGGAACTGAGTAGAGAGGTGGTTGGGAGGGGAACAGACAGGGCCAAGTGTGGGGAGGACTGAGGAATTGGTATGGAATTAATAGTGGTGGAGCAGCTTTGAGATAAACTAGAAATCAAAGACAAGGAGAACTTTTAGAAACCTATGAGGGAGCCCTAGCGAAGATTCCTAACATTAGAGGATATAGAACCTAAAATGGCCACCTCCTATAACCAGACAAGACTTTTGACATAGAGAAGGGACACCAGCCCTCCCATAAAACCTTCACCCCTAAATTTACCTTGCAAACAAGATGTGCAGGAATAAATATAGGAAGGAAATTGAGGGAATGACCAACCAGTGACTGTTTCAACTTGAGACATTTAACCAAAGAGTCCACCCCACAGCCCTAACAGGGCTACCTTGTCTTAATAGATATGTGCTTAGTCCAATTGCGACTTGATATGCTGAACATCATTGATATTCATGGGAGGTCTTCCCTTCTCTGAGGATAAAAGGGGGGAAGGGTGAGAGAGGGTGTGGGAGAAAGGAGGGAGGGGAATCGATATAAAGTAAATAGATAAAATATTAAGTAATGCTTCAGAAACTATATGTAGGTTGAAACTGGTTTCAATGTGAATATAGAAAAAAATATGGTAAATATATTATCATGACATTAGTAATTGCAGTAAGACATATATAGTAAACTCATTTATATCTGATTTTATCATTTCTAAATTTATGAATTTATGCTTTTTGACAGGTCCCACTATTTTCCTTTTGACTGCTCAATGTGCAAATTTAGATCATTGATTGTTTTTAAAGATGATTTTAAAATTTCTTATTTTGGAGATTTTGATTTAATTGCACCATTTCTTGTTTCCCTTGTTTTTTCTCCTTAAATCCTATTATATACCACTCTCACCACTTCAGATTAATGACTTTTTTCTCATCAACTATTATTTTATGCTCCTTTGTTTTTGCATATATGCACACAAATATATAAGTATATATACATACATATATACAGAAATATCAATATATACAAATACATATTATATGATCATTAATTTTTTTAATCTTTTATCTAACACAGGTTTAAAGTTATATAGTTCCCTTTATATACTGTTTTAATCTTTCCCTGACATATGATGTGCAATGTTCCTTATCATTCAGCTTATACATTTTGGGTTTTATCAAGACAGGCACTCCTCTTGAAGTCCTGGCTGGCTGACTTGGAACTCCCAACATAGAGCAAGTTAGCCTGGAATTCATGGTTGCATATTCCTCTACCTCCTAAGTGTAGGAATAAATGTCTAAACAACAATGTTCAGCTAACTTGTTTCTAATTTGCATTTTTCTTTGGCCTCAAGCTATTTAAAAGTACATGAGCAAAACTTCTAAATATTGAGGACTTGCTTTGGTTTTTTATTATTGATCCCAGATTAGGTTTCAGAGATTCCTTAAACATACTACCTTTTCACCCTCTAGGGCATAGGAGATCTAGAAATATTCATCTGAAATTTCCCTTGAAAATACATTAGAGTTATGGTTGCATGTTCAATATATTTGATTGATTGCTAGTGTTCTTTTTTTTCTATATTTTATCTTTTAAATTTAATTAGCAGTTTTCAATTTTTATTGGATAATCTCTGCATTTACAATTCAGATGTTATCCTTTTCTCCGCCTCCCATTGCCTCCATGAAGATGCTCCCTCTCCCACCCACGTTCTTCCACCTCAGCACCTTGGCATTCCCCTACACTGGGAAAACAAGCCTTTGCTGAACCAAAGCCCTCTCCTCCCACTGATGGCAGAGAATGCCATTCTCTGTTGCATACATACCAGGGGCCATGGGTCTCTACATGTGAACTCCTTAGTAGGTGTTTTAGTTCCTGGAAGCTGTGGTGGGTTTGGATAGCTGATCATTTTCTTTCCATGAAGTTGCAGACCCTTTCAGCTCCTTCAGTCCTTTCTCTAGCTCCTTCATAGGGTCCTCATGTTCAGTCTGATAGTTAGCTGCAAGCATCCTCCTCTGTATGAGTATGGCTTTGGCAGAGCCTCTGAGGAGGCGCCATATCAGGTTCTTGCCAGTAGGCATTACTTGGCATCAGCATAGTGCTTGGGTTTATTGAGCACATATGGGGTGGATCCCCAGGTGAGGCAGTCTCTGATCTTTTCTCCAATGCCTGCTCCTCTGTTGTCCCTGGATTTCCTCTCATGGGTGTTTTGGTCTCCCTTCTAAGGACTGAGGAATCCACCTTCTGGCCTTCCTTCTCTTTGAGCTTTCTAAGTTCTGTGGATGGTTTCTTGGGAACTCTGAGCTTTTGGGGCTAGTGTCTGCTTATCAGTGAGTACATCTCTCACTTCTCCCAAGCTCTGATTCTTAGCTCAGCATTTAATAAGATCCAGATGTGTCGCTCTCTCAGTTCTTCACATTTTATTCATCCTCTTACCCTTATAACTTATGGTTCTTCAGCTTTCATATTATGTCATAGATATATCTGTATATAAATAAATGTGTGTGTGTGTTTGTGTGTGTGTGTGTGTGTGTGTGTAGAGAAAGATATATATTCAGGATTTCTTTTCTTTTATCCAGTGTTTTTTTCCACTAATGTTCCTATAACAGAGGCAACATAAAGTAGGAATTTTCCTTTTTTATTTTCAGATTCCTTCCCTTAAGAAGCAGAATCTAGGTCATGGGACCATTCTTACCAACTCTGAAAAGGATGTGAGGCAGTACTGAGAACACATTGAAACAGAAGAATTACTGGCTTATGTGAACTATATATATATTATATATATAATATATATGTATATATACCATATTTCTTTACACAAACTATCTCCATTTAATGACCAGTTTTTCCAGAGAATGGGGATAATGATGACATAACCAGAATCTCAAAGTACTTTTGCCCTTGGCTTAAATTTTTCCTTCTGTTTTCTTCCTATCTCCTAATTAAACCCACGTTTTCCTGCCTTCTACCACTTCCCACCTTATGCTGTGGATCCCTGGCTTTGCAGCCACATACTTACTTGCATCTAAATTTCTAGAGATTGGGTGACAAGAAGTCGTTCATGGGGAGCCAAGAGAAGGCATATGCCTTTTTTTTTTTTTTTTTTTTTTTTTTTTTTTTTTTTTGATCGCTTTTCACATGGCTGCTTTCTGTGAGCATATGTACTTCACATTTAAGGAAAAATATCAGAAAACAATATTTTTAAAAGTAACAGTCCTCATGAAGCTGCATCACAGCGGCTTCTGTGGGATACATCTGGCTTAGATTTGACAGATGAAAATTAGCACATGAGTACCAGTGCGTTCATTGGATGGCACAGTTGTCTTTTAAGTGGTTTTGTTTCAACAGCATTTTATTCTTAGCTCATTGAAAATTCCAGATTAGGTGCATTAAATGGCTCAATTTGTTGTGTGCTTCTCCTTTAGATGGAAGTGGATCTGGATGTAATATTTGACTGACTTGCTGTGCTTTTCTGTGCAGGAAATATAGTAATTATCATCTAATTGGAAGATCATAATACGCTGGTAAAGTACATTATCATCTGTGTGCGTTTAACTATAAGCAAAGACACTGCCAGACACAGAAGGCAAGCCATACCATGTGGCAGTCATTAGGATGCGGGACCATGGCAATGAGTTCTGTAAAACTAACTCTTATGCTATAAGGTCCTTCCTGGTTGTAGTAACTCAGTTCTTCTCATTTGTCCTGTTCTTCATGGTCTTCTCAGAATAAAGTGAATCCCAACTGATTTTACAAACCGAGTTTTCTTTCTTGTTTTTTTATTAAAATCTTTTTAATGCTTATTTATGCTTTATAACAAGTCCTGGACCAATCTTGTTGTAAACATTAATTCTTATCACACAAGACAACAGGAGACAGATTTTGGAAGGATGAAACAATTCATGCATCACTTGCCTGATTACCTTTCTAGTCTCCCAGAATTAATAGTTTTTTCCTCACATGTGCATCCTGAGCTCAAGGAAGGGCCACAACCAGTCCTGTCACCTATGGTTAGCTTTCAGCTGGCACTAAGGCAAACTCAGATACTACTGACAACTTTCCACTGCTCAAATACTGAGGTGCTTCAAGCTGCCTTAAGAGATCCACACTTCACATTTAGCCCTCCAAGACCTTAATAGGCAAGTATGAGAACTCTGGCTTACATTGCTTGCATGGGTTTTCCATCATTTACTATGATACCCTTTGATCTGTGGAGATGAACTATGAACAGTAGGTTCTGCTAAGTCTTATCTTTCTGTCCTAGGGTGATCATATTTTTTTGTCCAATTTATTTTGAAAAGGAATCATTTCTTTCTGAATATGTTACAGATTTTCTCTTGCTCAAATTGTCAACATGGATGCTCTCAAAATGACAGCAAGCATTTAAAATATATCATGACTGATGCTTGTTACAAGTGACCATAAAGTAAGGGACTGGGAACTAATTTAGAGGTTGATATTTTTTCTTTTATGTTTAAATCTTATATGCATGAGAAATAATCGAGTATGTGTGTATGCATGTATGTAGGATGATAAATAGGATAAACGCAACCTCAGCACAGTAGCAAGCTATAACAGACCATCTGTGCTCTGTGGATTTGTAAGGATGGATTTACAATGGAGTCAGATTTCTTCAGGGTTGCGATTCTTTGAAGATAGCCCTAGACTCACACGCATTTGGACAGCATTCCTTGTCCTCAGTAGGTTATGAGAAAATGAAGGAATGAAGTTAGAAGGGGCCATGGCGATGGAAATCCAGGAGTATCCGGAGGTAGAAGTAGGGTTTAGATACGAACAATATCGTGGCACAGTATACAACTATGAACATTTTAAAGAATAAATAAAAGTAACAAAAAATTTCTATAGAGCTGACTATATATGGAACTCAAATGATTGCTATCCCACCATCATTTTTTCCCCTCCTTCTTCTTCCTCTTATTGTTCTCTGGGTAAAAGCAAACAAGCAAGCACTGCACACAAGCAACAACAAAATAATTATTTCATTTCTCTGTTAACAAATGAAATTCAGGGATGGGGAGATGGCTCTGCTATTAAGGACAGTGTCTGCTCTTTCAGAAGTCTCTAGTTCAATTCCCAGCAACCACATGGTGCATGGTGGCTCACAACCATCTATTCTGGAATTTGATGCCCTTTTATGCCATTCAGCAGGTGTGCAGATAAACCACTCACATATTATAAAAAAGAGAAATTCCCAAGAATCCCATTATTAACATACAATCCTTTTCTTTGCCAACGTCAAGGAACCATACCATTTTAAACCTTATCCTTCCTCCATGACATTAAGACAATTATCCTCTTATTGGTCCACATCTTTATGATAGCACCATCCTTTTCTTTACTAAAGGTTTGTGTCTGGGCATGTGATGTAATGCTAACCAATGAGTCACAAAATCCAGTCCTAGGTGAGACCTGGAGCTAGCCTGGTCTTTAGCTGCTAAGAAAAAGGAAAGTAGGAAGAAATGGCGACTTTTATTAGCCCTCTAGACAATGTCACGCCTGCAGTGATGAATTGCTCTTAGACTGCCATAGAAATAATGGCCAAAGCACACCACCATCATGCAGAGAGCACAGCTAGAGCATTATAGCAGAGTCAGCATGTCAGATTGGAAACTCCGGCTTGGTACAGTACCCTGTTTCCTCCTGCATGATGAGGATACAAAATTCTTTGTTTAACCAAATTGGGTATATTCTTTGTTCCTTCAAAAATGCATCATATTTATAATTATGATGCTTTTTGTGTGTGCCTCAGAAAATTTGGCTGGATATTGCTAATATACTCAGGTTACTGACATAGAGTTTGTTAGAACCATGTCAAGAAGGGATAGCCCTCACAAAAATAATGGAGGCTTTGCTCAGATAATTGTCTGCTGATTATAAAATCAGGGGTGTGAGAAGCATGTTTCTTCTCATAAAACACAAAAGGATAAAAAGATGTATCACAAAAACATTGATAACAAACTCAAATTCTTAAAGTGGATATGAGAATAAATTGAAAGAAATCATGTTTCAATATCAACTCTAAAGAGAAAGTATTATTTGAGGTTGAATTATCTTTTGGTGACTAATAATTCAATTGTATGCTAAAGATTGATGGTATTGTATTTGAAAATTCAAATGATTAAAATAAATTTTATATACTGTGATATAAAATTATTCATTTAGTTAGCAAGTGAAAGAAAACACTTAAAAATCAAATACCTCTTTGCCTTACAGAAGCTTTTCTGTTTCTGGAGGTCCCATTTATCCATTGTTGGTCTTAGAGCCTGTGCCATTCTGTTCAGAAAAAAAAAAAAAATTTCCCCTGTGCCAAGGTGTTTAAGGTGATTTTCCACTTCTTTTAGATTCAGTATATCTGGTCTTCTGTTAAGCTCCTTTATTCACCTCGACTTCAGCATTGTGCTGGATATTAAATATGGGTCAATTTGCATTCTTTTCTATGAAGACTAAAAGTTAGACCAGCACTATTTGTTGAAGATGCTTTCTCATCTCCCCCACCCTGGTAATCTTTAGGCTTCTTTGTCAAAGGTCAAGTATCTGTAGGTACGTGGGTTTATTTCTGGGTCTTCAGTTCTATTCCACTGATCTGTCTGTCTCTGTACCAATCCCATGCAGTTTTTATCACTATTGCTCTGCAGTACAGTTTGAGGTCAGGGATGATGTTTCCTCCAGAAGTTCTTTTATTGTTCAGGATTGTTTTGGCTATTCTGGGTTTTTCTGTTTTTCCATATCTGACACTAAATTTCCAAACACTAACACATGGTGCCTCATTTCAACTCACTGGCAGTTAGAGAGTCAGGAATCAGAGCCATTAGGAAGACAGAAGAGAGGAAACAATGGTCCAGTAAGGGAAAAAGAGGGAGAAGGCAAAGGGACATTTTCTTTAATCTTTGTTTTTCTCTTTTTAATTAATGTATTTACCTTCCAGTCATCCTCCCCTCTTTCACTCACTCACAGTTCCTCATCCTATTTCTCTTCCCCATTGCTTCCAAGAGGGTGCTCCTTCTCTGGGAGCTCCCTGGGGTCTGGGATGGTTTAAACTGCTGGTCTTATGAGGTTTCTCTCCCTTCAACTCTTTCAATCCTTCCCACATTTCAACCATAGAGGTCCCTGACTTCAGTCCAATGGTTGGGTATAAATATCTGCTTCTCTCTCAGACAGTTGCTGGTAGGAGCTCACAGAGGATAGCCATGCCAGCCAGGCTCCCATCTCTAAACACATCATAACCTAGTCATGTCAGGCCTTGGTGTACCACCATGAGATGGATCCCAAGTTGGGCCAGACATTCGACTGCCTTTCCTTCAGTCTCTTCTCCATTTTGGTCCTTGCAGTTCCTTTAGACAGGAACAATTCTGGGTCAGGAATTTTGACCGTTAGTAGCACTGTCCCTCTACTTGAGGCCCTGTCATCTACTGCAGGCAGACTCTTCAAGTTCCCTTTCCCCAAAGTTGGGTAGGCATTTTGGCTAAAATCACCCCCAATGACTCCTGAGAGTATTATACCTCCCACGTCTCTGATACTTTCTAGAGGGTCCTCTTATGTCCCATTCCTCAAGGCTGCATCATTCTTTAGATCCAGAAGTAAACCCATACACCCATGGATACTTGATCTTTGACAAAGAAGCCAAAAACTTATTTTCTATAGTGTAAAGGATGCTAAGTATCTCATCAAGTATATTCAGGATAATTAAGAGGCATAATAAAGGCAGGAAACCTACAGAAGTTGAGGGTGTGTGTGTCTGTGTGTCTCTTTGTATGTATGTATGTGTTTTTGTATGTATGCATATGCCTTTGTATATGTGCATGTGTGATCCTTTCTGTTAAGGAGTTTTCTAGAGGTTTAATGTTCATCTTTCTGGAGTCCATTAAGTAAAGAGGGCTTTCACTTTGGTGACCTGTTCACACCGGCATGAGCTGTGATTAAGATGCCAGGCTAGTCCAGAGCTGGGGTCTAATCTACTTCTGTCTGTAGGCAGTGTTTGGCCAGGCAGCGATGTTTCCCTGTTGACTCCACCTCACTGCCCTCTATTCTCTCTCCTCGAATGGTAAAATCTGGCTTGAAATGTCGAAGCCTCACTTTGCAATCATATAATTCAACCTCTCTACATGAATTGGGTGATTACACAATTAGAAAAACCCTGAGGTTCTAGCTGTTTGACCCTTCCTTTCTCATCAGTGGTCCTGGCTGTATAACTGCACAGAGCCCTCTGCTGAGAACAAGACAGCTACTTATAGTAATTCTTTCCTTGGGTCTATCACTTTTGGTATCTAATGTTTCCTGAATGCTGTTTCTATGATGATAAGGATTAATGGAGTATTTTCACCATAAGATGACCACTATCTTCTTTCAAGAAGGGCATTTGCATTGTTCCTTCTTTTATTTCTTCAATGCCATTATCCATTATGGTCATTGGTGGCAGTAATGTAAAGGAACTTTATTTTCAACATAAAGAATAAATGAGAAAAAGCGTGAAGTAAAAACGTGGCTAAGTAAATAAAGTGGTAAAGTTACCCAGTTTTCACATCTGGGGCATTATGGGTAAACACTCATGGGTGACTCATGGAATTTTTTTGTAGGTGGCAATATCCAAGCCTTCTACAAAACAAGTGTTTGAGACATCTGGTCACATTAATCATCTAAAAAATAAAATATGTAATGTTACTTGGTAAAAAAAATTTTTAAAGAAAGTTAGATTCTATTTAGTATGAAAAATTATCAAACACTGAAATACGGGAACATGATTTGAATGGGCCATACATTCCATACACTCAGCCATTTTGTCCTAAAAAATAAATCTCCCTCCCTTACCAACCTGATTTACTCACTATTAATGGTAGATTTCAGGATTGTGACAGGATTAGTTATGTAAAACATATAGCACAGAAAGTCAAAACTGATTAGGATTTGGTGAAAAAAACTAAGCAAAATTAAAACATTGTTTTTGCATTTGCAGTAAAAGAGAAGCTATAGATATCTACAAAGAGCAAGCAGGCCCAGTTCTTTTAGAGATCTGCATTGCTCTCCCATTTACTCCCCAAGAGCTGAAGCAAGAAGCCCTGTTAAAGCAATGTAGCAATCCATTTTACCCACTATATTGGCATTTTAGCTATAATCCCAAGCTTTAGTGGTTGCTGTGGGGAGTACACTAAGTGTCTTTAACTTATTGCTGTTGACTATGTATTAACACATATTCCTGATGGATACCATGAGAACCTTACAGTGATATAGCTTTATAGTTAACTTCTCATCTTTATATACTTGTGAATTATATTCATAAGTACATATATTATATACTATATATATAATACATTAAGTATTTCTATTATTTGCTAAAAACCAACAAACTAGTGTTCAAAACATTTTTAATAATAGATAAACATTCTTTTATTTATCTGCAAGTTTATTACTTCACACCTTTGAATGTTTGTTTACATTGCTCAGGATTGAATTGAGGGCCTTGTGGATGTTCAACAAGCAATATACCATTGAGCTATATCCCAGACATTCTTCATTCCTAGGTATAGAAATTTTTCCTTCAGCCTAATTGACTGTGAAAGAAAAAAATAGCTTTTATTACTTGTAAATAGCTTTAGTTCACCTTCAGTTTTGAAGGACATTTTTTATTTGATGGAAACTCATGTTCGCTGGCTCTTTAAAATGGTTTCCAGATCCCAGCCTGGTAACACACAGTGTAGAAGTGGGAGGGAGGACAGTTGGAGTCTAGGGTCAGCCTCAGCTCCATAAGGACCAAGTCTAAACACTGTCATTCCACTTTCCTGACCAACATGATTCCATCTATACTGTGGCTCTTTAATGATTTAATTTTAAATCATTAATTTCCTTAACTCATTTATGATTTTATATTGAGTTTTCTTCCCAAAGCAGTTTATAGATTCAGGACAATATTATAGACATATCAATGGTATTCTTCTCTGACAGAGAAAGAAGAAACACAGCAGGCAGACCTGACATTCATGTAGAAGCACAACCATCCCACATGAGCAATGATGTCTTGAGTTAAACAGAACAACGCTGGCAGTCTCATAATGAATACCTGATCACAGGAGACACCGTGAGGTATACAAGAGGAGGCAGAAGGGATTGAGGATAAAACCCACACATGGACTAGACATGCTGAAATCATATCCATGTCAAGTGGTTGGCAAGGACAGAGGTTAAATAACCAGTAGACTGTTGGTCATACAGTATAGGGTAACCTGGATGTTCACATATTGCAGGATGAGTCTTAAGAACCATCACTTACCATGTACAAAAATTAGCTGGAAATGCTGCAAAGACTTAAGTACAACTTCTGACACTATGAAACTGCTTGTTCCAAATAAAAACACCGCCTCTGGAACTCTAAAGCATTTATATTTGTAATGGTTTCTTTCTACCTTGAAAGTAACACACAGTCAAATGAAATACTGTAAAATTAGATGCATTGTGCACCAAGGGTCAAAAGGGAGCATAGCAAAAAAAAAAAAAAAAAAAACATTTAAAATTTACAATTTATTTATTGGCATAAGATTAGTATCAGGAAATCCATATAGAATTTGAAAAATAAACCTGATTATCAAATAATAAAAGACAAGTAAAATGATAAAAGATTTAGACTAAATATTTCTGAATAAGAAGGCAACACAAACAAGATAACTGTTTGAAAAACCATGCTGAAACACTGGACACCTAAAAGTATATAAACAACACTGCACATGAGTCAAAATAGCTATTATCAAACAAGCAAAAAAAAAAAAATATCAAATGCTGGCTAGTATATAGAGAAGGGAAAGTACACCTTTTTGACACTGGTGGAAATGGAAAGTTGTATATGTATTTAAGAATATGCCACATGCATTCCTCAAAGACAAACTACATGGACAGAATAAACTAGTTAAGACTACTTTGAGTTTTCTTTGTGAAGAAAATCAAGTCCACCAATGAGTTAATTACATCCTGTTGTTACCTTGCAATGCTAATAGCTAGGATATAGCATTGCCCTATGCAGCCGCTGATCGACGATGACTGGATTTAAAGAAAAGATGATATAGATAGAAAGACAAAATGAAATAGCATTCAGCTACTTTAAGGAAGAACTTCCCATCATTTACAGGCAATGGATAGAAGGGGAAGATAGTACATGGACTTAAAAACTCAGAGGCAGACACAGAGGCAGACACAGAGTGCTCGCATACCTGAAAGAGTTCAACTCAAAAATGAAAATGACAGGCTAATACTTAGCAGACGATATGAAAGGGAAGAGGAGAAACATAACTGGAGAAGGGTAGACCTATGTCAAGCGAAGGGATTAGGTCTCTACACGTAAAGACTGAGACGAAAATGCTGACTCCCTTGATTTGATCACTACACAGGAGAATGTGTGTGTCCAAAACCACATAGCCTCATAAATATGCACAAGTACTTAATTTTAATTAAAGATAAAATAATGAAATTATGCAAATATAAAATTTGAGTGTTATGTAAACAAAAGAATCCACAAACTCTTAAAACCTTACAAACAAGCATTTGCGTTATTTCTGAAAACCATAATACACATATTAGGAGACAATTATTACTGGGCCATGCATCATCACCTTTCACTTTGAACTCTTTCTTCAAGGACGTTTGAACAGAAAGAGCCTTGAAATTGCAAAGACTTTTTTTCTTTAATCTGCTGCAACAAAAAGCAGAACTTTTTAGAACCATGGAAGACAGAGATAACATCTCCCTTTAGAGTAAACTTAATCATGCTTACTTTTCATTATAAAATATTTGGGATCTCTAACAGTGGGGTTACTGGCCTGTCACACACCCTACGAGCAGTAATCCTCTGATAGTATTAATTCTTGTGACTGTCATTGATGGCTTCAGAGAGTCCCATGTCCTACTTGCTATGAGGATAAAACTTACTTTGTCTCATTCAGGACTCTGCCTCCTACCAAAACACACAAAGGCCAAAACTGGCATTTCTCACCAGTAAACAAATAACTTTCTGGAATAACTGGATACAGTTCAGCCTAGAGATATAAAGGTAGAGGTCACATGACCCCAAGATATTTTTGGATGTCACTAAATTATCCCCTACTAATGTAACAGGATTTTTAAAAAAGACCCAAATAATCAAAATCTTATTTAAAATTGTTTATGTGCATTCTCTAGCAAATAACAGGCCCAAGAAGAGGCGGCAACAATACTACTATATTAGAAAGTAGACTCTTTAAAAATACTTCAAGAAATTATGTCTTTATGAATTAAAGAAATCTTTAACCTTCTTGCCACCACACTTTATACAAAGAAAAATCAATGTGTCCTACAAATTAATATCTACTTTGAAACAAACCAATCTGAAATAAAAAGAAAACAGTCAATGACCTTCAGATGAATCCCCATTTCTCTACTGCTTTCAATAAATCTATACTTAGGTCTTTCATAATCTGACTGGAAACAAAAATAAAAATAACACAAATTATAGGTTATTTAATATTTCTGCTCTAGTTTTATAAACTGCAAGCTCGTAACTTCTTTTTGCTAGAAGATTTCAAGTCAAGAATCCTGAGGTGCAACCAATTAACTAGTGAGCTCATTTAAGGTATTGCCTTGTAGATATTATTTTTCTTTACCTAAAAGGTCTCGAGACATATGTGAGCAAAGCTTTGGTCAGTCATAATTACAGGTGACAATAATGTTATCATGTTATTCATGGTAACATCTCATACAGAATTCTCACTTCTACACCCGAGAGGAAATTCAACTCTACTGAAAAGATACATATATGAAAGGCCTCAGTCTTTATATATAGTTTCTCAGGGGATGGGGCTGTCCATTCTTTATGACTAGGGCCATCAATTAATCTGGTGCCTGGTTGCCATTAAGATTCAAACCAACTTCCTCTTACTTGAAGATCAAATTTGTTGCCAATGCGTGGCATATAGGAAAAAAAATAAACCCTTAATGTAGTAGGATGTTTTAAAAAATTTATTTTCTTTAACTTCCTCATATTGGGAAAAGGCCTATTGGAATAGGGCTACTTCCCAAATACTGAAAGCAACTTTCGAAGGCTATATTGGAGTATAAAAAAATTAATACTCCTGTACTTGTTGCCTTTCTGTATCTTTTAAAATGTTCAATTATGATAAGAGTTTAAAGAGCTGGGAAGAGGATTAGATTTTTAAATTTATTTCGTAATCAAAAGCCCAATGTGTTCTATTTAAGGGAATAAACCGAGAAGCTATAATTTCAGTCAGATCTCTGAGCACTCCAATATGAAGCTCTATTGGATTTTCAATTATAATTAACAGAATAATAACTAAAGATGTAAACAGAAACAGAAATGACTGTACTATGAAACACCTGCTTCATAATTATTTGAACAACAAAATGTTTTTGAGTCTCCCACTCATTTATAATCCTGGCATGTTTTTTAAAATTCCTGTCTATGTATCAATCTGCTTCATTATTTTACAGCTCTCCATGAGACAAAAACAGCTCAGAAAATAATTTGATCCAGGTGACAAACTAGAAGCAATAAATGTATTATCAGGAGGTCAGTTTATTCGATCAAGGAGAGTAAAAATATTAAGCTAACGTGAAAGTATTATACAGTCTTATTAATGAAACCCTCACTTAAAGGGTATTTCAAAGGACCTAAAAAGCTAATTCATGACAGATTCTGTAGTCTCACAGTAACCTTATAACTGAAAGGTAGGGTTGATTTGGAAAACTGTCTTTAGCTATCCATTGCTGAATAAAAGCAGGCGTCTGACATAAAGAAGGCTACATACAATTTTCATCTGGCATCCTAACAATCTTATATTTGGTTTGAGCAGTACATTTTCATTTCATTCATCATTTAAAGACAGATAATCAGAAAGTCATTACATTGGCCGACACCAGACCCTTTGCTCGATTGTATCGTAATTGAGCACCACACAGCGTGTGCCAGATCTAATGGATAATGAATATATTATGTCAGTCGAAACGCCTCCGTGAATCTCCAGGGGAATTGACGGAGGGGGAGGTGGTAGTGACACTCGGGGTCACAGATGTTGTGCTGATCTACTGATGGGATGATTGTGTAATTAGGTAATCAATGGTGGGTACTGTGCTATTGTGGACATCTCAGCCTGAGAATGAAGAGCATGGGGGACAGACAAGACAGCATTTATCCAAAAGACTTCTCCTGGGCTTGAGCCTATAGTTACTATAAACCATAGGGGGCATATTGTCTTGGGATGGAATGATTAAGATGTAGACATGTGTCTAGTTATGTTCTAATGAGAACGTTTAGCATAGCTTTTCAATTACCCTCCCATCACAGTGTGGTCAAGGTCTGTTTTCTTTCTATGGAATGATGAAATCAAGACACAACACAGGGACAGAGATTGAAATTCCTCTACAGTCAATGCAGAAAAACTTTTCCCCAAAATATAATCACATATATTCGTTTGTTTGGCCTGGGAAATTCTTAAGCACAGTAGTATTAATAATAATGTTGGTAATAATAATAGCAGTCTTCTTTAAAATTAATGAGTTGTTTGATGTCTCAGGCCTTCTTATTTCATTAGCATGAATTATCTCATTAACTGCAAGCTCCTCACAGACACACATCATTATTTTCATCTTAAACATTTGAAAGCTAAAGCATCTAAAACTCTAATTACTTTTCAAAACCACAGTGCATGATGTGGTCAAATTAGGGTTCAAAAGCTATGGAAAAGCTAGGTGTGATGGTGTATGCATGTGATCTTAGCCCCTGGAAAGCTGCAGCAAGAGGAGACAGAAGAACTCAAGAGCTTTCCATGACTTCTTAGCTTGACACAACTCCAATAAGCCATTTGGATTTCATTTCTCCTATTAAAGTCAATGTTATACACTAAATTTATGAAAGGTGTACATGAGAATGTGCAATATCATAGACTGAAAAGTGAAGAGACAAAAATGTCCTTTTGTAGAAGGATAAGAAAACAGTATCAGAGGTTTTTGTCAAAACAAAAACAAACAAACAAACAAAAAAAAAAAACACATCTTATAGCGTGCAGCATTCTCTCTGCAGTTCATTGCATGGGACAGACATAAAACAAGGTCTACCCCTAGTCCTAAAATACCAGTGACAAAATTTGGTACAAGTCTGACAGAGTTCATCAGGGACAACCAATGGATGCATTTGGCTTGCTTACAGTAGCACAGGTAAGAAGACAGGAGTATGTCACACAGTAAAGTAGCCCCACTGTAAATTCTGCCCTGTCGAAAGACACGTCTTCTTATGCAACCTTAGAAATCCAACTATCTCCCTGCCTTGTTTTTCTCTTACATCCCCCAACTTCTCACATAAAACCTCTTGTAATTAGTGAAGAACTGCATACAACCATTTAAGAGAGGTGACTAGATAGTCAGCTGAAGAGTCTATGATCATCTCTGCCCTTTGAGGGAAAGGATAGTCAAGAGGTCCAGCTGTGATAATCTTTTTTAAGTTCCAACAGAGGCCATGATGGTGGAGCACAATCTTGCCCAACAGGCATTCGCACTATGGTAGATTATTTTTCGAAATACAACATTGGAAAAATATATGTACATGTTTATAACAATTGTTACTAATTATACCATTTATAACTATATTAAGCCCTAAATTAAATTTATATATGGAAGGAAAATAGACATGTAGGAAATTAATTGAAAATAACTTAAAAGGAACAAATGAGACAAGCAAATCACGTATTCAATATATAAGTGAAAATTACAAAAGAAACGGGTGTGTATTGATTACATGTTTCTGAGTAAAATTATTGTGATACTGGCTAGTTTAATATAACAAGAATTTATTATGTCAAGCTTTCTATGAATCAAACTCTTCACAAGGATCACTTGAGAGCTTGTTTTCCAAGGTCTCTAACTCATATTCTGACATCTGACAGCTAGGTCTTCAGTGTTATCTGTATTTGACTGTGAAGGCAAGGTTGTTGATAGGATTCCACTTTTCACGGACTTTCTCACTCAATCATTCTGTTACCATTCTGCTTACTGACCATAAGCCTTGTTCTGATCTTTGCCACATAGACCTCTCTCTTCATGGCCAAGCCATTTAGGGCAGCTGATATAATGACCACACAGAAAAGAAGCAGATAGAGAGGGAGAAGAGGGGAAGAGACTGAATGGCCATCTATGAGACAGAGTGAGGTTAAAGTACTCAACAGCAAAGCAAAATCTATAATCTAATCAGACTAGTCAATTAGAATCCCACAACTCACTATTCTAATCATGAGAAGCCATTCAATATGAACCATGTATGCCAAAGGGAAATTATTATATGAGATCACAAAGATGAAGAAGGGAACAATGAGAACTTCCTTACATGCTTCCCAACACAGGAAGACTGAAACTTAATAGTTACAGAGACACCAAGGTGATCATTAGAATCAACCTCCCTGTCCATCTGTCTCTCTCCATCTCTTTTTCTGTCTGTGTCTCTCTGTCTCTCTGTCTGTGTCTCTCTGTCTCTCTGTCTGTGTCTCTCTGTCTCTCTGTCTGTGTCTCTCTGTCTCTCTGTCTGTCGCTGCCTCTGCCTGCCTCTGTCTCTCTCACTCTCTGTCTCTCTCACTCTCTGTCTCTCTCTCTCTCTCTCTCTGTCTCTGTCTCTCTCTCTCTTTCCCTCTGCTGATGGAGAGACCATCTGGCCCTGCACTTAAAGGAGTTTACGGCCATGTTGGCACCAAGTCAATAGTCTTCAACGAGGCGGTCTGATTGAAATCCAAGGAGGTCAGATTTCCACAGAAGGAAAGTTTCCTCTAGGTGGTGCTGAGCTAACTGCTGCCCAACAGCTTTGGCAAGCCTTCCTTATGCTTTCCTGCAGTTTCACATCTCAGTACCTGCTTTAGAAATTAGTCGTGGGCTCAGGGTTCATTCACTTCTTCTGTAACACAATAAGCTCAAAACATCCATTCATGTCAGTATAGTATAAAACGTATTTTCTTAGACCCAACACAAGAACCATAATGGAGGTGGATCAGCTGAATCAACTGCTGAGGAAAGGAAAATAAAGGCATATATGACCTAAACATTTTAATATATTTTCTTAAGTGTATGTATGCCTGTGTGTATTTGCTTCCTGATGCGAATACACTCTATTCTAGGTAGGCATAGAAGCCCGAAGATGACATCTACTCTCCTGAAAGGACAGTAAGCTTTTGTAACAATAAAGCCACATCTCTAGCCCTATATTTAAGAGAAATGATGCACATTATGTGGCAATGTTATGACTACTGTAAATGCTCAGTGAAATTAATTGTATGCTGAGTTACCACTACATACCAAATAAAAGTCATATTCAGTAATTATGATAAAATATGAATATTTTCAAACAAACACATCCAAGATCTTGTGACCAACAGAGTAACACACATGCATACAAACACGTGCACATGCACACACCCATGCACACACACACATTCACACAGACAAATGCCATTTATAGTATCATAAAGAAACATGATCCCAGAAAAACATGTGAATGTAGGAAGTGAGGAACTGTAAAACAGAATGCACTCACTTAGACCTAAAAAGAAGGTTTTTTATTTAAAAACAGAGTTTTCTCTTATATAATATGCCCTGATCACACTGTCCTCTCCCTAAACTGCTTCCAGCTGTCCCCCAAACCTCTCTTAGACCACCCCCACCCCCACCCTGTTCCTCTTTTGTTTCATTGAAACAGAGAAAATGAGATACAATGGGACAAAGCAAAAGTGCTTATATCAAGAGTGGACAAGGCAACGTAATAGGAGGAGAAGAATTTCAAGATGAAGCAGAAGAATCCGTGAAAGGTGCTCCCACTCTTAGGTGTCCCTCTAAACCACTCAGCTAACAGCCATGACTTACGAAGAGGAACTGGTGCAAACCCATGCAGACCCGGCAGAGAATTAAAAATGCATGTTAAAAATAGTTCAAAGAGAACGGGGTTGTGAAGTAAAGCATAAGGCTCTGAAAAGCAGGAAAGGAGAGGAAGACAGATCAGAGGCAGTATCTGTAAGATGGGGAGTTCACGTGGAAGAAAGTCAAGATAAAAAGACACCAACTGAGAAACAGGATGAAGAGCTACAGAAACAAAAGTAAGACTATGTGAGAGTCTCTCCATAAAGTACCCATGGAGCTCCCCTAGGCATTCGAGTGGCCAACACTGAGCTGGGTTATACCAGGAAACTCTTTTCAAGAAGTATAGCACTGGAGACTATGAAGTCTGGGTGAGGTGGTTCCCTCTTATAGAAACCCTATTCCAAGACTGAATAGGAAAGCAGAACTCACACACACACACACACACACACACACACACACACACACGTACCACTAGGATGCAAAGGAGTAAGATTGGTATTATGTGTGGGGTGATGTAGGGTCTGAATGTGCAGGAGGCTGAGTTTTGTGTACTGTGAGAGGAGCGCGCGTGGGACATAGCAGAAAGCTCAGGATATCTCCATCTGTGTAACCGTGAAGAAGCAGGAAGGCCGGGAACCTGAGGAAGAACCCGGTGGAACCCGGGACCTCGGTACAGCATCCTGATGGGTGCCACAGGCTCCTTGCGGCTCAGAATGTGAAGGCTGCAGCAGGTGGTGGTAAGCACAGCACTCTACTCCAGCCACATCAACAAGCTATAATGGGTCACAGCAAATCTGTTCAGTGGTGGAGTAGGCTGACAGAGGTACCACAGTAGGTAAGCCTCCCAGTACTGGGGAAAATATGAACTGTGCTGCTTATTACTGTATTCTTTTGATCTAGTACTTTCTATCCCTCATCATTCATACTTATTCATTATTTTTATCATTTATTGTATTTTAATTATAATAATGATTCCAATTATTTTGCATAGACATGTTTACATGTTTGTAATATATATATACATATATAGTTGTTATATGCATGTTACACACATATATATTTGTAATGTATATATTCTACTGTCCTCTAAATGTTTAATTATTGGGTAATCACTTACATTTAATTAGAAAAGTCTTTGTGACTGTCCTTTCTTTTTAAAAATCAAATATGCTCCATTTTCTCTCAGTCAATTCATAATTGTAATATGTATACTATTTCTCATGGCTGTTTCATCATACCTTCCTTACATTACTACCTAAATAGTCACATTCTTATCCCCCCAAAACATTAAATATAAAACTACACTTTCCCCCAAGAAGCACCCTAGTGATGGTGTCTCTGAACCTAACTGATCCAAAAGATAAACAGTGACACATACACGTGTCTTATGCTCCAGCGAACACTGGGATTGCTGACAAATATAACATTTGTAACTCTAGTGGGTTCCCACCCAAGCACAGACCCATTAAGGAGAATGCATAGGAATACTCAGTTTAACTAAACACGTACAGCAAAATAAAGTGAGCAGTCACAAACATTACAGATGGGAACACTCACCAGAACAGATGCTGACATCACAACAAAGAAACAAAGGAAGAGCAAGTACTGTGTCTTTAGTTGTCAATATCCTAAGAACATACACACACAAAGAAAGAAACAAAGAAAAAGAAAGAAATAAAGAAAGGAAGGAAGGAAGGAAGAAAAAAAGAAAGAAAGAAAGAAAGAAAGAAAGGAAGGAAGGAAGGAAGGAAGGAAGGAAGGAAGAAAGGAAGAAAGAAAGAAAGAAAGAAAGAAAGAAAGAAAGAAAGAAAGAAAGAAATGCTATCATGGCAAAACACATATTTCAAATCCCTATTTTTCAAAAGAATAATCAACCAAGGGTAGGACTTAGATAAACAGACAAGAATGTAAATTTAGGACCAGGGCATAAAACTTATCATTATGGAAGAAATAATCAGCAAATTGAGAAAAAAAAACATGGAAATAAAATAAAATCCCCAGGAAGAAATTAGAATAGCTGCAAAAAAGAAGCCAATAGATCTGAGAAATAATGTATCAATCAAAACAAACAAAAGAATTAACAGAAAAATCACAAATCATGTTTTTAAAAGATAGAAAATGTTGAGACATTAATATAAAGAAAATGATTATTGAACATGACCACATCTCCAAAAAGTCTGAGGCATATTGAAGAACCAACATCTAGGAACCCATGGAGTTGAAAGAGTGAAATAAAGTCAAAACACTTAATCTATTTGATGAAATTCCAGCCAAGAATTTTCCAAACATAAAAAAAGAAACACAAAACCAAACACAAGAATTATTTAGAAGCAGAAAGACACATAAACAGAAAAGAAAACCCAACATATCATAATCAACATCAGAAACTATAAATGAAAATAACAATAAAAAAATAATAAGAGAAAAACACCAGCTTAACATTCAGAGGCAGAAACTTCCAAATAACATCAACATCAGTGTAGGCATCTGAATTCTTAGTAAAAAAAAAAAATCTAGAAACACAAGAAAAATCAAGACAATTTCATTAAGAAAAAACATAAGAAAGAATATATTTCTGGACAGGAACATAGGGACAGAAAGAACCTAGGAAGAAACCATTCTTGTCACTGAGAAGCAGAAAAGCTCCAATACTACAAAGTAAGTACAAGAAACCAGCCAACTCATCAGAGCAACATCCACAAAGATTGTTGATAACACAAGGACCCTTTCAACAAGAACATTCTTCAATGCAAATGGTCATAATGCTGAGTAGCTGAATAGATTAATACAAGCTATCCAGCTATCGTCGCCAAAATATCTATCGAATCCAAGTACAATAAACTAGAAATCAACCTCCACTGTAGCCTAAGAAACCACACTAAGATCTGGAGATGGTTGGAATCAACAAGCAGGAACCAAAAAAAAAAAAAAAAAATTTAAAACCTTAAAGTCATCCTAACAAACTACAAAGGGTACACATAAAGGGACCCATGGCTCCAGGTGCATTTGTAGCAGAGGATGGCCTTATCTGGCATTAATGGGAGGAGAGGCCCTTGGTCCTGTTGAGGCTTGATGTCCCAGTATAGGGGAATGATAGGGCAGTAGGTGGGAGTGGGTGGGTGGGTGGGTGAGCACCCTCACAGAAGCAGGGTGATGGGGTATGGAATAGGGAGTTTGCAGAGGGAAAACCTGAAAGAGGAGTGACATTTGAAAAGAAAATAAATAAAATAGTCAATAAAAAAAAATCATCCTAACAAAAATTACAATGCAAAGTATGGGAACCCCTGGAATATAACTAAGAGCATTCTGTGAGGATAGTTATTAGGACTTCCATTGTAAGTCAGAGTGATCCCAATACTCATGTCTCATCAGAGAGATGTAGAAAGGGGGAAAGAAAGACAGGTTCCTGATAGTAGATGCCAAAAACTAATAAAGATTGGCAGGAAACACAGAACCTGGGACTGACAGAGAAACATGTACAACATGTATGATCTGAAACAGTCAAATGTTTGAAGAGATTAACATGGTTGATTAACACCCACACAAAACTAAACAAAGGAAAGGCAGAAAAAGTAAATTAGGAGAACCACGTAGAAAATGTTGTTGCTACAATAGGCTCTAACCAAGCAAGATGATCACTCAGGAATAGTTCAAATATGAATCCTCCAACAGGTAGGGAAACCTGCATGCTATGCATCAATTTCTAAATATCTAAGACCTCCTGAAATTAAAGTAACAAGGTAACAATTTATACAGACCCCTAAAATTTAGTTTATGAAGTAATTGAGTCCTCATACAATGAGAAGCCCAGGACTCCATGGATCACCATCGAATCCCACCAAGTTGTCAAAAGTCATCTATCCATCTGTCGGGATCACTTTTCAAAACTCTTCCACCACCAAAAAAAAAAAAAAAAAAAAAAAAAAAAAAAAAAAAAAAAAAAAACTCATCTAAGGACTAGCCTTTCCAAAGATAACAAAAATAAGAGAAGGAAAAACCAACAAGAAAACCATAGACACATTTCCCCGATGAAAACATTTTCAACTTGATACTTGCAAATCAAATTTAGGAAAATAAGAAAGGAGTCATCCCAAGAATGACCCTAGAATTTAACTAGAGTAAGGCTAGTTAAAGGTGTTCCAATAAATAGCCATAAACGATATAAATAGAATTAAGAAAAAAATCATAAGTTTGTGTGAATAAATAAAGGAAGGCATTTGAAAAATCTAACCTACCTTCATGATTTAAGTCCTAAAGAGGCTCTGTATGACAAGCCAATAGGCAATGCTGTAGGAAATGGAGGAAAAATGGTAGCATTTCCTGTCAAATCTCGGGATGGAATAAACATGGGGGGGGAACCTTATACATTCAAACACTTATTCAAGATGTTTGCTAGTACACCAAGGTCAAGGAAGATAAAAGGGTAACAAAAAAAGGAAGAAATGAAATTGTACCATTAACAAATGGCATAATTCTCTGCTTAACAGACTTAGTACCAGAAAACATTTGAGCCTTTCAGTAATATACAAAATCAACATAAAAAAATAGTGAACTGTTTTGTATACCAATAATGATCATGCTCAGAGAGATACTAGAAAAAAAAAACTCATTCCCAATAGCTTTTTTAAATACCCAGGAAGAAACCTAATCAAGGAGCTGAAACCTCTGCCTTAGAAACTTTCAAACACTGGAAATAAAGAAATAGAGTAAGACATGTGACAATGAAAATTAGATCCATACCCCTCATCTTGCACCAAAATCAATTCTAAGTGTATCAAAAAACTGAATTTAAAGCCTGAAATGCTGAAAGTGCGAGATAAAAACATAGGGAAGTCTTCAAGATATAAGGACAGGCAAGAACATTCTGACTAGTACCCCAGTGAGCCAGGCAGCCACCCCGAGGAACAACAACTGAGATTACAGAACACTTTAACACATCTACATAGCAAAGGACATGAATGTCTGCTGAGCAGACTGATGGCCTACAGGATGGTAGAAAATACCTATTAATAGGAGTCTAATATGCAGATTAAAGATTTTCTAACTGCAAACATCACAAAGCCAAAACTGCTAATCAGTAACTGACCCGATAAACGGAACAGATCATTGTCAAAACAGGTAAAAGTAGTCCCCAAATATTTTTAACCTGTGAAGTATCCTCTGTCATCAAGAAAGCAGTTAAGGATGGGGAGATTGCAAGATAGACTATATTGCCCATCAATATACTTGTCTGTTTAGCTTCCTGACATTCTAGTCACAATAGCTAGAGAATGGAATCGGCATACATGCTCATCGAGAAACAAAATCAGAGACTATGCAAACATGGTACAAATACACAGAGTTCATAATCACAGCGAGACTTTATTCACCTACAAACACACACAGAAAAAAAAATGACAAAACTTGGAAGCAAAGGGGGTAGAACGAGACGGGCTATTCATTAAAGATCCCAGACTCAAAGGACAAATACTGAGTTGTTCTTTTTCAAACAGGATTTCTAGCTTCTGATTTTCGTATATGTGGGTTTAAGGAGGGGGTGAGAATACAGAGCATCAAACCCTATGAAGGCGACCAAGTGGAAGGAACAGGGACTTGAAGTACTAGGAATGCACTGTTGTGAATACCTGTGGCATAAACATGGAATGGGACATACTGGGGATGAAAGAGGACAATTGAGAACAGGCCAGAAGAGGGAGAGAATGTGGAAGAGCATTGAAAGAATTCATCAAAACTACGCTTGAGAGTGAATTAAGAAAGCATGTTACTTTGCATACTAATTAACATATACAACCAGAACTAGGGAGATGGCTCAGTGGTTTAGGGATGCTTGTTGGCCCTGTAGAAGCCTTGGGTTTGACTTCTGGAACTAATGAAGGCAGCTCACACTTCCTGCAACTCCAGTTCCAGGAGATTGGACGTTCTCTTCTGGCCTCTATGGGATCTGCCTACACTCATTTCATATAAAGGCAGCAGATACTCATACACAATTTTTAAAGAGACATACACAAATGCATACACAAGTATAAACTAGAGGGACTTGTAAATTTGCTGCTTAAAAATGCAAATCAAGAGAACAGTTGTGTGTCTGTTGCTGTAGACAATAGTGAAAGGAAATTTAATAGAACAATGTAATTAGCTTTTCAGAAGAGAAGAGGGCAAAATGAGTAGAAACGTTTGAACACAGAAATCAAATAATAAAAAAGTATTTTATTCCCACAAAATTGATAACTTATTACTTATGATGTTATATAAAAATGACCTAGGTAGAATTTCCATATAGAAGGCATAAGGGAATGGCACAGATAGATCTCCGTGCAACTCCTCAAAAGTACTGTAGGAAGCTGGCATACACCCTGACACATGAGGCGTAATGTCATCAACTGAATTGGTTCTTGTTCTGAGTACAAATGAGGTATTAGCGTCAATGACTGTGCCATTAGCACATGTTAGTCCATTTTTATACTTTCACAGAAACCATATCTAAATACTGTCATGACGCTATTACTGTATCAAGGGCTTGGAAAGGTGGCTATGAGAAAAAGCAACCAGAAAGTTGTGATTTGTCAAAATGCAGTCTATTCTGGAAGGAAAAAATAAAACTCAGAAACCAGCTCAGCGGAATGACTGAAGTATCATACATTTTGAAATTCGTAAGGATGGATTTACAAGGACACGATGTAATGTAGTTATTGAGAAGAATCATTCAGGAAGCAAGGAATGATATTCTCGACACTGATCATTTAATAAAGCATCATAGACCCGCCCAAAGTTGTGAGGATCCAGCTTCCTGTGTGTGGCTGATTTGTTTTCTCTCACCATCACTACTTGCCTTACTATAATCACTACATTCAAAACTGGAAATAAATGTATTATCCACCTGCTGAGTCATGGCTTCTATTTCTGAGACAGTGAGAGAAACTTTAATGTTACTTCATGTTGCTATAGACTGAGAGGTAGACAATTGTAGTGTAATAAATGATAAAGTATATTATTAATATCGTGATAGAACCTCCTTAATCAGAAATAATCCAATAAATACCTATTCATTCTCTCAGGTACATAAACGTAACCTCAATTACTCCGGATACGTGGATATAGCACTATACTTCTTGGATTGTCAAATTCTGTGTCAAGTGAGAAATCCCCAGCAAAGGGGGTTTCATAGGATACTCATTCATACGTTCGTACATTCATTCATTCACTCACTCATTCATTAATCAATTGGGATAGAATATGTCTTCCCAGCTTGAAAATAAAATGATCCCAAGGGAAGAAATAAAATAACTAAATGTAAAAATTTTTGAAACACTGATATATATACTGATACAGTGGTACCAGGCTCTAAAGTCTGGGGAAACTTGATAGTTTAAATTATCCCTTTACAAGGGCAAGTAGGTTCCATTATCCAGAAATGATGTTGAACTAATCCTTCCCTCATTTCTCCACTTTCTCCACAGTTTCGCCCCTGGTACTGAAACAGACTATACATTATATATGAATGTGGGATAGAGGTGATCCTGATGGGATTTGCATAGCTAAGAAGTGAATGGCATCTCTGTTTCTCAGCACCAAGCTTTATTCTTGGGAGCAACTGTCATTCATTGATATCAATCAAAGAACTGCCTTTGCTCCCCCTTAACAGCAAAACTTTACATTTTCATAATTTGAAAACTAAAACACTGCCAACAACAAAAGGCCTTTGACAACTTTATTGTCTATCATAAATCAATCTGGCAAGAGTGAGTGCCAAAATATAAAATGTCAAACTTACAGTGCTGTCTGTTAAAAAAAAATCATACAATTCTATGCATTTACTGTTTTTGTAACCTACCAACAATCAGTATTTCTGGATGCTTGACTCGGATAAAGTCACGCTGCACAGATCAAATTAAAACCTGTATCATTGCTGTTTTTACAAGAATAAGCTGAATACTTTAAATAATAACCTTGCATAGAAAAATCTCCATGGCACAGTCAATTTAAACAATACTTGTGATTTCTAAAATGCAGTCATTCTATGTCCAATTCCCATGCTGTCTCACATCCAAATTCTTGTGTGCGACTGTGTTTGTGTGTGCCTGTGTGTGTGTGTGTGTGTCTGTGTGTGTGTCTGTGTGTGCATATTCAGTATAATTTCACCAATACTCATGATTCTCCTATAACATATATTCCAAGCATATTTTGTGAAATCTAACTCATGCATTTTGAATTTATGGAGGACACATGTTGACGTTCAGAATAGTGACAGACAGAAGCCACCTTTCCTCTGCAGGAAATGCTCAAACAGCAGGACTGAATAAATTCACGCAATCTCGGTGCCCTCTATCAGAGAAAGATTAGGAGAAATAAAAATGAAAGTAGTATGTGCTTTTCACATTCATGAACCAGCCCAAACAACCCATGTGCCCAGGTCTACTGAAATGACTCACTGCCTCTTTGCTCGTGGTCTTGTGAATTAGGTAGCACAGAACCTCTTTCATATATAGTATTAATCTCTAATTTGTTCTTAGATGAGCCCTTCTGGGCCAGACCTGTGTTGTTAACTCTTCATCAGGACCTCTCTGAAGGAAGGACTGTGCTTTGCTCATTTGAGTTTTCACAATGAGGAAACTTGGCATGCACTGAGTCTATGATTCATTTTCTACTTCCTTCTCAAATATCTTAAATGTTTGAGACAGCTTCTTGCTAATATGACAGGCTGACACCAAACTTGCTCTGTAACCCAGACAGCCTTTGAACTTGTGATCCTCTTGCCTCAACCTCTTGAATAGCTACAATTATAGGCAGGCATACACTTAAATCATGTCTAGTGAATTGGGTTCAATAATTAATTGAGTGAAAGTATTAAAAAGGAATAAAATGCGAAGGCCATAGTGTAAGATGTGATTTTTATCAATTAATCAGTGTTTGTAAAGCAAACACAATAACTATAAATGGAACTTAAATTAGCACTTAAAATACAGAGAATCTCAAAATGAGCCAACACAAATTATTAACTCTATGCATTAATGAATTATATAAGATAATTAGGAATGTAGAACAACTTTAGGAAATAAGTGGAGATTAAATATACAAAATCTAATCAAAATAAAGTAACTATATTACAAAAACAACAAGTATTAGGATCAAATGTTCTTACAAACATTACACTTTAATTATTTTTAAATGTACCAATTTATAAAATGGATTAAAATAGAATGTATGCAAATCCATTAATAATCTGAAATTACAAACAAAAATAAAATTTGACAAATTCACATTCTTACTGGGATATGTAAATACATTTCTACTATTATTTCTTAATCAGATAGATAACAAAAGAAAACAAACAAACAAAAAAAACCAAATTAGGACAATAAAAGTTTGAGCTTTTTTTTTTTTTTTTTTACCTATTTCTATGACATGGAAACTGAACTAAGAAAAAAATAGACTTAAGGGGAATTTTAAAGATATTCTATAATTTTCTGCAATTCTATGAACTCAAGAACAGGCTTCTGACAGAAGTTGGAAGTTTTAATATCCTTTGTAAAACACATCATGGTAGTGTGAAAAATCAAAACAGCATTGTAGTACAGTCAGAAATAAAGAATGATGCCAAGGTCATCTAGAAATAAAAGGCCAGGAACCTAATGTCATATTATCAAAGTGGAAAGGGAGAAAGACAATCTAAGCTTTTATCTGACACCAGAAGTTGGTGAAAACATACTAGAAAGTGTTCAAAACAAATCAAAAGACAATTATGAAATTCATCCTATTAAAATTCATACTAATTAAAAGTATGAAAGATAAGGGAGTGCTAGAGAAATAAAGATCAACTAAAGAAAAAGTTTCTACTCCATCCCCTATACCTGCCTTTCTTGCTAACAGGAGGAGCTTTAGTTCTAAAGTTTTTTGAGTGGGTTGATGCCTTTAATGCTCTACTGGAGTTCTTCCTGGCTATAGGATGTAGCATCTCCTTATTTCCTATCCCCAGTGCTGAGTCACAGCTAAGGTCAGCCTCCCACAAATTCTTGGGCACTTCCCTTAAATTTGTTCTTTCTACAATAAATACAGGAAGTGGGGATGGATCAAAGACAGAGAAAATGGCTTTATAATAAGTGGCCCAACTTGAGACCCATCCCATAGATAAGCACCAACTCCTGACACTATGAATTATACTCTCTGATGCTTGAAGACATGGGCCCAGAAAGGTTATCCTCTGAGAGGCTGCATGCAGCAGCTGACTCAGATGGATGCAGACATTCAGAGCCAAACAGTGGGTGGAGCTTGGGGACTCTTACAGAAGAACAGGAAGAAGCACTGAGTCCCATACGGGAATAGAAACTCCACAGGAAGACCAAAAGAGTCAACCAACCTGGACCCTTGTGATTTCAGAGGATGACCCCACCAACCAAAGAACATACATGGTCCTAGGCCTCCCCACACTTATGTAGCAGATGTGCAGTTTGGTCTTCATGTGAGCGGTGTGGGGGGGGGAACTGTTATCCCAAAACCTATTGCCTGAATGTAGGATATGTTCTTTTAGCTGGGTTGCCTAGACTCAGGAGAGGAAGCACCTAGCCTCACAGATTTGAAGTGCCAGGGTGTGGAGATACCCAGGGGGACCACCACCATGCCTTCAGAGAAGAAGGGGAGAGGAGATAAGGGAAGGATTGCGAGTAAGCTAATTAATTAATTGAAAAAAAAGAAAAAGAAAAAGTTGTTTATTTGTAAAGAAACTCAACTTTTTATAACACTATCAAATAATGAAAACCCAAAATAAGTATTAGGAATAACAACCAGGAAAGCTGAACTTAAAAGATTGCAACAGAATTTTAGGAACCAAATAAAAATAATCTTTCCTATAGAAATTTAACCTATCAAAAGTGACAAAGGTAACAGAAAACATAAGTCCTTTAATTATTAAAGGGCTTTAATTAGTAGATTAAAAATATGTAAGAAATATCATCAAAACCAAGATATCAATACCCCAAGACCAGCTATTGACTAGAGCTTGAATATTTTCAGGAATAGCAAACATAGTGCTGTCATTTATAGCAAATACTTAAATCTTGAAGAATAGTGTCACTTTCTTGACAGTATTGATCTTCAGATTCAAACTCTATAGTCACTGTGCTTGGTGAAAGGCATCTCTGATCATTGCACCATCTTACCAGTCACAGTATAATGTCAGTAATTCACAGATTCCATATACAGTCAAACCAATCTCTTTAAAGGAATACTGAGTACCATATAAAAACAAACCTTCCCTCCAAAGAGAAGATGCCTCTGTAAGTTCAGCATAATAAGGCTAGGTTGTACTCTTAGGTGTCAAAGTAATGAAGCAATCTTCTTATTGATGTGATGGCCCTTAGTGGGAGAGGGTGCAGTAGATGAGGGGGTAAATTCATGATAATAACCTTCTTGCCCAGTAGAAACTAGTCAATGAATCATTTGAGGATACCATTGTTATTATGAGAAACCAAGGTATTATTATTACTACTATGATCACAGTTGAATGTTTTCCTACAAATATCTTACTCAAGAAGCTGCTATACATGTTATATGACGTCTCAGTGTACATGTAATAGAAACAGGGACCTATTTGTCTTCAAAAAGTAGAGAATATTCAAAATTCCTACCTATGAAGCAAAACAACTGAATTCATAAAATGCACAGAGCTGGAAATATTAGACCCAAGGAATTTCTTACCTATACTAGTAAAAAAGTAAACTGATATGAATTTAAAGAGAAGGAGAACATACTTTGTCAATTTGAAGAAACATATAGTTTGTCAACTAGAACACTGTGTTCCAAAGAAGCTAAGAAGATATTTTATAAGTCCAGAAGGTAAAAGCATTATTTAGTAGTGAAAGGATGAAACAGCGTACATATCTTCAATTAGGACAAGGCAGATATCCTTACCTTGACCAAGGTACAGGCATGGCTGTCAGATGACAGACTTCCATATTGTCATCAATATATCCTACTGTTGGACAATATAAAAAAAAGTCCTACAGGAAGATGGTGGATTCAAATTATGTTGGTTTGCTTATTTTGTTTAAGGCATTCATAAGCATAAACACGGATTGGTTTAGAATGCTGGACACTGACTGACCTGCTTTTCAGAAGATCCGATGATGCATTTAGTTGGTGAGAATCAACACACACACACACACACACACACCACGTAAAGCTGTCTGAAGCTAGAATGAGGACATTTTCTACACTTCATCTTTACTAAGAGGCTGAGAAAGGATGGAGGAACAAGGCAAGTTCTGAACTTTCACTTTTCCTCCTTATGCAAATTATACTAATTTTTCTCTCTGTTGGAGATTTGTTTTCCCCTCAAGGGCAGAATAAAATACTAGAATGTCCTTCATCCCTTTAGAACATCTTAAGACTGAATTAAAAAAAAACCTGGAAGATAAAGAGGGAAGAAACAAAGGGAAGGAGGGAAGAAAGGATGGAGGGAGAGACCAAGGAAGGGAGAAGGGAAGGAAGCTGAGGACTAGCAGAGACTGTGAGAAAATACAATGTATTTCCTGCTAAGGCCTCAATCCTTGCAGTATTATCTTTCCTTCTGTTTTCAGATCTGTCTATTTAATATTCTGCCTTGACTAGCTAGCATCCATCCCAAGCTCAATTCATTCTCATATCCCTTCACCTTCAATATGGATACCCAAGAGTCTGTTTCTTTAACCTAAAGTTCGCCACACAAAAATTCTCTCTTAAAGGATGAAATACACTATCGGGGATCATGCACTCAAAGACAAAGTCTTACTCACTAGATGAAAGAACTCCTAGAGGCAACGAGTCTTTAAAAATCTCTCACTCTTGTCATTTTTTTTTCCTGTGGAGGGGAAAAAAAAAAAAAAACCCTCTGCCTCCAATTGCTGCATTACAGTCTTAATTTCAGTATTACATGGCCATCTAAAGCATTTCACAGGTGTTTGCTGGAACTCATTAGGCTATTTGGAGCTCCTTCATGCTCCCTAAAAGGCAATTAAAATGTGTCTGCAAATTACCTCATGTGGGCCAAAGCACAGCTGCCTCTTCCCCCAGTTACCACACAGTGTTTCCAAACACCAGAAAACTGCTTGGAAACCATCAGTTTGCAGAGGCAAAAGAGGGCCTTTGGGTGGCTTCCTTTCTTCCCGTCCCCAGACAGGCCCATTCACTTGGGGTCGCTGCCAACACACTGAACAGGGCTGTTGAAAGATAGAAGTGTCTGATTACAAAAAGCCTTCGGGGTCTAAGGATACAATGAAGACATCACTGATCCAACGAACTGGGTGATTTCTGGGCTCAAGCCTTGCCTAGCTCTGTCATACCCACGCACAAGTGAGTGTTGATTTTCAAAGGTTGACTAGTGGGCCTCCATCTTCAGAGCCTCTTCACAATTTATTTCTTCAGGTGATTTCCTTGTCTTGAACAGAGACTGCTAAAATACATTGTATAAATTAACCCACATTGGAGAAAACATTTCCCTTTCCATGTCAGGAAAGACAGTATGTGTGTTTCAGATAAACGGGTCCCAAACCACAACTTAATCAATCAAATACAAATCCAAGGTAACACCAAATAAGCAAACCTGATCAAGTTTCACATTATTCTACTCTAGTTTTTAATTATGATTAATATTTCTGAACTTTAAGTGCATTGGTTAGATTCAATTTTTAGCTTAGATTTTATTATTATTATTAGTTAAATTGTGACATTTCATGTACTATGAATTATCTAATTTGTACTCAAACCAAAATTAAAGCAATATTGATATGCAATTCATCTTTCCTTAAAATTCTTTAGTCATAATAAAGAATGCCTAGGGTTGGAGAGATGTCTTAGTGGTTAAAAGCACTGACTGCTCTTCCAGAGGTACTGAGTTCAAATCCCAGCAACCAGATGGTGGCTCACAACCATCTGTAATGAGATCTGATGCTCTCTCCTGGTGCATCTGAAGACAGGTACAGTGGACTTATTATATATAATAGATAAATAAATATTTTTTAAAAAGCATGCCTAATTCCATTCTTACCTAAATGTTGAATTACACCAAGAGTTCTTTTCATTTTTCAAAGTTTCTAACCAGAGATCAAATTATGAACTTACATTTGCACCAATATGATTTATTTGACTCTCAAGTAATATAAATCTTGAATTTAGCACATAGGAATTAAAATATAATTAAATAAGTTATTTGAAAATAAACAAAAAAATATCAGAGGAATCCAGTATCTTCTCAGCATCTGTTATATAATGTTTTCTCCTCAAGACTGATATCCAGGTAGTGCCCCGACAACAGACCAAAAAATCGGTTTCACCCAAGCCTAGCAACAAGGCTGTTGGGGATACTGCCAAGAACATGGTAACTCAGAGGCAGCTGTGTCACTCAAGAGCACACACCAACATGGATGCTCACACACCAACATGGATAACTCAAGGGAGCTGCATCCTGGGTCCCCACACAACTTGCAGATAATTCTACAAAGGTGTCCTTTCTCTCCTGGCAATTCTGCACTAAGTATGAAGCTTCAAGGACTCACTCCCTGAATCCCGTGACTTTCTGAGCTTCTCAAGTCTCACAGGTGTTCTTGGTTTCCACGGTGCTAGGAGCCTCTCCTCTTCCACCCAGAAAGAAATACTTATTCAAGGGAAGCAGCTACAAACAGCATCTAGGCCCAGGAATAACTAAATGATGACCCCAAGCTATTTTGTAATTACAAACTGCTAAATAATAAAGGTTGGCTAATTATCATTAAAAAAAAAAAATACACGGAGGTTTATTGGAAAGGGGAGGCTGGGAGGATACTGGTGGGTTTAATATCTAAATTAGTGGTTATCTTAACTACTTTACTGCTGGCCAATTAAAAAGTTGAGTGAAATTTTAAAGCAAATGCTTCAGGATGCCTCTTGTACTTGGTTTGCATACCCAATTGCACACGAGGAGGCAGAGGGAGCTGAGGACAGCTCGCATTAGCACAGAGCATGAACAATTGTAACATGGAATGGCTTTGTGTACTTCTTAGTGTAGGTTGCTTTAGTTTAAAAGTAACTTGGCTATTTATCAGATCACCAGAGATGCTGTTTTCGTTTCCTTTGTCACTCGAATCAAGCATCCTTCTTTAGGAAGCCTTCCTTATGCCTGCAGTAACTCGCAGTCAGTTTTCACTGGCTTTGGGCAATGAGATACCTACTGCTGACTAGTGCACCTTCCTGTAGTTTCTCCTCTACAATACTCCTCACCAACTGGCCTTATGTTTGATACTATTAAGCAGGAGATTTATTTTTCTTTCCTTGCTTTTACTTCTCCATTTTCAGCACTAGAATCAAGCTCCCTAAAGCTAGGAATTTGAAGCCCCGCCATGCCCCTTTTATGGTCTTAGTGCTGGCTCTATAGATTATAGATTTTGTTTTGTATGTAAGCGCATGTCAACATGCATGCAAATGCATGTGCACATTTGTGTAATGCATGTGAAAGCCAGAGATCAAGCTCTTGCACTGCTGCTCAGAAATGGTCTTTTATTGTTTGTTTGGTTTTAGGTTTTTTTGTTTGTTTTATTTGAGATAAACTCTCTCAGTAGAACTGAGGGTTTACGAACTAGGCAGCATACCCAACGCGCCTGAGAAACAAGCTCAATGATTTCTTTTCCATCCTCAGTGCTGCAACTGGGATGGTAACTCACCACGGCCAGGTATATGCACGCTGGAGGTTAAAGTCAAGATCTTAGTCGTGAGCAGCAAACACTTAGGCAACTGAGTCATCTCCCCCGCCCCCAACACTTAATGATCTGTTTGAAAAATGAGGAGATTGCCCCAATCACTTAATTAGTAGTGATCGTTTCTGGTCAATCCTTCTCATTCAGCAAGTCGAGAAACCTGGGCTTTTCTTTAAGATCAAACTAGCTTGACAAGATGCTGCTGAGTAGAGGGTGTGGCCAAAGTCAAGACAGCTGATAGCTCCCAGTGAAAGGCAAAAAGTCTGCTAAACCTACGCAACCAGACAGGACTCAGGACACGTATGCGCAGTATCTCTAAAATTGCCAAGGGTCTTTGATCTAGTTTATAAATATTTTATGCTCATTTATTTACCTAATTTGTAATGAATTAGTCTCCAGTCAGATTACTATATGTAATATACAGCATACAGTAACTATACTACTATATACTTTCCTTTGGCAATTCAATAAGCCTACCTAGTATTCCCATCTCTGTAAGTCCTGACTTCCTCTCCTCTTCTCTATTTTGTCAAGCGGGCATAAATTACCGTGTCTGTCTTTGTCAAGACACCCTTATGTTTTCTTCTAGCATTCTTCACTTGTTACCTTTTCCTTTCTACCTTTGCTAGTGTGCAGCAAAGTCCTCGGGGATGGAAGGTTTGACTCATTTATTAAATCCATCAACGCCTGTCTTACAGGAAACACAAATGCAGATAAATAAATAGCTTGTGAACTCAAAACAATACTTGGATACTCTTTTCACACCTGCGGATTTCCTTAAATTGAGATTCTGATACTCTAGGCTTGGGAAGGGGATTAAATATCTGTATGTACAAAACACGGCACACAGGTTCCTATAAAAGACGAGTTTAATGGTGAGCACCAAATACTAGCCGGATTCCATAATTTTTGGTTCATTGAAATAAAAACCATAGTTGTCACAACAGTTTATGTAAAGTGTTTTTCTGAAGCCTCAACTGAGATCTGCCACAGAACCCCAAAATAAACACTCTGTTTTACACATACAGAAAGAAAAAAAAAAAACTCCCTTTTGAGCTTTTCTTTTTAACTGGTGTTTTATAAAATATATTCATCATTTTGAAATATTGATTAATTGCCCCGATTCCTTAACTTCCTAATTTAGTGTTTTGAAAAATGGTTTCCATTTTTGGCACTTATTTTGCAATATTTTATCTTCACCTGAACTTTACTTAGGTTGCAGTCAGAAGTTTTATGTGATGGAGTTAGCAAAAAGAAAAAAAAAAGTCAATATTTGGCAGTACTCGTATGCCCTACTTATAAATACAGTCTCCCACAGTAGTTCAGCAATCCATAACGAGATTGATGGTACCAGACCCTGTTTCATTACATTCACGCAAACACGGTGGGCTTTAATAGAAATATACTCATTTAATGCCTTACACCAGATTTGAGGTAAATGTTCTCCATAAAACACACTGATGTTATTGAGCACATATTACATACTGACATAAAAGTGAGCTGAGAACAACCCCAAGCCTAAGACTGGATAAACTTCAACACCAAGCCTTTACAGGATGAAATACCACGAGTTTACGACATACAGAAAGGCGATTGGGTGTTCACACTGCTTCCCTGAGTTCTTGAGCCATATATCAGAGCATCCAATGTCTGACTTCAGAGTCTTATCACCTTACAAACCCCTGCTCATTACTTATTGATCTAGAAATACCCTACATGCTGCTCGGAGCTTGAGCTACGGCTCTTCGCCTTTCTCTATGAACATCATCAGCCCAGTGTGGATGACTCTGAAGAATTCGAGGCTGTGAACACCTACAGTCATGTCCCTGATTCTGTCCTTGGGTTTATCATTGTAAAGCATGATATGCTGTCCTGATTTAATCCCACAATTTTATTCATCTGGAAGACTTAACGGTGTGGCTTATGTTGGACACTGACCTTCTCAGATGTGTATCCTAATAGTAAAGACCTTGAACCTCACAATTTCATGTCCTTCCTCATTGACATCTGGTGTTTAATGTTCACACTCAAGGGGCAAGGTTTGGAAAATAACAATCTACCAGGCAATCTATTCTTTCCTGGGTCCTGAAATCCAGTGTCTTAGACCTATGGTTGAAATGTTTAAGAGGATATTAGAGTCCATTTGGCAGGCTCTGAAATATATTGAAGTTCAAGGCAGCCTCCCATCTTATAAATTCAAAATCTTTTGGATTGAAGTTTAGGAAATCCAGACCTTAAATGAGCAAAAACAGTGGCAGCTCAGCAGAGGAAATACAATTTGAACTTTCTGTGTATAATGCAGAGCCACCGTATGGCTAAACAGAAACAGCCATGGCTAGTGCTAAAACAGAACATGGGGACAGGACACATATAAATGGCTGGGGGGAAATTTCATAGAGATATTTCGGAAACTTTCACTCTAAAGCTAACCCCATGCTATCTTCCTGAGCACACAGATGATGATCGTGAGTTGTGTTCTTTATCAGCAGCCAGCGTCACTCAGTGAACTGAAGAAAACATCATAATCTATATCAAACTAGACCAAATTGAGGCAAACACCTGGTCCACAGCCATCTTTATGTAAATATGCATACCTGTCAAACTTAAGAAGTCATCAGCAAAGTAACCAATCATAGAGAATTGATGTAATTTATTTTCTTGATCTTTTACGTGTTTTTATACACATGTATATACTTTATAGCTTCAAATACTGTATTGGTAATAACAAGTGATTTTGCTGCACCTACTATTTTGTGAACTGATTTCATCATCAGCATACTTTATGACTTCAATTTACATCAGTAACATTCTTAAAGCAGTTTTGATTGATAGAATATAAAGGTATTGTTAATAGCTCATATGTCTGCTTAAGCATGCAGAGGGTACACTTGGGAGATTTCCCTCTCTGCTTTGAGAAGCCTTCACTTTAAGTTCTGGGTCTTATGTCCTTTGTCTCCATGTTAAACAGGGGAAGAATGAGAATGGAACAAAAGGGAAGGCGGGAAAATAACTGGCATGAGTTATAAACACTTAGATTATAACTCTGGAGTCTCTAAATGGCATCCTTGGCTAAGGTTTATTTTAAAAAGAATTTTTTCACACCATATAAAAATGTTTTGAAATAAGACCTTTCCCTATAAGCTACTTGACAGATCCCCAAAGAGAACTAAATCATAAGAGAGAAACTTCCTTTTCTTTTCTCCCAAAGTTTTCAAAAAGAAAGAAAGAAAGAAAAGAAAGCTGAAGATAGTGAAGACACTGAACTGTGAAGCAGAAAATTCTGAGACTAGAGTGTGGATCTCACACAATGCACTCTCTGTACCCCGAAGCTAAAAATAAGGGCTCTGAACAATACCTTTGTCACCCAACTGAACCCTGCTTTGCATGAGAAGATCATCTGACAGTCCATGCATATTCAAAACTGGAGAAATGTTAATTGAGAGTAAGCATTCATAATTTCTTCATTTTCAGACAGAGCATCCTATTGAATTGGTTGGCCTTGACAAGCATCCTTATTCTTTCTTCCTAAAGGAAAACTTTCAGTCCACTGGCCACACTTTCCTCATTTGTCATGGATATTTTAATGTTTAAGTAATACATATGGGTGCTTTAATTAAAATGATAATTTACCAATAAGTTCCAATTTTTAGAAGAAAATAGTACTTTCCAAGGTAATTAATTTCATAATTATTAACAACATCCACTTCCAATGAAGGAACATGGAATGGTAATGTGCCCAAACCAATGTGAGAGCAACAGTCAAACTCTATAGTCATTTAAATATGATTTTCCATGTTTACATATGTAAATTTTAAGAACTATGTTTAGTAATCCTTTCTTCAACTACTAATTTGAATGAGGAAAAGCCAACAAAGTCATTTCCTTAGGCTTACAAAAATTCGATAAAATGGCAGACAGCTTAAACTTATCTTTCCTGGACTAAGGTGATATATATGTGCTTCGATATGTGGATGTGCATGTATATAAGTTTGTGACATATATTGAAGACACAGTGTGGAACTATGCAATGGGTCATACATCTCTTTGACTATAAAATGTATGATACTCAAGCCTTTATTATGAACATAGGCAGTAACATTTTACAAGAACTGAATATAGTGCACAGTATATTTGAATTTGTGTGTGTGTGTGTGTGTGTGTGTGTGTACTCAAGTACACACAGAAAAATACTTTAAATTGTCATAATGGTTCAGTCTCTTAATCCTACCAACCACCATAATTTAAGAAAACTCACCTGTTTATATCATAAACTTCCTGCAAATCATATTTGAGTTCTTACCTATAAATTAGTTTAGTCTACCAGACCCCCATATCCCTGGAAAATGTAATAGGAAACAGTCAAAAGGTGCCTAGGATGACAAATGATTGAGGGGCTTTGGGGGTGTGTTTTAAATGTAAGGCAGAGAGATGGGGTGTTCTTGCCTGAAAACACATCCACCATAGATGGAGTCAGAAACTGCAGCAACCTTGGAGGGGTCAGACTAAGAAAGAGAGAGGGAGAGAGAGAGAGAGAGAGAGAGAGAGAGAGAGAGAGAGAGAGAGAGAGAGGAGGGTGAGGAAGAGAGAGAGAGGAGGGGGAGGGAGGGAGAGAGAGAGAGAGAGAGGGAGGGAGGGGGGAGGGAGAGAGAGAGGGAGGGAGGGAGGGAGGGAGGGAGGGAGGGAGGGAGGGAGGGAGAGAGAGAGAGAGAGAGAGAGAGAGAGAGAGAGAGAGAGAGAGAGAGAGAGAATAGGAAATGGAATGAATTTGATGACTTTAATTAAATGTAATAGGAAATTGTGGGAGGCAGAGGAAAAACTTCAATAGCATAAGCAGGAGACTGTCTCCGAAGGTTACAGAACTTAATCCTATCAACATCTAATTTGCATAGCCATAGTAAAAATAACAATGGTATTTTGTGACCAAAAATATATGCAAAGCAGCCATTGTGATAGCTCAGTTGCTATTTTTGAAATGGAAATTTCCTTGCAATTTAAAACAGCTCCTTCTTCAAAACACCAAAAGGCATCAGCATCTCCTTTGGACTATAAAGGGTCTTCTTTGATTTTTTTCTTCCAGTAGGATATGGAAGTTTTAACTCTAACTCTGGTATTCCCTTCAGAGGAAAAACAAAACAAACACGCTCCCCCACCCCATCCCCAGAAAACAAGAAAACCAACTTGCACCCCCCTTTCAAAAATAGAATGGCATCTTCCTCTTCCTCTGTGTATTTGAGATTATTATAAAAAAGCTACAACACTAATTAAAAATAAACAACCTGCATTAGTACAATAAATCAACATAGCTTTATCAATTTCTTTTTACTCCAAAGGAGAAAAAATGTAATCCCTGGGTGGGGTAAAAATTCTTCTTAGGTAAAAAAGTGAGATAATTTCATTATATGAGAATAATTCAATTGTTTATTAGCAGTGACCCATCCATGGACACCTATATAAAGTCATATTCCTGACTGTAAGCTGCCATTCAGTACTAACATTTTAATAAGAAAAAAAATGTTAAATATCAGAGTAATAGATGAGCATTCCTCTAAAAGGCAATTTCATTAAATACCATCGGTATTAATCTTTCTAAATCTTAATTACAGCCTTTTGACATATCATACCCCCATTTGACCTTTTCTGCTCATTCTAGTAAAGAAGTGTAGGACAGACCGGGATGCTGCCCCTGGAAACCCAACTCAAAGCATCATTCTCATGCTAGTGAATAAATGGGGATGCTGACCCAAATTATATTTTTATCCAAGAGTCAAGAAGTTCAGATTTTTCTAATCAACCATAATCTCCCTTTTCTATTTCAAAATTAAGACATTTCAAGGAGGAGACCTCGAAGCATCGGCATATAATGTACTAAAACTTAGCACTCAAGCAACAACAACAACAACAAAAATCAGAGCAGCCGTTCCGGAGCTAGAGATGTGCCACAAAATTTAAAAACAATTAGAAATGGCAGCCTGCAATCGAACGCGCTCAAGTTCTGTTGAGAAGAGTTGGAGCTGGCAGTTTCAGGATTAAAAAAGTAATGATTCTGCTATTAAGCCACACTTTCAGCAATCAATAGCTTCAAAGCATTGCTAGGTTCACTCAATCAGCAACTAGAGAGGGGGCTGAAGAACCTGGCCCCCAGGAACATGATAACGGCGTTTTACTGCTGCGCACCAAAACTCGAATGGCAATTTCATCAGCCAGTTATCTTTTCCCCAATTTTTGTTCTTTGCGTGTACATTTTAATGTAGTTTATTTCTTTGTGTCTGTCCCATGGCCTCTGCTTTTGTTTTATTTTCTTTCAGGTTATATAGTCCGCATGTTATTATGTTGACCGGATTCGTGGACTTTCATATTTCACACCACTGAACAGACTAGAAAACGTGTACAAAGATAAGGTAAGCCAACAATGTAAGGAATTTTTAAGTTACACCCCGTGATGCATCTCCTGTCAAGTATCTTTAAGCAGAATGAAGTAGAACATTATAATAGGGTGATAAATCACCATTATTAGAAAATTATGACAGCCTTAGAAGTCGAAGTACATCAGGAAAGCAGCAACAAGGAGACTTTGAGAATCTGGACTACCTGGGAGAAGCCTAAGTTTGCAGGCATGCAAAATTGAGCCTTTGGGAGTGTTTAAGACATGCTTATGATAGTGCCTTTTAAATACAAGTGTGATTAATGACTTTCCTGTTTCCATATGGGATGCAGGCAAAGAAGAGTTGCCAAGAAAGAGAGTAAAATCCATCACATCTGGATTTTGAAAACTTACAAGGTTGGTAAGCCTGGCCCCAAAGAGACCAGATATCCGAAAACAAGATCTGTGTTGGTAAAATGTTTCCTTCAGTATCAGAATCACTGCTACCTTTATTCTCAACTACTACAGCCTTAGAAACTGACAAGAAAATGGCAAACACCAGTCCCTACCACTACGAATGACACTCAAGTATGCTTACAGACAGGATCATGTTGGTCCGTGAAAGGCTCAACTGAGCAGCTGACTCAGACAGATGCAGACACCCACCCACAGACAGACAAAGTACAGACCTGGGGGACTCTTTTGGAAGAATAGGAGGAAGGATTATGGGCCCTGAAGGGGATAGACACTCTACAGGAGCACCAACAGAGTCAGTTAATCTGTACCCTTCACTTCTCAAAGTATGAACCAACAACCAAAGAAGATACATAGCTGTATCTAGGCTTCTCTGCTCTTATGCAGATGTGCAGTTGGGGCTTGCTGTGGGTCCCAAACAACTGGAAAGGGGTGCTATCCCCCAAAGCCGTTGCCTATATATAGAATGTGTTCTACTAGCTGGGCTGCCTTGTCTGGCTTCAGTGGGAGAGCAAGTGCCTAGCATAGAAAAAAATTAAAATTCCAGCAGGCTGATACACAGGGGGCTACCACTTGCTCAGAGGAGAAGGGGATAGGAGGAAGAGCATGGAAGAGGGTAACTGGGAGATGGTCAGTGAGCAGGATGTAAAGTGAGTAAGTAAAAATATAAAATTAAATAAAAAAACACTAACCACACTGGTAACATTAATTATGTTTTCTTTTTGTGTTTGATAATCATTTATCTTTCCACTTAGCTAAACGGATATGGCTTTATATGACTTCTGGTGTATCAATTAATTACAAATAAGAGGACCTTGAAACATCTCATCAGTATGAAAATGCCACAAAGAAAGCCACTATTGTGAATAATTAATACACACTCATTGAGTACGTAAATATTTGAGGATGCTATTATTAATAAAGCTTATACTTTGGGTTGGAAAAAAGAACATGCAGGCTTCTTGGTAGTTAAGGGTCTAAAAGCAGCACACACTAATGCTTAAGCACATCTACCCCTTACAACATCGTATTCCACCTATGAACTCCTACAGTTCATTTGTCTGATTCTTCACATTTCCCAGGTTGTATCTTCTTGAGGCAGAAATTCCACAGGATTTTCCCAGGCACCACTAACTAATTTAAAATGCCAGAATTGCTATGAGCCATTTTAGATATTGTTGACATTGATCTGGTATTAGGCCTCTATTGTGTAAATCAATTTACAAGTATTATTTCATTTTTTTTCACACTAACTCCGAGGTGCAAAATAGTACATTTTAACCCAGTTATTGAGGGATACAGGAAGCATCTGAGCCTAGATCTTTCTGATTTGCACTCCATGTGATAAAAACTTACTACTGTACTCTACCTGACATTACTTTTAGTTTGGGTTGATTTCTTCCTGGCCTGGAGACCCAGAACCCATGAAACATTTATCTGGGGTCACTGAACTGCTGAGCTGGTTGCCACATTTGCCTGGCTTTTGGGGGTGTTGTTGAGGGAGGTCATTGCAAAGGGTATTGTTCCCAGAGGAAGGGACTATTGAGAAAGCAGGCAGAGCCTGAAAATGAGTTTCAGCAAAACATCTTGGGATTCATAGGAATGAAAGCACAGGAGGCGATTTCCTTGGGCTCCTGCTGTCCAAATTCTTCTTGCTAGTTCGAATATGGAACATTATTTCCATAATGCACATTAATAAGGCAATTTTGCTGGAAAAATAAATTGGGCTGCTTGCATAGCTCATTCAACTCAATTTCCATGGGAATTCAATGCACTCTGAAGAAAGATAGAGCTCTTCCATAGCAAGGCTCTTAACTCAGAGGGTCATTGCTGACCTTTAACATATATTTTTATAAATTCCCTTAATCTGCAGTGCGAAGGAAACACCCTTGTGGTTCTGTAGTTCTCACAGGCTTATGTGCTCACGTTGCACTATTCGTGTTGCATTAGGTGTGGTCACTAAGAGCAACTTAGGTGATGAATCATAATGAGATACATGGAGGAAGTGACAGGTGGATCACAGGGAATCCAGCCACCAGAAGTTATAGACAAATTATTCTGATGGAGACACATCCCCCTCAACACACTGAAGTGGCCGGGCTTTGAGAGAGATTTCATTCCAAGCATGTTCGTCAAGTACCTGGAAGCTACTTTATTAGATAGAGTGTATGTAAGAATAAATTCACAGTGATCCTTCCATCCGAGAGCTGATGATCAAAAGGGGTAGAAAGACGCATACTCGCAGAAGGGCATAATAATTATTATGCAGTGTACCAGAGCATGAGTTTGGAATTTGACGGGCTTGGAAGGATGTTCTCTCGCTGCATTTATTAGCTGTAAGGTCATGCCCAAGTTGTTTATATTGTTAAAGGTTCAGTTTCCTTATCTGGCAGATGAGAGCAGTAAAACTAATTACTCATCCTACAGGCTCCTTTGGACAGTGACTGAGAACAATGTCTGTTTCTCAATAAGCAATGGACACCTGCACTGATACTTTTAGAAGTAATATCAAAGAGGATGATAAGAGTGGAGGTGTGATCAGATTAAATCAGAGTCTTATACTGAGCTGCAGATATAAAGGGACTATAGAGGGAACACTTTTACTTTTGTTAGTAAATAAGTCTTACAGACTAGAAGGTAGCATATTGGAAATACAACTAAGAGGAGGAGGGTTTTAACAGAAACGAGTGGTATGGGTGATAGAAAAGGAGACAAAATCATAAACTAAAGACACAAGGATGTCAGTGTGCAAGGCTATTAATTTAAATGCTGACCATAAAGAGGAAGTGACATACTATGAGTATTAAGTCACTTATAGTGGTCACATAGTCTACCAAACTAAAGGCATGTATTGTCCAAAGTGGTTTGTGTTTCTGAGAAAGTAGTTGTGCATATGGAAAAGCTTGGGTAAAACCAAGGTAACAGATGTTTTAGTTATGAACGCTTCTGTCAATTTCTTTAATGTCCATGCAGCAGGGTAGCGATCAACCAAGTACAAATGGGATAGATTGTATCTCTCTCAGAATAACTACCACAGAAGCACAAAAGACAAAAAACAAACAAACAAACAAACAAACAAACAAAAAAACCCAAGGAAGACAAGTGACAATGTCTGAGGATAAGGACATGAAGTAAAGGAACATATATTTTAGGTGGGACTTTACATAGGTGCAACCCCTGGGGAACTCAACATGGACATTATTCAAACGGTTCAAATAGAAGAATGAACACTAAGGCACCTTGCCACAGCGATACACGCCCATTCATGCTTACATCTCTAGCACCCATAGTAGCTAAGAAACAGACCAAGACTAGTTTAGCTAGATGTCCAGCAGCGACACATGGATAATGACAGTGTAAAAAGAACATGATATTTACAGGGAAAAAAATGAGAGCACTGGGAAGCACTCCGTAAAGGTAAAAATTGGCTAAAAACAAATATAGTTATCTCTTATGTAGATCCTAGATGATGTCTCCTGCTGTGTTATTCACTACAGCAAAGAACTAGGAGCAGTGTTATTGCCCATCAACAGATGAACAGTAAACAAAAATAAAATGGATTTCAACCTCAAAATCTTGCAGGAAAATGGATTGGCTTAGAATGTTTAAGATTAAATAAGGTCACATCATCTCATAAAAAAATCATATACATGTTGTAGCTCATATTCAGAATCTAGCATGTTATACACATACATACATACATATATATGTATACAATAAAATATAAGTAGATAAGGGTGAGTGAATGCAGAAAATGGACCCAAGTTACAGAAGTGGATATAAAGCTAACTGGTTTATTTATGCTTCTAATTCTGTCATGGATTTGGGGGTGTGATAGGCAAGTGTATAAAATATATTTGATATTGAAAGTGTAACATTTGGAGAAGGTTCCCATCTTCCATTTTAAATGCCAACCCAGTAGTGTACATAAACTTCTTCAGTTGTGTAGAATATGGGTCTGATTAATTGTGGTGTATGATTTTCATATTTGCAAATTTTATAATGAAGTTATTAATATATCCCTGATCATCTCTTTATAGAACAGGGCCATGGCACTAGAAATGTATTCATAAGAAGAGAATATCAGGAAGAACAGAGGACTGAGTAAAAAGGTAGTGGAATGGAATCTTACACAGCCTAAAATCTGAAGGGGATTGTTGGTGTGAGGAAAAATACCAGCAGGAGTGGGGACTGGGAGAGGCAAGGGGAGTGGGGAGGAATTTTCAATAAGTACCAAGGATGTGTGAAAATGTCATGATAAAATCCATTGCTTTAAAAGAATTGTTACATTATAAAAAATCTGCAATATGGGAGTGGGGAATAGCATGTAAAGACATGATTTTATATGGCATGAAATATTTTTTGTGCTATGATTGCTTGTAGAAAATCATGTAGAGAAGAGTCTTCCATAAATAACAGGGAAGCACAGAACTTGGAAACAGCAATCACAATTGCTCCTTTAACATGCAACAAACTCTTTGGGTTATACAGTTCTACTATTTCTTATTTCACTAACTTTACTTCAATACTAACTTACTAAACCTCTCTTCCTTCTTACTCAACAATGACTTGTGTAGAATCTGTACTATTCTGGATAAGCTGTGAAGTTAATACTTTGGGATTTTGTCACAGTTTTTACAAAATTGAGAGTGCGTCCTGATCAATAGTTTCTTACCAATGGTTTCATCTTAAAATTTGAGCATCTTAAAATCTGATTTTATACACATACAGAGAGACACATTTATGTACCAGTGGTACAGTGGGGGTTAAGATAGGTTGTGTCAGGATGAAACAAACTTTGGGAGCCATTGTGCCATCTGAGTTTAGTTTCTAACAAGTATAGCATGTAGATGTCACATTGTGATGATTTCATGTTTCTTCTTAACTCCCTTGGTCCATCATGAGACTCATCTGAGCTCTTGACTTTAGATGCCACAAGAATCATTGGGAGCCTTCTGAAGTTATTCATGATTACATCTGATTTAATTTAAATAAGTTGTATTTTTATCACTATAACCCAGCCTATATCAATCAATCAATCAATCTATCAATCAATCTATCTATCAATCTATCTATCAATCTATCAATCTATCTATCAATCTATCAATCAATCTGTCTATCTGTCTGTTTATCTATCTATCTATCTATCTATGTATATATCTATGTATCTATTGATCTAATCTATCTACCTACATATATACATATATATATGCATACACATACACACACACACACACACACACACACGTGTGTGTGTGTGTGCATGCACTCATGAGTGCAAGTATGTGTGCTTGTGTGTTTATCAAAAAAATATAATGACCAAGTTCAGAAAACATTGAGTTGTACATATTTTAGCCTCTGATGAGATGCCATCATGACACAAAGAAGAGATATATTGTGTGCTTTGTACTGGTCACTATGAAAATGAGCTTAGGCTGGAGCTGCAATGAAAGCTTTCTGCCTCCTGTGATTTATAATCGTCTATAAATAAAAACCTATTTTCAAAAAGACATTTCCAATGAGAGGGAGAGAGAGAAAAAAAAAGTCTTCAACTGTCAGAAAACAGCATTGTGAAGGTACACAGAGCACATTTAGTCTTAATGTGGAATGACCATTAAAAGCTAAGGGTCTCTTTTCATAATGCAGCCGTCTTTGACAGGCAGCTGTGTGAAAGAAAAGCTTGTTTTAATGTGAGGAGAGCATGAGGCACTCTGCAGACTCTCAATCAATAATTGTGGAATGAATGTTGAAAGCCTATTTTTCTGTTCCTACTGGTTGACAAGTGTCCTTGTTTTTATTTTCTTTCCTGTCTATTTGCTAGTTGCTTTTCCTGCCCAGCATCCCTCTGCTCTCTATCAGAAAAAGCACACAAATTTAAGAGGGAAGTGGTCCAGAGTTTCTGGGAGACACTGGTGTGGGTGTTGGCAAGGACAGCTCCAATCACGCACAGCCACTGGACAAGTACAGGGACAAAGACCAGCCCACTTTAGGACTTAAATCCAAGAATAGAAATGGAGTAAGAAAAAAGGAAAGCTACTTGGGCCAGCCAATTCCCTGGAATGGTGGTATTGTTTCACAGTGACAAATTCCATAGTCTAGGGGAAGCAGAGATATCCCAGACCCTCTCGTTTCTAGTGTGGTTTGGTGTTTGGCAATTACCAAGCCTTTAATTCTGTTGCATACCTAGTAGGCAGGGAAAAGTAAAACCTAAAATTGAAATAGTACACCGCCAAAACTCTCATTTGTTGTCTGTCTCAATCTCCTTGTAGTGAGGCAGCAAAAGCCAAGCCAAGCAGCCAACAAACAAAACACCCTGAATTTTGTACAAGAGCTATCTGAAACACCTTAGAGTGCAAGGAAGTCTGAGAATCTCTGCTTTACTCAAACCAGGATTGGACATAAAAACTGACTTTGAAGGATCCCAAAGGGACTTCAAAGAGCTCATCCTCAGAAGAGCTAGGGAGGGACAATTCTCCCCCTATTTGTAGCTGTTTACCTTTTCTGTAGTGAGTGCCCAACTGTACCCTCTGTGTTGGAATGCATCCTGAATAAACTGATTAAAATGGTATTTCCACCATCACTGGACTGAAACACCTTGGCCCAGCTTTGTGAGGATAAGCGATGGCACTTAGAAGGTAATACCTCCTAGTTCTAAGCCTCGGGGACAGATACAGGACAAATACCTGAATGGTTGTAATAATTCCAGCTCCTGTCTGCTGCTGTACACTTTCTAAGCATTAGAATGAGGTATGGGATTGGTATGTTAGGACAAACCTTTGATTCTAGGTCATTGGAGGTTGGAGCAGGACTTCTAGATTGAGACTGGCTTGAGCTACATAAAGACAACCTTAAATGAACAGGAAGACCTTATTTCAAAGAGCAGAGATAGAAAAAGTGGGGGACATAGAGAGTAATGGGCCAGGGGAGGGAGAGGTAAAATGGAGCAAGGAGTACTGGGTTTGCTAATAGAGTAACAATGAATGGTTACATGCCAATAAATCACTCACTGGCTTTCTTTGCTTGCTCTGAAAAAAGAAGAGCTACATGGCTCGATTTTTAACTTATAGATGGAGACGAAAGTGCCCAGTTATAATTTCCCAGGCAACATAAGCAAATTCTGGAAATAAAGAACGTATCTGGGAACTCTCCCTCTAATAGCTACACCAGTAAGACAGACATTAGATAGCGGTTTGTAATTGAAACCGACTTGAATGCCCTGGCTCACCCCTGCACCTCTGTCTTCTAGCCCAGTCTTACTAAGTGAGCGATACTGAAGACAGTGGGTCCATCTTTGCTTATGTAAAAAATAATAATAAAAAAAAAAACACTGCCCACTTCACTTTAATTCAACCTCGATTCTTTAATGTTTTAATCAAACTCATGATCTGTCCAACTTGTATTCAGTGGTCTAAGGTCTACTTTCAAGGGCAACACTTAACTCTTTTACTACTCGAATATATCTTAAACCAAAGCCAGTCAAAATCTACTTGGTTTTCTTTGAAGCCTACATATTAACTTCCTAATAGCTCAAGAAAAGTAATCATGGATTAGAATTCAATTGCACATTAATAACACAATATTTTCCTTTTCTTTAGCATCACTGAAGACTGGTTTCTAGGAACTGTGGTCATCAAAAAGCCCAATTTACAATAAGATTTCTTTTCCTTTTCTTCCTTTAACATTGCTCAATGGATTAAAATGGCTCTTATAATCTCCACCTCTTCTAGGGTGTCCTACCAAGTGGATTAGAATATCAAATGCTACAAAGACAGAAATGCACTCTCCTCAAACATCCAAACATCACCCAAGTTTCTCTTTTTCTAACAGTTAGACAGACTGGACAATGTTTCCTTTTGAAGAAAGAATAAAAAAAAAAATCAGTGGATGCGTCGTAGTCTTCTGGGTCTCCTCTATCAATTCGCTGTGGAAGTTTAAGAGAAAGAAAACCGCAGTGTGACTTAAACTTTGTGGAATGTGGTCACTGACATCTAAAAGGAAATGCAACAAATGTGAACACTGAGTGTTCTGTGTGGACTGAGAGACATAATTGTCTAATGAGAAGCTTATCTGCTGATAAGTCCACCACTGGCAGAGAACTTCTTTTACTTCTGAGAGAGCAGATTTGGCTGTATCTTCAAAGAGCGTGGATTTTATGTCGAAGGAAACGCATCCACAGCATAGCAATGTTCTATTATTCGACCATGTGTCTAATGTTTAAAGCCACTTGCCATGCAAAACATTTGTATTCGCTGTACGCCTGACATTCCCCATGATGCATTTATATTTCCTTTGTGAACTCACACCCTCTCCCCCAGCTACTCAACACATAACTTCTTAAACAAAAGAAACGAATTCGAATGGCTTCTCCGATCAGCCACTTCTAATTCAGGTAATTCAGGAGCTGAGGGCATAAAACACTTTTTTTTTTTTTTTTTTGGCAACAAAATAAAAAGTATTCTGACAGTACAGGATGGTCTTGGGTCTGGAAAATCATGCATTCATCACAACTGTATTTTACTATAACATGTAGTATCAACATGATTCACAGAGAGTTAAGGGCCTGAAACAGGAGGCAAAGAAGACCAGAAGACTGGAGGGACACATGCTTAGACTAAACAGGTGATGTTGCTCACTCTAGTATTGAACTTGAGTGATTTTCCTGCCTAGTGGACAGACACTCACATATAACTTCCTGTTCCTCTATAGTGGTCCCATTACCCTACCATAGCCTGGCTAAGACTTATCTCCTTTCCCATCTCCTTCCTTTTGTCAGCAGCCTTTCTAGTCATGTGCTCAGTTCTCCTTGGACATTTGTGAGCCTGCAAAACTCATCCCCGAGTTATGCTGTTTCCCTATTTGGGAGAAAGGACATTATCAAATAGAGTTGAGAACAAAACTAAATGAGTAACACTTTCTGGGGAACCAATAGAAATGGGCATTTGTGTTCCCCAAGTTGTTGCTTTCTCTTGCCAGGAACTGATGTTCTTCAAGAAATGTGTGTGCTCTGAGGGAGGTGGGACTCTGACTCTGTAGTCAGTTTATCTAAGCAAGAACAATTATCCAAAACTTTCAAGGCATTTCTTTCCTGCTGCAATGAGTAATTCCACACAGAGTGTTATCTAATGTCTCCCAACAGTAATAGGCTGAGGAAGTAGAATCATTCATTTCAATGAGTATTTGAAGGGACAATGTTTACTGAGAAGTCGCATTTATTTTAGGACACTGACAAACATGCTTGAAAATCCTTCCTTCGAATAGAAGTTCCTAATTTTCTTACCTATAGTTTCTGACAGACGGTATAAAACCCAGCTCTTTACTGAAATCCAAACATAGAAACAGGTTTCTAATTTCAAGTATTCAAAATGCATTTTCAGTAAGATTTTTCTGTTATTTTATTTAGATTGTTTTTCTGTAACTAACTTACTAATGAAAAAGTCTGTCCATTTGGAACACAACTTTCACAAAATATCAGTTAGGGCGCAAATACTATTTCAATTGGTAGACTGCTTAAGGCTCTGATAATCATTACACATGATAAACAATCAGACTCTAGAAATTAAAGTCATTCATGTTAGATTCTCCATTTGCAAACTATTAATCACATCTGAGAATGTTATACAGTATGGTTTGCCAGCAGATACATTATTTTTTTTTTTTTTTTATGTTTCTAAAACTTGAGTCAAACCTCTGAGATATCTGGGAAATAAGGAAGGTAAGGATAGAGAAATTTTCAAAAACGAGTTTTCCTAAATATACTCATGTCAGCACAAAGATGAATTGAGTTTCAGTCCCTGCTTATGCAGCCTCTGTGGGGAGCATTTGAAGTGATTTCTGCTACTGCTTTTGTTTAATGACTTGGAGTCTGAAAATGAGAGTCAGGAATGCCAGTTTGGTTTGTCTCCGATCAATTCACGGAACATACCTGCCGACTAGGAAAACAACTCCGTGCTTTTTGGGCAATTTGATATACTCCTGGCTTAGACCTTATCACAGTGAAACGGATGTGAGACTGAATAGAACTGAAAATAATTAGAAACCCGGTTTCGTCCTATGGTGAAACACAGGAGGCTCTCCGAATCCTGAAAGGTATCTTTTCATGGGTGTCATATTGGCATGGCATGACTGGGTCGCTTCACAAAGTGCAGCACTCTAAGGATTAGTGATCAAATCCTGTCCAATACTGTCTTAGTTTATAAACAGAGTGTTTTGTGGTTAAACAGTAATGAAGGCTAATTATACTTGTAACTCAGTACCGAGTTAGGAAACAAGTAACCAATCGCTTTTGTATGATACAGGAAAACATCTTTTACTAGCTTTGAGTAACACTGAATTAACAAGATAGAGAGAGTTGTCGGTAGTCACAGAGCAAGGAAACACATCAGGAATTTATTAGATTTGAATTTATCAGTGCATAGAAATTCATGATGTTTAACTTAAAGGCAAAAAGAGTAGAACACTCTGAATAATAGCTTCAAGTGGATGATTAGCTAAGGGGATGCAACATTTAATAGCCAAAATAAATTACTATAATTATTTTATTACCTATGCTAACTGATTCCATTGTTTTTATCGAAATAACAGCTCCCTGAGGAAGGGAAGTGAGCTTTTCAATGAATCTCTGCTCTAGGCTTGTGTGTTCTCTTACAACAATCAAAAACAATGCAAAATAGGCTTTGCTGATAGTATTTATAGTGTCTGAATTTCAGCAGTTGAGGAAAACACCTAGAACTATCTGGAAACTTCTGAAAAGAGATGGAAGCCAGGTTAACACAATAAATTCACTTTCAAGCCATTAGTCCTTCCCTACATTTGCATATATCCTGTTTTCCAACTTTATTCCATAAATATTTCCTCAGGCCCCACGCCAGCCTATTACACTTTCTTGCAACTATCTTCTTGAGAGTACTCAGCATCTCAGAGTAGTGACCGTATGTGCTTCAATTCCTAAACACAACTTTCTAAACGGTAGTTGTAAGGAGGTCCACTGTTGGGGCCAGGGGGCAGAAAGACAGGAAGTGAGAATGCTGTACACTTCTAGAAAAATGGGTTGTACTTAAAACCTGGGATTTTGAGAGTGGTGTTATGTTTTGCTTTAAAAATATGCACTATGATTGTTATCAGTGTTTTCCAGGAAGAGTGAAATGAATTATGAACCTAGAGCAGACTTTCCATCCTTTTTTTAAATTTTGTCTTTGGGGACATTTCATGAAAGGGATCAATAAAAACTTACCGCTTGCTTTCTTACACTCTCCCTCATTTGCAAATGAACAAACAAACAGAAAAAAAATCATCTGTCACTGCGAGATCTCAGTCCACAGAGAACAAACGGAATGCGAAGAGTAAAGGTCCCTTGCCTCTGCAGTGTCCCCAGACTTCTGCCTGCTCGATGCGGCCACTGTGATGCTCAGCAACTGCTCCAGGATTTGAGAGTGCAAGGCAGTGTAAGATAAACTAGTAGGTTAACGGGAAAAATCAGAGTGATGGCTTAGCAGTGAAGCCCAAGTGTGGATTTTGCAGAGGAACAAGGTTCAGTTCCTAACATGCACACGGTTGCCCACAAGCATCTGTGGCTTCAATTCCAAGTGACCTTAAATTCATTCTAACATTGAAAAGCACTGGGTGTGTACACACTGTGCAGTGATGTGTGCGGGAAAACTTTTCGGATGCATCAAAATGAACGAAATAAATCTGGAAATAAACAGAAAGGAGTAAGATCATAGGAACAATCTTATATCTCCCATTTCTTAAGTTTCACCCAGACTTGCTCATATCAGATCTTGATGATGTCAGGAAGAGATGTATGTAGCAGGATCTATGAAATGACTCAAAACTTCATTTCCCCTTAAATGACTCTAATTCCTGTCCCTGTCTAATAATCCCATCACAAAACTTAATGTTTTTCACTTCAAATTCACAATAGAGCAACCGAAATGCAAAATGCTATCCCACTGTCTAAAGAAGTCACTAAATTGTAGGTTGTAGCAGATAGGTATAAACTAAGCTTTCTTTAAAAATTCTAGGAAGCAGTAGCATCATGCTAATTTGGAGTCTTTGGGAAAAGGAATTTGTATCTATAACAAGAAGTGCCCACAGCTCTGTGGAAACTGCTTATGATGCTTTTAGAGTTTGATAGTGAATTTCATGTAGAACTCATGGCTAAATTGTAAATTAGAATGCCTGACTTCTGTCTGTGATAAAAGTCTCTCTCACACACACAAATGCACACACACACACACACACACACACACACACACACCTCTTACCGAAACATGTTAAAGATTTGCTTTCTGGGGTTTCAATTAAAGCAGTCTAAATATGGTCCAAAAATATTAAGTAGGATGCTCTTCTAGAACTAATTCACCATTTTAAATTAAGCCCCATTCTAATTAACATTACAAACCTTGGACACACCGACTCTATTCTTTCACCAGCAGATAATATAAAGCAATTCTTTGTCCAACACATCCATGTTCTGGCTTCTCACTGGCCTCGGGTTCCAAGTTAGCCCATCGGTAGTGAGATTCACTTCCGTTGTCAGTCAATTTGTTTCTTCAAGTTGTCTGTTCTTTACCTAAATGAACTGTTGAATCCAAGGATAGGCATGCTGGCCATTGGACACAGTGTGTTTATAGTTACATAGCACTACATGTTCATATGTATGCACACTGTATTTGTATTTCCTAGCGGCCATTACTCTCTTACTGGATCTAACAGAGAACTCAACCTTTATCCTAGTTTGTTGTGTGTAGGACAAGTCTTAGTGTGTCACCGACTGGGGACAATCTGTTTACACTTCTTGGCTCTGCTGGAGAGACATGGGATTTTATCTTTTAAGACATAGGAAGCCACTAAACATCAGTCACTACTTGTAACTATGAGTACTTTATATGGATTGTTTGTTTTAATTCCAGGGACACCAGTAATTTATTGAAAAAGAGAACGGAGACCCAGAAGTATTAAGGGAGGCATAGAAATAAAGAGCTAAAAAAGAGGCAAATGGGATCAAACCCAAGTCTAACTAATTGCAAGGTCTTCTTTTCTCATCGTATGGTTTTGCTCATTCCTCTGGGTGCTCAGAGACAACTGCATCCACTATCCTGAGCTCATTCTCATTCTGAGGAAGACACATAAGGGTGAAGTGAATCAATAAATCATAATTTCTGTCAATTATGCGGCTCATCCAGGGGAATCCTCGTGAAGTGTGAAGCCCGAGTATTGACTGAAAGATGCAGCCTTTTCTGAGTCTCCCAGCCAGCAAAAAAATTTACAAGGCAGACCATGTTCAGGGTGCTGAAGTCCAGAGGAACAGCAAAATGAGGCACCTACAAACACCCTATAAACTGTATCCTAAGGAAGAGAGAAATGGCGCAGAGACTGAAAAGATGGACAGTATTCACTAAGGAGAATTTCCAACCACATCAGGTAGGAATCCCTATCCTTATTTGTTATACTAAGCCACAGGGGTTGTCACATGAATATTAAGAGCCGAAGGGACATTAGTATTCAGCTTCTCATACGAAGCTTTTCCTAACTTCAAAAACTAAAATGATTTTTTTCCCTTTGCTAATCTGATATTTTCTATATTATATTTGACTAGTGAACAAGTACGAAGTGTCACTTGTAGGTAAGTATCATCTTTTTGGCTCATTTAGAGAAAAAAGACAGAACATTGGCAGACCTTGCTTTAAGACAGGGTTTTTCCTCCTAAGCACTGTAGATATTTCAGGATATCAGAGAACACTGGTAGTCTCCATTGTCTACATAGGGGAGGAGCAGGGAAATTGTGATTCCAACACCTATTACGGTGTCTAAATATTGCCAGTGTTGCATTGGGGCAGGGTGGGGCAAGGCAGAGGGGGGCTTCTTTCTTAGCTTTGAGACCCATTCCTCCCATTCTTGCCCACCGTTATTCATAACCTCGGTCAGTTTTGGATGAACTTATCTAAGACACATTGCCTACTTAAACCCAGGAAATGATGAGTTTTGTAGTCTGTAATTAGCATGGTTACCACAGTCATGTTTTGGAGATATAAAAGCCCTACCGGTAGTTAAGGGACACTGCTACACATTGAGAGGCATAGAGATCCAAGAAAGATACTCATCAAAAGACAGAATTTCAGTTCATTTTAAGGAGCAGACTTGTTTTGTAGAAGTTAGTACCTTTAAAAGATGCTGGACATTATTGATCGAGGCCATGGTGCATAAAACAAGCTAGCACCTAGAAAAATCCTTTCCTTATAACTATGAACGTTCTGGGTATCCATCTCCAGTAAGGGAGGCATTTTCTAGTTGGTTTCTGTTGCTGTGACAAAGTTCTGACTAAAATCCAGTTGGGGAAAGGTAAATTTTTTTGTTTGTTTGATTTAGCTCATAGGTTACATAGCCCATCATAAATGAAAGCCATAGCAGGAATTCAAGGCAGGAAGCTAGAATCAGAAAGTACAGAGAGACCATGGAGGAAATGTTCTTACCTGGCTTGCTTCTTTGCTCGTGTTTACCTAGCCAGCATTCTAACATGCCCTGGTCACACGTGCCTACAACTTTGACCATCCAAAGGGGACTAGATCCTCATGTATCACTTATCAGTCAGAAAGTAGCCTTGCCAGGATGCTCACAGGCAAACTGGATAGAGATAATTCCTTAGTTGGGTTCCTTGCTCTCAATGTGTCTGACAACTGCAACTAATTTTGCTACGAATAGAAGTCCATTCTAGTTTCACAAAGAATGTCATAAAGAGCCTTATTCTGTTGGAATTCTACAGGAAACACTGGCCTCACTTACATTATAATTCCTAAAAGGTCAATAATTTTATTAGTGACCTAAAGCAAGGCCCAGAGCTTTCTGAATATTATTTTCTTTATCTCTTCAGTGACAAATAATTCGAATTGATCATTTCTAACCTTACTTGGAGAACTTAGTGAGATGGAGTATTTAAAATACAAGTGGTCGTGGTGACAAATAGAAAAGTCATCACCACACTTTGATATAAAATATAGTAAACCAAAAGTATTTAATAAAAAACACAGTAAACCAACAGTATTTCAGAAAGGGTTGGTTGGTCCATGAAACCACTATGTCTCTTTCTCCACAATCTGTTACCCTACTTCTCCCTTTGTCCCGATCTTTCTCTCCCAAAATCCAAATTGTATGTTGTGTTCTAAAAGATGAAGAGCCTTGAAATAAAGAGAAAGGGATGAACGGCTGACACATTTAAAACTTAAGACACCCACATCAAATAAACCAATCGTCATTCAAGCATACCAGAATCCTGAAAAAAAAAATCTCTAAAAAATGTGGAATAGTAAGTATCAATATTCTCAGTTCCCTGGTAGTATTTTTCCATCATGGAATGAAGTCGTAAAGCAAAAAGAAATATCTTTATTCACCCCTTTCCTGAGTTATAATAATAAGTCTGCATATTAGTTAGACTTCTGGACTCCACAAACATAAGCAGATTGGAGATGGTGGCGAGTAGGCTCATTAAAATTTCCTTGGGGAAAAGAACACCTGTAACCATCAGAAATATGATAAAACTGTCAAAGGGTACATGAAATTAATTATGCCCACTTTGGAATATATATCATTTTTTACTATAGTATGACAAAGGAAATTATGTTTTCAACATATTTTTAAAAGAACAAAGATCCTAGGAGTATTTAACTGACACTTCAATAACGATATCACTACATCTCAGGAAAAAGTTCCTTTTCTGCATTCTGGAATCCTCTCTTCTGATGATGCTTTTTAAGTAGTGTTTTTCATTATAGTTTTTATTCAGCTACAACTAGATCTGGCCAACACAATGATTTAGTCCTCTGAGAAGGAATGCTTGCTAGTATTTTACAGCACTAATGATTTTTCCTCATCTTAGGTTTACCCTACATGTTTATACCACTTTAAGAATTCTATGTGGCTAAGAATTCTAGAGGTGTTGAGTATATGGCTACCACTGAACAAAGCTGCCCTAGACTTTTCAGGGTTAAATTCATCTCCACACAGCAGAAAGAAGCTGGTGTGCCCAAGGCTTGGTGTGGCTTGATGATATGAGGCTAAACTGAACAAGGGAGTTTTACAGGATTCACAACAAACCAATATCTTACATAACAATTTAGACTGGGTCATTTTATTCTTATTCTTTACAGGGGATTTTTTATGGATTTCTAAGGAATAACCAATCACTTGAATATATGTGACAGGAGACCTTGTTGTCTGACCATCACGTGGCTGGTGAGTCGTAGTCTTGGGCAAAGAAACTTCAGAGGTCCCCAGACAAAGTCTAAGTGTTGATGGTACCCTAGACTTCACCCAAGATAACAATGATGCTTTACATGTTCTGAATCATAATGTGATGGCATCTCTAGTCTGCTCTTGGCATCTTGTGTTGTGAATCTCATATCACATTGCTAGTAGTCTATTTGTCTTTACAGAAAAATTTTCCTGGGGTTGGGAAACAAACCCATGTACTAAGGCAGCCATATTACTTCGCCCCCATAGGCTGTAGACTCAGCAATAAATTTGACATATTTCTGCCAGACCAGAGAGCCTTTCATATAATCTTCTCGATGTTTATCAAAGGTTAGTACACACATTTTCTATTTTCATTGTAGGAAGGATAAAACCTGTACAACCTTGATCACAGCCCCTTCACGCTGTCAGTATACTGGAGTTGTAATTTAGGATTGATAGCTAAGCAAGAGAATGAACGAGAGTTCAGATTTTCTCAAGTTGGCCTCAGCCAACACTTTGTTGAAATCCAAGTCAAATTTCCAGTACTCGAAATCCCGTGAAGTAAATAGAAGCCCTGGGGTTTGATGAGGTAAGCATGTCAGACCCTTTACAGTAGAAAGTGAAATCCCTAATTTAGTACATTTGATCATTTGATATGCACATGCCACTTGGTTTTAAAAAAAAAAAAAATCTTGAAGGACATGAACATGGCTTAAGACTGGATGCTAAGCATTTTGAAAATGCACATCTAGGATGGAAACACAATTTATCCTGCAGCTACATGAGCATTCTGATGCTTCTCTGCAGAGTCAGCAAGTGCCATGCATTGGCAATATGCCTAGAGGGAGCCGGGGTCACTGACCAGCTTGTAGAAGGACGACCTTGCATTTTTGTAAAGATTTAGATCAGTAATACAAAGCTGGTATTTCTTACCTTGGCTAAATTGTGACAGGCAGGGGATTAGAATATTGTATAAACATAGCTTTGTGACCTCTGAAAAGCTGGATAATGCCTTATTCTACAGGTGAGGCTGCTATTTCCAGCTTACTTGGAATATGCCTTAAGAGGAAAGGCACAGCATTCTTAATACTTGGTAGCACAGGAAACCATCAGGATTCAAGTATCCTTAAAGGATTGTATTTGGAATATCATCAGATGTGTTCAGTGTATATGGCATTTAGTGTAAGAAGTAGCAAGCTATGGGCAACTAATTAAGAATAAATATGCTCTGAACAGCAAGTATCAGCCACAACTCTACCAGCCTCAGTTATAAAACACCATGTGGTAAAGTCCATGATAGGACTTGGGGGTCTAGGAGACAGTCCTTGATTGTGCCATATTTCATTACTGAATTGAAAACAAATCAGATTTATGATATTGTATCTTAACATTATGAAAATGTTGAAATCTTTAAAATCACCGTAAGCAAGAAGGTAATGAATACCTGCAGTACCCAAGTCCATGGATGTGGAGAACTATAAAGAACAAGAAAAGACAAGGGTGCAGGTGTGACCATCCTGAGGCCAGGGGACCCCAACAGATTACCGACTTCACATGAAAGAATACACTTGGTGGGAAAAACTGTCAGATGAGATGTGGCATTGCCGACTTCGAAGCAAGAAAATAAGGTACAAATGACCATGTTTATATACACTTTTATTCTCAGTTACTTGGAGGCTTCTCTGGGCAACATAAGCATGATCTTAAACCCTGGTCAGTTTTTCAAAGGTTTAGGAGGTTAGCTTAATGGTAAGGTGGTGATTCAATGTATGTAAGGGTCCTAAATTCAGAAGTATAAAACCCACACATCTACTTTTAACAATGTGACTCTTAATGGAAGCAGGGCATGCTCTTTGGGGTTGAATGTCCAGTTAATGATAGAGCTGTTCCTTAGGATTAATGTGATTATCAGAGACATAAACCATAGGAAACACTTAAGTAGCTAATGTGTGTCATAGAGGTGGGAGTGTGAGCCAAAGGCATGGAACTCGGGTTACTAAGAAGGAATAGACTTGACACTGAGGAGAGAGGGAATGATCCTAAGTGCCACAAGCATTTCTTGCATGGAAATATCAAAACCTATCACCACAACTCTTGAGGTAACCATCTTCCAGAAGAGGAATTTTGTTTCATCGTGAAAAGTATTAATGCTCCCTCTCTGAGGAATAATTGCCATTGATATGCAGAAACACCTCATATCCATGCAAGTACAAATATGAGAAGAAACCATATTGAAACTATGTCTGACTTATGAAAACACTGAGAAATTTTGCAAACCATGAGAAAACTTAAACACCAACATACTCATATATAAACAGATACCAAAGTACATATACTGGAATGTTTGAAGATATCAATTCTCAACTTATGTGTTACAACTCTTTTGTGTAAGGCCCATATCAGATATCCTTTATATCACATAGTTACAATTCAATCCATAACAGTAGTAAAACTGCACTTAATAATGAAATAATTTTATAGTCTAGGTCATCACAAAATGAGAAACTGTATTTAAAGGGTTACAGAATTAGGAAGGTTGAAAAAAAAAAACCACTGGACTAAGACACACTATCCAAAACTCTCTCAGTAATAACCACCTAAATTCTAACATCAGTTTATATTATAAATAAGATGGTTCGTAATTGCCAGTGAAAATAAGCAACTAGAATGTCACAGAAAAATATCATCCTCTAAATAGAATGGCACTAAAAATGGTTGATTCCTTCATGTTCTAAAGAAGATTGTTCAATGTTTTTTTCCACAGCTTCTGGTTATTGGCACTAATCCCTGGGATCCCTGGATTTTAGGTGTAAAAACTTTTATAACCACAGTATCATTTAATATAAAGTAAACAAATGTGACAGTAATAGCCAAAAGAACTACACTGGAGAGATGGTGTACTATGGGTTTGTAAGCACATCTCATAGCCTAAAGAGTAGAGTGGTTTGTTAAAATTCTTCCAATTTTATTATTCTGATACTCTTTGACATATTTTTCTGTATTTATATTAAACTTTAGCCAAAAAAAATGTTTCAAAGTGACAATTAGTGAATATTAGGAGAACTGATAATAGACAGAGGGTCAATTACTTATTAGGTGTTCACTATCCAAATTCAGGGCCCATGATGAAAATTAACAATGCCAGACAAACGCAGCAGCCTATAAAACAGCATCTGTTAATATTAACTGTATTACTGGTTTGAAGTAATTTCTCAAAACTACAGTCTATAACCTTATAACCACCTATATGCATGAGTTCGAGAGCCTAAGCTTACACAAAGCAGGTAAAAAAAAATCCCTTATCCATTTCTGGTGTGTGTTTTCAGACATCTGAAGGTCTTGTGTAGACTTTATTATAGACACCCCCACGTGGCTATGCTTTGGAACAGGGTTGCTACTTCCTACTCTGGAAGTAATAGATTCAAACCATCTCAGGAGAAGAAAGCACTGTTTGGGACAGACTCCATGCACTGTATGAGGATTTTACTTCTAGCCACTAACTTGTTTGTTATACACCGACATTTCTTTCCTTCCAAAGCCAGAATTATTCATAATCTAATCATCAGTTTCACATCCTTGGAAACACACACTAGCTCAAACATGTGTATGAGTCAAAACCTTATTAGAGGATTAAGATTTGGAACAATTAAAAAATGGTCCAGTCAGTGTTAGTGGCTTCTTGCAACAACAACAACAACAATAGAAAGCCAGTTTTTTTTTTTTTTAAGTATCTTAACTTTTTAACGAAAGGATTTATTATTAGAACAGTGAAATGATTGAGATAAATGGAGAGGGGAAATTTTTTCATATGGAACAAGGTAGGACAAGAACCAGCCTCAGAACATTGGCCGGCAGCTGAGCACACCTCTGTAAAGGGACAGGCAACTTTAATCTTTATTATGGAATGCTCACAGGTGGATGGATTCTGAACACCATCTGCTCTCTACGAGGCATCTGAGGTGCAGGCTGTTCGCTCTCTTTTGCCCTTCACCTCTGCCTCCGAGTTCATCCACAGCCCCATTCTGAAAGGTTGGGTTTTATTAAACAGAAAAGTTTATTATAATTAATATTCTTTACAGGAGCCATTTATTTTTAATGACTAGCAGGATGAACAGCTGAAGGTCTAAATATTTTTCTCTGTCAGAGGCTTCTAGGCAGGAAGAGGCGTAACTTTCATTTGGGTTCTCTGGCAAAATGTTCAAAAGTTAGAGAAAACATCACATTTGAGCTCATCTGAGTCGCAATTCACATATATGTGACCTCCTGAAAAGAATGTAATATATGTTATATTAGACTAATGTGTATATTATATTTTATACACATATTTATATTATAATACATGTATGCATATGTGCAGAATATATTTATATGCATTTTAGATATTATATCAATTCTAATATATCAGGTATATTATATATATAATTGTACATATATATATATGATTGTATAATATATATAATTGTACATCCTAATATTTGATATATGAGATATATCTAATAAATTACAAAAGTATAAAATAAGTAAAAATATAAATAAAAATATATATTGAAATCCTAACTGCTAGCTCTCTATACTCTCAAATACAGCCTTATCTAGATTCAGGGCAATTAGAGATATAAAGACATCAAAACAAAAGTAAAAATCAAATTAAGAGCTTAAGTAAGATGGAAGAGATGAACAGAATATATTTCCAATGATGTTAGAATGTCCCACCTGGAAACATAAAGCCCAAGTGAAGAGTTAGGAAATGAATTCCATGGGCTACTACCAAGACATATTTGTTTGTATGGGAGGGTTGTTTAGAATCAGAAGAAGGTCTATGTAGCATTCAATCTTTTCTGAGGCTTCATTCAGCCATCTGGCAAACATCTTCCCCACATGGATAAGGAGAGCTAAGCATTCCTATTATGATATATCATTTAATTTTTTATCATTTGTAATAGCATTAGTAGGAAGGTACTGGTGGTCATAGATTTCTGGAGAATCTGTAAGCTTAAAGGAAAAATAAAGTATTGTCTCAGTATTAGAGACAGGTTTGTTTAAGCAGTTGAACAAGCGTGTTTGTGTTCCTCACTGGGATTTTAGAGTTACTCTTTTATTCCTCTCCAACCTATGCTAAAACATGGTACGTAGAGTATAGGAAAATTCAGAGGATTCTTCAGATACCATGATGGAATGCTCATAAAAGTCATGGAAGTTCTGTTGCTGATTCTGTATAGAATTCGTGAACAGATTCCACACAGGAGTCAACAGGACAATGTACAGAAGTTATACTCAAAAAATCCGAGTGAATATAGCCCCGGGCTGAGGGATGGGGCCACCCACCAACCTCAAATCATTCATCCAGAATTTCTCCCATCAAAAAGAAATGCAAGGACAAAGAGTGGAATGGAGATGGAAGGAGAGGCCATCCAGAGATGGCCTCACCTAGGAATCCAAGCCATAGGCAGAAACCAGACCCAGACACTGTTGCTGATGCCAAGAAGCGCTTCCTGACAGGAGCCTAGTACAGCTATCCCCTGAGAGGCTCTGCCAGAGCCTGGCCAATACAGACTCAGATGTATGCAGCCAAACACCAGACTGAGCACTGGGATCTCAATGGAGAAGTTAGGGCAAGGACTGTAGGAGATGAAGAGGTTTGCAACAGGACAGAAAGAACAACAATATCAACCAGACACCTACCCCCCAAAAAACTCCCAAAGCTCCCAGGGACTGAACCACCAATCAAAGAGTACACATCAGGAACACATGGCTGGATATGTATCAGAGAATGGCCTTATTGTGCATCAGTGGGATGGGAGGCCCTTGGTCCTGTGGAGGCTCCTTGACTCAGGGTATGGAAATGCTAGGGTTCTGAGGCAGGAGAGGGTGACTGGGTGTGGGAGCACCCTCATAGAGGCGGGGGGGGGGGGATGGGGGAAGACATGGGGGCTTGTGCAGTAGAAAATGGGATAACATTTGAAATGTAAATAAATAATCAAGAATGAAAAAATAGGAAACTACTTTTTGGATATGTAGCCATAATACTCTAATTATGGAAATAAAGTAATTTTAACACAGATAATACACATGTTTTCATGATTATTATCATTTTATTATTTTATCATTTCTTAAAACTGCATTCCTAGGGTCCCCCTGGAAAGGACCTACTAAATTACTGTCAAAATTCATATTTGTAGCTTAACGTCACTTAAGTCACCTGACAACCTTTTTTTTCATAATTTGTCACTTACTATTTAAAGATGGATCATTTTGTCCTTTATGTAAAACAGTAGAGTGAATAATCAAAACAATTTATCCTAATTTGCAAAGCCAGTGCCACCAACCTTGGCCCATAAGAAAGATTACAGAGGATAATGTTCTAAGAATCCTTGTCATCAAAGAGAATTTTGAAGCAGAGACATCTTTTAAGATGCAAACACTTGTTTCTTGTGACTATTTGTGAGCTTCTAAAGTTGCCCTTGCGAACGACACACAATGACAAAATATCTGAGGCTTCAGATTGATAGACAGAGGGCTGGGGGGAGAGTACTGTGTGCATAAAATACCTAAATTTTCCTTTCTACCAACTCTGGTTGTGTGTATGAAACAGGAAAATAACCAAAATGACTTGATTAGGGCTGTCATCTGATACAAGAAGCATGCAGGTAGAATGGGGTAACTTTCCCCAATAAGCTTCATCATTTCTCAAGGGAAATAGACCTGGTAATGATTTGAACGTCGGTAAGTCAGACAGGACATCAGCGAACTGACAATGACTCATTGTGCTTTTGTAGTTTGGAAAGAAGCCATGTTCCTTGGCTCTTTCCTGGTCTGTAGTAGTTTCCCTGGGCCGCTGTAACAAATGATTACAGGTGTGGTGGGATGAACACTGATTTCCTCTCAAACTGAGAGGCTAAAGTTTTAAAAATCATGGTTCTCACATCTTAATGCTTCCTCTGATGGCTCCAAGAAGATTTTCGCCCCCCTGGATTTCTGGATTTCTGGTGAATTCCAGAAGTTCGTCTTGTCCTGGTATCTGTCCCACTTCAGTCCTGACTTCATCAAGTCCTCTGTGATTCTAAGTCCCCTCCATCTATCTTTCTATATTCTTTCCTTGACTTTAATAAAGACATCAGTCAACAGATTCAAGGCTCACCCTCATCCCATTCCAATATCATCTCATCTTAACTAATCATAATTTTTTGGAAAATCCACTATCAACCAAGGTCAACTATTGCAGTTATAGATGGGAATGGCATTTCGGTTAAAGAATGTTAAACTTGATAATGCTACAATACCAAAATAACTATTTTGCTTTTATGTTTCACTTACTAAAGGCATAAACATGGAGCAACCATGTCCTCTGAATATCCACTAGCCCTATGTAAGAGCAGGGATAATGAACTGGATAATATGACTATAGCCCAAACAACATAACCTAGGAGGCTAAGCTAAAATATGTGACACCTAAAAATCAAAAGCTGTCTTTGTCTTTCATTATACATGAAGCCTAGGCAGTTTTAGAGAAAGCACCTGACCTTAGAACCAGAAGGAAAGAGGTAGAGTCATATCTATCAGTACTCTCAGTATTAAAGTAACTGAACAACCTCCTGCTGCTCCAAGTTCAGTGGAGTTGCCATTACAGAAACAGATAGTTGGTCCCACAAACTAGAACCACATAGAAGTCAATGAAGCTATTCTCCTTCCATTCCCAGTAACCACTGTCACTTATAATAATGAAGAATATATAATAATTCAAAAAAAATTGGTAGCTCTCCTCTATTTAATGAAGAGTCCTATAGTTTATGTTTTCGAAGTCCATGAAAAGACCACCACAGTTGAAGAGCTAGGCTCTAAGATGGTGCTACTGTGATGTGCAATTTTAAAGAAGTTGGCCTGGTGGGAAGCCCCAAGGTTCATAGAACAGGAGTTTTCTATCACTCCCTAGCTTGGCATGGGGTGAGTAGCTGTTCTTTCTCCCCCATAAATGTCACCAACATCAAACCAAAGAAACACATAAGAAGGTACTGTCTCCAAAACCGTGAGCCAAAGTCAATGTTTTCACTTATGAGTAAGTTAGCTCAGGCATTCTGCCGCCAGTGACATGTCCACTTCTACCCAACAGCTCGCCACGCACAACCTTTTCAATCTACATTCTCCATGGCACAATGCAATATGAGTTACATACATCCTCAACTAGAATTACAATGGCTTTAAAGCAGGTCCCCTCAATGCTCCCGGTTCATGCTTGCATTAACTTAAAGAAATCTGTTAAGTTTAGGATTTTAAATCATTTTGAGATTGAAAATCTAAGGTTACAGAGGATACTTGTGCTCTGTCACTAATCTAGGGAGTGACGGGTCTTAGAAAGATGGAAGATAATAAGCAGTTAGTAGAGATCCTGGGCATTCTGTCTTACTGCTTGCTCTAGCCAAGGCTCTTTGACTTCAGATCTGCATAAGAACTACTTAGAAGCCCAAGAGCCCCTTCCTGCTAAAGTTTATAGTGGCTTCTCTGCATCTGTCTTTTTCTCACGCCACCCAACCTCCAGACACACATTTGGCTTTCTTTTCTTCCCCAACACAGCTATAGATCCTCAGTTTTCTCCTCTTGAGAAGACTCAGAAATGGTGTAAACAGCAATCACCTGCACCCTTTCCGAGGGCAAGCTCTGGTCCTCTGAATCAAACACACCGGCATGCACTTCTCTTCCTGATTGTCAAGTTTCCTCAGAATGGGAGAGCAGACTAGTAACAACTGTGAGAAAATTATAAGCTTTATGAAGACCTTCATCTTTCCACAGGTCGATCAGTAATAAACATGAAAAATCATTTAAGAACTATTTTAAATCTGCTCCATAGGAATGACAATTGGTAGTCTAAAAAAAATTGAATATTACTAAATCTGTCCCAGTGTGAATAGGCACATACATTCATACACACAAACTTCTATATGTTTTCCTCGGATATCCTAATTATTAAAATCAATGGATGCCCCAAACCATGAGGACCTTGCTGTTATTTTAGAATCTCCAGAGCACACAGTGGATCTCTTACTCGGTCTGACTCACCAGAACCTTCCAGTGATTAGCACTGTTTTCATCTTTCTCCTGCTTGAGGGAAGTCAGTGATCAGTTCCAGTTCTTTCTGACTGCAAGAACTTCCACAGGTGATGCGGCTGCTGATCAGACTTGCCTCACCCCACCTGCTCTAGTCTCTCCTTTGCAAGGGCACTCTCCTGAGCTTCTACTAACTGACTCATGGTCCAGTTTTTACTTTATCCTACTCAACAGTTCCTGCAGAAGAGGAAGAGCCCAGGGGAAGTTGGTGGCCCAATACCAAGGAAATATCAGTAGCCTGCAAATGTGCTTAAAGAGAAACCCATCTCGGGGACAGTGCCTTTATTTCCTGTCCATTTTACTGGAGGCTGTGGTGAGCATGATATATCAGATGATTCCAGAAGAAGGATCACCAAACATTTACAGACTGTCCTTTTTTTATAAATACATGGCATAAAAGAGAAAGCAAAGTAAAACAAAAACTCCCACTTCCACTAGCTATCAATACTGAGAAGCAGGGATCTAACAAGTGAAATCAATTTACTTCAAATTGAAAGAGAAAAAGGCATAAAATAATGTATAAGTAGTTCAGGGCAATTATAAAACAAGGGTAATGCCTAAGGACCAGCCTGGCAGTCTTGGTCTCAAAACAGAAGCACACATTCAAGCTCTAGAATGTTATGGAGGCATTTTCTCCATTGATTTTCACTCCTATCCGATGAGCTAGAACACTGAGTAACCTTCATCTCTGTGGGTTTCCTCAGTTTGTTTGAAGAACAAGAGATTCTTACTTAAGCTGAACTTTATGAGGATAGAAAAATGTGTGCCCTTGTGCTATGGTCTTAAGATCCATTAGAAGTGAACAGATTGTTACTTGTCATTGATCCTCCTATGCCCACCTGTAGCAATAGTGAATGGTCCAAGTGTCCACAGGTGGGCTCCTGCCTGCAAAGTCATTCCTTTCTCCTTTTTCCTGACTTTTATTTACAACTTGCAATTGTCTGTCCTCTATTAGGGCCTACTGCAACAGGCTTTGTTCTTCGAAGATTAAAACAAAACAAACCAGCCAAAGTCAATCAATCAAATAATCAAACAAACAAACAAACAAAAAAAACAAACCCCCAAAACCTGCATACCCTTAAGCCCTTCAAACTCTTAAAATCTGTTACAATACACTGCATTTCTTTTGAAAGACATGGACTGACCACATTTATTTGACTTCCGATGACTGTTTAGAAGCTATGGTGTACAACAATAACCTCTTAATGCATTTTTTTCCAGAAAATAAAATCAAATTGTCCATGAGAATAAAGCAATATTCTAAAAATACTATTTCTCCAGAAATTTTTCAGTACTTATCAGTGATAACTATTTGGGTTGATGCTACAATTTTAACAAGTGTAACTTGCAAGGCCTAAAATTGAAATACAATTTGAACTAAGGATATACGTAAGAGATTAGTTTCAGAGGAATATGGCTCTATTTGATGTCCTTGTATGAAATGATTGAAGGACCAGATATTTTAATAAAAAAGGTAAGCTATGTGGAATGTTCACTGGCCATTTTTATGAAGTACATGCATATCTTAATATATTAATTTTTACATTAAACCAAATGCCTATTTGTTAAGCATATTCCAGAGTAGACAGAGTTAACATGGTAACTCATTTGGAATATGGCTGATGTTCACATATGGTAGGAGCTACCGTATAGCCTTTAAAGCAGACATTAGTGATAATGAAATCAATCTTATTTATCTAACCTTTCAAATTTTCATGGAGACTGTCTCCAAGTCTGATGACCAGAGTTACTCTTCAGGACTCATGTGGCAAAAAATGAGAGAACTAATATTTGCGGGTTGTCCTCTGAAATCTACCCATATGCTATGAGACTGATTACCTCCATTCAAAAGAAATTACAAATTGACGTGTAATTACATTTCTTGTATAGTTTTCATATATTTTTGAGCAGTGACTGAAGAGAATTGGGGGAGAAAGGTTGAGATTGCATGTACTTAAGCAATAGCTGCAAAGGGAGCTTAGGGAGTTCTGTCTCCTAGGATTTTTATATTGAAGACCTTGGAGAGAAACCGCAGTGCAGAAGAGAGACCTCCAAGAAAAACCAAAGGCATCTGAGACTTTCCTGTAGAAATAAAAGTTGATTCTATTATTTATAGAAAGGAAGTAAAATAATATTCTCTCTTTATTGGATGTTCTCTGTATTTACATTCCAAGTGTCATCCCCTTTCCACCATTCCCCCCCTTCCCCTCCCATTGCCTCCATGAAGGTGCTCCCTCTCCCAGATGACTTCCCACTGTGAATATAACCCACAGAGATTAAAATCATAAGGCCACAATCTCCTAGAAAATACACATATATTCCAAAAATTCTTCTAAGTACATTACTTGATGCAAAACTAACTAAACTGTTCTAGGTAATCACAGTATAAAGACTAATAATTAATAAGATTCTCCCCAATGCCCAAGAGATCACCAGAAAGAAAAATGAGAAAATAAAAACTTTTAATAGAAAAAAAAAAAAAAGGAATACACCAACTACAGTTTGCCTAAAAGTGGTGGGGAAATATCCTAAGACCATAGATAGGGTTATGACACATACTCAAATAACTACTATATAATCATAAAACAACAGGTATTCACAGTCATTGGATAGTACAGGAATTTAGAGCTATTTCAATAATGCACCTATGTTCTACATTAATTAATATCTTCAAATATTTCTGAAAATATTCAACTGACAACATAAAAACTTGGTTCAATTAGCATCTTATTCCACAGTCTGCTTCTGCCTTAAAGGGATGACAAACGCTGATTTCCCACTGAAGACAGAAATATGACACAGATGTCCAATATCTCTATTCTCGATTAATATTTGGTAGAGATATTGTCCACATAACTAGAAAAGAAAATAATAATCAGTGAAAAATGGTACATAAAATTATGAGCAGAATAACTGACATATCTAAAGGACCCTAAAAATATCTTAAAGTCCATTTAAAAAATTATTATCTCAAAATATCGCTAGGCTTCATGTACCTTCAAATCACTCTGTTAGAAGCAAAGTAGTAGAATGAACTGCTATTTTGGGAATTCAGTATAAAGACTAAGCTTCCAATAGTAAAACAGTTAACACTGAGCGAAAAGTAAAGATTAGATTTCAGAAAGGACCAGAAGTAGAGTCAGAAAAACAGAAGGCCCAATCACAGTCTTGGATACATTAAATCAGTGCTTTCACAATATCAATTGTCTCACCCCATGGGAAGAACAACTTATCAACCAACCAAACCACCCCAGAGCTCCCAGGGACTAAAACACCAACCATTGGGCACACATGCAGAGGCCAATGGCTCCAGTTGCACATGTAGCAGAGGATAGCAGTGTCTGGCATCAATGGAAGATGAGGCTTGTGGTCCAGTGAAGGCTCATTTTCCCAGAGTAGGGGAACCTCAAGGCACTGAGGTGGAGAGGATGGTTGGGAGAGGGAGTATCTTCATGGACACAAGGGGTGGGGGGAGGAGATGGGAGTAGGTAGAAGGGGGATAACATTTGAAATGTAAATACAAAAAATATCCAATAAAAAGTTTTAAAAACTAATTATCTCAGGCAAATAAAATAGAGTATGGGAAGCTAGATGCTTATTAAAGCATCATTGTTTTTAAAAGAATGTGCCAAGCAGGAATAATTAAAAAAACATATGAAAATATAAACAATGTAAGTCAAGAAAGAACACACCCACCCAGGTCTAAGCATACTGAGCATTTTGTACTTCCTGGTTCATGTGTTGTGAAGCACTCATGCCAGAAGGAAATGTATGTGTGGCATCTGGAGTCACTGGAATAAGTATGCTTTTTAATACTATTGAACATTTGGGTAATATTTGTACAGTGATTCACAGTTGATAAAGCCAAGCATAGATAATGGGATATTTCCAAATGAATGAAGAGAGCAGACATTTCAGCCTGTGGAGTTTGCAAAAGAAAAATAATACCAAACATATATATATATACATACACTACGATATAAATGATCAGATTATGAGTTAAAACTTTACTAATGATACTGTGGGGAAGATGGCTCGATCTTCTGATGATAAAAAGAGTTCTTAAACATGAAGAAGCATAAAAAAAGCCTACCTTCACCTTCCAAAAACATATGTAGTGTCACTTAGTAAAGGGAAATTATGGATGTGGGAAAAATCAATTTCATTCATATTAAGAAAATATGTAATTTAATTTGTCAAGAAATGTGAGTTGTTATCTGTTAACCTGTGAAATTTTTCTTTGTCTGCAATACCAAGGGAAGACCAGTCCTCCCCAATGTGGCTGGAAGGACCACAAGACAGCGTAACTTCTTTGAGGAAGAACTTGTCAATATTACAGAATTTCACACATTGACATTTTTATTATAAAGATCTTACAGAATTGAAAAGGAAAACCACCCGGGTATGAATTATTAAGTCCAATAGTTATTCATAAAGAGTCATGACCAACAACAGGAGAGAAGCATTGAAGTTCTCAGCATTACAGGCAGATTTCACACAAAACTGGACTTTCTATAAGGGGATATCACCCAGCCAAGAATGAAGACCAACTTTATATACTGATAGTGTGTGAAAACCAGTGTATATTTTTAAAAATGTCTAGAGGCTAGAAAATTAATATACCTAGGCAAAAAGTTGTTTATATTATAAAAAATAAAAACTAAAGAAGCAGCAAGAATAAATAAAAATATTTACAAATAAATAGCTTAGAAAATGGGAGAAAAAATTGCTGAATATTTAAAATAGGCTTCTGTTAACTATCAAAGTTATTTTATTTGTTAAATCATAAACAAATCAGGAGAAATAATCTTCAAATTTAAATGACACAAAACAAACAATGCATGTTTAATATATTCTTAGATAGAAGAAACAATATAATTATGTGTTATTTTTGGTGGCATTATTGATGTAACTATGAGATACACAGTGAATCACACTTACAAGGCAATAGTTTAGGAAAAACAATGTAAGAGAAAAATAATCCAAAAAATGTACTAAATGTTAAACTTGCATTAAGACCATCACGAAATTATGAACACATATTTAAGCCTTCATATATCCCTCTTTGAATTGAAATGTTTAGACTTGATATTAACCTAGCCACAATGGGCTTTGTAATGGTTTGTACATACTTGGCCCAGTGAGTGCCACTACTAAAAGGTGTGGCCTTGTTGCAATATGTGTGTGACTGTGGATATGGGCTTAAGACCCTCACCCTAGCTGCCTGGAAGTCAGTCTTCCACTAGCTCTTTCAGATGAAGATGTAGAACTCTCAACTCTGCCTGCACTCTGCCTTCCTACATGCTGCCATGCTCCCACCTTGATGAAAATGAAATAACCCTCTGAACCTGTAAGCTAGCCCAAAATACATGCTGTCCTTTACAAGACTTGCCTTGGTCATGGTGTCTGTTTACCATAGTAAAACCCTAACTAAGACAAGCATGCTCACACTTGCTTTTTAAAGGGCATTTCTCAATAACAAGGCTAAAGTTTCTTTGGAAACTTTCTCTTGAATCTGAAGCAGGTAAACAAAAATAAGGAGTTTGGGATTTCTTTTGTGAAATCCTTGAAATTAGATGGCAATGTAAAGTGGAGGAGTTCTTGGGGATAGCAAAAGATGTGGGATCTGGAGAAGACCAGTGTCTGAGAGTAATACCCCGTAAATAAGAGCAAACACAGTGATACACACATACAGGAAAACATCACATTGAAAATGTGCTTTGTAAATAACTAAAAAAAAGTATAAAGTATATTCTTTAAAAAGTATCCCTGGATGGTGTAAAAGGTTCATTTGCATGGATACTGATCCATGCCAATTAATATTAAATAAAAGCCAGAAAATGGCACAGCCTTGCAGTTTCCATTGTGTGTGGGTTTTAGGCACACCTCTCCATATATTCATCTCTTCCAATGATAGAACAAAGGAAGCTCTTTAACAAAATTATAAGTATTGAGGTGCTATGGGCACTCAAGGTACACACTGTCAGAGGAATGATGAGGAAAGGTGATAATCTGTCCTCTAAGGAGGCCACCTGACCTTCTGTCTTGCATCAGCACCAACCTTAAAGGTCTCACAATTTTATATAAGGCACAGGAAAAACTACACCTTGGTAAAAGGCTTAGGAATGGAATAGTGCAGAAACAACTTTCCCTGAAGGTGCAGTGTACTAGATCTGTGGCTCTCTCTCTGATTGGGACTGCAATTTTCACTAATAACAGGGCTAACAATGGGGCCATGAGCAATAGACAACCTTCTTCACTGTCTCGGGACAGTTGACTCTAGTGATGGAGATGGAAGGTAAACAATTCTCTAAAAATAAAAATCAAAGTAACTTTGGAGATGAAGGTCTTTAGAGTAAGAAAATCTCAGAGGTCATTCATTAGCAGTTTCTAACTCTGTCATTAAGAGCCTGATGTTTTAGCCAATGCTTAGGTTCACAGTAGAGTGCAAGCTCCTATGTATACCCATGGTCCCCAAGCAGTGACAAGCGCCATATTCAGTGTTGCACCACACAAAACTAGGTCATTCATTAAAATCAATAAGCCCATTAATGGCATGCAGGTTCTGTTGTTCCTAAACCAAGTCTGCAACAGTCCAAAAGGCAGAAAATCAGATTGCCACTTGGATCTTAGCCTGGGTCTCACAAAGCCATGAATCCCACCACCTGTCCTGGACCACTTCTATCTTCTGAAGAACTCCATAGAGTAACAGCCCTGGGGTTGGTGAGAAGGAATGTCATGCAGAACCCAACCAAAGATATGAAAATGAAAGGTCCTTGCTAACTGTTCCTCAAATTATCATTGAATGAAAATATCCTTTGATTCCTCCATCATACGGTGTAACGGTGTTCATAAAGCACAGTTTCAGGATTGCAGTTATGACTGTACAATGACAAGAATAAACCAGTTATATCTACATTAGTCAACTACCTCTACAAACAGCCAAAAATACACAACTCATGATCTGCAGGTTCCGATGACCTTTAGTTTTTATGGTTCTTCAGTTCTGAAGGTGCCAGGGTGATCTTAAATTTATGTTAAGTGAATGTTTTTTTTTTTCTATTTTTATTTTTATGGGGAAACTCAGCCATGGCTTCTGATGTGGATAGGAAAGAGATTATGTGTCTCTTTCTCCCTATCATGGCCATCCAATTGTTGCTTTTGTGGGAGGGATCTCAGCAATTGGTCTGGTGGATTTTACAGATGTACTGATCTCTGCCTTCCCAGTGCTTTTATTACAAAAAAGAAAAATAAAGGGAGGAAGGAAGGAAGGAAGGAAGGAAGGAAGGAAAGGAAAGGAAGGAAGAAAAAAAAGGAAGGAAGATGGAAGCTTTTGGGAGTTTAAGTAATAAAACAAAACAAACAAAAAAAAAAAAGATGGGGCTGTGGATTGTAAGCCTGGGTGGTGGGCATCAACTCTGGTTTGAGGGTTGCTTGCAAAGAAGGCATTGAAATGACTGAGCCATCTCCCCAGCCTGTGTCAACTAGAACCTAAAGCCCATTGAATAGCGAGCATGTGTACAGAACATGTATGCCATGGTGTTTGTCGAATTTCTCTCCCATTTAATTATCACACAGACAGGTCTGCTCCCAAAACCCCCATTTGTACTTTTTTTCTGCTTCTCTAACAGCTATACTAATCCTCGGCAAATTCCAATCTTTCCCTTGTCCCTGCTTTTGCCTAGTCCGGACCTCATGTATAATATATCACTCGCTGTGTTGAGTTTAAGGTGGCATCTTGGACACAGGAAAACGCAGGGCTTTGAGAATGTGAATTTTTAAGCTGCGATCTAAATTTTTTTTCATCATAAGCTTACACAGTTTTAGAGCGTATACTTCGAGTGTTTGAAAAATACATACCAAGAATATATCCCTCTTTTAAAAGCAAGCTTTCAAAAGCTGATCCATACAGGACTCTCACACAGTTGGGAAATACTGCTGTAAAGTTGAGATGAATGCTTTACAAAGATTCCCTTAGCACATTAAGGAGGGAGCTTGGGAGACACAGAATGAATACTGCTTCAAGGGACGTTGGAGCAAACAGTCATTTGTGTATCAGCAGTGCCATGATTAATGTGCACATGGAGTCCAGATTGTGTTGTTTTGGACGGAAGGAGGGCAGCATTTCCACTGCCCAGAGTTAGCCAGATGTCTTTAGTGAGTCATAGATTTTGTTGTACATCATTCTTCTAAACTCATTCAAAGGCTCAAAATCTTACAGCAACTGATAAACATCTTTATATTTTCACATATGCATGTATATGCATATCATTTATGAATATATATGTATGCATATATGTACATTAATGTGCACATATGCATATATATATATACTCTTGTGCACAAATGTTTATGTACAAAATCAATATCCAAAATATTATTTCTACTTGAAATCCCACACTTTGTTTCATATAATTTCTCACTGTGTAATATTTGACCAGTTTCATCATCATTCTAAAATAAATATAAATTTTATGATTTTATAAAGAAGTATTTCAATCCCTGTAAATGTGTTTTTGTAGAGTTGTAAGCCTAATGCTTAAGTATAAGTACATTTAGATAGCATAATTAGACCTAACATATAATGATAAAAATTAAGAGGAAATAGGTAAAATCATTTGATTTCTGAAAAAGGCTTTGACATTATTTTCTATTAGTCTTATTGTTATTTAATGATGACAATAGTTTTTTTATTAATTAAAATGAATAGTTTGTATTAATCCATGAAAGCAATTAAATGTCAAATATCACCTTTACTCTGACCTTGAGTTCTTCAAACATGTCACCCCAGAGAGTTAGATGTGCGGAGAAAGTTAAGATCTTCTTGCTCCTTGAAAATTTAGCATGTGCTATTTTGATACATGAAAATGATAAGTTATGTAAAATGGTTTAACTATATCTGCTTGTCCAATGGAAAGGATGCACACATTGTATGATGTATTTCTGAAGAGTCAAGAGGACAACTTGAGGTGGCTGCTTTTCTTTCTCTGTCCTGTTACGTCCTGGATCAAGGAAGGGCTGACAATACCTTCACTCAGTCAGCCATCTTGGTGACCCTGAAGAGAGTTCTTGGGTAAGTTAGTTTTAGGGAGGAAACGATTCAGAATCAAATGTCTTTGACATGTGTTCGCTTTTGCAAGTTCTTTCTGGAAGTCTGGGAATTCACCTATGGAGACTGAAGAGCGCTACCCTACGCCACTCAACATTGTATGATCAGAGGCATCCTGGGTTTTTTTTTTTCCCTATCTATTCTTGTCTTTTTTTTTCTCTTTTAAATGACAACTTCACCTGTAATTACCTTTTTTCCCCATGTGAGTACTTAGAATTAAAAAAAAAAAAAAGTAAAAAGCATCTTTTGTTACCAACACCAGTTCAGAAAATGTCTATGTGTGAGGACATTGAAGTTTCGCAGAGTTGCCAAGCTTCCTAAATTCACTCTGCTGAAGGCACTTGGTTTCTTATCTGTGGTCAAGGGAAATGCTGTGCTTAAGTGACAGGTAGCAAGAGGTATGTCAACTGTGCCCATTAAATGGGGCATTATACTGAGATACATCATTTGGTGCTCATATGTGTTAATCTGGATTTTATAGGTGAGGGTACCAAGTGTGGTTTAGCAAATGGTGTCCTCCTTCAAGGTCAGGCAACGTAAAAAATAGGGTTCTATTACTTCTCAGTTTGAGCTGCCTGTAACTGCACTGGATGGTTACAGCAGCTTGGATCAAAGAGGAATCTTTATTCTGCCGTGTTAGGTGATCCCATTGTATCTAGCATGCCATGCGTTGTATCTGATACTTCATCCCGAGTTTGAGTCAAGCTCACATTGCTTTTGAAATTCCTCACCTCTACCGTGTCTGATTTGGACAATCTGACTCGAAGCTTCCTTCCCAGCCCTGACATTCTCTGATTCTACAGCTTCTCCTGAAACTACAGCTGGTTAGAAATGTTTCACATAAAACAATTACTAGAACAGCAAATCCCATCTGCCAGTCTTTGACTTCCTGGCTGGGGAGAACAGTTTCTCCATCCTAAATCCAGCTCTGCTTTTCTTCTGTCTCCTGCTTCCGGCCACTCCTTCCTCCTCCCAACTCTCTTTTGTAAGCTCTTTCTGTATTTTGTGAGTCAAGGAGCCAGCCAAGCCATTATTCTTGCAAGCTCACCTTAATACTTCCTACTTTTTTTCTCATGGAAGGCAAGGTAGTGTCTCCTTATGGGATCTATTTCCTTAGGAGGTGGTTCTGAAAAGCAAGAAAGAGATTGTCAAAGTCTTTTCCTCTTGACTCTTCCATGAGGGCAGAAATCACATTTGTGCTTGGATTTCTCCTGTCATAGAAAGTCAATGAGGTTCTGGTGGGTTCCTTCTAAAAGGGATGGGGGAGGGAAGGGATCATAAAAGCAAAGGAGAGCAAACTATAATCACTTATAAAGTTATTAAAATAATGTTATTTAAAATATTACTTCCTACAGCCCCAGAAACCTCTTGGGAGCAGAAGAATCACCAGGTCAATTTGGAGCTTAAGATTGGAGTGGGCCTGATGAAGTGAGGGGTAGAATGACTCTTGGGAGGCTGGGGACAGCCTGAGGGCATTCTGGTGAAATGACAAATGGAACTGGGAACTTTGCCTACTTAACAATTTCGCCCAAGGCCAGCCTATCTATGGAGGTCATCTGCTTCAACCCCAGCCCTGCAGACCTGATTGCATCCAAACCACATAGGGTTTACAGTTGGGTTCCTATCCAAACCGAAATAACTCTCGTGAAGGAGACCCAATAACCTTGGCCCCGAGAAAATTGATTACAAACTGTTTACTCTACATTTTTGAAAGCATAAATATCTAAAGCTAGCCAATGGTGATAATTCTTTACGAATTATGCCATTGCTTTTCTGAGATGCTCCAAACTCTATGCAAGCCAAACATCCACAACAACCCCTGTTTTCTTTTGCTGCTTCATATCTTCCACAGATTTTGTTTACTTTATTTTAATGTCCATTCATCTATCAGATATTACATTCTGAATACAGTTTCCCCCCTTGCTTTCCACAGTTTCCACCCTCCTTCCCAACTCATCTACCCTAATCGGCCCTCTGCCTACCTTGAGGGAAGAACAGTTCTCCAAGTGACATTTTAATATGAAATCAAGGTTGGGCAAGGCAACCCAGTGTGAGGAATATGGTCCAACAAGCAGACAAAATAAAGCAACCCCTGATATCACTGTTAGGAACCTGGCAAGAATACCAAGCCACCCTCAGCCATAACATGTATTAGTAGGACCTAGAGGAGACAGAGGAATAATTGAACTAATGAGCAAGTCAGGGATGCCTCAAGAACAAGGGGCATAGCATCAGCTAACCAGAATTCAGGGGAGCTTGCAGAGATCACAGAGTCTGTTATAGTCTGACCTAGGTCTTCTGTATATGTTATGGCTGAGAGCTTTCAATAAAACAGGAGGTACTGGCTACATTCAGCCCAATAGTATATTAGTGGCACAAGGATTCCAAAAAAAATTCAGACTAGTTTTTATAAAATTGTTTTATTGGATATTTTCTATATTTACATTTCAAATGTTATCCTCTCCTCTCTCCCCTCTCTCATCCACCCTTACCTCACATTGTATCCATGAAGGTACTCTCTCTCCCAATCACCCTCTTCACCTCAATGCCTTGGCATTCCCCTACACTGGGAAAATATGCAATCACTGGACCAAAGGCCTCTTCTCCTATTGATGCCAGACAATGCTGTCCGCTGCTACATATGCACCTGGAGCCATGGGTGTCTCCATGTGTTCAATGGTTGGTGTTTTTATCCATGGGAGTTCTGGAGGGTTAGTTGATAATGCAGTTCTTTCCATGAGGTTGCAAACCCTTTCAGCTCCTTCAGTCCTTTCTCTAGCTCTTTCACTGGGGTCCCCTTGTTCAGTCCGATGGTTAGCTGTAACATCAGACTACATTTTTAATAAAATTATCCTTCATCTGCTTAGTAAATACCCAAAAATGGCCACATTTCAGCTCTTCTTAGAAAGAAAAATTGTTGGAGAGATATTGAATAAAAGATAAAAATCTGGAGGAACATGATTTAGAAAGGTGCCTAAGACTTTACATTATTGAATATACTGGTAGAGGCTGGGTCAGAATGCCTAAGAGCTCGGCCTCAATGTTACTGACACTGAAGAGGGAAGAATTACAATTTACTATGCCTCCCATCTCAGTCAACCAAGGTCAAGAAACTATTCTTATGAAGCCGAAGACAGTGCAAAAGAGCTAATCAAGAAGCATGTTCTTGAGCCAAGGAGGTTGCTTGGCGTGGAGAGGTTGCCCGGAATGCATGGGCCTATGTGACTCAGTGCCACAGAAAAAGAAAGAGAGCAATCTCTCCTCAGTCTCGCTTTTCACAATGTGAACTGGGTTTCACCTACCAGCAGCCCTGTTATTAGAGTTGGCTTCAGGTCCTCTATGAGGTACAAAGTCATGAGCATAGGTGGTCAGACACTGAGCTTAAAATATGCAGCAGCATGCAGAATGAGAACTCAGATGCAAACTCTCATTGCTCTGTTCGCCTAAGGAGGAAAATATTAGCACACCACTTTAACTGCCTTTGTGCACGATCAATTATAGAAAGCCAATCATAGATGGTACTCTAAAATATCACCACCATAAGTCAACTTCTTTGCACGTAGCATCAGAAATCTGTCTCTATGTTTAAAAAGAGGGGGAATACATCATTTTATTTTTTATTGTTGGATTCTTTTCTTTTCCCCTTTCAGACATGTGAGTCAATCATTCTGAGGTGAATCCTTTCTGAACCTAATCCCACATTCATACTGCAAGCCTTAATGAGTCCACTAGGAACAAACAAATTAGTCTCCAGGATGTATTATGCATTAATTAATCAAACTAATAGTATTGTATAATGTGTAATAGATGACAATTAGTTCCAAGTACAATATTCACAGACACGAGAGAACCAGTAAGGAAATATGAAGCAATAGAGAAAAAAACAGACTTAGAAAATATAAATTAAATAGCTCTGTTTCCCCTCCTCTCATATTAGGCCTATGGCCAAGAAGACATGGAAAGCAAGTCTTTACTGTAGACCTAGTGATAAGATGGTAGTTGCTAGGAACAAAGAAGAAGCTTAGAGCAGCAACACTTCTAGTCCCCCAGAAATGGTGAGAGATCAGGGTAGAGAGCAGAGACACAGGACCTGTGGGTCACAACCCTTTGGCAAGCCTCCTTCCACTAAAATATTGACACTGTAATTCACAGCAGTAACAAAATTACAGTTAGGAAGTAGCAACAAAAATAATTTGATAGTTGAGGCTCATGGTGACATGAGGAACTGTATTAAAGAGACATAGCATTAGGAAGGTTGGGAACCCATAAAGGAGCATAGAGCCTACCACCTGTTGTGGCACAATTAAATAGCATGGCATTGGTTTTTGTGTGTTTTTTTAATAGCTGGGAAGATTAAAAAGATGGGATATGGATATAGCTTAGTTTGCTGAGGGCTTGCTTAGCATATAGGAAGTCCTGGTTTAGGTCCTCGGCACTATATAAAATCAGATGCTAGCCAATCATCCTATCCCTTGGGAGGCAGAGGCAGAAGAGCAAATCAGGAGGTTAAGCCACCCTCAGTTTGAAGACAGCTGAGCTATATGTGACAATTCATGACACAAGAGGATTACAGCACATTCAATTTTTAATGTCTCGAGCCTTTTGGAAACGCTGCCCCACACATTTGTCATGTCTTGTCTGTGGCTTCTTTTTGCTACAGTGCACCGAGTAATTGCAATGAAGGCTCTCTGCTCAGCAAAATCTAAACGATTTATTTTCCAGATTTTTACATGAGAAGTTCTCCAGCTCTAACAGACAAGAGGAATTCTTGTCAATCACAGAACACAGACGTATATTACATAGATGCACATGGATGGTGTAGGAATACATGCTAAACTCTGGAAATAAAGCAGAGCAAACACAGTCAGTATGCCATCTCCAATGCCAATATAGACCTGGCATTCTTATTTAGGGGAAATACATTTGAATGTGTTTTAAAATAAAGACACTGTAGATGAACCTTTTAGTCTCAAATATTTTAGGAAAATATGGAAATTCATCTATACATATACACATATGTATATGCACAGTGTATCTATACAAATACATAAAGGTATATATCCAGGAGTATGCAAATTGTTGATTAGCAACAATAGAGAAATTTGAGAGAAAGAAAAAGTCATTTGTATCTTTCATATCTTACTGTCTTTTATGTATGTCTGAGTTTGTCAGTGTGTGTACGTGCTACATGTCTTTGGGTGCCTTAGGAGACCACAAGAGAGCACAGTTTCCCTCTTGGGCAGGGATGGTTGTGTGCCATGGGATGTAGTACCCTACTTCACACTCTTTCTCCGTCGTTTAAGCATGAGTTTAAACATGGACAAATGGGACATGAGAAATTCATCTGTGATTTGGAAGGCATCCACACACATTGTGAGAAAAGAGGTATCTTGGCTCACTGGTGAGACACAGAGACTCGCCTGCTCCCATGAGATCTCTTTCTTTCACTTTGGAAATTGTGTGAACATCCCTGAGCAATGTGCACACAATTGTTTCCAAAGACTGGTGTGCTTTCTACTTTTCAAAGTCCATGTGACAGTCTTTCCCAATAAAGAAATATGGCGTCAATAGCCCCGGCTCTAGCCTAGCCCTATTTTTTCCTTCTATAAGTGTCTCTTTCCACTTCCATAGTTCTACAGTGAATCTGCCGGGCCTCTCTATCTGATGAGCAGTGAGCCTCACCCAAGTTCAAGGAGACAAGGAACATTGTGAATGTGGGCTAATATTAAGTCCCAAATTTACTTGAAAAAAGTCTAAATCTTAATGTTGTAGCTTGATCAGAACATTGCCTCATAAATTATAATGCTGTCCCTATATTTCAAAAGATTATACACACCTGTTCTCCATTTTTTAATTATTCCTTATTCTGTATCATTTAATATGTATGGTCCTATCTCTCTGATCCCCGACCAAACGGACTCACAACCTCCTATTTCCTATGATAAAGCAACATCTTCTATCTAGTCCTTGATCTGTTCCTCTCAAGTTTTGAATCATCTCCATGACCTTAGGGTGTGTCTCCTTATCCTGATGTCCTCAGACGATACACCAAGAGCAAATAACCTAGGTAAAAAAAATCTGTGTTAGTTGAATCTACTATATGGTAAGTTCTGGGCCCTATTTTCTCTTGAAAACTAGTAGCTCACCAATCAGATGTGGCCCCTACATTACAAACAAGAAACTACACGGCATAGAGATTGTCACTTATCCAGTCCCTCCTAGCTGAATAACGGTAATTTATAAAATAGAAACTCAAAGAATGTTCTACACAAGTCTGGAACCAATGAATGGTATCATTGTATTAAACTGCCATCTAAGGACAATTGGTGACCTCCATACTCTGCGGGGGACATCTGCTTTTGCAAAGAAATATACTGAATCTCCATATTTCATCAGTATTTATTCATCTACTAGAGTTACTATAGATACGAAGGAATCCAGTCAATGGATATACTTTACTATCTTAATAATCCTTACATATCAGAGACCTGTATACCTTAATGATTCTGACGTACATATAAAAAAAAAAACTCAGATTACCCAATGAGGTATTTTACTTCAACCAGGGAATGGTCTTTTCATGGTTTTAGTCCACATAATATAGCTTCATATTTTAAAACATAGTAATGCAAGACCAAATTTCTCTTGATGCGCTTCTATAGCTTTTCTATCTCATTTAAACTTTAGAACGATTAGCAGGGAGAGGATCATAGCTCATATTATTACTACTAATTTTACAAACTCAGAGCTTAAACCGTGAAAAATTGCTAAATTCATCCGAGTCTGATCTCTTTGTTTTTTTTTTTTTTTTTTTTTTTTTTTTTTTTTTTAATCTGCCTAGTTTTGTTTTTCATTTTAGCTTATAAGGAGAGATAGTTGTTATTTGATGGCTATTTCTTATATAGTTTCTGTTCCTGTGAGTTGGTATGAGACTAGTTCTCCCCATCCCCACCACCAGCAGACATATTCATAATTATATAACATCCTCAAAGTCACAGTTGTGTGTTCAAAATGAAGAAGTAACCCACAGCTGTTGATTCTGCGATAATCTTATAAGGATGGCAGGGAAGGAGGTGCCATCACCTTCCCTGAACTTGCAGCTAAAGGAATATAAAGTTTCAGTTGCACAGGTCAACACAGAATAAAAGAGAAGCCGAGGACAACACAGAAGTAACAAGATAGAAAGAGACAATTTCATGTATTTCAAGAGCTACGAAGGAGCTATAATGGTGTAACTACTTTAGGATGTCTCAGATGCATTGGAAATAAAATTTGAGCATATGTCTAAAACTGGGAAATACAAAATGCTTCAAAAATAAAAAATATTTCAGTGCCAACATGCTTCCACAAGTATAAAACCCCTCACTTGATCTTTGTAAGGGATCATGCTCAGAACAGAAACCCCTGAGAACCGTTTGGAGTACTACCCTGGGAAAGGGGAAGACAGTGCAGATGAAATACAAGTGGATTCTATGTTGACACTTGGGTTTCAGTTTTAAAGTTTCTCGTTATGCACATGAAAAGATTCCAAAATCAGAAACACTTGTGATCGCAGCGTTTTGAATGGCAGCTGCATAAACTTTTTACCTTGTGTCTGAAACCTCAACATTTCGTTCTCAAAATGTTCAGAACAGTTCCTCGTTCCCTCTTCCCCCTTTTTCTGCCTTCTTATATTTTTCCAGTCTTTGCCCCAACACAACCTTCCCGCCTCTCATATTCACTTCTCTTTTCTCTCCCTCTCTTTTCTTTCTCTTCTCTCTTAATTTTCTAAGCCTAAAGAGGTTTAAATTATCCTCTCCAAGTTTAGAATCTTGACTGAATCTGGAACTCATGTTTACTAATTCTTTATAAAATTGTTACAAGGCAAACAACCTCCTGAAAGTATATTTCAGGATCATTTCCACACTCACTGAGATATACATCCAAGTGTCCCTTTCCAGTTTGCTTCTCTAGAGAATCTGCTCAGTTGATTATCCATTGGAGAAATCAGTGTATGTAGAATCTGACATTTATCTAAGCAGCATAATTGCATATGTGATAGAAAGGATACCAATAAGGCAAGATTGACTTGAGTGATATATTTCTGCCGAGAAAATCCGGTTGGCTTATACTATAATCAAAGGCCAGAGATTGAATTATAGCTCCCGTCACCAATGTCTCCCTTAATCAATTATTTTTACTATGTTAGGTAGGATTTATAACTGAAAACAAGCATTTCTGAATAGCTTCTCTGTGTGATTTCCCTCTCTCCTGGTGGTTCTTTTGAACTACAAACTGATAAATCCTGTACGGCACCTCCACATCACTCGAGACAGGATGATGAAAGAGGGACCGAAGTGCATCCTTGTCTGAGTGATGAAGAAGTACTCGGTAAGTAACATACAGTAAAATGAAAGCGAAGCTGCATTAGACTATAAACCTGTCAATTGGATTATCACTAGATAAGTGTTTACTTGCCTGGCACTGATAAGGGGACGCATCAGGATGTTCGGAGAGGGCAATCAGAGAACAACATTATCCATTATCACATGGAGGCTGAACAAGGAGTAATGACTTCTGAAGGCTGCGAAGGACAAAGGGTTAGGAATCTATGGGGGAGAGTTGATCACCGTTTTTTTTTTTGTTTGTTTGTTTTTTCTTTGAACCAGGACTTTTTGGTTTCTGCTGATGCCAGACATGTTGAGCCGCCTCTGCAGACGACCTTCTCTGCTGGCCTTACTCAGAAGGCATTTCACCACACCCACAAAACCACCTAGTGTAATCTGTAAGATGTCCATGTGATCCTCTTATAGCTTATCTAATGATGTATGCATAAAACTGCCAACCCATCTCCATCATTATTAAGCCAGTCAAGACATACTATGGTTTTAGTCACTCATCTATCCAGATTCAAACATCTGATAAGATTCTCAAAACTTGTTTGAGCCACATCTTCACAAGCCCTGATTCCATAGCCTAGTTTCTCCTATAGATAGTCCACACCTAACTCTTCCATTGTTGCACAAACTTAGTCATACTAAGCCATCCACTGATGTCAATCTCTTCCACTGATAAAAGTTTGTCCAACTTCCAAAACAAAAAAAATTTCCATTTTACAAATCCAATATTCTATAGTTAAATCAATCCACAGCCATCTATTTGTGTGGCAGTTAGGAATAACTTAGTAATTATTTTTTTTTACCGTGCTTGTATACACTTAATGTTTAGATTTAAATTCCAATCAGCTAATCTGTTTGCCAGCTGCATGCTGAGGAAAATTACGCAGCTTGCAAAGAATAAATGAACTAACCAGTTGGAGGATGCTGGGGAATTTCCCAGGGGACCAGTTCCCAGGAAATAGCTGTCTCACAGCGTGGTAGCACTCTGCCTAAAGCCCCAGGAGAATAGACCTAGAAAGATCTGCCTTTTCCCCCCTCCTTGACTGCGTGTAAACTGAGGGAGAGTTTGGTGAGATTTGAGTTTAGGGTATAAATCTGAAGGGACTCCCAGCTACTATATTAGGAAGAAAGCTAACAGACCCAGGTATAACACCACTGTGATCCTCAGAGAGGACTTTGCTACTTCTGCTAGGTTTGGAAATAGCTGGAGTGATTTTTGATGGGCTGCTGCTTGTATTGAATAGGCAGAGATGAGAAATATTGTTAAATACATTGCGGTGCACAAGGCAGCCTGCGACAGAAGAGTCAGACGGTCATAAGGGACAGTAACACAGAGAGTGAGAACCCTTTGCTTTCTGTGAGGCAAAGCATCCTATAGGATGCAGGTAGGGTAATGGAGAAGAAAACTTGGCAATTTTCAAACAAACGTTCCCTACCTTTCCTTTCCTTATTCAGTTAGAAAATAACATTAGAGTGTTTGTATACCGATCATATGATAGGTAGGCAATAAATGCCAAGGTATCTTGAGCTCCCCACAAGTGATCAGTTTGAACGCTGAAGAGTCATTGCACAGAGAGCTACAGCCTGCTTGATTACACATTCTCTAAAGGAAGTTTCTAGAAGCATATGCCTTTTCACATTTTAAATGAGATATCTACGTTCTAAATTATTATTGTGTGAAGGCAATTGGACTATGTTAGGTGGAGACAAGATACTATTCAGAAGCTTAAGGGCCAACTGCCCTGGGCTGTGTATCCATGAACAACATAGAAACTATGTAAAATAGTGTAGAAGGCAAAAAGTGACATCGGAGGTTGTCCTCTGATCTTCAAATAGACACTGTGGCACACCTCCACCTGCATTCCCACCCATTAACACACACACACACACACACACACACATACACTCAGATATACACACATACACACACATACACACATACACACATACATACATACACACATATACACACACATACACATACACACACATGCACACTCACACACATGCACACTCACACATACATACATGGCCACACATATACACACAAACTCATACACTAAAATCTTTGGAAAGACATACGTTTTACTTGTGGTGCACTAGTTTACTTAATAAACAGTAAATTTACTGTGTTTAATAAGTAACTGTATTTAATAATGAATAAAATAATAAGTACAGAAACAGAAGGTTCATAGCTAACAGGTCACTTGATTGATAGACATATGGCTTGACAGAAATAGACAGCATTTACATCCAGAATAACATGAAAGACCTTATTACTTCATTGAATATCTAGATTCTCAAATTCTCCACAAGGTGCTACAGGCAAATGTGATTTATCAGTCGTACAAAAATTTGGATGAGATAAGGGTTTATAATGTGCACTATAGTAGGGTATCAACATTGTACACAGGAGCTGAGAACTGGTACTACATTGGCAGGCTTTCTGAAAGGACATCATGAAAGCAGAGCATCTAAGAAAACAAACTAATTGCTCAAGACAGTAAACTAATTCTCACAGTGAAGAAGAACACTACCATTAATCCAGCCACAAACAACAACAACGACAACAAAACCCTATAATCATATGGAATAAAAACAGTATGAACAACAACAAAATCTAGCCAAGTTGAAAATCAAAATGGAGATCCCTCAATAAATAAGTCCTCACATTAAACAAGTCTAGCCCATGGACAGAAGTTGTACTCCTTGGCTTGTGAAGGGCATGTGGACCATGCTACCAGAGAAACTGCAGGTAATGGTGGAGGTGGGGCATACCCATTCCCCAGAAATCTAAAGACTTAAGATTAGAATCTCATTCTGAGATGGGCTGGAGTGGGGCTATCTCCCTCCTTGCTCCTGTGCCTGCCTCAGAGCACATACCCACATGCCCTTTCCCCAACTAGGTGGTCGCAACTAGTCAATAACCAACACAGCACCTGGAATATTTCTCCACATTAATGAGGCATCTCAGCACTTTAGCTTTCAGCAAATGATCTTTTTCCATCCTCAATATTCATACCCTAAAACCTACATAACCCTTAGTTCACACAGAATAAAGTATACATGTTCAAACCTACCCCCAATCTAGAAATATGAACAAGTTAAAATAAAACAAACAAAACCAAAATATAAATTTAAAAAAGATCTATTATAAAGCTATTGAGCTCAGGCAAGTCCTAGATCATCTAAGTCCACCGTATGAAGATCTGTCTATTAAAGACTGGAAGCTTTCTGTCAATGGAGAAGATATGAAAGCCCAATGAGCCACAGGAGAAAAACTGAGCAGGTAAAATTAAAGACTGGATCACATCTATGTTCTGAACATAGACATTCCATAGATAGAAAGGAACAAGGAATAAACATTATCAGCTCAGGAAGCACAGAGAACTCAAGTTGTGCAGAGCCAATGACATGTTATTATATTGGGAAAGGTACTTTCTCTCTCTCTTTTTTTTTTTTTTTTTTTTTTTTTTTTTTTTTTAAAACATAGATACGCTAGTCTGGGCTGTGTGAGAATGACTCATAGTTTATAATATTTCCTTGGTGAGAATCTGACTCCTGCTGTCAGACTCAGTGCAAACTCATTTGTTGTACATAAGTGTGTGTATTGTTTGGTGGCTGGCATACACAGTGACTTCAGCTGCCCCCTTGGAGAACTATCTAGCAAGGTTTCCGCAGGGTGAAATGGTTCATTCAGTTACATCAGCTGTGGAGAGAGGTCTATGCTCACCAACAGAAACAGATGCCAACATAGGAAACTAATATAGCTCTGTCCCTTCTCTAAGGGGCAGTGTTTTGCTTTGCAGATGTTGACTGAGTTGTGTTCCTTGGTGACCATGTCAGTGAGACTCACTGGGAAAAAATATTCAGAGTTCTACAGATTATAGGCAACAGGGGGGGGGGGCATATGTTCATCAGTATAAAACTGACTACCCACCTCATTGGCTATATTTTTCCCCTCACAAAAGTTAGCTTTCCTTGACATTTAATTAAACATTCACTTGCCTATCTCTTCTCCAGTGCTTTGATGTATGAACACTGGCATCTCAGCATCTCATCAGCAATTTCAGGACTATATTACCAATGCCTTGGAGAAGGCCAAGAATCCAGCAGGGGCACAATCAATATTTGTAAGATAAACATCCAACAGACCGCCTTGGGAATTCATACAAACATGCCACAGCTATCGGAGTGGACCTCAACCTAGCCGTAGATGGACCTAAGGCTTGACCAACCATTTTGAAGTTTTGACCATTGGTGGTTGTTAAAAAAGAGTTGATTTCTGTACAGACTTTGCAAGAGTGGAATTAAAAATGGTGGTGAGTATACTCATTTTTTCCCCTATTTGGCTTTTTATAACCAGGTCTCTCATGAAACCTAGCTTGGCCTCAAAGTTTCTTTGAAGTTGAAGCTGGTCTAGAACTTCCGGTTTTCATGCCTCTGTCTTCTAATTTGGGGATAAGAGGTATATACCAGATTGCCAATGAGTGGACATTTTTCAAAATGTGTCTTTTTATTGATATTTGCCTGAATATATTAAATGCACCATGTATATCCTTGATGAAACTGAAAGTTAGAAGAGGGCATGGGGTTCTCTGAAACTGTGATAACAAATGGTTGTGAGAAATCATGTGGGTGCTGGAACCAAACCAGTCTACTGGAAGAGCAGCCAGTGTTCTTAACAGCTGAGTCATCTCCCTTGCCACATGAAAGAGCACTTTAAAATAATAATAAGGCAAGAGGTAGATAGTAAATGGAGTTTGTGTAGGTAAGGTATTTGAATTGGTTCCAGGGGCTTTTATAAAGGGAGATAAAGTAAGAACAACTAAGGAGAAGTTTAAAAAAAATGGTAACCTCCACAGAATACCTTCACACTCTAAAGTTTTAAAATTACTTTTATTGATATTATCTTTGACATATGATTATGTTCACATATTAACACTGATAATACTTAGATCAAGAGGTCTCCACGTGGAACTTTATAAGCAACTTGACAACCTAATTTATCAGAAGCAAGATATGTTATGTTTTGAAAATCAACAATGCTTGAACTATGTTCGTTCACACTTATTTTAATTACAACATCGGTTAACTATCACAAATTGTTCTTAGGTGAGAAACGCAAATCTAAGATATATTTTTAACTTTTTATTTGTATATGTATGTTTGTGTCTATTTCTGTGTGACTGTGTAAAGTGGTGTGTGTGTGTGTGTGTGTGTGTGTGTGTGTCTTTCTGTGTGTGTCCCTGAGTAAATATGGAAGCCAGAAGATACCATCAGGCTTCTTAGAGCTGGAGTAACTGTCATTAGCAGATCAGAGCTCTGGTCTTCATGATTGCGTAAAAGGAGCTGTTAACAGTTGAGCTGGATTTATAGCATTAAGTGATTCTTAATAGCAGACATGATATTGTGCAATATAACACAATGCTTCACCAACCCCAACACTCAGCATTTTCCAAATTGCATAGCTAAGAATATAACTAGTAAGCAATGGTCATTGTGATTCAGTGACATATACACTCTTTTTTTTTCAGTTATTTTCTTACTAAATCCATGTCAGGGGCAATATTAGTTTTCCTCATTAGCAGGTGGAAAAACTGGTGCTTCGCAAAGGTCAATAGCTCTCTAAAGTCATGACTGTTAAGGTTTCCCTAAACCACCGGGAGTGATGCCTTTTACACAATGCCATATTCAAACATTTAACCAAATTTACTGCAGTTTGTCATGGGCTCTACCGTCTAGACATGGCAACCTTCCTCAGAGGAGATCTTATTTGAGGTGGCAAGAATCCTAGAAGGTTTTAAGCTGGGCAAATGCTTTGATTGAAAGTAAATTACAACTATTGTTTGCCTGTTCCCTTTTACTTTGAATGTACATTTCTGCTGGGTACAGAGATGGAAGCCTTGTCAGTCACAAGTATACTTTAAAAAAATCTATCCAAGGGCAAAAACAGAGGTAGAAAAAAAATATTCTATTGTGGCAACTAGAGTTACCTTCAGATGTCTTTATGTTCAGCTGATTTTCCACAGTTTGAAAGCTGTTTGTTTAAGTTTTAAAAATAATTGGATATTTTATGTATTTACATTTCAAATGCCATCCCCTTTCCCTGTGCTCCCTTCCCTCCTCCCCCTGCTTCTATGAAGATGTTTCCTCTCCCACCCACCCACTTTTACCTTATTGCCCTGGAATTCCCCTATACTGGGGAAACAAATCTTCACAGGACCAAGGACCTCTTCTCCTATTGACTCCAGAAATTGCCATCCTCTGCTACATATGGGGCTGGAGCCATGGCTCCCTCCATGAACCAAATGGATTTAACAGATCAACTTTTTTTAAAGCATATAAGATTTTAGTAGTTTGTTATTTATAAGGAACAGCACAGATTTGACTGTTTTCCCGTAATGCCAGTTGGGGGAAAATGGATTTTTGAGACATCAGTAGGAAATAATCAACATAATTCATCATTATGACATGTACTCACATTTAGTCATTACCATTTATTTATTATATTTGCTAACATGATCTTAAATCTAGGACACATATGGATAAAACTCTCATAGAATTTCAGCAGGGCTTTACTTTACATTATTGAATATCATTTATTTATTTATTTATTTATTTATTTATTTATTTATTTATTCATTCATTCATTTTGATATATGGCTTTATCTTTCTAGTATCATGAAAGAGGGCTTCCATTTGGATGATTCTATCCTGGCATTTAACATCCATGTGATGCATCATGAAAACATGATGAATGGAAGGGCATGGTAGGCCCTTTCTACAGAATCCTGACAATGTATGTGGCTTCTATTGGTGCCAACTCAGAATCTCTGTGACCCTAGTGACTCAATTGCTGCACAGACTCAAGTAGACACTCTGCTCTCCATAGTAGAATAACAAGAGCTTCACCTTCTTGGCTCTCTAGTCCTGGACTGGTCTTTCACAGGCCTTGACCCTAGTTTTTAAGTTGTTTTCACTCATTGCCTCCTTTAAAGGTCTTAAGACCCTGACATCTCAAAGCTTCTTCACAGATTCCATTCTTCTGAAAACAAAAATAAAGTTAAAAACAAAAACACAAACAAACCAAAAAACCTTATTTTTACCCTTGTAAAAAGAATTAACCTTTCCAAAGAAATATTTTTGTTTTCCCTGTACAGTTCAACATTCTACTTTCAAACCTTACCATTCTCCAAATTTACGATAAGACTCTGGTCTATTCTGGCAGTGACATTGCTTCTGTAGAGGAATGGGGGAGGGGCAGGGGAAGACTTAAGACAACTAGTAGTTAAACAACAAAACATTTTAATGCATAATACCAGTAAGGAAACCGATGTGTCACAAACCACTTGGACAATCTGGCTCTTGCATATATCAATGAGTTTCCAATTCCCAGCTACTCCCAAATGTTTCCAAACTGACTTTATTTTGCCCTCTTTTAAGTACCAGGACAGTCTATGAAAGTGGTTCTCAACTTTCCAGTGTCACAACCCCTTAATACCGGTTCATCATGCTGACAAGATCCCCACCCATCACATTATATCATAGATACTTTATAACTGTAATTTTGATACTATTATACATCATGATGTAAAATCTGATATTCAGGATTCATGATATGGAAACTCCTCAAGTGGGTGTGGGCCACTGGTTGATAACCACTGGTCTAATGTGTTGATTCCTTAAAAACATACTCTCAAGTTAATGTAAACATTAAGTGAAGAGCATTTACCGCCCTTCCAGAGCACCCCAGTTCTCAGTCTCACAACTATCTGCCTGTAAGTTCTACAAAATCTGATATACTCTGTTTTCCTTCAAGAGAACATGTCTATACATGATTCATGCACACAGACAAGCATATATACAAATACATTTTAAAAATATATAGCATGGCACCCCATTATTACTTACTACTTATAAAAACATATTCTTGAATACATGACATTTTATGAAAAAATAAAATAAACCCACATAAACAAGAAACAAAACAAACAAAACCCACAAAAGCCCATAAAGACCACTGTAGTCTGTAAATATGTGTGGTTGAATTTTAGTAGCTCATGATGGGAATTCTGGCTAGTGTGTTTCTTTATAGTTCATTATCTCTGAATAGGCAATAAAATTTGAGATCCTGCAGAAATGTACTTATATTCGCCCTATGGCTACAGTCACTGTTACTATGGTCAATGGTTTCTACATTGTCTCTAGAGAAACAGACATGTCATGGTCAACATGTCCCAGGTGTTCTGCTAATAGAATAAAATTTCACCATCTCCAAATGACAGTTTTTCCAAGTGTAGAAACTCTCTTTGAGTCTATTTAACATCCACAGTTCACACCCAGTCTGTGCTGAAGACCTGGTGGGTGAGTAGATTTATTTTCAAGAGAGACCCCTCCACCTCTCTCTTTAGCTATGCTTGCAAAATCAATGAATTTAATCCAAAGAAAGGAACCTGGACCTCAAGACTGACTTCCAAAGAATAGATGCAAAAGTCTTACTAAAATCTACAACCATCCAAAAAATGAAGTCCGAGTCCCAAATAGAATGGAATCTGACAGCTAAGTAAGGCGGTGTGTTTTCTCTTTCATATTTGAGAGAACAAGCTCTTCACACTTCCATCTATCGCCTGGTGTGTCCAGAATGTCAGTCAATCTCACTTACTTTTTTTTATCAATCTCTGTTTCCTAATTTCTTTGAACATGCTCAGTAGCCATGCAACAAGTTTATGAATCTAAGTGTCCCTATGTAGCCAAATATATGGATCAGACAGACTCTCCTCTTTTTCTTTATGATTCCAAAACTTGGAAGGCTCCAGGAATTTACTCAAGACACTGGCTCTAAGAGCTTCTTGAATCTCAATAAATTGCATTCTGCTGCTGGGCTTTGTTCTAGTTCTGAGCTTGAATACCACAGAAATACTGTAGACCATGGAGCTATAGCCCGAGAATCCACAAGTCGGGGTGTTCAGGGACAACACACAATTGTTTGAGGGCTTCTTTGTGAGTGTCTGCAACAAGAAGGAACTTTATTAAAGGTAGGGTTCTAGGACCTGAAATAGAAAGGAACATTAACTTTAGGAATGTTTTATTATTAAAAGGGATAATGAGCGGGACTAGAGAGTAGCTGATACTATCAGAAAAGCTGCCACAAGTGACTTAATAATTTGAAAGATCATTTATCATTTTCACAAAGGGCTCTTTTAGCTCTTCCCCCCCCCCCCCCCGAGTGACTTCTTAAACTACTTTGAAACTTTTTCCTCTTTAAAATTTTTTGATTGCCAAACAGATAAGTTACTTGTTCTTTTATGAAAAGAAAACAAAGCTATTCTTAAACTTAGAGATACATATTTAAAATTCATTTTATACCACATCACTATATGTCCAATTAGTAAGGAACAACTTAGAATGATGAAATTTCAATCAGTTAATAATGATAAACGTCTGCACACACACACACATACACACACACACACACACACACACACACACACGATCTTTACTGTGGCTGCACCTTCATATCCACTATCATATTTTACATTGCTATTCATTCTTAACATTTTATTGATTAAGGTAGAATATATCTATGTAAAATTTATATTTCCAATGTGTCTGAAATCTATATGAGTGACCAATATAGCTGTATGGCAGGGCTTCCTACAATGAGCCCTTAGGGGAATTATGACTTGGGGAGGGCTAAGAGCTACCTATCACTTCACGTTCCTTTTAATAATGTGGGTGGAAATATGATCACTGATGTCATATAAGCTATATTTGGCCTGTAAAATAAAGAAGATAAGAGGCTATATTTCAACCCAAAACACAAAAAGAGAACAGCAAACCAGACAGGAGGATAGTTGGAAGTATCTCCTTTGATTGAGAGCACCAAAGAACATGCATGCCCGCACTGCCTGGCTTTGAATTTTTTTTTTTGTTACTCAGAGAGAACCAAGTGCTGTAATTTAAGGCCTTTCACTGGCAGCCACACACAATTCTCTAATCAGCATGTGTCTCTGAAGTAAGGAGTTGCCACAGGAATTTCTCGTAGAAGTATGAGCTACTATGCAGACTGGAAGATAAACATGAGACAGCAAGTTAAAAATAAATCTGCATACATTCACATTTTGATGTAGCAATCAAGCAACTAGAACCTATCTGAAGGAAATAGAGGGTAATATGTATGTACAGCGATACAATACTGTCCTCAGGACCAAGAGAATGATGGAGAACACTATGGTAATTCTGTGTACAATCCAGAAAAAGTTCTGTGCAAGGCTATGACAAGGAGTCATACTTAAGGCATTTGAGGTATTGTAAAGTGGCATCATGAAGTTAATTAAAACATATTAAGCATGTCAAGATGTGCTATGAGATGACAGATCTAATCCATGGGGGATTTACACACTGCATAAAAATCTATCTACACAGATGCATAGCTTCCGGTTGATGGAGGTTATATTTTATCATTTCTACATAAGCTTATACTTGCACTGATACCTTTTTAAAAGTCTCATAATACAGTCAGTCATTTCTTTAGATGAGGGACAAAGGGTGTTTGGAGAGATACGACGAAAAATTATACACGTTGCTGCTGAACCTGAGATGGAATTGGAAGAAGGCGAAACTGGAAATTACTGATTCTTCTGACGTTCCAGTTGTCAGTAAGTTGTGTGAGTTTTGATGATTGGTCCTGATTGAGAAGTCTTAAACCTTTACTAAAGAAGGGATTATACGTCTCTCTGATTTTATCTTGGCAAGAGTTGGCAAGAGCTTCAGCCCCAACTCACCCTCTGCCCATTTCAGGCAACAGCATCAAGAGTAGACATGTGCTTACTCATGATAGCCAACCTGCCAGGGAGACGCCTGAAGAGATAATCTATCTCATTGCGTTTTTGCTTTCAGTAGTCTCTTGAGGATAACCCGACTCTCTATGTAATTATACACCATTCGCTTTTTGCCTAGCAAGAGTGTTTTGATATATTCTTTTCAACAAAATTTTCTTATTTTTCACCCTCAAGGATAAGAATAGCTCTATTGTTGAAATTGAAAGAATAATACAAGTACAAAACCATGTCCTGACCTAAGTACAACACGTGTGGGAAGTTATTGCATCACGGGAGGAGATATGAGTGAAGATTAAGAAATATTCCCATTCTAATGTATTTACAGATGCATGGCTGATCCTATGCTGTTGGGAAGACCCATGAAATTGGGAATGGCCATGAAATTAAGCTCTCAATGATTTCTTGGTCTAAAATATGGTCACCTATGCAAGACTGTCCAAAGTTTTCCTCTCTGCCTCTCCTCTCCTTTCCTTTTAAATGGGAACCAATGATGGGCAACACCCTGGTTGCTTTTTCACTTTAGATCCTGAAGGCCATCAATGTACAGGGAGGTGATTCTCTTGTCATTCCCTTGCATATGCCTTGGATTGAGAAATGACATGTGAGTCTATTTACAGTTAGAAATCAAGTTTATTGTTTGAAATCAAATGATATGCTGACATCTGTTCACCATAATCCATGTAATATCCAAATGTATGACCACACACTGTACAGAGGTACATGTGTGTACACATGTGGTTTACATAAAAAAAGAACTTGAATCTCATTGCACATATAGAAGTGTCATTACTGTTAAGAATAATTCCAGTTCACATTTCTTCATCTCTCTCTCTCTCTCTCTCTCTCTCTCTCTCTCTCTCTCTCTCTCTCTCTCTCTCCCACTCTCTCTCTCAGTCTGTGTGTGTATTTTATTTCTCCCACTCTCATACCTCCATATCTATCTATCTATCTATCTATCTATCTATCTATCTATCTATCCATCCATCCATCCATCCATCCATCCATCCATCCATCCATCCACCCACCCACCCACCCACCCATCTATCTTTCTATCTATCTATCTATCTATCTATCTATCTATCTATCTATCTATCTATCATCTATCTATTATTTATCTATCTATCATCTATCTATTATCTATCTATCTATCTATCTTTCCTCTATCTTTATCTATCTATCTATCTATCTATCTATCTATCTATCTATCTATCTATCTATCTATCTATCTACCTACCTACCTACCTGTCTACTTATCTAGATAACATTTTTGGTCTTTTGAGTCAGAGTATATCTGTGTATCTTTGACTGTTCTGTATCATTGTCAGTAGACTAGTCAGGCCTTAAAGTCAGAGATCTGCCTGCCTCAGCCTCCTGAGTGCTGGTATTAAAGGCCTGTACCACCACTACACAGTTAAATAAAATATAACTTAAAGTTAAAATGATATAGATCTTTATGAAAATAAATTTATAGTAGCTGTACTTCTCTTTTAAATGTGTTTCAAATATTTAGTGATACTCAACACTTTTAAATTGTATTTATATTGTTGTATACACTTCGGTCAACCAACCTTTTTCTTTATAGATAATATGCATAAAATAATGGGTTCGTTGTCACCTAAAGGATTATGTTCCAGTTACTTTCTCATGTAATTAATGGTTAAGTTATATAATATCTAATACTGTGCAGATTAATCTAAACTGCATATGGATAAAGCCATAGGGAGAGGCTGAAAAATTGTTATGGACAACATATCTATATCCCTAGCACTTGGAGAGCTGAGGCAGGATCGCAACTATGAAGCTAACCTGGGCTACACAGAAAAACACTGTTCCCATGAGAAAAATGCACCCATGTAGATGGGACAGAAGTAGACATGAGGAGGTGGTGTGGGTGCTGGGGAATAAGTAGCTAAAGTCAGTCCTGCAGTTGTTCTTTCAGTATATTTACAATCTATAACATTATAAGTGTACTAAAGAAATTCTAACTCATGCAATGTAATTTTATTTAGAAACAACTTGGGCACTTTACTAATTATCTGTGTTGAACAACTGCTGGATAGGCAAAGTGGTGTTTACCGTGGGAGGAGTAGCCGGATGTCCATTATGAATTTGCACGACAGTGTCTACAGTGGCATTGCCTGTGATCACAGCTCTCCAAATTCCCAGAAACACAGGGTCCTGTGCCAAACATAATCACCCTGCCTTCTGTTCTGCAGGCTGACCACTGGACTGATGACAGGGCAAAGGTAACACAATGAAACAATACAGAGAGTACAGGGGAAGGAACTGCTCTCTGTCTGTGCTAAGGGGGATTATGAGCATTGTAACAAAGCTTTAACTAAGTGAGGTCTTTTACATTGCCTATGAAATACATTTTAAAGTGTTAACCTTGAGAAGAATAACCCTGATTAATTATAGTTTCCAATAATGAATTCACTCTTCTAAATTTTTTATCCAATTATAATTCTTCATCCTAGCTAGTTTCTACTCATAATCACTCCTGTTCTGTAAAAGGAAAATGCTCTGAAATGGACCCAATTCAGCAGCCTGAACACAGCAGCACTAATTATAAAAATAAACTGTATAGAATGTCAAAAATAATTTGACAGATTTTTTTTCTGTGACAACTTAAGGAATTAATAGGTCCAACTCAAAAGCATCCCTTTTGAAGTTTGCAGAGAGCTTCTAATTTCTGCAGAGCACTGTTAAGGTCCTACCTAACTCTTTGAAATGGTGAGGGTATTTTTTTTTACAATATGCTAAATAACCATTTAAAAAAACTTGTACTATCTCACAAGAATCAAAGTAAATACACAAACACAGAAGAGAGAGAGAGAGAGAGAGAGAGAGAGAGAGAGAGAGAGAGAGAGAGAGAAGAAAGAAGGAGAAAAAGAAAGAAAGAAAGAAGCTCAAACCAAACCCTGTATTAGTCATAAACAGTTACAGTTATTCACGAAGACACAAATGGTTTAGATAGGAGCATTCCATGAAAAAATTTTAAAGTATAATATGTATTCTAATTGGTGAAAACTATCCCACAGGAATAAAGATGTAGCCTAGTCCATATCTGTGAAGAGATAAAATTTTATTAGAGTAGCAAAAAAAAGAAGGAAAGCTTTGATTTCTTTTCTCTATAGTGTAAACTATGAATTTATGTTGAACAAGTGTTTCTTAGAATATTTCTCCCTAAATTTCCTGAACAGAACACCAATGGCCTATACTCTAAGATCAAGAATCGACAAATGGTACCTCAGGAAATTGGAAAGATTTTGTAAGGCTAAGGATACTGTCAAGAAACCAAAATGGCAGCCCACTGACTGGGAAAACATCTTTACCAATCCCACATTTGATAGAGGGCTCATAGACAATATATACAAAGAAGTCAAGAAATTAGACTCCGGAGAATCAAACAATTTTATTAAAAATGGAGTACAGAGCTAAACAATGAATTCTCAACTGAAGAATACCAAATGGCTGAGAGGCACCTAAAGAAAAGCTAACCACGTATAGTCATCAGGGAAATGCAAATCAAAACAACCCTGAGACCCCACTTCTCACCTGTCATATTGGCTAAGATCTAAAACTCAGATGACAGCAGATTCTGGTGAGGATGTGGATCCTCCACTGTTGGTGGGGTTGGAAACTGGTACAACCACTCTGGAAATCAGTCTGGAGGTTCCTCAGAAAATTGGATTTTTGTTCCATTGTCAAAAGTGCCCCCCCACCTCCCAAAACAATAATGTGACACGTACTCATGCATAAACTGTTAAAATGAGCATCTTTGTATTTGTATTGTTTTCAACATTGCCACGGTGCTATGGGAAATTAAAATTACAAAATTATAAAAAAAATAAAGTTATTGAAAAACAAAATAAAACAAAAAAATTAAAAAAAAATTTTCTCCCTTCTCTTTTTTCTCTCCCCTCCCTTATGTATGCCACTCCTTGGTTAGTTTCCATCTCAGGGCCTCTTTTTTCATCAATTTTTATTGCATTAATATCTATATCTATATATATATATATATCTATCAATCTAACTATCTATCTATCTATCTATATATACCTTGCACAATTTAAAAATTAGAAAAGTAATAAAGTGGGTAGGCATGGGAGTGTGCACCTTTAATTCTAGCACTTGGGATCTCTATGAGTTCAAGCCTAGCCTACTCAGTATAGTAGTGAGAATCTGTATAAGGGGGAGAGAGAGAGAGAAAGAGAGAGAGAGAGAGGGAGAGAGAGAGAGAGAGACAGAGAGAGAGAGAGAGAGAGAGAGAGAGAGAGAGAGACAGAGAGAGACAGAGAGAGACAGAGACAGAGACAGAGACAGAGAGACTGAGACAGAGAGAGAGAGAGAATTGTAACAAAGACTTACTTGAGAAAATGGTAATTGTGTTTGAATTATGTGGTTGTGGGCTGGAAATGTCAGATGTTTAAGAAAGAAGCAAGGTGATGTCAGGAGCTAGAATGTTCAGTTCCTTAGAAAGGTGTGGAATGTTCCAGATTGTGGCTTCCTACAACACTCAGAGTGTTTGTTAAGTGCTTGAATTATTAGCTAAGCTGAACCAAAGCAGCCATTCCGGGATCCACTTCTCAGACAGGGACATAGCATAGGGAGAGGCAGACATGCAGAGTCATGACTCCTCTTTTACCTTTCACATGAAGTAGGGATAAGAATAGTTAATAGCTATGCATTGCACAAGGGGTACTGCATATAATGGTTTGTGAGGCAACTCTTGAAATATTTCAGATAAGAGCATAATGAATAAGGAAATTAATTGTTTTATCACATGGGAACCCTGTAACAGTTCCTTGCTGTATTGATGCATTTGTAAAACAATGTCTAAGTTTTAAGACCGAAGAATGAAACAGATGTGGATGCGCTAAAAAGATTAAAACAGCAACCACAAACCAAACCCAAAAACGAACCAAGAGATAGTGTGGCTATTTCAAGTGAGCCAGCAAGATACCGCTGTCTGCTAACTGAAATGAACACTAAGGAAAGTCTATTCTGAAGAATGAGGACAAAAATCTGAGTGAATGAGAAAGGGTTAAAAGCTAAGACTGTTCTCAGTAGAGCTAGTCTCCCCTTTAGGACAATTCCTGCAGGCAGAGAAGCCATGGCTCTAAGGCACTTCATTCTACTTCAATTTGTCTCAAATAGCAGGCATTTGGCATTCTGCTTGCTCCCTCTCCCTCCCTTCCTTCCTTTCTTTTCTTCCTTTCTTCCATAACTCACTCCCTCCTTTCTTTTTCTTTCTTTCCTTCTTTCTTTCTTTCTTTCTTTCTTTCTTTCTTTCTTTTTTTTTTTTTTTTTTTTTGTTTTGTGATTTTCAATGGTTAACATTTCTTTTTTCGTTGGATATTTTACTTATTTACATTTCAAACATCTCCTGAGAATCCCTGTCAGAGTCTAAGAAAATAGATGCTGAAGCTCGCAGCCAACCATTGGACAAAGCAAGGGGTACCCAGTGTAGGAATTCTGCTTTCAAGCTTTTATTACAGAGCAGAGAAGAAGAATTTAGATTTAGAGAAAGACTGTTTTAAACCACCAGAACCTTTAACTTCAGGTTAGGCATACTGTCATTCTTAAGTTCCAGTTTTTGGAAAAGGGGAAAACACACACAGTGGAAGGGAGGGATGGGGGTGGGAGAGAGAGGGGGGGAGAGACAGAGAGAGACAGAGAGACATCCACATGCACCCAAATTCCATAACTATTCACATGTTGCTGTGTGCTTATACATATCCATATCAAGACACTGTGGCATTACAGAGGATATGATGTCATGTGGCTCATCCACTAAAGGAAGTAGTGGGACACAGTCATCTTGCCTCTGCATTTCAAAAATCCAGCTTCTACTACTGTCCACTTTGGGAAGATGTTGGACCTGAAAACTTCTCTACTGTAACATTCTTGCCTTTAGACAAGAATAGAAACTGACTTTAACTTGAAATTTTGGCTGAACACTACCATGTTTCTGTCTACTTGGACTGCCCTTCAGAATTTGGATCCATCTTTACCTGCATGGCTTTGTCAAATTGTCCATGAGTACACTCTCCGTTTCTGAGTTGTCTCAAACCATTCCAATTGCTTTTCAGATACCAAAGCAGTGTTTTTTCTCATTTTTTGTTTCTTCTCTTCTCTTCTCTTCTCTTCTCTTCTTCTCTCCTCTCCTCTCCTCTTTTCTCCTCTCCTCCCCTTTCCTCCCCTCCCCTCCCCTCCCCTCCCCTCTCCTCTCCTCTCCTCTCCTCCCTTTTCCTCCCCTCTCCTCCCCTCCCCTCTCCTCTTCTCTCCTCTCCTCTCCTCTTCTCCCCCTCCACCCATCCCCTTCTCTTTTCTTCCCTTCCTTTTCCTTTCCTATCCTGCCCTCCCTTCTCTTCTTTTTCCCCCTTCCTCCTTCCTTCCTTTCTTCTTTCTTTTTTTTTTTCTTTTACCCTCGTTTTCACTTCAATATATGGGATGCTCAAATGTTACCTTCTAGGTACTGAGAATTCTACATAGACTGTGGAGCAGAAGGATGCTGCAATGAGTTTCTCTGTTGCTTTACTGGGAGGCTGAATGGACCATCAGTGTTTAGATGAGCATAATCTCTTAAGCCAACATATCCATGGTGGCAATTTAAGTCACAAACAGAAACTATTAGAGTGGAAAGGACAATCGGTTGAATTACCAGCTGTAAGAATTCTTCATAGAAAACATACAGAAAACCCCTAACACAGTATTGATAGACACAGGTTGAATCACCACTCAGCAGGCACCAAATCCATTTCTCTAATTCTCCTGGTCAGAAGAAAAGACACTAACCCAGAGTGGAGCCAATCAGCAGAGCCAAGGTGGGCCGTAGAGGCTGTACACACTGGCAAATCCGGAAATCTATTGTAATTGAGGATCTCTAATAAAGAGAAAAGAACACTGTGCAAAGTTCCAGTCTATTAAAGAGCTTTGGAGACAACAAGAAGCCTTCTTATCTGGAATGAATCTACTTTTTCACTATTCTGGTTGTATATGGCTATTGCTGTTGATAGTAATATTTGGTGGTAAGTAAAGGCCAGCTTGTGGTAGGCTTCATACTATTAACAAGAATATACTAATTTGATTATAGTTAGCTCCCATGCTAACTCCTAAAGAGGCATAATTATCCACATTTAAAAAGTAAGGCTGACATTTAGAAAATACTCTAACATGTCCAGTGTTCATAATCCTGGCCTGAGTTTAAGGTAGTCTATTACCCAAGATCTCCTCAATTTAGTAAGTATATAGATAATGGAAGCTAAGACCCCAACTGCGTCATGATTCTTTATCATTAAATTCTAGCATAATTTAAGCATATACATTTAAGAATCTGTTTTCTGATGGTCCAATTATCACCTTTTATTTCTGGCAGCATAATGACCATATTAAATAACAATGGGACCACATAATGAAAGCACCTATGAGAACAGCCAATTACTGCAATGTTTATTCATCCACTCATTCTTATTAACTGTACTTGACACAGGAAAGCATTATTTCCCTAGATTTTATTTGTTCCAACGAAGAATACATGAGATACTCTCCTCCCACCACAGGACACGTTCACCAAAAAGAAAAAAAGAAAAAAGAAAAAAAAAGAAACCTGCTTTTATTTACCTAATGTAAATCGTGGTTATTGTGACAAGTTGAATAACATTGAGATTTATGAGAGCCTGAAACAGAAGGAAAGATGGAGACCAGCTAGACAAGTAGCCCATTAACACTTTATTAGATTGATAGAAGGTTAATTGGCAGCTCAATAGTTTTAACCATAAACATGGTATCCTGCTGACACAGAACACCGGAAGGTCAGGCTCATTTGCTTGGAGCTTACAGACAACTCACTTTGAAAAATCAGTGGCCGGATAAGAGACTGACTACACACAGATCTTCTGGTAGAGGAATGTTCACGTCACTTATCTTACAACTGACTGCAGTTTCGTGTACAGGGAATCAACACCCTCACTGCTCTCTTAGGATTCTACACTCTTCTGCAAATCCTCACATATAGACACATAGGCACATAACATCATCTCAAAAATCCAGCAAGACAAATATTTTTAAATCTCTGGTTGGTGCCAGACATGAGACTCATGCTTCAAATCCTTGTGCTTTGGAGGCAAAGGCAGAGAGCCAGGGACAAGGGCATGGGCAGGGTCAGAGGTAGAGGTGAAGAGACAGAGGCAGAGGTGGATAGATCTCTGAGATCCTTATGTACATATTTCAGGTTCCAGACCAGCCAGGGAAAATTATATCAAGAAGAAAAATCCTCAGGGTTGAAATGACAAAGAACACGTCTATAGGCATTGTGTTTGGGAATGTCTACCTAATATGTAAGATCTTTAAGCAGTGTGTGGTGTCTTGCCCTGGCAGGATGAGAAAAGCAATTTGCTAAGTAGCAGAATGTTGGAGAAATGGCTTCCACTGTAGAACACTAACCTCAAGTAAAAAATAGAACAAAACACAGAGTTGATGCATTCTCATAAGCAACTTCTATATCCTTCTAAAAGTAGTCGATTGTAGTGGGAAAAGACAAATTTGCTATATACCATAGGAGGCATTAAAAAGTCCAGGCTTCAGACTTAAAGAGAGCTGGCGTCCACATACTATGTACTGTAGCTCCAGTGTTGGAGGACTGTGCAGTATAAGTTACTCAAGTATCTTCAGGGCAGTGAAAGTAGGTGCCCTTTAAAGAATAATCTGTTTACGAATGATCATTCTATAAACTCTTAGGAAGAAATCCCAGCGGCTACCAGATTACAGTAATCATTACAAGAGCAGACCAGAGAGAGGTACCTGTCACCAGAAAGTGAAACTCACAGAGGCCATCTCAGGGTTTAGATGCCTATTTCTTGTTAGTTTTGAAAGAATGGCAGCATCAAGAATGAAGTTTGGGATTCTGGCTTTTGACATGGTCCTTGATGCCCCTTAGATGGTCAGGCATTGCACATCACTTTTGAACTGTATGAGCCCAAGTTCACGACAGCTACAGTTTTCTAAGAGGAAGACCCTCCTAATGGTTGTTACATCACAATGATGTGACCTACTGATGGCTCCTCACATCACAGTGGCTCACTTGTATCAGATAAAAAGAGAAAGGAAAAGTGCCAAGGGATGGCAGTAAAACCATTCAAGGAGATTAATGCCAATAGAAACTGTCTCTGAGGTACATCCGAGTTGGAGAAATTAGGACTTGGTGAAGAGTATTCAACATTAAAAAACAATGCTCAGAAAAAAAAAATACAAGGCAGGAGAACTGATTGGTCTGAAACAAATGCTGCTTTCTTGGTTACCCCTCTACACTGCATAAAGTTGAACAGTATCCCTCAACTTTATACACTAAATGATAACTCTTGTTACCTTCCATTGTAAGAAGGAAACAAAACTATGTATCAAGAAGCAAAGTTAAATCACCTACGGACAAGATAAATATTTTTGGTTGGATTTCTCTTTCAAAAATTAGCTAAGCCTTTTAAAAATATATTAAAATAAAATCTGGCATTAGTGAAATCTTGTAATCAACCCAAATGTTCAAAAGTCAATGCTTGTCATGATGCCTTTTCGCTCTAATTCAATTGAAAATACAATTTCATTCAAATGAAATTGAAAATAGAATTTTACATCAAGGCATCCTTCACAACGTGAATGCCTGTATTCTAAGCCTCCTGATAATGTTGTTGATGTTGTTTTTTTTTTTTTCCCTATTGAAAAGGGCACCTTGTAGTCTCCTTGACTATTGGGCTAAAGTAAACATGAACTTCGAAGATAGAACAAAGCATATGACAGGCCTTGAAGAGTTATTCCTAGAAGTGGTAGTAGGAGGTATTTAAGGGAAAAGTCAAGTATTTTCAGACAGATGGCCTTGTAGACTAATTGCAGTCTTCCTACTGCACTCACAAACTCTGATACTTACTTAAAGCCCACCTTGAAGGTTTTCGTCCCACTTGAAACTTCAATAATATTTCAAATAAAAAGAATACATATCTGCTTTTTATAGGAGATATCATAATAGTAGTCATTGCTAATCCAATGACTGAGACAAATGAGATACAAGCTAATTGGTTTCTTTTTCAAAATGTACTACAATGCTAAGAGCCTTAGTCTCTACAATGTGTTGAATAGTAGAACAAATAAAACAGATCAACTAACTCTATAGACCTCATTTAAAGCAAAATGACATAAGACAAAATGTCTGCTCAAAATAACTATCACAATGCAAAGCCATAGGACAGTTAATAATATATTTGATTACAATATGTGGGAAATTGTTTTCCAAGCATCAGAGATCTGTGACATTTAAGACAATTACTTTATGTCCTCCAAAGTTCTTCCTAGTTAAAGGCTTCCTTAGAGTAAGTACAGACAGGAAGAACACAGGACATCTTTTCCCCTTGGCTTTCAGACAAGGGCTATTGCACTCTTTGAGCATGTCACCATTTTCCAACTTCTCTGAGTTTCTATTTCACAAACTATCAATAACTGGTAACTGCCAAGGCTGGAACTTCCTTCAACTCCCTAGACTCTACTCATCCTTCCCAGAGTCTCAAGACCTCCACTACTCTAAACATGGTGATATAGAAATACAGGGACACGTGTATCCTTAGCATTAGCAGAGTGGAGATTAAGCCATTAGCCTACGCCAGAAGCAGCAAGCTTAAAAGACTATGACTACTAATGCCAACGTTTTATTTCCCTCTAACGGCAGGGGGTACTACTTAACTTAAAACAAGACACTTTTTTAAAACTTTTCCTCTTGTAGAAGGCAAAACAGAGGTTCTTTCAATGCACCTGGGCAGCACTATAGGGGCTTTGCCTGGGAGAAAAATGTGTTGTAAACTGAGACAATTTTGAAGCATCCCGTAGGTCGGTGGTTCTCAATCTGGATTACAAACCCCTTGGAGGGGTCACGTATCAAACATTTGCATTATGATTTATAATAAAGTAGCAAAAGTATAGTTATAAAGTATCAAAGAAATAATTTTATGGTTGTGGGGTCATGGCATTGGGAAGGTTGAGAACTACTTCTCTGCAGTTCATTTTGGACACTCTGGAAAAGTTTACTCCTAAGAATAGCCTTGCAGAAGTGAAGGGTTTGGAGGTGATGGTTAGGAGGAGGCTCACAGTTCCTTGAAAGCAACAAGCTAAATTCAAGACTAACTCAAAGCTTATCATGGAATACTGGGAAAGGGGTGGCTATAATCAAGGGGTGTCCTAGGGTTGAACCAATCCTCAACTGAAGAACAAAAAACGTTCATATTTTTAGTTTGAGCAGACAAGAAAGAAAATTAGGCCATGACGCTTTGTTGAAAACCTGATGGCAATCAGTAGACCATTCATGGAGAATAAAGGCTGAGGGTGATGTAAGAAGTCAAGCAGCAAATTAGAAAGCAGAACTAGAGGATGAGAGCCTTCTAAACTGACTGTCAACTCAAGAGAGATATGATGCATGCCCAAGATGGCATTCTTTTTAGAGTGTCATCATAGGCTGTGCACTGGAGGTGAAATAATTTTAAAAGCATGTTACAAGGGGAAACGGATGTATCTCTGTAGGAGAACATTTGTCTAGTAAGCACAAGGTCCTGGATTCCTTCTGAGCAGTACAGACACACACAAAGAAAGAGAGAGAGAGGGAGAGAGAGAGAGAGAGAGAGAGAGAGAGAGAGAGAGAGAGAGAGAACCATACATATACACATATATATACATCACACACAAAGACACACATAATTCTAGGAAAGTTGCTAAATGAACAGGTAGACAACCATTAGAAACAATGACTTTATGAAATTCCTAGGAAAAATGGATGTATCTAGAGAATATCATACTGAGTGAAGTGACCTAGTCTCAAAAGAACATATATATATTTTATATATATATATATATATATATATATATATATATATACATATATATATATATGTGTATATATATATATATATATATATATATATATATATATATATATATATATATATATAAAATCACCGATATTTGGATACTAGCCCCAGAAAGCTCTGAATACCCAAGAAACAACTCACAGACCATATGAAGCTCAAAAAAAATAAATAAATAAAAAAAGAAGAAGAAAGAAAGAAAGAAAGAAAGAAAGAAAGAAAGAAAGAAAGGATAAGGCCAATAAAACCAAAGGAATGGTTAACATCTAGACTCTGTAAAAGGCTTCTAAAATACATTTCCTAAAAGGTACCATTTTCAGAAAACTGTGCCATGTAAACAAATTAGACATAGAAAAGATGAGTCTCATGTATAGAATTTAGAAACACACAGAGAAAGAAAACTAAAAGGGAATAAAAACAGCCACTGACAGTCCTCGGGTTAAGCACCAGGGGGAACCAGGCCTAACTGAGTAAAGCCAGGTCCTCGGTCAAATTCCTCCTAAGAGAGAATAGCAAAGTTACAGAAATTCCACAGCGCCTATCGACTCAGACCGCCACACTTAAAAATGCAAAGCCTGAGTTGAAAACTGAAATTATCACTAGGCAAAATGCTACATTTTAGCTGGCAACAAAAGGAAAACTGGCAAACTGAAAGGCTGTTGGACAGAGATTGTATAATCTGAAAAGTAATGAGAATCAAAAAAAAAAAAAAAAGAAAAGAAAAAAAAAAAGAAGAAGAAGAATAAAGAGACAGGAGAAGAGCCCCCAGAAAGCTGCAAGACACTTTAATAAACATGCCAGCTATGTATGAGGAGAGCAGCAAAAGGGAACAGAGCAAGTTGTAAGGATCTGAAACTGAGACAGAAATCTTGGTACCTGCTTATAATCCCAGCACAGGGAAGCAGGGTGGAATAGACTAACTAAAATAAAAATAAATATTATAAAACAACTATAAACAACTGAAGTTGTAATGAACCATGTAAAACTTTACTAATTATGAAGAGGTATTTACATCCCCAAGAAGTTATTAAGAAAGAAGGAAACCAAAAAGAAAGTAATTATTGAATAGGAAATTGCTTCAAATGATGAACTTTAAGAAATCTACATACATCAGATTCATAGTAAAAGGCTGAAGAAGACAAAGAAAGCCTTAAATCTGAAAAGGGAAATGAACATATCAAAGGAAGTCTGATTTATATTAATAGTGAAGTATCCTCCCGGTCAATTAAGACCACATCCAGTGAGGTGACACATTCAAGTGCTGAAAGAGAAAAAGAGTTGACCAAATATGCTATATATGAGTTTTGTAAAAAGAGAAATGGGACATTGGAAGATGAAGGAGGATGGAACTCATTGGCAGCTATGCCTACTTCAAATAAATCAAAATAGAGAAACAAACAAGCAAAAAATATGAAGGGTATTTTTAGGGTAAAGGCAATTAAATGTTAAAATAGAAGTTTCCACAAAAATAGTAGAATTTAAGCAGAGTGATTTGTCAATGTTAAGAGGTTGTTTATGTTTCTGATTGTTTTTCTTGATAGTTATTAATAAAGGATTTGTATAAACCAACACCCATGTACCTATTGTTGAGGTTTCACATAGAAAGATAAAATATGATTGATGTTAACAGCAGGAAAGAGGTGGGAACAAAGCTTTTCTGAAGTAACAAAATGAAATCAATAACTTGACGTGCCAAACTCTGAGATCAATATTACTACTCACTTATGTAACCAAATACAGATTGATTTCATTCTCAGGATCTGTGAAATCTAAGATTATATTTGTTACACTTACAAAGGTATCCTATTTCTGTTAGGGAATATATAGATGTTCTATACATAATAATAAAGAGACTAGGAAACAAGTATGAATTATAACAGGTAACTGTCAATTACTTTTATACAGAACCACATTCTTTGGACTTACACTGTGCCTGACACAGGCCACCAATAGGAGATGTGCTGTACTCTCAGAGATGGAAATAAACTGAAGGGAAAATAGAAAAATCATGCAAATAGCAAAAGTAACAATCATGGAGTGGTACAATATTAACCAAGATAGTTTGTAAAGTAAGTCCCACATGTTATCAGATAAATAAGGGAGGTAAATTATATAAAATAATTGCAGTTGCAAAATATAATCCCATACATTTGCTGCTCACAGGGCTCCAGATCATATGAGAAAAAAATGGCTCGAGAACAGGAAGAGAGAGCATGCTGGTTAATTTTAGTCAAATTGAAACAAACTAGACATACTGCATAGAGAGAATCTCAACTCCAGAATTGCCTCCAGCAGATTGGTCTGGTGAAAAGCCTGGGGGTATATTCTTAATAGCTGGCTTATGTAAGAGAGTCTAGGCCAATGTAGATAGTTCCATTCCTGGGACTATGGAATGCAGGTCAGGGCTCTATGGAAAGGTGACTGAGGAATCCACTGAGCAGAGTATTCGTGTGCTTTAACTTCCTACTTCAAGTCCATGCCTTGACTTCCTTAGATGGCAGACAGTACCCTGTAAGCTAAATTGCTTACTCGCTCTGACACAAGTAATTTTTATCATTGCTTCTATCATAGTAACAGAACACAAATGTGGCCACAAAGTATTTGCTAATAATAATTGGACATCGTGACACTCCAAAGACCACTATGGTCAGAATAACTAGTTTTAATATCAGATAATATCAGATTATAGGATAGTTATCTGCCAGTGTAAGCCAAGGAGATCTGATCAACATCTACAGGACATTCTTCAAAGCACACAAGAATCTACAACATGTGATGCATACGCTGTACCATGACTTGACATAGGTAGAGTAATTGAATTGATATTTTGTCATAGTGAAGCGAAACTGGAACCATCAATACATTTGGGAACTTCATCCAAAGCAGCATATTCTAACACAAGAAAAACTCAATTATAAAAGTTAGCAAAGAAAGACAGAAAATTTTATAATGAATTAAAATGAACAGGCAGTATACTAAAACTTACAGGATTCAGGGATAGTAGTGCTTAGAGAAAGCAAAAGGGATTAATATTAATTATATCTTTAAAAAAAGGAAATCTCTTCAGACAATATACTATAAAATCTTCCTAATGAAATTAGGAAAACTTGGATATAATAAATCTAAAACAAAGAGACCGAAACAACAATGAAAATTAGAATGGAAAACAGAGCACTAAAGTATAGAGCAGTGATCAAGAACTGAAAAGAGTTTGGGGGCAAAAACAATGATCAGAATATATTGTATGAAAGAAGAAACTATTCAGTTAAAATGCTTTGAAGCATGCTTCTGGCTATATGAACTGAAATTTCAAATAAAAAATAACCAGTAAAAAAGAAAATATTGACAAATTGCAAAATTTTTCTTTGAAGAGATAATAAAAGTTGAATAATTATGCTGAACAAAAAAAGGAGGGTGATATTTAAATTTAAAAAAAAAAAACAGGATTTACGAAAGGGTCATAACAAGAGCACTTCCAGGAAAAGAAAGGAACAGAAAAGACTGGTTCTAAACCAATGAACTAGATACCTTGGAAGAAACAATAACTTTCCCAGTCAGACAAACACTACTGAAGTGGAACCACCTTAGGAAGAGAAAATCTGAATTTCAGAGAGATTCATGAAACAGTTGAAAACAAAGAGCCAAGACACAGTTGGCTTTGCTGAATTCCATCAAATATTTAAATAAAGGTTGATAACAATATTCATTAACTGTTCTGGAATAGAAGTTACACTCCCACATTTATTCTATAAGCTTAGTAATTATCTTTGCACAAAGAGGAGACAGCCATCATAAGGAATAAAACAGACTAATATCTTAAGAGTACAGCTGTAAAATTCTTCAACAGACTACTATCCAAATAATTACAACACCACTAAAATATAGTTATTCAACATGACCAAATGTGATTTAATTCACGAAAGCAAAGATGGCCTAACCCTCTGAACAGTTAGTGTAAAATTATGCCAGGGGAGTAAATGACCAAAAAAAATCCCTACTTGATAATCATGATACATGCAAAAAACCAACATAATTTCTTAATAATATAATGTAGAAATGGAAAAAAATGTTCAACATGATTTTAAAAATCTTAAATATCGAATCAGCTAAGATTATATTTAAAGGTGAAAGACTGAAGACTTACTCTAAGTAATGTCTACATACATAATGAGTATGCACTTGACACTGTAATTTCTAGCTTGTACAAACAGGCTATAAAAATGTCCAGAGCAGCAGACACTTTGAAATTAATTTGGAATTCAAACTATGGTTACAAATGATTTCATGCCAAACTAGAAAGTAATCATTGAGAACTTTTAATACTAATGCATGTGTTTTACGAGGCTATAGTATACAAGATTCTTCATGTATGTATACATATATATGTATGTGTATGTGTATGTATATGTTTATGTGTATAAGTATATGTATAGTGTTTCCATATTAATCGCCATAAATATTTACTAATTTGAATGTGAATTCAATACAATCTATACTAAAGCAGCCTCAAAACTAATAAAGGAACTGAGTAAATTAAAAAAATATGTTAAAACGTACATAAGGAGCCAAATCCCACACGGCATATAGGCACACATAATTTAATAAGATAGATACTACTAGATACAAGCTAGAGATTATTCCTATCACAGAAGCAGTGAGAAATTGCAACACTTTATGCTCGTGAATAGACACAACATCCTAACAAAACGTAACCACAAAATCATCTAAGCTAAAAGACGGGTGCTCCTAGCAGACATTTACGGAATAGTCCACATCACCTTCCACAGAATATTTTTATGTTTTGAATAGATACCAGGGCATGAGACAGACTTTAATGTATATAGAAAAATTAAATGAATTGTTCTTATCAATCTGACCAAAAAGGAATACAAAAAAAAATCAACAGGAAGAAAAACAACAAAAACTTCATAAACTCATAGAGATATAAAAATATAATTGAATAATGAATGGGTCACTGAATAAATCGGGAGGGAAATTTGGAATAAAAAAGACATAATTTAAAAATACTGAGGACACAACAATAAAAGCAATCATAAGAAAAAAGGATCATGTCTATAAAGTATCTGAATTAAAAATAATCAGAGATAGCTCAAAGAAATAATGTCATATATGACTGAGAGCTGTATTAAAGTAACAAAACAAACCAAAAATAATATACATAAAAAGTAACCAAAAGCCAGGACATAAGTTAATGCAAGAAAAGAAAATAATACAAAGAATCAGTAAAAGGAAGTGATTGTTGAAAGGTAATCAGACAAATAAAACCTTACCAACACTCTAAAGAGGATTAAAATAATATTATTAATACTACTATATTATAGATGGAGCGCTTATGAGAGACACTAATGAAATTGAGAAACTTCTGACTCACCTTAAATCATAACCCACTAAATGAAGTTCTATACCTTAAGAAAATAGATTCTTTAAGAAAATTAGACCAAATTGACCTAAGTACATTTACAAGGTCTATCACAAGTGTTGATATTGAAGAAGTAATAAAAACTTTCTCCACATTAACCATAAAATAAATAACAAAACAAACAATCAAGGACCAGATGGATTATCTGCAGAATTGTTCCAAGATTTTAAACAACTAATGTGAATTCCTCTTAAACAATTCCACAATGTCAAAAAGGAATGATGCTTCTAATTTGTTTTTATTAAGGCCTCTGTACTGGCTGGTTTTGTGTTAACTTGACACAAGCTGGAGTTATCACAGAAAAAAAATCCTCAGTTGAGGAAATGCCCCCATGAGATCCAGCTGGAAGGCATTTTCTCAACTAGTGATCAAGAGGGGAGGGCCCAGCCCATTGTGGGTGGAGCCATCCCTGGGCTGGTAGACCTGGGTTCTATGAGAAAGCAGTCTGAGCAAGCCAGGGGAAGCAAGCCAGTAAGTAACATCCCTCCATGGCCTCTGCATCAGCTCCTGCTTCCTGACCTGCCTGGGTTCCAGTCCTGACTTCCTTTGGCGGTGAACAGCAATGTGGAAGTGTAAGCTGATTAAACCCTCTTCTCCCCAACTTGCTTCTTGATTTTGTGCAGGAATAGAAACCCTGACTGAAACAGCAGCACTGTTTTGAAACACACATACAATAATTAAATAAATAAGTGAGTTAATAAATAGCAGCTAAACATGAAGTAGCAATGCTAAAGAATCATAAACTAATGTCTCAGACAAGCACGGAAACAACCATTTTCATTAAAATCTTTGCAATCTGCATTCAAGTGCAGAGAAAATTATCATTCTTATGCATCAAGTTGGCTTCATTCCAGAGATGCAGGAGTTGCCCTACTTGGATGGCAAAATAAATGTAATAAGCTATATAAATGAACTCAAGAACTAAAACAATGTGATCATATTGCTAGAGGAAAAACATTCATTGTCCTTTTATGATAAAATTTTGTCAAGAGCCTAGGGATGGGCAGAGCATCTCCCTATAATAAAAGCTATATATGAAAAAATAACCAGTAGCGTGTGATATAGAGGAAAACTCAAAACATCTCCATTAAAACTAGGAACAAGAAAAGGACATTCTTTCCAGTCTTCTTCAATAGAACGTTTGAAATAGGTCCCCCAATCTCCACCAACCTTCACAGAGTATTGTCAAGGCTTCCATTTATTCTCTGCACCCTGATGTCAAGACATTGTTGTTGAAGATAATACATATTTATATTACTGAAGGGAAAGAAACAGATCTGGTACTTGACTAGGATCTCAATCACTACTGAGTGGTGTTCATGACAGTCGCCAGTACTCTGAATGCCAGTAAAGGGAAAACTTAGCCTTCAGATCTAAGTCAGTTACCAACTCTAAAGTACAAATCCTAAAATAGTGACCACCTACAAGATATAGTGTTGCAAGAATGACAGGAATATTGTGGGAGTAACCAAACACTTTGTAAAATTAGATTTAAGGACTACTCAATGTGATGTAACCTACAATTGATTTGGCTACAGTTGCCAATAATCTGAGATGAGACAGGTCATGGGCCTAAGGGAAAATGAAATGTTACTCTCTGTTAAAGGAACATAGCAATGAAATGATTCTTTTCTTGCATTTTTATTGGATATTTTATGTACTTACATTTCAAATGTTATCCCCTTTCCAGCTTCTCTCCTCCCATCCTCCATTCCCCTGCTTCTATGAGGATGCTGCCCCTCCCATACACCCACTCCCGCCTCACTACCCTGGTATTCCCCTGCACTGGGGAAATGAATGACTTCTCCTCCTATTGATGCCAGACAATGTCATTCTCTGTTACATAAGAGACTGGTCCCTCCGTGTGTACTCTTTGGTTGGTGATTTAGTCCCTGGGAGCTCTGGGGGGTATCTGGTTGATATTGCTGTTCTTCCCATGGGTTTCAAACCCCTTCAGCTCCTTCAGTCCTTTCTTTAACTCCTCTATTCAGGTCCCCATTATGCTAACACTCATAAACATTTCTTTCAGTATTTGGTTATTAACAAAGGACACACAGGCATTATTCAAGGGTAGAAAAGAATTTACAATCACTCTGTTCTTCAACTCATGTCTCAGAGATTTATGTGGAAGAGGAGGAAGACAGACTGTAAAGTCCACAGGTGGTGGCTGACTCCGGGGAAACAGCATCTTAAGATGTAACAGGAATGATATGCTGTGAACTCACAAAGATTACGCTGCCCTGTACAATATCTACTACATAGGTTTTAAATGAGACAAAGTCCTAGCACTGAAGGGAGGAAGTAGACACAAAGCCCCATCTATACCCAAAAAGCTGGGAAAAGGTAAAGGAGTTGTCTTCAGTGAAGGGTCACTGAGGATAATAATCACACTTCAGACCAGAAGCACTTGGGCAACATAAAACAGACTCTCAGATGTCAGACTCCCTTCCCTCCCCTTCACCCTCCTCCCCCATTTCTCTCTGTGTTCTGTGATATATAGAAGATATAGAGATAGAGATAGATGATATAGATATAGATACAGATACAGATATATATATATATATATATATATATATATATATATATATACAGATATTACTTTTTATTTGATTTTTAGTTTAGTTTTGCTTAATTTAATTAATTTCATCTTATTGTCCGTTTGCTTGGTTTGGTATTTTGTTTTAGAAAAAGTGCAAAAAACAAAGTTGGTTGCTGATGGAAATAATGGAGATCTGGTAAAAGTTGGGGGGAAGAATGTGATCAAAATCTATGTTGAATTTTTAAAAATATTTTTTAAACTTGTCAAAGATCTGATTAGACATTTAACCAAAAGAACATTCACAGGCCACCAATTACCATATGAGAAGATGCTCGATGTATTTATTTATTAGAAAATGAAAGCTGAAATGACAGAGGTAAAGCTTCTCACCTATAGGACAACTACCCTATAGAAAGGTCTCAGAGGAACAATGCAAAGTAACTGACATCTGCACACATTGCTGGCGATAAAATGTATTCACTGCAAAACATTCTGTATGTTTTATTCTAGGATAAACACAGACCAACAATATGACCCAGCGATCCCATTCCTTAGTAGAAATATCCAAAATTGAATGAAATGTACCATCCCACAAAAATTTTACCCAGACGTGCACAAGGCTCAAGAATCTTATCTCAGACATGAACCTACATCAGCACAAATGCCTGGCAACTGATGCAGTGCAAGAATGGACAAAGAGAGTGTGGTCCATTCATAAAATCGACTGTTATTTATTAATACAAAGAAATCTGAAGCCCAGGACATGGCTCAGCTGGTGAAGTGCTTCCAAATAAGTATGAAGACCTGATTTTAATTCCAAGAATCCAGAGGAAAGGGTAGTGTGTGGAGCTGGATAGATGGCTCAGCTGTTAAAAGCTTATACTGCTTTTGCAGAAGACTTGAGCTGGGATCCAAGCAACCAAGCTTTATAGCTAAGAAAAGCTTGCAACTCAAGCTGTATGAATTCTTATGCAACCGTTTGCATGCTACAGCTGCTCCCCTCAAGTACAGGACATGCACACAGGGCAGATAGGGGAGGGATGGAGGGAGAAAAGGAAGGAGAGGCAGACAGAGAAACAGAAGGAAAGATAGACAGGCATTGAGAAAGAAAGATCTTTAAAAAAAGAAAAAAAAACTAAGCATGTGTGGTGGTCCATGTTTGTAGTTTGTAACCTGTATTCCATTACTGGCACTGCAGAAACAAGTGGATACCTGCAGCTTGGTGGCCAGATGGTCTAATCAACCCTGTGAGTTCCAGGCCAATGGTAGAATCTCTCAAAAACCAAAGGTGATGATATCCAAGGAAAGATTCTGGATGTTGATCTCTGATATCAGCATGCTTGTGTATTCACTCAAGTTAACCCAAAAGATAAAACTAACACCAGTCTTATCTCCATGAGTCATGAAAATACTAATGAAGTGTAAAAAGCATTGTCCCTAAAGGTGTTGAAGAACATGCTTCCATTCACTCATAGTAACCAAAAAAGGCAACTCTCTAGCTACAATATCTAGTTGTGGATCCTAGAGGTGGGTAGAGGTGGGTAGAGGTGTGTAGATGTTGATAGAGGTAGGTTGGAGAGAATTCAAAGTAACTGACAGCACACACCAGGATTTCTTCTGGAGATGTTAAAATGCCTTAAAGTTGACTGTGGTATGAATTCACAAATCCATGAATGCGCTAAACAGCATTAAAGTCTTTCCACAATGTTTTATATCAAAATGTATAATATATAGGTAGCTGTATGGCTTATGACATATATTTCAATGAAATTGATGACAAAGTGTCAATCAGTAGAAATATTTAAGACTTCCATATATATATATATATATATATATATATATATATATATATATAACCTTTACATATATTATATAAATAAATAATATGTATAACATATATAATAATTATATAAATGACTATTATGATTAATTGTAGTATACATGAAAATCACTACCAATATTACAACAATTATGACAGTTAAGATACCTCTGAAACCTAGGCTGGTTCTGTTGTAACACCTATCTTTCTAAAATAAATTGTATGAATATTTTTAGTTAAAAAACATCATCATGGAAATTTTCAAATGTAAGGAAAAGAAACATTAAATGAAACAGAATTAAATTCACTTGCCCCAGACCAGGAATAGAGACATACAGCTGGAGTTCTTGCACTGAGGAGGCAGGGCAAGGCGACCAAGAATCCTTGACCAGCCTTGACTACTGCCTGTGACACAGTTTCAAATTAAAAAATGAAAAATAAATAAGATAACAAAGCTGCCTGTTCCATTTCACAGAAAACAGCTTCTGAAGGTGCATCCGGATTATTAAACATTGTATCATTACAGCAACTTGGACAATGAAGAAACTCTTCTAATGTGTTTCCTTACATATTTTTCTTCCTCTTAGATCCTTTACTTAGCCAACAGAATTCTAAGACTGGACCATGGCACTTTCTATTGTTTATTTCTCTAAGCTGTGAGTTCCTAGGAATCAGGTACAATGTTCTGACTTCATTCCTTCTCCAGTTCCAAAATACATTGAAAAGTGTGTAAAGTTCCACAATGGTTATTTACAGTTGTTAACATTTGTTTGTCTGTTAAAAATCTCTATATTTTTCTATTTTAAAGCTCAGGTTTAAGTGGAACAATTTACCATTCATAGACCTTGGCAACATGTGAATTTCTATTTCTGTATCATCTTCATGGGCAAAAAGACCCTCTGTGCTGACATTGGTTACAATTCTTCAGTAGCTAGGGAAGAGAGGATTTAAACCATGGTCATGAATTTGACAGCTTTTCAGAAATGATCATGGTGCCAGAAGAACTGCACTTTTCTGAAATTTTAGCATCTTTTTCTAAAGGCAGCATTTTTTGGAGCTCCTGGATCTATACATGTAAGGTGGGCCACATTGTTATTAAATTACAATAAACGTTGAGATCTCTTGCAGTTCTTCTATTTTCTTTCAAAGTGTTATTTGAATGCTTAACTACATACATAATTATGTGTGAGAACCTTCACCTGTAATTCCAGCTCCTATGGAGTCCATAAGAAAGCATTGTGCCTCCCAGAGCTTGAGTTATAGACTCTTGGGAACTGTCTGATGTGGTTCTAGGACTAGAAATCAGCAAGATCAGTACATGCCCTTAATCGTTGGGCCATCTGTCTAGCCACAGACATGTAGAAAGGTGCAATTTAAATATGTATTTTGATTTTATTGAAAGAAAAAAGCATACAGAACAACCTAAATACAATATAATCAGTATAAATTTTGAAACAATCAAGGTTTTTGTTTTGCTTTGTTTTTGTAAGGTTGTTTTGAAACTCTCTCCTTGAGAAATCAAAACCTTTTTGTTGGCTTCCAATCAAGAACAGTCTAATTTTGTCATCAAATGAAGACCTATTCCAGTAAACATTGCCATCTTAATAAAATCCTTCCCCATGCCTGGGTGATATCAGGCACCTTTTAATAAGCAAATTGGTTTGTGTTATAGTCCTGCATAGTTACATATTTTCCATTTTGTTCAAAATTCTAGTGTAGGTGGAATAAAGTAAAAATAAATAAATAAAAAGCAAGGACAATTCCCCCTTGTATTCTGTGCAACTAGCAGAGGATGTCCACTGTAATAAATGATAATTGAATAAATGAACTTTGCATGTTAAAAATGCCGACTGCTGCCACGTAATGCTGTTCACCTACAAAAAAAAAATGGCTTGGTTTTCACATTCAGATGGCGAGTCCACCTGATATCACAGGAGTAATTAGCACTGAAAACGCTGTTTGAGAAAACGTACATGGGGAAAGTCTGGCCAATTCTGCTCAAGGTCACCTAGCTAATTTGAAACACTGGTTCAAGTCAAGTTTATCATCCATAATTCCTCAAGGTACCCTGCACCATCTAATAAAATTTACTCTGCAAAAGCCAGTGTTTATGAAATACAAGGTGTGCATTAGGTTAGACTTCCCTAAGAACCAGGGACAAGACCCCGCCTAAAAGGGCTCAAGAGCTGCAATTGACAGAAAGGCAAGTAGGAAACATAAACAACTGAGTTGCAAAAGCAAATGATTTCCACCATCTGTTCAGCTTGTATCTGCTCTCCCTTTGCCAGCAGCCTTTTGAGAAGACACGGAGCCATGCTGGTGGCCTCTGTCATATGCTCTCGCTCCTTTCCATCTGTGATGTCCTCTGTGAAGTCAATGATATTGCTTTGACTTTGCCCTTTGTTATGGAAATGCGCACGGTAATGCAAGAGCATCAAAGAGACTTCATGAGCTCATACCAAAAAACAAAATGTTAATGGCGATGTAAGAACATGCTGCTGACCCAGTCCCACGCTTTACCTGACCAAATGAAGGTACTGAAGAAACAAGGTTTAAAATGTAACAGGCCATGTAGAAACTTGTTTCCTGTTCAATAAATATGTTCTGAGCACTTGGTATGTCAAATTTTCTGCCAGGCTCTGAATATAAGAGAGACAACTGAACCATCACTGATGTTAAGATATGCCCAAAAATGAGGAAAAAGAAAGATAAATGACCCACGGGATAATTCTGAGTGGTGGGTTTGTCATATAAGAAACAACTTGGTAGCTTAGACATAGGAAGGCATAGGGATGGACATTTATGATTGGAAGAGTAGACTGAGATTAGTAGTTGAATGGTAATAATGTCTGGTATGGAGAAGAACAAAGCAAGAATCAGAAAACACGTTTGTGTCTCTTGAGCAGAGGAAGGGTGGGACACAGGTGCCTCTTCAGGCACACAGAGGTTATGAACACAGTGCCTAGACAGTGCTCAGATGAAGATCTATGCTTATAGTCTATGGACTTAAGGAAGCCATTGGAGAATCCTAACAAAGGTAATAGAATGGATCAAGAAGAGAACTCTGGCTCCTGCATCCAAAGCAGCTTGGAGGAGGACGTACATTATAAAGAAAATGATATGTAATGAGACTGGAACTCTAAAGAATAATTAAGTGGTTATCAGTACACACAAGGCAGTCCAAAGAGAGACGCACACACATTGGCAAGCAGCCTTAGGCAACATCACTGCCAATGATGTGACCGGACACCAGGTCTGAAAAGGAAGAATTTCTGGTGGTAACATACTTCTGACTCTCATAGGCAATACTGTCTTCTTGTTCTGCCTTCTAAGTGCAGCATTTAAGCGATCTTCAGACCTCTCATATTTCTACTTCTTAGCAAATATTTGCCTATTTCTAAACCAAAAACTTTATACCCAGACAATCATGGTATTGGTTCAGAAGGTAGCCACAAGGTCCTGGAATTTTTTTTTTTTTTTTTTGTCACTGTTTCTGATGCCACCGTATCCAGGTTGAATGTGAGGGAAGGATATTGCAGGTCTCACACATATTGGGAAGACAGAGAAAGGATGTGCTTTAGCTAGGATAACAAGCAGAACCTTCCCTCCTTCAATGAGACCGGCCACAGCGTTACAAATGGCACCAGTTTAAGTGGCTTGTATGACATTTCAGGGGGAAAAAAAAACCCACAGATTTTTCAGAGCCTAGAAGAAGCACTGTGTGTCAGCTCATTATTAAAAAGGAAGGGTATGTTTCACAAAATTCGGCCTTGTGGGCGAAAGCTGTCTTTCTTTGTTCCTCGGGATGACGAAGTATGGCTTTACATCTCAGGCCAATTATCCCCCAACCAGTTTCAGAAACTGACAAGACCTATAAAACAGGGGATGAAATGAAGATGGCACCGTACTCTAGTTTACTCTGTAGCCCGCATTTGCATCTGATTTGGTGCCTCTCTAGTCGAGGTGGAAAAAATCTACCTATAAAAAAAAAAAAAAGATTTTTCAAAACAGGAGCAACAGGCTCAGCTACAAACTTCTCATCCCTTTGCTGGAAGGTTCTCCCTTAGACCACGCCCTCTCATGAGCAATACCCAATGTTTATTTTTTTCACCTGAAATCTTGGGAGTGCCCCGACAGAAATGAGGATACCTTACTACACTCAGTATGCCTTCCTTCTGGGCTGGATATAAAGAAGAAAATTTGTGTCTTCTGCGAATGACTGGCTGGGGCTTGACATGCAAATCAAACTGTGGTAGCATGGGGAGTGATTTCATACAGGTTTGTGCTCACCAGAGAGGAGTTGGAATCGGAGTTAGAAATTAATCCGGCCTTTCCATCAACTAGGTCCTGTGATCCCATTGGGTTCATGCTTGCTTTGGCTCCAGAAGCTCCAGGAAACCCTGTAACACACTCCTGCAGGGCCCTGTTGGAATCACTCCCCATTGGGAAGACAATATAGAAAGTGCTGTTCAAAATTCAAAATTGAGGCTGAATAAAAGATATGAACATTACTGAGTTTCCCCTCATCTTCCCTAACATGCAGAGAATCCACTTCGAATACCCCCATCATGCAAAGGGAAAGGTTCAGAAGGATGGAGAGTAGAGCCTCCCAAAACCTGATTTTCAGAAAACATTGTGTCAAATGTGAATGAAATCTGAACAACAGCCTTTCAAATGCAAATCCTTCTGAAGAGAGGTCATTGATAAGCAACCTCAGAAAACCTTTCAAAAGAAATAAAATGGATAAATGTGATAACTGAGATCTCTATTTATAGGAAAACGATCAGATTACGTTTGTTCCGGGAAATGTTTTTGTACCTGCAACACCGAGGGCAGAAATGGGGAATGAGGATTGATTTTGAAATTTACAGGTTGGAGGTGGAAACGGAATGATAGCTTGTCTGACAGAGGTGGGGATTTTCCTCCACTATGCTAAGAGCCATTTTTATGCACCTATAATTGCCAAAGCCTCTTCTGACTTCCATTCGCTCTTCCCCATGAAGTCTGATTCTAGCCATCCCAGCAAAACACTGTCCTCTTTCCATATTGCATGGTTAGCTGCTCAGCAATCTGGACCACTGTGCCAGTCAAGAGTAGTGTTTAGAAGATGCTGATCCGACGCAAGAAGCCATGTGGCTTTATATGACATGTTTACTGTAGACAGAGATTGATGCTCTGGAATTACTGGAAGATGGTATCAGGAGACAGAGAGAAAAGCAGGGTGGGGCTGTGACAATGCGATGATGTCTGGATCTTCAGGCTGATTCTGTAAAAGAAGGGGGGTACTCTGCTGAAGGAGTTGCCATGGTTTCATGTGAGAGAGAGACTGGTATGTACATATAGTAAAGTCGTGCATATGACAGAGTTTAATGCCACCTCATTCCTCAGTCCCTCACCAATCAGAAACACCGCTGATGAGTTACTCTTACAAAAAGGCCTTTACCTGAGAAGAGAAAATGAATAAGGGGGTTTGTTCTCCAAAGTTAATGCCAGCTGTGTGTCTGTATCGTATCCATTTAGACTATAATGTTAAGCTCACATTGAAAGACCTATAGACTGTGAGTAAACAGAAAACTTGGATGGAGGGCTAGAGAAATCATTGGCTGTCCTGTGTATTCCAGGCAAAGGAGAAAGGCACCATATATCCGAAAGAACACCCTATCATTGTGACAAAGACGAAGCACTAAGGACAGATAAACTCTAGTGCATAGCAGTCCTCGGGGTGAGCTCCGTACTCATCCAGATGCTTAGGGAATAGGAGTCATACCTATTTTACCCTTTGTAGTGGGCTACTTAGCTACTTCCTTTCTGGTAAAATACATTTGGACATTTTGTCTTCCAAAGTTCTACAGTAGGCACAGGAGAGACTTGCAAGTTAAGATAAGGTGTACTATGTAAGACCGTATAAGCACATGAAATTCTGAGATTCTTAGGTAGACTTCTAATCTCTATCAATCACCGTGAGGTATCAGATAATGTACTAAGTGCTTGTAAAATGTCTTGTTTTTCATTTTCTCACTAGACTTACTTCCAACTCTATCCATACCATGCACACACACACACACACACACACACACACACACCATTTATATTTTCTGTTTGTTGGCTTGCTTTCTTTGGGCAAAAGTATGCTAAAATGTGTCAAGCCACCATGCCTGACACCCAAGGTATTTCCTTTGTCACCTGATGGGCATGTCAATGTGGCTAACAGTTATTTTTCTGTCTGGATTTGTTAGTGAGCTGGCCAAACATCCAGAGGAGCAGGACCGTTGTGTTCTTGTGAGACTTCTTTCAGCTGGTGCTTTACATTCAGGAGGTTCAGAACATTTACAAAACCATCTGAACCCTTAGGATTTTATTTGAACCAAAATCCAACTTTGAACCCTTTATGGTTTTACACATCACAAGTGTATATGTCTCCTGCCTTGATATTATTCCCTCCGGTCCCCTCCTGACTCTTTGTCCCTTGAATAAAACTGAACAGTTAGTTGGAGATCAAAACCTGATCCAAGGGTCACCTTAGATTGCCGACCTTCTCTCTACCACAACCACTTTAATTAAAGAGCATGTCCATGAGCTGCCACCTTTCTGTGGGGCCTTGGATGTATTCTCAAGACCGATTTTGTTGTCACACAGCTGTGGTGGCCCCTTTCTCTGAAGAGTAGCAAGTCCCAGTAGATCATAGATCTTAACCCCATGACAGGCCAACCTATTTATGCTGGCTCCTAATAATGACTTATGTTTATAATGGCACTATTCATCCTGGAATCCTGCTCACAGCACTCCTCTGACCACATGTGTGCTTTTATTCAGACATGTGTCTATATGCATCCACACATCACAACTGCACAAAGGTCCTGACTGCTGTGACTTTAATCAGCCCTTTCTTCCTTTTGCTTAGCTTTGGGGCCTGATCCTGGGGATTAGGGAAGCCAGGACACCCTTCTCTTTATCCCCGGAGAAAATAAAAAGAAGAAAGAAAGAAAGAAAACCAGAATTGAACAACTGGGAGTCCAGCTCCCTATTCACTTTGTTGCTTATTAGGGTCTCTGTACATCCACCATGATGCTGCAAAGCAAGTTGGGAACTTGTGCAATACACATTTAATCTTGGGGATTCTCCTCTTGTTTTATCTCGTCTTCTCAACTTCCATTTAATGAACCAATTATGCTGACAGGGAAGAGAATGCTCCCTTCCCGGCTCGCTCTCACTTGGAGCTTTTATTCTCTGACTCTGTAAAATGCTGCCTAATTTGGCATAAGACCCTATTGTAGGTTATTTTTACATTCACCATGAATTGTTTTAGCCCTTTGGAGATTTTTTTTTTTCTCTTTAAGCATGAGGCATTATTGTATCTGCTGGATGAATGACAGGTAAGATGGTTAAAAAAAAAAAAAAAAAAAAAAAAGAGTCCAGATGTGTATACACCCAGTTGCACACCCATTTTACTTAATAATTTGGTTTGTTTTCTAGATCAGATCGAACACAAGGGAAAACACATAGGCTATGTATTAATAGGTTTTTCTTCCTCAGAAATGCTTAAAATGCAGTAAGTCTCACGGAAGACTTCTTAGTTGATAGTGAACCACAATAGAACCTTATTAATTCATGCACTAACTTTACACAACAAAAACTGCCCAGAATAACTGGGATAACTAAATATTTTGAAAATAAAATATAAGCAGTTTTGAAGTGTTGATTTTATTTATTTTCAGAACCCCCTGCCCCAAAAAATCAAGCAAATACCTTTAATACTCTTGCATATTGTCAATGGGGTTTAGTTTCGTAGATAATTTTTAAATGCTTGCCTTCCCTTATAATTAAACTGAACTTAGTGGTATTTGTGTAATATTTTCAAGTAGAAAATTAGTTCAGTTTTTTTCTTTCTTTTATCAGTAATGAATGTCAGGCAATGTCAAAGATAAGATACAAGGTCATAAGCAAGAGACTATTGCTATCCTCTAGAGGCTTCTGAACCAGTAGAGAACAGACTTGGTGAACACACTAACGTATAATATGCAAGGATTCCTGTTTCAATTCTGGAAGCCCCAACAACCCTTGTTTTGGGTTAGTTATCAAGAATACTAGTTTTTCCCATGTTCAGTCTATATGTACTTAGAAGGAAATGCACTCTACCTGTTCACATTAAAAGTCCTAGCCCATTAAGTGAAATGATTGGGTGGCTTCAAAATGAGCAAAGAGTCATCAGGATATTTCTGTGCCCCTCCCCCTACTAGAGGCATAGGTTCTCAAGATTTATAGAACCTAAATACAAAATTCTTGTAATCAAAGGAAAGGAGAAAGAGTTAAGAGTCAGGGTGAGCTCTAAGGATATTGCTTGAATATTCTGTTCCAACTGTTAACTAAATTCTATAAATGCTTTAGTTAAGGGAGATGGTATAAGGAGTATACATATCTCCACGTATTTAAACCATGTCAATCATTGAAGCATGCACATGCTTTGCTAGATAGAGCATTATTTGGTATCCGTGGAATGAATGCAGACAAAACTTCAAAGTGCACGAGCCCAAAGAAAAGGTCATAAAATATTTCTAGATGAGATTTTTGGTGAAATGTCCCTAAACTCATCAAGACAGAAGAGATGTTTGTTATATATTTTTATGGAGGTCAGAGCTTAAAAACAAAAACAAAATCAAAGAGTTAAGTTTTCCTCGAGTTTCTATTCATAATGAGGCACACAGAAGCATTTGGTTGGACAAGGCACATGTGATATTCTATTCTCCTGCTGGTAGCTAGTTGGTCGAGTTCTTGGTCAGAGAATAAAGAAGACATCATTGAGTAAGAGTTTGAGGAGCAGAGGCGTTCAGAATGAATCCTATAGTTCCAATAGCCAGAACAATGATCTGTCCCAAGAAGGTAAAACTTGGTTCTGGAAAATGGCTGTGCTAATCAACTATATTTAAATGTCAAGATAATAAAGTACATTGTAAATTAGTGCTTAGGGTAGCAAGTAGATGGAATGGCATTTGGGGATCCCTTACATCCCGTGATCTCACGAGTCCACAAGGGTTAGCTTCCTTCCCTCATGATATTGCTGTCTAATTTGACTACACAAGCACTTAGTTTTGAACTGATGTGAGCAATTTATGCTTCAAATTGAAATTACCTGCAATTTTAACATTGTAGAATCATGTCCTCATTGTGATGTGTGCCTTTCTCTCCTTCGAAATATGGGGTGAGGCATAAAATTGTCAGGTCCGAGCTGCCCTTCAAATGGAGCTCTCTGGTATTCTGCTGCAAAGATTCATGACCTCACCTGGCTCCTGGCTAACCAGTTCTGAGCTAGCTTTGACCAGCTTTCTACAGATGCCTTGCAAAAGGACTTTATCTAAGCTCACACTGGTGTTCTTTTCTGCTGGTTTTCTGAAGACTACTCTGAATGTGCAGCATAGAGCTTGTGAAAATCGCCTATTTTCATACAGACAACATTAGGAAAACATAGGAGACAAGTGCATGTGGTCCAGTATATCCCTCCCTCCATCTCATCCCATGTAGATATTGATAAGGGGTATTTTATCTGACTGTTCAAAAGGACACAGGGGAGGTTACATTCCATCTCCATGGAGATCTGGGACAAATTTGACTAACATCCTAGTACTGGGATCCTCTCTTATTGTGAGTTCTATTGACCTGTGTTCTTGTCTTCTGTTCTTCAAAGAAATGACCTGCACATGTGTGTTTCACCTGTGTTGTGCTTTGGGAGGAAGGGACAACACACATTAGTATCAGTATTACTATGATTAAACTTTCTTAGGGGGTATCTAGTTGTCTTGATCTGCTGATGTCTAATTGCCAAATGGAAACCTTGGTGTAACTTCTCAGTCTTGCCGTGACAACAAGCTAGTAATGTGAAGAGGTGAGCTTGTGGGGGATGGGGTATGTGATTCAGAGGCACTGGGTGAACAGAAAAAGTTGCTAGAATTATTTTCAACATTGTTTTTTTTTTTCAGAAATTGATTTGAAATCCTGAAAATCTTAGATCCTCATAACCATTCCATTTAGTATTTTAATGCTCCCGTACATCCTATAAAAACCAAGGAAGCAAACATCACATACTGAATGCTGTGCTGCTTATAAATGATCAGATTTTAAACATGGTATCAATTGTTTTATTTCGTTTGCAATTAGGCATCGATGCATGCTAGCTTTGTAGCCCTCGACAAGGTGCTCAGCTTCCCTGAGGTTCCTTTTCTGGCAAATTGTTAGAAATATAAATCTCACTTTGCTGAGTCCTAGAGTGTTTTAAATAAAAATTATTGGTAGGGGGAGCATTTAAGCTGTGCCTAACATCAAAAAAGTATGAAATAAATGACATGCATTATTAAGAGCAGAGTAAAAGCTTAGGCTCTGTCTAATGAAGGAAAACAATAAACAATATCTTTGCAATGCAGAATAAAAAGCTCACATAGACTATGTATTAATGGGTTTTTACTTCCACAGTAGTGCTTAAATTGCAATAATTCTCTTTGAAGACGTCTTAGCTACTTAATGTTGATAATGAAGCACAATAGAATCTTATTAATTCATGTACTAACTTTATTTCCGTAGCGAGAACTGGGACAGAGTAGCTGGGATAACTAAGTAGTTTGAGAAGACAATGTAAAAAAAAGATATAAGAAAAAAAAAAGAAGAAAAGAAAAATATGGTAAAAGATCATGCAGCATTACAACTGGCACCACGGAAGGTGAACTTGCGTCGTTTAAATAGGTGAAAACCTCTAACTCATCTTATATACTCATTTTACTGAATACAGAGCTTTTTAATCAAGAGGGATACATGTGTATCCACTATTCAACAGCTGATGTTGATATCAGTATTTAGCTAATAGACATAAAACGAGGGCAATATTCCAGAGTCAAAGAATATGGCTTTATAGAAGACTTGGTAGAACCAGGGACTGATGGTTAGTCACAGACTCAAAGGCTGCTCTAAAGTCTGAGTTTAATAGTATGGGCTGCCTTCTGCGGGGCACTTAATTTCTCTAGGGCTCAATTTCCTACAGTTCAAATCTAGTTAAAACAAAAGGGATGGCCTTGATAATCTCTAAGGATATTTTTTTCCAATTGGAAAATGTCACTATTCTATAATTTTAAGACTCTTTTTCTCAAGACAGACCAAGGCAAAAATAAGATGGTAAACTTTCCTCAGCACAAAAGTGTGATTATACAGCCAAAATAATTTGTCTCTGACCTTGATTTTAACATAAATAAGAATTCTATCCCAGAAATCACTGAAAATCAGACAGAGTCCATTTCACTGTGATGCGTGCTGGGTTTCTTTAGAAAAAAAAATACACGGCCTAGGGTTTAGGTTTTCTGCTAACATAAGAACATCAGGATCTCTGGTAGAAACCCACTAATGAGGCTGCAGGGATGAAAGGGGGGAAGAAACTAGACAGGAATGATTTGTAATTAGCACATCAATTATTCATAGGTAAGTATGTGCTCCTTAAACGCTTACAGGTCTTAAAATGAACCTTCCCTCAATGCCTCAAGCACTCTCTTGCTTTCTATTTTGTATTTTAACTTATGGTAACATGGGAGGACAAGTGTTTCCGTTTCTAGATAACCTTTTTCTTCAAATCCCCTTCATTCTCCTTTTCCTGTTTTGTGAACATATAAGTGGATTGGGGACAGTCTTGAAATATTCTATGAGATGCGTATAACAGAATAAAATCAAGGAAGGCTCTTACGCCCTGGAGAAATGCCTAAAGTAGAGCTTCTGTGCCTTTTCTAGTAAGATAAAAATATCCAAATCTACACAAGATTGTCTTTCCTACACCAAAATAACTTCTTGCTTTTCTAAATAAATATCTTACTCAACAGATCCATGCAGATTCCTATAAATTTCTAATTACATTGCATGACTGTATATATGGTCAGATTGAATACCCTGGTAAAGCATCTCATGGAGTGACAGTGGTAAGGGAGCTCTGGGGCCGTGGAGACAGTACATTGCCACCTGTTGTTTCATTCATCAGACACATCAAAGCTCAAGTCTCATCTCAGAATATTATATTATGTCCATCAGCACAATGGGGACGAGAATTCACTGGAAATTATCTAACCATTTCGATAAGACAGGAGTCATATTTTTATACAATAAAATTAGGATTTTTATGTAATGATGAAAAATCGAATATAACAGTAACAAAAATGCTAACAATGTTTTGGTATCTGACATAGTTTATTTTAAATAATTTCTTTTGTTTAAGTGTTAAAATTCTCTGTATCTTTTTAACTCAAATAACCAAATCTTCCTTTATTATAACTTTTATATTTTTAAAACAATTTTGTTTCTTTTTCAAAACGTTTAACATTTTTATTCTCCATCCAGTTTTCTTCCAATTATATTTTATCTCTATTCTCCCGTCCCTTTCCACCTTCCCACCTCTATGCTAGATTTTTTTTTTTCTGACTGGGGCTTATATTCACTAAGCACTGTAAATTCATTCATGCATTTTCCCTGATGCATTGGAAAAAAAACAGTTTCCGTAAGTTAATTATCTTGGACTCCTGCAATCTTTCCATCCCTTTCTATGCATGGTTCCCTGACCCTTGGGAGGAGGGGTTGATATGACAGTTCCATATTAGCAAGTTTTCTTAAGGTGTATGCAATGAGCATTAATGATACCTTGAGAACAGTTGTCTCTTCTTGAAGTTTTCATCTTGTTAATAAAAGGATTTAAGAACAAATTGAAATTTAAGCTCAAGAATTATTTTATCAGCATTTAAAAGAAAAAAATATGTCAATTTCAGCAACTACCTAAAGCACAAGAATACAGAGGGAAAAATGTATGGCATTTGAATCAAGTGGCCATGACAGTTAGCCAGATGGTAGACAATAGACACGTAGGGTAGAGGGAACAACAGAGAAAGAGAAGGAGGAGGAAGAGGAGAAGGAAGGGGAGACAAGAAAAAGAGAAGGGAAAGCTAAGCCTTTCTGAGTAAAGAATTAGAAATTCAAGCTGGAATCACAGACATTCATTTTCAGTCCATAGCAACTATGCAGAATATGGGAATTCTGGGAAGAGAAGGTGTATTATGTCATTCAGTGGATAGTTATTTCTCATATCTCTTTAGTAGCTTAAAGTGAACTTGCCTTTGTTGTTGGTCCCTAGGCCCACTTATTCACCAGCCCACCTTGACTCTGAAAATGTCCTTGCTAGGTAGGGATGCCAGAGGAGAGACCTCGTTCCAGTTTTATTGCTTTCTTCTGAATGAACAGGCCTTCCTAGAGGCTATGTATGAGTATATGATTGAAACCAATAGGAGAGGACCTAGACACCTATGGGGCTGAGCCTGCTGGATGGCCAAACTGACTTCTCTCTCCAGGTCTTATGCTACTTGCTAGCAGTGCAAAGTAACATGTGCCTAACATTTTCATTGTTCCCCCCTTTTGTGCCCTCTTCTGCTATACAGAAGAATTTTTTTTTTACATTCTCTTTCACCTTCTTATACTCCTGCTTATGAACCTATAAAAATTCCTGTTAAAATTCATCCACCATGGACTAGGAATTTCCTTCTTTGAATTTATAAGTACCAGCTTTAGTGGTCATGGGGCTTTCAAGGAGCTGATTCCAAGAAAAGAGAAAGGTTCCATCTATTGTCCTCAAAGGTATCCTGTTATTCCCATATTATTTCAAATTAATATTTTAAAACATACAAGTAGCATTAATTTCATAGGAAATTAGTCATCTCATAGCATGGGTGACTCAAGTGTAACAAGTGTAGTTGCACATAAATGTGTATATAATATGTATATGTATATGTATGCATATATATACATATATATATATATATATATATATATATATATATATAAAATTAGGCAATTACAGCAGGTACAAACAACAAAAACGTGTAAAAACCACAAGATAGAATAGATTTGATAATCTTTTAAAAATTCCCTGTCAAGAACGTGTTTGATAATACATGGAGACGATCACTAGCAGTTCCGGCACACTCATTAAATGACCATGCCAATGGGAAAGAGAAAGGAAACATATCTTGGAAAACGGTGTATCATTTGCCCTGGTGCTTCATTTCTTGTGAGATAACTTCTCTCATTGCTGAGAAGAGGGCATCAATAGATTGGCCTCCACACACAGTGGTCTCATGGAGCATTTTCTCAGACAGCTTAGGTCAGTGCACCAATGAGCATACCTATGTGTGCTAAAGTAGCACAGATTGGTTTGCCTCAGAATGATGCGAAGCTGTGATACATCGTGCAAATGATGGCGTCTATGTCTCCTTTACATTTTAATAAGGAAAGTGGATATAAGAAGTTTGAATGTAAAAAGTGGACAAAGATATGGAGAAGGAAGGGAGGAAGGAAAGAAGGAAGGAAGGAAAAAAAAAGGGAGGAAGGAAAAAAGAAATAAAAAAAGATAGAAGGAAGGAAGGAAGTGGAAAGAGAGAGAGAGAAGGGTGGGTGAGAGCAGTGGTGGGTGGGGGAGCATTCTCTCTGAGGCAAAGTGCATGGGGGCAGGGGTGCATATCTCTGGAAGGGGGCAATATTTGCAATGTAAATAAATAATTTAAGAATGAAATCAAGGAGTGTTCCATGGCATGGATGCACTTACTTAGTGAGGTTGATGTAGTAGAGGTTTGTAAATTTAGCTTTATTTACCACTCACACTACTTAAATCAGGCACTGCACAAAGGCCTTCGTTGCCTTATTTGTCTTCTCTGTGCAAAAAGAGCACAAAACATCATGTCCTTACATATCTAAGAAAATCTTAACATATCTGATCAATTGAGTTTTTCTTTGCTACCTGGCAATGCATGATTTTGACAGAATCTGACGCTTTACAATCATAAAAAACCTTGAAAAATAACATGTAAGAGATTTAGAGCTCCTTGATGTGAAACAGAAAAGCTAGGATGATTTGAACCTGCAAAGCATGACATAAACAATGCTTTCTGTATGCATTAGATGCGGGTCTTCATTAAGAAGGTTAGATCATAAGCAATGGTTTTGAAATAGAGCTTCAGACTTGGTTCCATCACCCAATTCACTTTTCAAATACAGCCTCCACAAGAAACCATTGCTTTAGAGTTAATCTTGACAATAGACAGGAGTTGGTGACATGCACGCTGGAGTCAGGTGATGGCAGCCTAAGTGAATGCATTTCACTGAAAATAAACTACACATCCAAAATCCAGTTCATGTGCTTTCTTTCAGTATTACAAATACCTCTTGGTATGTCTTTTTGGAAGGGATTCACAGTAATTTTGGGATGTGAACTGATATGCTTTGACTATGGACATAATTCTATCATTAAAAATGTATTTGAGAAAAAAGCAAGTGTCCAAGTATATTACTACATAATACTTTTGCAGCCATTCCTACCACAGAAACCTTGCCAGCACTTCCTCAAGACAGTCTCTGTAATCTTGTAATAGGCTTATCAAATGAAATGAATTTTCTTTTTTTGTTTGTAACTGTGAATGATTGTTTGTATATGCTTGAGTAAGGGAGTAGCACTATTAGAAGGTTGTAATAAGTGTGGCCTTGTTGGAGTAGTTATCTCATTCTAAATGTGGGCTTTAAGCCCCTCATCCTAGCTGCCTGGAAGCCAGTATTCCTGGAAGCCTTGAGATGAAGATGTAGAAGTCTCAGTTCTTCCTACACCATGCCTGCATGGAGGCTGCCATGTTCCTGCCTTGATGACAATGGACTGAACTTCTGAACCTGTAAGCCAGCCTCAAGTAAATATTATCCTTATAAGAGTTGCCTTGGTCATGGTGTTTGTTCACTACAGTAAAACCCTAACTAAGACAGTGACCTTATTTGTGAGTCTGTATGATACGCACATAAGTATGTTGATGCTGTTTGTTATAGATGTGTGCATGTGCGTGTAGGCATTTGTGAGTCGGAGGACAACCTTGGGTGTTAGCCTTCTACTTCTATCATGTTTCAGATACCATTTCTTGTTTACTCCTGCATACCTGAATAAAACCCTCAGAGTCTTCTAGAATTTTTATTCTATCTTTAAGGAACTCTGTGATTACAAAAATGTGCTGCTGCCTTTGGCTCTGACATAGAATCTGAGGATCAAACTCGAATTCCTGCTTGCATGGCTAGCATTTTACCCATTGAGCCATCTTTGCAGCCCACAATATTGTTCTAAGGCACTATATTGAATGGCTCCTTAATTGGGATAGTTCGAATACACAGGTAGTGTGTGTTTAATTAGTTACAAGAGATTGTTTCTCTTTGGATGATCCACTAACTTCAGATATTGAGACTGCCATTAGGAAATGCCTACAAATTGAGTAATATTTATGCTATAGTAATTTCAACTGTAGTTGGGTCCATATTTTAGTTAGGGCACAACTAATAGCTCTTGAAAGTCTCTGTATGTATAACATCTGGTTTTGAGGCAGAGGGATCACATTCATATCTACAACAAACCCTTATTTCACATGAACAATTCCCTCTAATCTAATTTACACAGGTATATTAGAAATCATTGGGACCTTATTTCATAGTAGAAAAGTTCTTCTTTTATGTAGCCACACATCTCCACCTGTTTACAGAGTTACATGTACTCTGGACTAGGAATCTATTTAGCAATCTAATTGTCTCCAAATATTCAGTATTTTCTCTACACTTCTGTTTCTCTGAGACCTCTTGTGGATTTTACTGGAGCACCTTATGTGGAGCCAGTCTTACTTCTTTGAGGAGATCTGTAGAATCTCACTTGTAGTTTAGCTTCTAATTATGTTAGCATGAGCTAATGGCCATGTACAACAATTGAGATGATTCAAATGTCTAGATTTACATGCTAGTTCTTCAAAACTCTTCAAATGTAAGGTGTACTTATACCTGATCAAGAGTTCCTGAGAAGCCTAAACCAAACAGGATATGGAATTTTTTTAGCATTTGACTAACTGGTGCTATTAGAATAATTTCCATATTGTTTTTCAATAAACCTGCAAATTATAGTTGGATGAAAACCTTTGTTGTGGTCTATCTAGGACAATACTTCACTTTGATCTTTAGTGAATGTCTCATCTGCTATTATTCTAGGATAATATGAATAATATGGTTCAACATCTTTTATATACTTGCAAGCCATTTGTCCTCATCCCCTTCTTCACCCTCTTTCTTGGGCAACACAGCCCATTTCTTCTAATTTTTTCATATTGCTGTTTGACTTTGTCTTATTCAATAATTTTTTTCATATTACATAACTTCTTTAAGTTTCTAGAATCTTAACTCTCCCGTATGAAAGAATAAATTATATAGGGAATCTAGCAATCATGTTGCTGTTTAAAAAACAGTATCTAATAGATTTATAAAATTTAAGACACTGTGTGACATATGAAAACATTAATGAATCTTATTATAAAACATATTCTGGCCATGATTAATTCCAGTTTATGAGGCATGTTAAAAAAGCAAGCAATTAGTACAGTGAAGTCAGATGAAAATTCCCACATTATAGTTTCATAGGATGTCAAAATTCACAAGAAGAATATTCTCTCACTCAACAGTATCACACTAAAAAGTCTACAAGATCCTACTCTGTTTAAGCCCATGAGAGAGCAGAAAGAATGATAGAACACATTTTTTCCCAAAAAAGATATGTTCTGTTTAACAGAAGCAAAGTTGATTTTTTTCTCTAATAGAGGACCAGAAAGTAATAGGGGTTCAAGAATTATGGACAAAAGCAACCAAACTTATTAAAACTTGAAGGTATAAATGCATATTGCTGTAAATTTATAATCCAAGTTACTGAAGGTATGGCTAGATCTTTGTAATCCCAGAATTCAGGAAATAGTGGCAAAAGGATAACAATTCCAGGTCTGGGCATAGACTCAAAATATTATCTACCATCCCATAAGGACACTTAGTCAACTATGCTCATATCAACTTCATTTATAATGGCTGGAAACTGGAAAAATTAACCTAGATATCTCTCAACTGAAGAATGCACACAGAATATGTGGTTCATATACAAAATGGAATACTTCTTGGCCATTAAAAACAAGAACAAAATGAGTTTTACAGGTAAATGGGTAGAATTAGAAAATATTATTCTGAATGAGATAACACAGACCTGAAAGAACACACATGGTATGTACTCACTTATGGGTGGCACTGAGCCAAAAATTACAGGCTATCCAAGCTATAATCAACAGACCAAAGGAAGCCAAATAGCAAGGAGGGCCCAAGGGAAGATGCTCAAATCTTTCTCAAACGGAAATAAAATGGATATGAACTGAGAGAGGGAACAGGGTCGGTGAGAAATTAGGGAGGAAGGGCATGGGTGTTCAAGTGTAGAGACAACAGGAAAGTGCAATCTCTAGGACATTCAGAGACCTGAGATTACAGGAGGCTCACAGCATGTATGGGGGTGACTCTGGGTGAGACTCCTAGCAGTGGGGGATATGGATCCCGAAGTGGCCACTTCCTGTAGCGAGGTTGCAGTCCTAGTGGAGAGAAAAGGACACTCACAGAACCTTCGACCCAAAATGTGTCCTGCCTACATGGTCTGCAGGGACAAAGAGCAGAAACAGAGGGAATGAATAATCAATGACTAATTGAAACCCATTCCATGGGCAAGAACCAGTCCCTGAAACTGTTAGACTTCCTGGATAGTCTAAACAAGGTAATATCACTTAGCAACTATCTGACTATCTCATTTCCTTACAACGGCAATATATAAGCAATATAAAATTGCTAGATATATAGTGTATATTATATATACCAATATATAAACACATATGAATACATATGTATACCTAAATATATAATTCATAAGAAAAGAAGGTTAAGAAAGAAAAAGCTACAGACTAATCAGATGATTGATTGATGATTGTTTGATCGCCTTGCTCTGAATAGCATAGAAGAGGATCAATAATTGTAAGTGTCATGCTATGTACCATACATCTTCTGGAGTCACATCTCTTTATCTAGGCTACAGGCATGGCTATTAGCACTGTTGGTAATGAGTTCAGCAGCTTAAGTATTGGGGAGATTGGGTTCTTTAAATATTCAGCAATACATAGAACAGTCACAATGGCAGCCAGGCTTAAGCCCACAGGACTCAATAAGCTCAAAGTTTTCTTTGTTGGAGGAACTTATGTAGGGAGGGAAAGTGCAACCCAACTTTCTAAAAATAAGTCCTAATTTGCTACTAGGCGTAAATAACTTATAAGAGTATTAATAACCCTTGTAATAATATAGTAAACATAACCTGAGACCTTTATAGGTTAGTATGTGCTATTCATTCACTGGTCTGAGTTTTTACACTCACACTTTCACTTACCATTACAAATATGCCTGGGCCCAGGGCAGTTGATATTCTTTTTTACTGATTAAAAACAAACAAACAAACAAACAAACAAAATGGAATCCCAGGGGAGATAAGAAACTTCATCACAAGAGCTCTCTGGGTATCTGGGACAAAAATCAAACTTAGTCGTTTTGGCTGAGGAATATGAAGATAAAACCTCTGTATCAAAATAAGACACGTGTTGCTCTGTCTTAAATGAATATCAATGATGTGAAACGGGAAACAAGCAAACACAAAGTGATGAAAGTCAAAGTAAAAAGGTTACACATTTACAGAATGGAACTGGTAAATGGGATTCTAAAGATCACCGATTATTACAAATGCTATACATTGTGGCGTAAGAAAATAATACTTCAAATTGTCTACTAATGATTTGTGAGATTAAGACAGGCATAAGTCACAATCTGGACAAAGCTAAAAGTTAAGGCACATTTAAACACATTTTACCAGCTCTTCATTTAAATGTAGTTTAACCAATATTCAGATGGTAGAATATTGTAAGTGTAAAAAATTTTTTAAAGGAAAAAGGAAAAAAAAAACCAAATAGGTTTCCTCAAGAATAGATAGTTATAGGACTGGTCTGGTGGCTCAGCAGGTAAAGAGGCTGGCCACCAGTCCTGATAACCCAAGTTTGTTACCAAGAACCCACATGTCAGAAGAGAACGGACTCACAGAAATTGATATTGATTTCCACAACTATGACATGGCATATGTGTGTATAACATGACATGTCATACGCGTGTATAACTTGACATGGCATATGCGTGTATAACTTGACATGGCATATGCGTGTATAACATGACATGGCATATGTGTGTATAACATGACATGGCATGTGAGTGTATAACATGACATGGCATATGTTTGTATAACATGACATGGCATATGCGTGTATAACTTGACATGACATATGCATGTATAACATGACATGGCATATGCGTGTATAACTTGACATGACATATGCATGTATAACATGACATGGCATATGTGTGTATAACATGACATGGCATATGTGTGTATAACATGACATGGCATGTGAGTATACAACATGATATGGCATATGCATGTATAACATGACATGGCATATACGTGTATAACATGACAGGGCATATGCATGGCAAACAATCAATAAATGAATTAAACATCAAAAAATCAAATAGATGGGTATAAAGGTGTAAATTATTAGATAGTTGGCATTTTTATGTGTTATCTATTAATGATTTTTAATGGTAGGTCTTTCTTTTGTGGCTTATTCATAGCTCCGAGGGAGAGTAAATCAATTAGAATGTCAAAGTATTAATTTTCTGGGCTCAGACACGGTGACATTCACATGTTGGGGGTCCAAATAAATACATACCGCTGCAATTGTTCGGAGGGAAATTTTGGTTTCCATAATCTGACTTTTTAAAAAAAAATTTGTACTTTTTAAAATTGGATATCCAATGTATTTACATTTCAGATGTTATCATCTTTCCCCCAACCCCATCATCCCTCCCCCTCCCATTACCTCCCTTTCCTCCCTCTCCCACCTCATCCCTTTGACATTCCCCTACACTGGGAAAAAAGGAGCCTTCACTAGACCAAAGGCTTCTTCTCCCATTGATGCCAGAGAATGTTCTCCTCTGCTGCATATGCACCTGGGGCCATGGGTCTCTCCCTGCAAACCCACTGGTTGGAGCTTTAGTCCCTGAGAGCTGTGGTGAGCTTTGTTAAAAATTGTGATACATCTACACCATGGAGCACTGCTCAGCTATTAAAAACAACGACTTCATGAAATTCCAAGGCAAATGGATGGAACTTAAAGCTATGACCCTGAGTGAGGCAACCCAGTCACAAAAGAACACACACGGTATGCACTCACTGATAAGGGGAACCTAGCCTAAAAATTTTGGAATAACCAAGAAACAATTCTCAGAAATTATGAAGCTCAAAGAGAAAGAAGGCCAGAAGGTGGATGTCTCAGTCCTTCTTAGAAGGGAGAAGAAAACACTCATGGGGGGAAATAATGGGACAAATAGAGGAGCAGGGATTGGAAAAGATTATCCGGAGACTGCCTCACCTGGGATCCATCCCATATGCTGCTACTAAACACAGTCACTATTGCGGATGCCAAGAAGTACTTACTGGCAGGAACCTGATATGGATGCCACCCCAGAGGCTCTGCCAGAGCCACACTGATACAGAGGAGGATGTTTGCAGCTAACCATCAGATTGAACACAGGGACCCCAATGAAGGAGCTAGAGAAAGGTCTGAAGGAGCTGAAAAAATCTGACTTGTTTAAAATGGAGTGTCAGGCATTTCATTGATCTATATCTTTCACTCTCCAGTGGACTGGTGGTAAAACTAGAAATGTGGTATGAAAACCATCGAAAGGTCCCATATTCATCCTCTGTGAAATGTGCCTATCTTCCTCAAAGATCTGTAACATTGTAATGTCCTTCCTATAACTCACAAATGCATACGTGACAAAAACATTCATTCAGTATGAACAGTTCTTGGCAGTAAGGAGTTCTCCAGCTCATAGACACCCCACCATGTGTCCTGGGCTCAGAGCAAAGAAAACTTCAGTAAAGCTGGACATGATAAATCATACTTAAAGCACATTGTACTCTGACCTCTGGGTCATGGATTGTGAACACAGAAGATATAGATTCTTTTGCAACCAGACTGAAAGCTTTGGCTTCTTCACATCATTTGGAAGCATGTCATAATATTTCATCACTTTAAGCAAACACCACATTTTACATATAATGTCACGTGCTCTGGGGTTATCTATTGTCCCCCAGATACTGTTTCTATAGACCTTAATCTAAATGCTCTAGAAATTATGGTATTATAAGAAATTAACCTCTTAGATAATTTTCATGAATTCTCTTAAAGGCAAGCAGAGGACATTCCCCTCCCCATTCAAATTATAATCCCTCATTTTTCATGAACGTGATTGCATATTAATTTTATTTTCAGTTTTTGTTTTGATTACTTCAACACACAATTTTAATTTTTTTTTTAGAATGCGTTTGGGCTACATTCATTTGCTTATTTTGCAGAATGATGTGAACACCTTGTAACCCACAGTGTACATGCAGAGGTTAATAGACACCTTTTAAGAGATCCAACTCAGATTATCAAGCTTGACAGCAAGTACTTTACTCTGAGTCATTGGATCAGCATTAATTAGAGATTCTTTAAGTATTTACTGTGACTAAACTACTGAATTTATTTTTTAATATTTTATCATTTTTTTAAAAAATAGTATTTATTTTATGTTGCTGTATTAAGTTCTTAAAGTGGCTATTCTTAGCACACTTTACATTTCTACCAATATCATTTTACGTGTACCACTTTAAAATGAATATGCAGTTATTTCAATACTGAATTAATTGACTGACTAACTGATACTCTGTCCTCATTATTCTATAAACTAATTTCTCAAAGCATTATTGAACTGACATACATGCATTGATTGATTATGTATTTGAAACATTTTTAAATTATTTGAGATATATTTAAAAACAAATTCTCCAGATACTTAAAGACTTCTAGAAGATTCATTCTTTTTTATGGAAGCTAACAAACTAATAATTGACTGACTTAAGTTTAAAATCTTGTCCCTATGCCCCTACCTCTATTCTGTCAATATTACTTGACTTCATTTGAAAGCCAGATCCAAAAAGCTCGAGTTATTTCTTGTGTGCTATTCTGTCATAAGTGCTTTAAAGTGAAAATTAATTGAATGCACCATCAAATTCCTCATACAAGCTGTGGCCTGTCTTTAAAATAACAACTAATAGAAGTGACAAAAAAAACATTAAAAATGAGTTTTTCAGTTGGTACTTGGAAAGGAGGAGGGGAGAAGTTCCTGTCATGTTTGGGCTATAAGCTGTTCCAGTAATTATGCAAAGCAAGTGGCTTTTTTCTCATGGATTCTCATGGATAACAGTGTCAACGTGCTTAAGGGTTTAGAATCATTTGTAGAAAAACAAAACAAAACAATAACAACAAAACTACAAATCTCTTAGGCTCATTGATCTATTATTTTGACATATGAAAATGACATCTTACCAAAAGCAGTCTACAGATTCAGTATAATTCCCATCGAAATTCCAGCACAATTCTTTACAGATCTTGAAAGAACAATTCTCAACTTCATATGGGGAAACATACAACAACAACAACAACACAACAGCTAAACATTCCTTAACAATAAAAGGACTTCTGGGTGTGCCCCATGCTTCAGGCTGCACTACAGAGGAATAGTAATGAAAACTTCAGTCTGTCACTACATAAACAGGTTGATCAACTGAACTGAATCAAAGACCCATAAATTAAGCCACATTCCTATGCACACTTGATTTCCGACAAAGAAACCAAAACCCTATAATAAATAAAGGATGTCACAGTGTAGGGGAATGTCAGGGCAGGGAGGGGATGGGGAACACCATCATAGAAGCAGGGAGGGGGTGGAAATAGAATAGAGTTTACTCTACCATCCCCAAAAAGGCACTTACTCAACTATGTTCATAGGAGCTTTGTTCATAATAGCTGGAGACTATGAACAATTTAGGTGTTCCTCAACTGAAGAATGAATAAAGAGAAATGTGGTTGATTTACACAGCTGAATGCTGTTCATCTATTAAAAATAAAGGCATGAATTTTGCAGGCCAATGGAGCAACTAGAAATATCATTGTGAATAAAATAACCCAGACCCAGGAAAAACATGTGTGGAATGTACTAACTTATAAATAGATATTACCCATAAAGTAGAGGATAATCAAGCTATAATCTGCAGATCAGAAGTAGCCAAATAACAAGGAAGGCTCAAGATAAGATGGTTGAATCTTTCTCAGAAGGGGAATTAAAATGGGATAGAGAGAGGGATCTGGGTGACAGAGGGATAAGGGAGGGAAATCTAGGTGGGCTCACAGGTAGGGAGAAAATGGAAGAGAAAACTGAAATTGACATGGTAGGGTGGTTAGATCTAGAACATGCCAGGGACCTGGGATTTGGGGAGAACTCACAGTGTCTCTGTGGGTGACTCTAGGTGAGACTCCTAACAGTGTGGGACACTAAAGTTGACACTTCCTGTAGACATGGTACCATCCCAGTGGAGGGATAATAATTCCCACAAAACTTTCAACATAAAATGTGTTCTGCCTATAAGAACTGCAGGGGCAAAGAAAGAGCAGATACAGAGGGAATGATTAATCAATGACTAACCCAAATTGACACCCATCCCATGGGCAAGAACCAGTCCCTGAAACTATTAGCGATACTCTGTTATTCTTGCAAACAGAAGCCTAATATAACTGTCCTCTGAGAGGCACTACTCAGAAACCAACGTAAAGAGATACAGAGCCCTGTAGCTATATAGACCTCGGGGAGTCTTATGGAAGATTTGGGAAAGGATTGGGGGAACCAAAGAAGACAGAAAGACCAAAAATGTCAACTAATTCTTGGGGGTTCCCAGACAGTGAACCACCAGCCAAGGAGCTACCACAGGCTGGACCTACAACTGAACTTATGCAGCAGACGTGCAGCTTGGTCTTGATGAGGGTCTCCTAACAATTGGAGCAGGGACTGTCCACGAAACTGTTCCATGCCAGCCTGTGGAACCTGTTCCCCTAAGGGACTGTCTTTGCCTTGTCTGGCCTCAGTAGGCAAGGATGCACTTAGTTCTGTAGGGATTTGATGTTCCAGCATTAGGGGTATATTGGGGAGTAGTAGGGGATAAGGAATGGGAGGATACCCAGAGGAGAGCTCCCGATTCTCAGAGGAGAAGAGGGAAAAATGGGGGTAGAATCTGAGTGAGGGGTATTGGGAGTAGGAGGGGATGATGTTGGGAGGTAATGTGAATAAATATAAAAATATTTTTAAAAAGCAACAAAACAACCAAAATTTAAAGAGTAAAATTGGGTGTGGTATAGGGCAGGGTGGACAATTACAATGTGGAAATTACTCCCACAGGATTTAAATCTAATAATAGAAACACTATACTTTATTATTAGGAATAACTGAAAATAGTAACAAAACAGCAGACTTTGCGTTTTTCTTTTTAAATTTATCATGACTGCATTTGTCCCATTTTGCTACAGTGTAAATGATTCCTAAAATATTCTTATGTTTTAATACAATGCTTCTCTTGCTTGTACAGGAGGATGGGCCACTTGCTTTGCCTTTGAGGAATTATGAAATGAACAAGTCTGTAGAAAAGGACACAGGATGAGATCAATAAGGTGCCATCATATGCTGTATTTTGTCAGCTTTACAGACATGTCCCTGATATTTTATGTCCTTCACTTTTAAATTATTTTAAGTATTCTTCTTTTCTAATTTCATAGAAGTATTCAATGTAATTTGAGAATACCCAGCCTCCTATAACCCTGAATTTCTCCAGGATGGCTCTCCTTCCAGTCTCATGCCCATCTTTTCTTGACTCACTGAAGGCAATTTGTGTCATTTTAAACTTGCATGTATGTGGGGCTATGTACTAAAGCATGGGCTACCTACCATCCCAAGCCCAGTAAACATCTGTAAGTTCTTAGCTAAGGGTGGAACTGCATATGTTTCAGTCTGTGTGAGAATACTTTCTATTGGATCTTCCACAGATATTATTTTAGTAATTGTGATTGTTGTGTGTTTAAAAGTGGACCAGCCATCCAAGGGCCATAACACACTGTCACAGCAGTCATATGCAACCTCTGACACTTACAAACATTCTGTAACCTGTTCCACAATGGTCTGTACCTTTGGAGATGGGGTTTACTATAGATGTTCATTTAACCTTAAGCACAACATCAGCCTTTATTGTTGGCACCTTGACGAGCTACCTACTGAAAGAAGTACTGATGAATGTTGAGTTGTTCTTGCTATGTTTAAGGCAAGAACCACGGGACTCCATATAATTAAAGGGGTTTAATGTACCTCAGAGAGAAATTAAAGAATTTATAAATTACTCCTAAATATTAAATGTGAGGATGTGAATTGCAGATTCCTTTTGAGATAGTTGTTCAAGGAAATTTAGGTATATGTTTTCATCTTAGATAAGCAACTTCAGCAATCAAATAAACTAGAAATAAATTAAGGGAAACACTGTATTTTATTAGATAGATAGATAGATAGATAGATAGATAGATAGATAGATGATATCTATATATGAGTGTGCCTTTTTGCTAGAATGCTTATTTAGCAAAGACAGAATTCTAAATATTATTTTTAGCAAAAAACATACTTTCAATACTTTGACCGTGAACAATATACAGTTTACTCTTCTAGAAATTTGAGAATATATTGGCTGGAAATTAATTTTATGTAACTCAATACCCAAATCATTGTCTAACATAAAAAATTATGACCAGAAAACTCAGACAAATGCAAGAGCCTTTGGGGAAGAACTCATCTTGGCATCAAATGCAGTTCAGAGACACTGGACAGCACTAAGTCCAAGTCATGAGCCTTTTGGCAGTTGGAGTTTCGCTAGAAAAAAAAAATTGGCTTAAGAAAATAATGTTGGTTATTTTCCATAAATCAAGTCATAAACCAATCAAAGCCTTACATTATCCCAACTTCCTTTGAAAATCTACCTAATTCTACACCTATTTAGTGAACCACACATTTTTAAAGTCTTATAGCTTCCTTGGAAACACCTCACAGCAGTATATGAGCTGCCAGAATTAAACAGAACACCTGTTTTGAAATATCCTACCTCTTAAGATTTTAGCCCAACATTTCAGACATCCTCGTGTATTCAGAATAAGAACTAGGAAAGATGCCACTTAGCCCACTGATATTGGTGATGTTCCACAGCCATGAAGGTCAGGGATAGTGAGTGGGGGGTTGAGCAGAGGGAGGACTGGAGCTAACTCAACGCTTTTTGGTTGTGCTGTCATATTGTAAGGATTATACACGGACTCAAGAGTCTGCCAAACTCCAGTTAGGAACTAAACAAAACAGCTGAGAGGTTCTTGACTCATTCCCATTCCTGGGTACAGAAGTCTAGGGATTACCTAGACCTGCAGAAAAGAGTAACTATAAGAATAAGGCCATTCACTGGGGCAAAAGTGGATTCTGGATGACCTCTGACTTTACTCTCTGGTCATAAGTAAATAGTAAAGTTTTTACTGATTACATTAACTCTGTTTGCCACTATGGTTGGGGCATCTTTAACTTTGAAAGTGGTTGAAATGCTGAATGCACTAGAAATTTACTGTTAGAAATATTTTGGGGGTGGGTAATAGGTAATTTTGTTATGGATAACATAGGAAATACCTAATATGGAATGGTTATATACAAGCTTTAAACATTCAACCCTTTGTTCTGACTGTAAAATGTCAGTTGGACCCGTTTTCGGTGATTTTATTACTGCATCAGAACCATGCTGTGAGTTTGTTGGTGCTGTAAATGCTTAATGTAAGAGCTCATTGTGCAATAAAGTGTCAGAACACTGTTTTTAAACACGTTTTTTAAAGCAACATTTTACAGCTCACATTTTTTTCCCCACTGCATACTATAAAAAGTACAGATTTTCAATGTCACATTCATAAGGACAGCATAATCATGCCTGGGAAAGCCAACTACAGTGAGAAGTAAACAGTTTCTCTTCAACCTTCTCAGAAGCCCTGCTTCTTTCTTCCCCCCTCCCATGCCACTTGGAATGGACATGACCTAGTAAATGGGAGGAGCAAGGTTCTTTATACAATATGCCACTCAAACAGGAAATACACTATAGAACACATGGGGATTTGATCTTTCAATTTGTGGACGCAGACCATTTGGCATGTCATAAAACCACTTCATTACAAAATTTCCACCCATAGACTTCTAAATCATTTTTTTAGAAGAGATAATACTTCTCTTTTAAGTTTTTGGTTCTTGTTTTGTTTTGGTTCTTTTTGTAGATTTTGGAATTTATTTAGTTACAAGCATATCCTCGCAAGTCTGTGTCAACGTGCTAATGTTACTTTTTCCATAATTCAAAGAATTACTTATTCTTACTTCACTTGCTAGACACTGGACTATCAACGCAACCTTGACTCTTTACAACTTTTTCCTGATTTTTTTGTAATTTTTATATAATATTTTCTGATTATGTTTTTTTTTTCTCCCCAGCTCTTCTGAGATCTACCTGACCCACAGTATTTCCTGCCTCTCATTTTTTTCTTCTTGCTTTTAAAAAAAGACAACACTGGGGCGCAGAAAAGGGCTCGGCCCATCTGCCACCTAGACCAGCAGTTCCCAAAGGTTTAAAGACTGGTGAGAAGGGGATCTGAGCAGCCAGGGAGCAGAGAGATCTCTGCCGAGTGTGCACGGAAAGCTCGCCCCTGCCCTGCCTGATCCAGGGACCAGGAAACCAGCATTAGGATCTCTGTTCCCACCTGGCGGCTTTGGGGCACAGAACAGGGCTCAGACCATCTGCCACCTGGACGAGTGGAGATCCAGGGACACAGACCAGGTACAAGGGAAAGGCAAGTACATATCACTGACAACAAGATGGCAAGAGGAAAGCAAAAGAGCATATCCCAAGGAAACCAAGACAACCTGGAAACACCAGTACCCAGCTCTCCCTTCACAGCAAACACTGGAATGCCAAACACTCCAGAAAAAGAAGACACAGACCTAAAATCATACCTCAAGATGCTGATAGAGATCCTTAAACAAGAACGGGAGGAAAAGCAAAAAGAATCAGAAGCTTTTAAAGAGGAAACAAGAAAAACACTCAAAGAACTCAAAGAACTAGAGGAAAACAGAACCAAAGGGATGAAGGAATGGAAGAAGGAATTTAAAACAGAAATTGAAACAATAAAGAAAACACTAAAAGAGATAACCCTAGAGGTAGAACACCTAAAAAAGAAATCATGAGTCACAGAAGCAAGCATTTCCAATATACTACAAAAGATGGAAAAGAGAATCTCGGGGGCAGAAGACAACATTGTAAACATAGACAAAGCAGCCAGAGAAGATGCAAAAACCAAAATGCACCTAACTCAAAATGTCCAGCAGATCCAGGACACAGTGTGAAGACCAAACCTAAGGAAAATAGGAATAGAAGAGGGAGAAGAATATAAACTAAGAGACACAGTAAATATCTTCAACAAAACTGTAGAAGAAAACTTCCCTACCCTTAAGAATGAGATGACCATGAGCATAAAAGAAGCCTTCAGAACTCCAAATAGGTTGGACCAGAAAAGAAATTCCTCCTGACACATAATGGTCAAAACACCAAGTTCCCAAAGCACAGAAAGAATACTAAAAGCAGTAAGGGAAAAAGGTCAGGTAACATATAAAGGCAGACCAATCAGAATCACACCCGATTTCTCAACAGAGATTATAAAAGCTAGAAGAGCCTGGACAAACATCATGCAGACCCTAAGAGAGCACAAGTTTCAGCCAAAGCTGCTATACCCAGCAAAACTATCAATCACCATAAATGGAGAGATGAAGATATTTCAAGACAAATCAAAATTTACATAATATCTGACCACAAACCCAGCACTATAACAAATTATAGGTGGAAAACCCAATACAATGAGGTGAACTACATCCTAGTAAAAACAAGAAAACTCCTAAGCAAGAAAACCAAAAGAAGAAAGAGACACAGACACAACTCAACCTACAAAAGCAATAATAGCAGGAAACAGAAACCACTATTCCTTGATATCTATTAACATATATGGACTCAACTCCCCAATAAAGAGAAATAGGCTATCAGACTGGACACATAAACAAAATCCAGCCTTTTGCTGCATACAGGAAACTCATCTCAGAGACAAAGACAGACACTATCTCAGAGTAAAAGGTTGGGAAAAAAAAAAAAAAAAAGAAAAGAAAAACTTCCAAGCAATCAGCCCCAAGAAGCAAGCTGGAGTGGCTATTCTAATATCGAATAAAGTAAATTTCCAACCAAAAGTTATCAAAAAAGATAATAAAGGACACTTTTTACTCATTACAGGGGAAATCTGTCAGGAGGAACTCTCAATTCTTAACATATATGCTCCAAATACAAAAGCACCCACATTCATAAAAGAAACCCTAATAAAGCTCAAAAACTACATTTTACCCCACACAATATTAGTGGGAGAATTTAATACCTCACTCTCACCAATGGACAGATCATGGAAACAGAAACTGTGCAAGCACACTGTAAAATTAGCAGAGACTATGAACCAACTGGAATTAATAGATATCTATAAAACATATCATCCTAAAGTAAAAGAATACACCTTCTTCTCACCACCCCATGGCACCTTCTCGAAAATTGACCAGATAATTGGACACAGAATGAGCCTCAATCTATATAAGAAGATTGAAATACTCCCATGTATTCTCTCATATCACCATGGTCTAAGGCTGGTCTTTAACAACAACAAAGACAACAAAAAGCACACATACACATGGAAACTAAACAACACTCTGTTAAATGATAGCAGGGTCAAAGAAGAAATAAAGAAAGAAATTAAGGATTTTCTACAATTCAATGAAAAAGAAAACACAACATACCCAAACCTATGGGATTCAATGAAAGCAGTACTGAGAGGAAAACTTATAGCCCTGAGCGCTTCCAAAAAGAAATTGGAGAGAGCATACTTCAGCAACTTGACAGCACAGCTAAAAGCTCTAGAAAAAAAGGAAGCAGATACACCCAAGAGGAGTAGACAGCAAGAAATAATCAAAATTAGGGCAGAAATAGACCAAATAGAAACAAAAAGAACCATCGAAAGAATCAACAAAACCAAGAGCTGGTTTTTTGACAAAATCAACAAGATTAAAAATGCCTAGCCAGACTACCTAGAGGGCAAAGAGAGAATATACAAATTAACAAAATCAGAAAGGAAAGTGGAGACATAACAACTGAACCTGAGGTAATTCAAGAAATCATCATATCCTTCTACAAAATCCTATAGTCCACAAAGTTGAAAAATCTGGAGGAAATGGATGAATTCCTAGACAGATACAAGATCCTAAAGTTAAACCAGGACCAGGTAAACCATCTAAATGATCCCATAACACCTAAAAAAATAGAAGAAGTCTTTAAAAGCCTCCCAACCAAAAGAAGCCCAGGTCCAGACAGGTTTTCCAGTGCAGAATTTTATCAGACATTTATTGTGGACATAACACCAATACTTTCCAAACTATTCCACAAGATAGAATCAGATGGAATATTACCTAACTCATTTTTTGAGGCTACAATAACCCTCATTCTTAAACCACAGAAAGACCCTACAAGGAAAGAGAACTTCAGACCAATCTCACTTATGAACATTGATGCAAAAATAATCAATAAAATACTTGCAAATCGAATCCAAGAACACATCAAAACAATCATTCACCATGACCAAGTAGGTTTCATCCCTGGGATGCAGGGATGGTTTAATATAAGGAAATCCATCAATGTAATCCACCATATAAACAAACTCAAAGAACAAAATCACATGGTCATCTCACTAGATGCTGAGAAAGCATTTTACAAAATTCAACACCCTTTATGTTAAAATTCCTGGAAAAAACAGGAAAACAAGGTCCTTACCTAAACATAATAAAAGCAATATACAGCATACCAACAGCCAACATCAAACTTAATGGTGGGAAACTTGAAGCAATCCCACTAAAATCAGGGACTCAACAAGGCTGCCCACTCTCCCCCTACCTAGTCAATATAGTACTGGAAATCCTGGCTGGAGCAATTAGACAGCAAAAGAAGATCAAGGGGATATAAATCGGAAAGGAAGAGGTAAAAACATCACTCTTTGCAGATGACATGATAGTGTATTTAAGTGACCCCACAAACTCCACCAGAGAACTTCTACAGCTGATAAACAAGTTCAGCAAAGTGGCTGGATACAAAATTAACTCAAACAAATCAGTAGCCTTCCTATATTCAAAGGACAAACATGTGAAGAAAGAAATTAGGGAAAAGATACCCTTCACAATAGTCACAAAAACTATGAAATACCTTGGTGTGACTCTAACTAAGCAAGTGAAGGACCTGTATAACAAGAACTTCAAACCTCTAAAGAAGAAAATCAAGGAAGATCTCAGAAAATGGAAAGCTCTCCCAAGCTCATGGATTAGAAGGATCAACATTTTAAAAATGGCCATGCTACCAAAAGCAATCTACAGATTCAATGCAATCCCCATCAAAATTCCAACCCAGTTCTTCATTGAGTGGGAAAGATCAATGTGCAATTTCATTTGGAATAACAAAAGACCTAGAATAGCGAAATTCATCCTCAACAACAAGAAAACATCTGCAGGAATCACTATCCCTGACCTCAAGCTATATTACAAGGCAATTGTGCTGAAAACTGCATGGTAGTGGTACAGAAATAGGCATGTGGATCAATGGAATAGAATAGAAAATCCAGAAATGAGCCCTCACATATATGGTCACCTGATTTTTGACAAAGGAGCCTTAAACATTCAATGGAAAAAGACAGCCTATTCAACAAATGGTGCTGGTCCACCTGGCACTCAGCATGAAAAAGAATGAAAATAGACCCTTTCTTATCTCTTTGTACAAAGCTCAAGTGTAAGTGGATCAAAGATCTCCACATTAAACCAGATACACTGAAACTATTAGATGAGAAAGTAGGGAAAACCTTAGAACACATAGGTACAGGAGAAAATTTTCTGAACAAAACACCAATGGCTCAAGCTCTAAGGTCAAAGATTAACAAATGGGACTTTATGAGAATGCAAAGTTTCTGTATGGCTAAGGACATTGTCAAGAAAACAAAACGGCAGCCAAAAGATTGGGAAAAGATCTTTATCAACTCCACATCAGATAGAGGCCTAATATCCAAGGTATACAAAGAACTCAAAAAGCTAGACACCAGAGAATCAAACAACCCTATTAAAAATGGGGTACAGAGCTAAACAAAACGTTCTCAATTGAGGAATATTGAATGGCTGAGAAACATCTAAGGAAGTGCTCCAGATCCTTAGCCATCAGAAAAATGCAAATCAAAACAACCCTGAGATTCCACCTCACACCACTCAGATTGGAGAAGATCCAAAACTCAGATAACAACAGATGCTGGCGAGGTTGCAGAGAAAGATGAACACTTCTCACTGTTGGTGGGTTGTAAACTGATACAACCACTCTGGAAATCAGTCTGGCGATTCCTCAGAAAATTGGACATATTACTACCTGAAGATCCAGCTTTCCACTTCTGGGCATATACCCCAGAGACACTCCAATATACAACAAAGATACATGAATCACAATGTTTATAGCAGCCCTATTTATAATAGCCAGAAGCTGGAAAGAACCCAGATGTCCTTCAGTAGATGAATGGATACAAAAATTGTGGTACATTTACACAATGGAATACTAGTCAGCCATCAGAAACAATGACTTAACCAAATTCTTAAGAAAATGGCTGCATCTAGAGAATATCATCCTGAGTGAGATAACCCAGTCACAAAAGAACAGACATAATATGCAGTCACTGATCGTGGGATGCTAACCCCAGAGGCTTGGGCTGCCCCAGAAACAACTCACAGACTGTGTGAAGTTCAAGAAAAAAAGAAAACAAACAAACAAAATAAAGTCATGCTCAATCCTTACACACCAAAAAACGACTAATTCAGGGTTACATCCTGTTTTACATGTACTTTTTGCTCATTTTAACTAGTAAGATTTTAATGCAGAGTATCAAACCTTAAAAAAAAGAAAAACAAAAAGCCAAGCACTGACACAATTGTATTTGTATACATTTATGCAAAAAAATGTTTAAATATTTTTCTTTTATCTTTGTTTTTTAAAATAAAGTTTTTTTAAAAAGAAATACAGAAAAAAAAAAAAACAAACAACACATTAAGATTTTCTTCCATCCTTATTTATCTAATAATTTCCTTTATCCAGTTACCTTGTTTTGTCGAAGATTTCTGGTAGTCAAACTGAGACTCTAGTGGGCAGAATTTCTATCACAAGTGTCCCTCACAAGCTTGTCATTACTGAACCACAAAGTATCTGTAAGACAGACCCTGAGGATCTGTCTATATCTGTGATTGACAGAATGCTATTCTGGGTACAACAGTGTTATCTTTATGTTTTAAGGCAAACGTGGCTGGAACTAAGCAATTATTCTTGTAATTAAACTTGCAGAATCTCTGACAGCCTCATATGCATCTATTGGCTAGCATATGAAAAACAGTTTTCTTCAGTATTGATTTTTGCCTTGCCTGAAAACTCTTATGCAGGAAGATCAAGGCATGTGCCAGGGGTCTGTTTGCTGTGATCTTTATATGCAAGGGTAAGCACAAAGTAGGTGCTCAGTAAATGTCTGTTGAATATGCAAATGGTCAAATACGAATATATGAATTTAAAATTTGTCCTCAATGTATTTCCTAAAATCTGCTCCAATTTGGTTAAAGCTTCTTAACTTTTCCTGTATGGACTGTCCTTGAAGCAATTAGAGGCAAATTGGTCTTTAGGTCAAACTTGGAAAATAATACTTACAATAGAGTTGAGTCCAAAGGATTGACTCACATCCGGGATTCAGGAAGATTTGATTCGACATGAATCGCCATCTTTCCCATAACGCAGAAGAAACTTCTGCTTTTCAGCCTCACCTAAAACAATAAAATAAGCTGATACTAGCCCCAGAAATTCACAGAACTTATGAAGCTCAAAAAGAAGGAAGGCCAAAATAGGGATGCCAAAGTCCTTCTTAGAAAGGAGAACAAAACACTCACAGGAGGAAATACAAGGTCAAATAGAGGAATAGGGATTGAAGAAGTCATTCAGAACCCGCCTCTCCTGCCACCAAACCCAAGCACTATTGCTGATGCCAAGAAGTACTTACTGGCAGAAACCAGATAGAGACGCCTCCTCAGGGCCTGTGCCAGCATCATTCAGATATAGCTGAGTATGTTTGCAGCAAACCATTGGACTGAACATGGGGACACCAATGAAGGAGCTAAAGAAAGAACTGAAGGAGCTGAAAGTGGTTGAAGCCTCATGGCAAGAACAACATTATCAACCAAACAAACCCTTCACAACTCCTATGGACTAAAATACCAACCACTGAGCACACATTCAGTGACCTATTGCTCCAGTTGCATATGTAGCCAAAGATAGCAGTGTCTGGCATCAATATGAGAAGAGAAGAGGCCTTTGGTCCAGGGAGGGCATGTTTTTTCCAAATGTGGGGGAATGCCAAGGCAATGGGGTGGAGAGGGTGATTAGAAGAAAATGCACCTTTGTGAAGACAAGTGGAAGGGGAGGGAGGATGTGTGCGGGGTGAGGGAAGGGAATAACATTTCAAATGTAAATACAGAGAGTATCTAATGAAAAATAAAAAATAAAATTGTCATAAAATAGGTAAGTATTTCTATGAATGAATTGAACAACCAATTAACTTATTTTACTGCTACACTAAGATAATTGACAAATCTTAACACAGTGGTCTTCCCAAGACACAATGTCCTTTGAAGCTACTGCCAGTAAGAAAACAACATGAACTTTTGAGCTACCCTGGGTAAACATGGAAATAAGATAGTGACTCATTCTTATCCAGAAGCAAGGCATTTGATTTGTTTAAAAGTCCAGCGAACGGTGCCAAAAATAAAATGCCAGAGATTAAAAGGAAAAGCAGACATACAGGAGAAGCCTTAAAAAAAATGTCACTTTTATACTCCAATTTTTTTTCCCTTTGGCTACACATGGCTCATATCTGTTTAATATGCATGAAGTTGGCAAAAATACATGTTATTTTTCTTCTTACAACAAATGACTACCTAAGCATTTGGAATCTGCACGGTTTCTGCATGGTGTAAGGTATGACAGCTTCTTACTCATTTAATTTACCAAATGTGGTCTAACTATACAGCTTGTCAGTTTACTTAACCTTGTCCCTCTATCTCCACTGAGAACTGCCTAAAGGACTTTTGTTCCACTGTAATTGGTTATAGAGAATAGTGCCAATGGAAAATGCATTCTGTTGACAAGAAAAAGATGAGATTAAAATTACATTCTATCTCATCAGTAGCTTTAGCCCATACTTACTAGTTTTGGTTATTTTTTTTTTTCCTCACAAATTTAAATTTTGTTGCAGGTTGACAATGTGACATGAATCTTGATTCAGGAATCACCCCCAAATTCCATTTGTTTCTCTTTGCTATGTTCTAGGCTCTAATTTTATTTCATTTGAGGAATGTGTAGAGATCCCTGAGTTACTTTTATTTGAAACATCTTTGAGGTGATTAATTGTTCTACTCATAAAATCCTGGCTAGAGGGTTCTTGTATGAAAAGCAAACTATGAAAAAATATTAGCATTGTGCTGGAGAGATGGCTTAGTGGTGAAGAGCACTGACTGCTCTTCCAGAGGTCCTGAGTTCAAATTCCAGCAACTATATGTTGGCTCACAACCATCTGTAATGGGATCCGATGCCCTCTTCTGAAGAGCTACAGTGTGCTCTCATGCATTAAATGAATGAATGAATGAATGAATGAATGAATAAATAAATAAATAAATAAATAAATAAATAAATACTTTAAAAATATTAGCATCTAAGGACTAAGTTTCCAAAGTTTCTATTTTGAAGCACAGCATGCTACCTGGGTGGGGAGAGGTCAATTAGAAATGTGAGGACACTTTGACACCTTCTTTAAATGCCCATTCCTTACTTAAGGGCACTATCACAGCCTTAGTGACCATGCCCTTTGAAGGCTCAACAGCTCAAGAGAAAAGATAACAAGAAGGACACATTAATGAACTGAAGGAAGTCTCCCAGGGCAGCAGCTCAAGAAATACACAGGATATAATTTTATGTCACAACATTAATTACAGTCAACAGAACCCCTAGCATCACTGTTGTAGAAATTTTTAATTTCGATCCCGGGTTCCTACCGCTCCGTGATCATTCACTTCCTGGATAAAAGACACATGCACACCTTCATATTTACAGTAAACCTTAATCATTACTAGAGCTGGGCAGATATTTAATCTCTATGCTATTAGAATCTACATTCCTATCATTCATCCTGAATTATTACTATATTTTACTGTGTTGTTCTTAACTCCAGTTTGCCAGCTCTTGGCACCATGTTTTTATAGCTCACCTAACTCATGGCAGCTTCTCCTTCCTCTACCCACTTCTTCTTTCCCTCACTGTTCTCTGACCCAAAGCCTGTGAATCCTAAACCTTATGTTTCTTCTGCACAACTATTGGATGTCAGCATCTTTATGGCAATTCAGAAATAACTTGGGGACAAGTCATAGCTCCAACAGATCAAACCGTTAAGGAGTCACTGTCCCCACATCAAGATTGGGCTGTTTATCTTACCTTCTGGGACATCAGAAGTCTGGGAGATAAAAATCCAGTCCAGATTAAACCAGTGTAAGTAAGTCTTGTCTGCTTTAACGTCTATGAAGAAGATGGCTTGAACAGTCTGAATTAGTTCTCTGAACATCTTTATGAGGGAAACACTTATTCTCTTTATGAGGAAAAAACTTAAACTTATTTTTCTTATAGCTATATACTAGGGAATGCTGATAATACTCTGAATTCCATCAACGTATGAGTAGTTAAGTGAGTTATGACATATTGCATCTTTGGACAAGCTACAGAGCACTTAAAATTGCAGGATATTCATAGGTACTACTGTAGAAAGATAGCCAACCATGATAATGCAAAGAGATATTCTTAAGTGTCCATGGGTGGATTTTATTCATATTACATAAATAATCTGAACACACAGACACACACACACACACACACACATATATATGTATATGAAAAAATTCTGGATATTTGTATAAATGATTAAAGGTGATTGATTATCTTGGTAGGCAGGACTAACTTAGAGGAACAAGGGATGGCTTTATATGTTTGGTGCAGTTTTTCAAATTTCACTCTACACTGAAAATTAATGTAGTACATGTCTTTTCCTTCTTATATTAATTTTTGTGATAAATAATGGAACCAAAAGTCACTGTCCATAATTATTTGACTTTGGATTGAATTGTTTAATGAGTGGTTTGCCTTGTGTCTTAATAATCCTTTAGCAAAGAATATCTTAGCATAAACATACTTGGCCATTACCCAATCACAAGATCATGTGAACGGCTTTACCACTCACTGTCAGTTCAAAGTATCGTGAGAACTTTCAGAGCAATGAACAAAAACAAAGCACATCGTTGACGATGGAAGATAGAACGTTGTGATTGGCTCTTCATTTAAAAACACTTGTGATAAAACCACTACACTCTGCGTTCCATCCCTAGGAACCATATTTTATGAGAGACTCAGGTTTTCCAGGCTTTCCTCTGAGCTTAACGTGCCACTCGAAGTAAGTCAAAACACAGTAAATAAATAGATAAGCAAATCAATAGATTAATACATAAAATGCCAAAATTATAAGGTAAGCCCCCTACACATATGATCAATTATAAAAACATAAATGAAATTGATATACCTTTATCTTTTGTCTATTGCACTACAACATACTAGTGTTATTAACTCCAGTCATTGCTACCCAAACTCAATAGAGAAATGCATACAGAATGGCAGTAGGGCAGTTAAATAATACACACACAGCAGACACTTGGTTTGAACCAAGTTGTTGGCACGTGGCACATTTTAACTGACAACAGTAAGCAGAACTATCTGCCATGTTGATGAATTTGTAATTCTTATGCTATCATAATGAGAAACTTTAATTTTTAAGGTATTTTAAAGATAGAACAGATATTTGTTCTAGACTCCTTTATTTATCTATCTATCTATCTATCTATTTATCTATCTATCTCTCTATCTATCTGTATGTATGTATATGCACACACACACACACACACACACACACACACACACACACTGATGGAATCCTTGAAATTTTTAAAATCTGGCCACCATCTGCTTCACTACAAATCTCCAACTCTCAGGTTGAGCTCCTTTTTAACCTTGTTTCTATTAATATAATCCCCTGTATAAGGTTTAAAAGGTCCTTACTCTTTCATTAAATGGGAATTTCTTATCAGGCACATGTGTCCTGGTAGCAAAAATAACTAAAGTCAGTTTGGATACAGCATCATATCTCGGAGATCTGCATAAAGAACACAAACTAAAGGAATGACCAGAACCTTCCCTAAGAAACGTATGAACAATTCCTCTCCAGAATCCTGCCTCACTGTTTTATTAGTGCTGCATGGTTTTACTCAGATTTGGTTGGGGCTCAGCCAATGAGCGTTTCCCTGTTTGGAATTCCAAACAGCTCCATCTTAGCCAGGATTATGACAGTTCCCAATCTAGTTTCATTGCTTAACATGCTACTGTTTCGGTGCCATGCATCAGGAAAGGCTGGGGCCCAGTTCCCAGATGGATTCACTCCAGCAACTCACTACAAGTCAATGCTCAGAGCAGGTGCTTTTGCTCTTAAGTGAAGACCCCCTTCCTGCAGCGCAAGAACCAGACCCCTTCCTGCAGATGCATAACCAATTATATGTGGCTGTCTCTTACCTGTAGAAGCTACCCCCCCACCAATTTTGTTGATAGGAGCTCTGATTATGTAGGAAGACACAGCTATGTCTAGAAGCATGTATTTATGTGCATTTGCATACATGTGCATGTTGATCTGGATGGAGGACCATGTCCAAAAGAAAGAAATTCAAAGATGGGCCTCTCTCCAATAAAATGTTTAGCATCTATGGTTTATGAGTATCTTGGCAAACAAACAGCTCCAAAGTTCTGTCGTGAAAGGCTCCAGATTGACAGCTTTAGTCTACAGCACCCAGGCAAAGCCCTTACGTCAGTCCAGCTGACGGCTGAACCCCATTAAAATGTGAGTGTTCCCTCCCTAGTTAAGATGAAAAGCTACATGTGACGTTTATGAGACAGATGTGGGTACTGGGTAGGCTTCCAACTGGAAGAAATATTGGTGATAAATGGTCTTCTAAGGGATATTCAGGAGGATAAATAGAAAATGGAGAAGAATAAATGGAAAAGTTTGAAGAAGGAATACAACATAATAAAAGCCATAGACAAAAAAGACGTAGCTCATGAAGTTTGCCAAGCAAATCCAGTCACTGGACTGGATTCTTCTGTACCATGCAGGAGTAGATACAATGTGGGAGACCTCTCATGTCAACTGGTCAGAAGGGAGAAGCCAGACTGTCTTGGCCCCTTGCCTAGGTAGTAAGTTGGATGCCTGCATAAGATGCATAGCTTTTGTGTTAAAACACTGCACCAAGAAGAATAAAGATTTCTCTCGCTGCTGCTGCTTCTGACCAGTATTTCTTCTTCTTTGTGCTGGTAATGTCCTCTGACTAAGAGTATATTAACCCGAGAAATTATCATGACAGTTTTCTTCCTAATCATACTGATGGACAGAAGGAATTGTGTCTTTTGTTGATTCTGATACTGAAGAAGATTTACTGGGGTCAATTTCATGTCTGTATCTATTATCCAAGCCCTACAATGTGACAGGGGTATTCGATGATTTAAGTTTCATGTTATTTTTGTTCATAAACATTTAAATAAATGTTGCCCATAACAATTACAAGGAAAGAATGATGAAAAACATGAGTGCAAACACTCAAATGAACTTTTCTATAATTTTGTAAGACAAACTATGTTCTAACATCATTTGTACAACAGAAACTCTTATTTCCACATCTAACATCATGTTAGTTTCCTTGTAGGAAACTTCCTGACCTGGTTGGACTTAAACTATACTAGTAATGTGGATTTAAATCTCTGCCGATTCACAAGAAGCAAAGCACGGAACCACAAGCTGCCAACTCTAGTGCCATCATAGGAACACGATCTACACAGGCAAGTGCCACAGAGAGACATAAATTCGTTAGTTGAAATGTTGGAATACCCAGGAAAACTGAACAATTTTTTTTTTCCTTAGAGCAATATTTCTCAGCATTGACAAGGTCTCTTTAACATTGGCTTAGAAAACACTTTAAGAAGTCATCCTTCTTTCCCCCACACTATAAAAGATTCTATAGATATGTTATATAGAAATAAGCTCATTGGCTATTCAATATCCTGTCAGACACTTGGATCTGGCATTTTTCAGTAAAGGGAGCTGATTGGCCGAGGTTCATTTCAATGCAATCAAAACCATAGCCTCTATAACTGAGAAGTGTGCGAGATAAATGTGTTTTTCCATTTTGTTTAAAAGGAACTTATTATGTGGGCAGCTGCCTTTTGAATGATATTAATGCCAAAGTGAAGCTTTATATTACAAAGTAAAATGAGGCCAGCTTCTAATACTAGGCTGAAAAGTATTGTCATGCAGCAAGAGTCGTAACCTTTGACTCTAGCAGGAAACTGATTTATATAGTAAAATGTAGAGAAACAGGTTTTTAAAAAATGCTAACACATTATTTCTTCCTTGTGAGGAAAATAAGAACACACACACACACACACACACACACACACACACACACACACATATATATATATGTGTGTGTATGTATGTATGTATGTATGTATGTATGCATGCATGCATGCTCTAGGAGATGCCCTGCAAGAGGGTCATTCCAGTAAATGCTTACACTCTCTGTAAAGTTGCATGAAAAGGCCAAACCCACTTGCAGAGAATGCATATTCCATCAAGAATCCTGGACCAGGATCCAACTCAATTATTTAGTGCAGTGGAGAAAGCCAGGCAAATGCATAAAGCAAAGTGGATGTATTCCTCAAGACAAGAGACCTGCACAAGTGTTCCTTGGGTAAGTATTGGGAGTGGCACAGGGGAATTGTTCTGATATCTGAAGAGAATTCTAATATGGTTCTAATATATACAGAGGTTACCAAAAACCCAGCAGGGGAGTCAGACGGGAGAAGGCTCTGAGTTCAGTGTGTCAGGCTTAGCTGCTGCAGGGATCTATTGTTCTATGAAAATTTCATGTCTGACGGCTGAATAGACACTGACGAGAACATGCCAAGCTTGTCACTGCTGCTGTAATGCATAAGATATTTGTACAATTCAGTCCAAAACAGAAGTTTGTAGACACTTTCTCGTCTGTAATAGCCATAGCACTGTTTAATATCATGTACTGAGACTAAAGACATGGTCTAAGTGTAGGGGAAAAAAATCATCTTAAAATGACAGAGAAGAGGAAGAGCCTTTGGGTCCTACAAACCAGAATTTATGCTGGCAAGTAGGGATTTAAAACACAAAAAAACACACATGCAGGTCATTTTCTTTTTGTATTCTCTTAAATATACAATGAAGTCCTTAGACACATGGTATCAAGAATCTCCCAGTGAGAAGAAAATTGTAGAGTAAAACAGAGATGCTTGCACTCCCATTGCTTATCAAAGAATGCTAAGTACCAGTGCCTTTGAGACTGAATCGTATGAACTGTTTACCCCTGATTTTGGACTCGGTTTCCCTAGGACTAGCAACAATGGATGCCAAGATCTCCCCATGCAGTTTGTTCCATACACAAGCCACGGAAGAAGGGGATGCCAAAGAGCAAGTCTGGTCTCTTCAGGGATGAGTTAGGATGCTTTATGGATAAAGCCTCCATCAAAAAACACGCAGGCTGAGATGCCAGGAGATGCCAGGAGCAGCACTGTTTCTTTGACGACACTCCAGCATCTTGTTACTTATTTGCCTTTATAGCTCTGTGCTCCTCGGAACCCTCAGTATTTTCACTCCTTAATGATGATGTCACTAAACTATCATTTGGATCACACACACACACACCACAGTCCTAGGCCAAAGACTTCCTAGTGACCAGTGATTTGATAGTCTGCACTTCAGAGTATGTGCGGCACAATGAGGCCTGTAAGCTCTTTTCTTGCCAAATGCCTATTTTCTTAGTGCTGTTTAGAATCTTGGAAGAAAGAATTATATATAAAAATAGAGAAGCTGACGACTGAGCCCATTTCTGACATATGGCCTATTATATCATTATGCTATATTCTGGCTCTGGCTGAAATTTCTGTCCTCACCAACTATCTAATATTCCTAAAGAGATATACTTATTAAACAAGAGAATGAATGTAAAAAGACTAATGCCTAATAATTAATTACCAATTTATCAAATGTTACTAACAAAGGTTCTCAACCTCTGGGTTGTGACAATTTGGGGGAAGTACATATCAGATATTCTGCTTATATTTACATTACAATTCATAACAGTAGAAAACTACAGTTTTAAAATAACCACAAAATAATTATACGGTTGGTGGTGTCATTGCAGCATGAAGAACTGTATACTAAAGGGTCAAGGATCTCGTCACGTTACCAGGAAGGCTGAGAACCACCACTCTAATGCTGCTTGGTTCTTTTTCATCTGGTTGTCCTGAAATTATGTGGTAGGCACACACAATTGGAGGTAGGTGTGTTTGTATGTGTGTGTGTGCATTCATGTGTGCAAACACATGTGAGTGTGTGTGTGTGTGTGTGTATGTGTGTGTGTGTGTGCTTTCATGTGTGCATTAATTTGTAGCTATGCTGGGCAGATGTGGTTTCCCAGAACTCTGAAATGATGGAGCAGCTAAGTTCAGTGTAGCAGGGCATCCCTGAACTTGGGCATAAACTTGGGCTCTGAGTCAGAGTCTTTGTCAGTGTGATTTTCTTATACTTTCATCCCCCAAGTCCATCTCTCCAGAACACGGAAGCTAAATGCCTATATTCAGATCCCTCGGTGGTAGTTCTTTAATTCAGAAAGAAACTTGAAAAAGCTCCTTCGAAAGCAGAGAGTCTAATATGTGTGTGTGTGTGTGTGTGTGTGTGTGTGTGTGTGTGTGTGTTTAAAAAGATAAAAACAATCAAGGAATTAGCTTTTCTATTCTGAAAGCTTTCCAGGTTCTCATTTCTCTTTACAGACATCACCACAAAAATTTTAATTGAAATATTCATCTTTATGATTGAGGTATCCAAGTAACATAAAACAATTTATCTCTAATATTCAAATTCAAGTAATAATTTCTAAATCTATATGATAAAAAAATGCAATATGTGAATTTAACTAAGCCAGGAGACTGAGCAGTTGTCTGAAAAGAATATGAAGAAAAGGATTTCATTTACAATTTTTAAACAAAACAAAACAAAATGAGAACAATGTTTTTTAAAAAAATGGTGAACGAACTTTACACTGAAAATTATGTAAGACCATCAAAAGAAACTGGGTCCCTAGAAATAGCAGCGCATAATCTTACCCCTAAGCCATCCCTTGAGTGCCTTGACCTGTAATATTGCTCACTAAATAGAAAGAATAATTCCAAATCTTTATGTAAATATAAGGTCCACAAATATCAAACACAATCTTGAGATTAAAAATGAAAAAGAAAAAAAAAACTGAATAATCAGATCAACTGATTTGAAACATGTTACAATGGAATATCCAGTACAGCCATTGAAAAGTGGGACCAGAATTTGAATACATTTTTCTCAACAGAAGACATAGGAGCTGCCAAATAGATGTATAAATAAATATCCAACCCCTAATTTTACCAAGGACATTGCATTAAAATCACTGCGAGATACTATTTTCTATGTGGTGCGATCAGCAGTAAATTATTGATAACTGCAGGCAAGGGTCTGTTAGAAGGAGCTCTAACAAACAGTTGGCACCATTTTAGTAGCATTGTAGAGCTAAATGAGAAACAGTGGGTATTTCAGCAACCCCAGTTCCGAGGGAGGGCTTACCAGAAGGAATAGACCCTGGTATTCCACAGATAGCTTCTCTTTCCAAGTTCAGGTCACATTATATGCAGTGCCCATTGTAGAAGTGAGCTAATGGCCCAGGAATTAATGACTCTGCAGCAGTTACCAAAAATAGGACAAATTTTACCATTTAAAATGACACATATGAAGAAAAGAGAACAGTGCTAAACAATCTAAACCACACACAAAGAGAGAAATACTCTGCCAGAACTCATTTTTATATAGACTTTCAAAGAGTCAAACTCATAGGAATGTTGAGTAGAAGGGTAGCTCTCTGGAATTATTGGGGAGATTTGAAAGAAAAAAAGTAAATACATTAGCTAAAGACTAAATGTTACAAATAGAGATGGGATAATTTCATGTATTTTATTATGCATTTAGATGGCTACTGTTAATAAGACATTGTTCACTTACAAAAGCAAGCAAGCTAGAAGTTCATGTTCACACACACACACACATACACACACACACATTATTTGTCTATTTGAAGCAGAATCCAAGATGGAGATATAGGTCAGGAAGTAAAGCAGTTGCTGAGCTTCACCCGTATGGTCATCCTTGGGTATGTGCATGCATGTGCATATGCAAACAGAGAGAAAGAGAAAGAGGGAGGGAGGGTGGGAGGGGGAGAGAGAGAGAGAGAGAGAGAGAGAGAGAGAGAGAGAGAGAGTGAGAGGGAAGGGAGGGAAGGAGAGAGAGGGAGGGAGGAAGGGAGAGAGAAGGGGGGTGCGAGAGATAGGGAGGGAGGGAGGGAAAGAGAAAGACAGAGAGAGAGGGAGGGAGGGAGGAAGGGAGAGAGAGAGAGGGAGTGAGGGAGAGAGAGGGAGGGAGGGAGGGAGGGAGGGAGGGAGGGAGAAGGGGGGTGTGAGAGATAGGGAGGGAGGGAGGGAGAGAGAGGGAGGGAGTGAGAGAGAGGGAGGGAGGGAGGGAGGGAGGGACGGAGAAGGGGGTGTGAGAGATAGGGAGGGAGGGAGGGAGAGAGAGAGGGAGGGAAGAAAAGAGGGAAGTAGAGGAGTAAAGAGAGAAATTAAAAATTGATGGAATAAAAAAGTTTATTTTGATAAGAAAAGTTTATTTTCACTTTTAATTATGTGCTTAATCAATGGGTAGGTACTTCACTTATAAAATAAATCACTGCCTGAACTACTGTTAGAGAGTAATTGCTTATTTTCATGTGATTTTAACATGTAACCTTCTGTATATTACTAATATTCATGTATTTATGTGGACAACAAAATAATTAAAGAAAAGGGCTATATTTATAAGAATCTATATTTTCTTGTATAACTCAGACTTTATATGGATGTATCTATCGTCCCACTTGTATATTGTGATAAAAAATATGTTTCTGGAAATATCAAATTTTCCAGGTTTCCCATATCTTTCTATGAGGATGATGAATTTTTATGCCCTTAATATCCATTTCTTCTGCAAATAAATGCAGTTCATGTGGCCTAGGTATCAGGTTAATATTCCCCGGGTTTTAGGAGTTATCCAAGGGTAGATCTCAATTGTCATCTATAATGGTATCAATATCATTGTCACATAAAATGATGTCTTAATATGGAAGTCTTATTTAAGGATGATGAAGAGAAAGCAGAATTTCATTAGAGCAGCACACAAGACTGGAAATTACATGCAGAGTATTAGGCCTTACTTATGTGCTTAGGTGTGTTTTCTAGCCACTGCTTTTCTCCAGCCTCCCTCTCCAAAATCAGAATGCCTTTGTGGAACTTGTCTCACCCTTGCCTGTCCCAACCAATCCTGCCAACTGCTCTGCATGAGTCCTTAACACATCTTCAAAAAAAGAGTTTGCTTGCTCCCAGGAACTCTGGTGTAAGCTCAGGAAGCAGCTTCTCTGCAACCTATAGCTCTAGCTCACAATTCCTCCTTGCCTGTTTTCACTCTCTCTAATGAGGCAGCTACAAATCCCAGGTCCTGACAATGGGCAGCTTTCCCCTGTGCCTTGGTCTCTTCCTCTCTCTTACAGTGTTACAAAGGGCAGGCCAGGACACATCCATGTGAACAAAGTCAAAGGAGCAAGGACATGAGTCACTTCCTCAAGTTCTCCCAGCTGTGCAGATGCACCTGTGGAAACCAGTGTTTTGTCCCAGTCACAGGTCAGGGACCTAAAATAACAACCAAGCACTTTATTTCCAAAGTCTTGAGAGAGAGAGAGAGAGAGAGAGAGAGAGAGAGAGAGAGAGAGAGAGAGAGAGAGAAGAAAGAAAAGAAGGAAGAAGAAAGGAAGGAAAGAAGGAAAAAGGGGGAAGAGAAAGAGGGGATATGGCTATGTTAGGTTTAGCCAGATAATTTAGAGCTAAGAGGACATAAGTACAGACACATATCATCACATGGTCTGTTTTGGATGTTGTTTTGTTTTCTTTTTCCAGAGAAGGTGAAGATCCATTCTATGTACTTGCTTTTGGTGACTTGAATCTCCTCTGGTCATGGGCTCTGAAAACTTTCTCTGAGTTGATAAACTTTCATTTCTACTCGGACAACTACTGGCAAGGCTTTTAGCACTAATCAGGGTCCAGGTTACTGGCTCTTCCCAATAACGGATAAAAATTTAAAGGCACCAAGAGCAGAACCCTATTTTAATGAAATGGGGAGTGCACTGAGATTTTCATAACATGGGTCCTAAGCACTTAGAATGAATGCTATTTGATTTTCTGAAACACAAGGAAAAAAACAGATACTGACATTTAACTAAAGCTTGCTTTGTGGAAACTTGAATGGTGTAAACCTTGTTTTTATACAACACAATCCTACCCTTCCTACCCAGACTGAGGAATTCTGGGGCAGGGATGTTGTCTGTGACGTCTGCTGTCGTTAGTCTCAGGGTGAGAGTTGTATGCAGGTACATGAACTGGAGGCTTAGACTCCAGCCTGTGGGACAATATAGCAATGGTGAGATCTAGAGGAGGTGGGATTCAATGTTAGGACCTTAGGTCATCAGGAGCACACCAACAAATCTGATGTAGCCTCTTTCTTACTGAGCCAGTAGTAAAGTCCAGAGAGCATAAATGCCTGTGGTGTACCCATGGTAGTTCACAATCAACTGTAGCTATGGCTTCAGTACATTTGCCATATTCTTCCTCTTTCCACCCAGTAAAAACAATATGTAGGCTATATTTTACTCTATTCCTCATAGTAGCCTCTAGTTTGAAACTGACCTAACTGAAGGAAATGGCAACATTCATTGAATAACCACCCTTCTTGGATATGAGGCAGATTTTCGCAATTACATTCGAAAGAAAGAAATCATCATTGTGTGCGATTTCAGGTTTAGCAGCAAGTCTGTAAGAGAACTCGTTCCCTGCTAAGTGGAGCCAGAGTGCTTGAATGGTGTGCAGTTGTTTTATTTAATATTTCTTTATGTAAAGTTATTCAGGAATGGAAGAGCTACTGAAAGGACTGAAGGAACAGAAGGAGTTTCAAAATCCATAGAAAGGACAATATCAACTAACTGGAATACCCAGGGCTCCCAGAGATTAAACCACCAAAGAATATACATGCAGAAATCCATGGTTCCAGATACATATGTAGCAGAAGATGGCCCTATCTAGCATCAATGGGAGAAGAGGCCCTTGGTCCTGTGAAGGCTTGATGCTCCAACTTAGGGGCATACTAGAGCAGTGAGGTGGGAGTGGGTGAGTGGGTGGAGGAGCATCTTCATAGAGGCAAAGAGGAGGGGGAGAGGGCAGATGGGATGACAGGGTGCTGTGGAGAGGTAGCAAGGAAGGAGAATATCATTTGAAATGTAAAAGAATTACATGATTATTAAAATATGTTTCAAAAAATATTTCTAAGGTAAACAAAGAAGGCATTAAAATTTCTCATTGGAAAGTAATGTTGACTGAAGATTTTTTTTTTTTAATTTTTGGATATTTTCTTTGCTTAAATTTAAAATGTTATCCTTTTTCTCTATTTTCATTCCATAATCCTCCAGTCCCATCTCCACTTCCTCTGCCTCTAGGGGAGTGCTCCCCTACTCACCCACTCCCTCCCACCTACCTTCCCCTGCACTGGAGCATCAAGCATTCACAGGACCAAGGGCCTCTCCTACCATTGATGCCCAATAAGGCTACCCTCTAATTCCACCAGAGAACTCCTAAACATCATAAACTAGCAATGTGGCTGTATAGAAAATTGACTCAAACAAATCAGTAGCCTTCCTCTACTCAAAGGATAAACAGACTGAGAAGAAATTAGGGAAATGGCACTCTTTTCAGTAGTCACAAAGAATACAAAATACCTTGGTGGGATTATAACCAAGCAAGTGAAAGATCTGTATGACAAGAACTTCAAGGCTCTAAGGAAAGAAACCTGAGGAGATCTCAGAAGTTGGAAAGATCTCCCAAGTTCATGGATTGGCAGCATCAGCATAGTATAAAATGGCCATCTTGTCAAAAGCAATCTACAGAATCAATGCAATCCCTATCAAAATTCCAACTCAAGTCTTCATAGAGTTGGAAAGAGCAATTTGCAAATTCATTTGGAATAACAAAAACCCAAGATAGTGAAAACTATCCTCAACAATAAAAGAACTTCTGGAGAATCATCATCCCTGACCTCAAACTATATTACAAATCAATCATGATAAAAAAAAAAAAACTCCATGGTATTGGTACAGAGACTGGCAGGTATATCAATGGAATAGAATTGAAGGCCCAGAAATGAACTCACAGACCTATGGTCATTTGATCTTTGACAAAGGAGCTAAAAACATTCAATGGAAAAAGGACAACCTCTTCAACAAATGGTGCTGAATTAACTGGCAGTCAGCATGCAGAATGCAAATCGATCCCTTCTTATATCCTTGTACAAAGCTCACGTCTAAGTGGATCAAGGACCTCCAAATAAAATCAGATACACTGAAAGAAGTAGAAGAGAATGTGAAGAAGAACGTTCAACACGTGGGTAAAGGAGAACTTTTTTTTCTGAACAGAACACCAATCGCTTATGCTTTAAGATCAATAATTGACCAGGGATTTTTCAAAAGATAACTTTAAATATTTTGCAAAAAATCCACTAACACAAACCTTTGCAATAAGCATTTATTATAGGAAAAACACTTGCATTTTATTGTTATATCCCATATTTCTATTTCAGAGGAAAGTGTTTTATCCTGCAAAGACAATATTCATGTGTACTCATTGATAAGATAAAGGAATGTTGCCTACTTTGGAAGTTTGCTACTGTGTAAAGGTCAAATGATTAAGATGTAAAAGTTTTTAAGCAAAGGAATTGAACTGAAAATGCACAGACAATGCATCAAAAGAAGTAAAGTGTGTTGAAAGTAATACTGTCTTTAACAGGGTTAAACTCTTTCATCTCTCTTCTGAGTCATGGAGAGACATGAGAGAAGGACAAGGTCCAGTAAATGAACTGAACTATTAGGTTTACCTCTCATTTCCACCAAAATTGCCTTCCTCTCAACTGTATAAGTAGCTAACAAAAATTGGTAGCACCACATTTTTAAATATTCCATTAATTTTCCTAAAAATAAATCCCTGAATATTTCTTAGTATCTTTGCATTCATCCAGGCCGAACTGAATAACATGGAACATTTTATTGATGAATTTGGTTCAATATTTCCATTGTTACACGTGTATAGCAATTAGTATCATGTTACATCAGCATTAGAGACATTAATTAATCAATTCTAGCTCAGTTGGATGTGATACTTACGAATGCCAACATGACAACAGACTATTTGGTGTGGTTTGTTCCTTGATTAATTGATGTTACATAAATTGACGTTTATATTTTAAAATGTAATATCTGTTTAGTTTCTATACTTTCTGCCAACACATTACACATTTTCTTATTCTAATTGCCTATTTTTCTACTGATAATTAGTATAATTATAACTTGTTAATATTTCACAGTTTTGTGAAACATTTCCACTTACATTTTGGCACATGTCAATCAGCAGGAATCTAACTGTATATGTTAAGTGACTTCTCTGTGGTCTCTTTATTTGTCTCCCTTTGGGAATAGACCAATCATTTAGCAGCATGGAAAAAGACAGCCTGACAAATAAAAATATGGATTTCTACAAGTTTAGAAAAATGGGTAATAGGTTCACCTATCATATCATTTATTATTATTCTAATGGACCACATTATGATAGAGTTAGTTAATTAAAAGCATCTAGAGCACTAAAACAGCAATTCACTTACTGTGAGACAATACATATATCCTAAAATGACAAGTCTCCCAAACAATCAGAGAAACCATCAGTAGGTGGGACTCCTAGAAAGCCAGTTTATCCTGGGATGAAATGCCCCTTCAACATAATGTTATTGAAGTTAGATGAAATTAGAGTAGTCAGACCATCATGTAGAAAGAACAGTTTACCCTCTGGCATAGATGAATGTCACACAAACTCATCAAGAAGATGATGGCAGTTTATTTGATGTTTATAATGAGGGCACTTTGCACGGAGGAAAAGTCTGATTATAAAGTTTCTGTTATGAAGTTTAGGAGTTGAATATCTTTTTCCAAGGGAATGAATGGGGGATACCAAGTGCTTCTTAGCACATTTAATGAGACATGAGAAATCTGTCCACTAGAATGTTGTGAGTTCTTCTCACCTTCATTCATATATTTGGTGCTTTTCATATAAAATTAAATTACCATCTTCTCCTTCTAGTGGAAGGAGTGAACTATGAAATTTCATGGAAGTTAAGATCATTCAAAATTGTCCCAAAGTTCTCATTTTAATACTAACCATCAACCAATATCTCAGTGTTGTCATCAAAGCCTTACAACATCCAAACCCTTCATCTCTCCTTATACCTTAGACTTATTGACATGCAGAAGTTATGATGCTTTCCTGTCTGTAGAGTTAGATTTCAGCCTTAACTATTAGAAGCATCTTGGTTGATCTCTGAATTTGCATTGCAAGTCACCTAAACTCTCAGTTACCCCTGAAGTTTTTCTCAACCTCTTTTTTTGATAAGCTTTCTGCTCTATTCAGGGAGATTAACAAAATATTATGTCTAGTGCCACGCTGTCTTCCTAAAACCAGATATAGTTTTCCTTTCAAAGTCTCATTAAAGTACCAGAAAAATCAACCTCATAATAACTATTCTTGTAGTTGTAGATAAGCTTGTTGTGGTATTATGTGTTGTTCCTGTTGTCTTTCCGAGAATATATTTAGGGAGGGAAAGGAAAACACAAGGCTCCTTCTCTACAATGATAATTCTCTTGCACCAATTGTTTTCAGTTTTATCCTTGCATATTCCACCCCACCTTTTAATTTCCTTACCAGTCGAATGGATAGCTGTGGTCTCATCTCTATTGCCAACCCATGCTCTATCTGTGAGTTCACCTTTCTTCTTTCAGCTTCTAGATTTTTGTACTTTATTTGGCCTGGGTTCTGAGATAATTCCACGCACACGTCTTCTTTGTGAATGCATTCTTTATTTCCATTGTCATATCAGTTTGAGCTTCAGAACTGAGCCTAAAGCTTATGAGCAGGTTTTTTTCTAAATATTTATTAAATCCAATGAACTGAAGGGAAATCCTTTCGTAGACTCACAATGATAAAAAAATATTAAACATTAACTGCTCTGTATTTTCCATTTACTCCTATACAGAAGTGGTTTCGTTCCCTCCTTTCTGCCTCAATCCTTAATATTTTCTTCTGCTGAAAAGGCACCAACTGAAAAGGAGTTTCAAACACACATGGGGACATCTGCTCTCAGAAGACACTAAAAAAGTAAGATACCACAGAATAGAAAAAGAACAGCTGTGCAGTGTTCAATAGATTGCTTATAGAGCCGCAGGAAAGATACAAAGCCATACAAACACATAGATTCCCCCAAAACGAAAAATGAATGCTTGTAGGAGCTACCAGGGCACCCAGTTGGATACGAGAGTGCAGCTTTATCCTTCCTTTACTTTACTATTCCCTTTTCTTAATGGGAAGACAGAGGTGCCATCTTGCCCACCTATTTGTATAACTGTACAAGAAAGGATGTATACCTATAACTGTATTATCAAATGATTCAAATAATATCCTAATATAAAGAAAAAAAATCTAGTAAGGCCTACTCAGGACTTGCTTCTTCTGGTATCTGTAGATGTTGCTTGTCTGGCACAAATTGAGCTACCACCTATATTCTCAAGAAAATTTAAAGAAAGCAGTATGTCTGCTACCAGTTTTTCAGAATAAAAAGATAAAGATTTAGAAACTGAAATAAACAACATCCTCTAACCGGCATCTTCAGAACTTAAGTTTTCTCTGTGGCCTCGTGTTGAATAATTTAGGCCCCTACCCTGTTACAGAGTTTCTGTACATGCAAAAGGCTTAACTATATTTTCCTAAGATTAATAGAAAGTTTAGGGTGCTCTCATCCTTCGGTCATTAGAAAGAGTCTATCCTGGAGAAGAAATGAATGAGAAAGAAGGATGAACCTGCTATTAGTACAAATAAAAACAAATCTCACAGAAAAGTATCATTTCATCTTTTGGGGCCTATAGTGCCAAATTTTACTCAGTGGTAACCGGTAAAGGTCTTTCGGATATTAGTGGTTCTTTACTCAGCTAGATGCTTAAATATTAAGAAGTGTCTCGAAGTTCCTAGGACTTTGTTGTAAGGAAGAGAATGCTGATCTTAAAGCACAGTTAATTTAGAGCAAGAGAAATATGTGTTGGGAATGTTCTAGAGAAAATCCTAGAATTAAATTTGTACAATTTATTTCTTTTCAAAGGCTAGTTCTCCTCTTCCTCTTGAGTTGAAAGTGTCAACAGCAATGAATTACTAGGATTAGTAATGTTTCTCCCTAGGGATAAAAAGGCTATCCATCCTTTATGGAATGGTGTGCCAACAAGCTCTTTTCAGGAAGGAGATCTGGAAAGGTGAATTGCAGTCTCATGACACTTCATGCTTACTCCACAGAATAGACTGGAGTCTATGCATATCTGGTCAGTGGTTTAGTTGGAAAAGAAGCTTAAATGGCCAGTCATTTCCTACCAAAAACCTCCTAACTTGTCAAGAGATATAAAGAAAGATTTCTATCTTCAATTGAGAATAAAAGTCATAAAGGATGTTCAACAAAAGATGCCTTTGGTAAGTTTGTTTTCTCATTCTAATACTCCATTCTTTGTGACATGGTATGCTGTACTATATTATACTATATATAGCTCTATAGTATAATGTATATTCTTTTATATTTTTATTTTATATTATTTATATTATTTTATATTATATAATAATATATAAAATATAATTGGCTGTATATTTCTCTTCTTCAGAATCTTATCTAGCATGAGACAGATTTTTAAAAATGGCTAGCTTACATCTTTTGCAAACTGTGATGCTAACTCCAGCCAAGTGCATTGTTAAGAAACAATTTTGGGGTGAAGAGAAAGGAGCCTTGAGAATTTTCCAAGAACAAAGAAATATCTTGAGATTTTCATATTTGCAGTGTTTGTACTTAAATCCCTCAAAGACCCTGAAATGGGTCTCCAGGGACTTTACCGCTCTATGTTCAGAATGACTACAGATGTTTCACTTTGTCTCAGACCCTAAAGAAAAATGTCTCTTCTACAGGGGCTGGCACCACGGGGCAATACAGATATTTCCCTATGGCTTCCTCATGGGTCAGTATTCTCCTGAAAACACACATCCTTAGAGGGTAAAAATAATTCTCTTCATATATAAAACATTTTGAGCTATTTAGAAGGAAAAACTCAGGGTAAATTTCAGCTATCATTCCATTATTATCTCTCACTCCTTTAATATGATTTGACACATTATATTCCCTTCAGGCCCATGAAAACTTCTATTCTGAATTATGGCTTATAAAAAATTCACATGTAATAAAAAAAGTTCTGTGCCTGAAAATTTAGCGAACCCCCCTTTTAATAGAAAATCTTTCCTGTATGATCATTTAAATGTATCTATTTTACCGTGGATGTTTACATTTCCATCAGTGAAGTGTATTGGTGACAGTCCAAGATGTAGAAGAAAAGGTTAGTGGAAAAGAAACAGGATTGTGCTACACAATCTTCCTATAAACCTATCTTGCATTTCAAGATTTCTTTCAGAGGCATTAATTTTTCCATATTTTCCTTACAAGTCTGAAATTGGTTGTTTTGGGGGGAAAAAGTATGAATCTCTTCAAGAGGTGCCATTTAAACTCTGAGAGCATCAAATTCAAAAATGAGGAATCCTTACAAGGAGTCCATAATGTCTCAGTTTCAATTCACTGAGAAGGCTAAAGTGAATTGTGTGTGATTCTTCCAAAGTGGTACTTATTAGTATATTGGAAAGGAATAGGAATTGTAAAGCGAGTGAGCATCTTTTCAGCATGTAAGTCACTTTCTGGGTATTAGATGCTTAGCGACAGCTGCCTATCACAATGTTGTTTCTAACCTCAGCACCACATGAAACTAGAACATGGCTGACATCTGTGACTCAAGAATAAGTTCTCTGCTAGCATATCACCTACAACTGCAGGGTTCTCCATTGTGATTTCCACACGCATGTATAGTGAGCTTCACTGCTTGTAGAATATAGATGCTGGTATATCCAATATTTACAAATAATCAGTGATAATGAACTTGCTTCCAAAGTACCTTTCCAGAACAATCTATTCTGGGAAGAATAAGACTTGTCTTGTGATCTAAAATTTGCAGATTTCAGAACAAATACAGATATATGAAATATGCAATCCAGATGTCAGCTCTCTCACACACTATGTCCAATTTTATCCTGTTCCAAAATCAATATGCTACCAAATATCTCCTGGTAGTTAGTCATTAGAAAGACTCTAGTGACAGAGTGACATTTTTATAGTCTGTGAGGAAAATGAAGAACTTGTCTCTCTACCCCACACCTTATTCTAGAGACCACAAAGATTTTCATCTGGTGGGCTAGAGTGATGGCTCAGTCTTTAACAGCCAGGTGCCCAACCAAAAAATAAAAGATCTTCATCAGGTACCCATATCATCCTTTCCTCTTTCCCCACACCGGAAAGCAATTACTGTAGGTGGGGCTGGGCAAAGTGTTCTCAGTCATTTCTCTAAGGAATGGACCTCTGACTTCAGCTTCTCCATTTGGGGGCATTCTCACTGATTCCTATTTCTTTCAAAAATTTTCAATAATGGTTCTTGCAATCTCACATCCCAATTAATGCACACACAGAGATTATTAGTCTAAAGAAAACTGTCAACATTGTATAAAACATGAAAAGCTAAGACATAAACAATTATTTATAAAAATGAATACGTACTAGAGTTTGGAGGGTCAGAAGAGAGAGATTTTTATTTATTCCTTGAAAGTATATTAGAAACCCATTTAAATCCAGTATTGATAATATTTGTAGCTTCCTCCAGCATTTTAGCCTTTTTGGTGACATCATTAAGGATGGAGTTGACCAAGTCACTATTCGTCTTAGAATTATATTGATGGGAAATTAGAAAAGTAAGGACACTCTCCCTTTGAATGCATGTACAAGGATGTTTCTGAATATGGCAGTGGCGAGGAGCTATGGAGAAGAGGCCACTGGAAAGTGAAGACAAGTTTAGTAATGGATGTAATATTTGTAGGCTCTGTTTTAAAAGCCCAGTGAAAACTGCATGTCATCTGACTAAATGTTGATGAAAAGAAATTAAACTTACAACCTCTTAAATAGGCCCTGATCTACTTTGAGAAATACATATGTTCTAAAAGTGAAGAAAGTGTCCAAATAGCAAAAACATAAGACACTATAGTGCTGACATATTTCTTGTGGCCCACACTGGCAAACTAGCAATTCTTGGAAAGTAATGAAGATTTATATGACTACATTTTTGCATCAAGTTAATGTATATTGAGCGATTTGATCTAAAAACAAAACTTATCACGCCTTCCAGTTGTAGAAAAGGAACCTCCCCTCTGGACCCAAACCTGTGTATCCCACACCCTAGTTGCAGCCCAACAACCCAGGTATTCTGACAATTCCAGGTTCACAGATGAAACCTCAAACCCCGCCCCAATACCCAGTGTGCTGGGATCCCTGCCACTAGGACCCTGATTTTCTGCCCAGCCAGATATACAAGCACTTTCTGGTTCCAACCTGTGCTGGGAACAGAGCCTCAGCTCTGAATCTGAAAGTTACAGCTCAACTCCCCAGATATTTTGACATGGAGGGGTGTTGCTTACTGGCTTCCTTCCCCTGGTTTACTCAGCTTGGTTTCTTATAGGACCCAGGTCTACCATCCCAGAAATGGCTCTGCTCACAATGAGCTGGGCCCTCTCCACTTGATCACTAGTTGAGAAAACGCCTTACAGCTGGATCTCATGGAGACATTTCTTCAACTGAGGCTCCTTTCTCTGTGATCACTCCAGCAACCAGTTAGTACAGACAGGCAGGTAGATTAGTGGAATGGAATTGAAGACCCAGAAATAAACCCACATACCTTTGGTCACTTGATTTTGACAAGAAGCTAAAACCAATCAGTGGAGAATAGACAGTGTTTTCAACAAATGGTACTGGTTCAATTGGCAGTCTGAATGTAGAAGAATTCAAATAGATCCATTCTTATCTCCTTGTACAAAGCTCTAGTCCAGTGGAAGAAGGACATCCACATAAAATGCTGAATGTAATAACAGAGAAAGTGAGGAAGAGCCTGGAATACTTGAACACAGGGGAAAACTTCCTGAACAGAATACCAATGGTGTACGCTTTAATATTAACAATCAACAAATGGGACCTCATAAGAATAAAAAGCTTATGTAAAGCAAAGGACACTGTCAACAGGACAGAACTGCAAAGTACAGATTGGGAAAAGATCTTTACTAACCCTACATCTAATATGGGGATAATATCCAAAATATACAAAAAACTCAAAGAGTTAGACTCAAGAGAGCCAAATAACCACATTAAAACTGGAATACAGAGCAAAACAGAGAAGTTTCAACCAAGGAACTCAAATGGCTGAGAAACACTTAAAGAAATGTTCCGCATTCTTCATCATTAGGGACATGCAAATCAAAACCTCCCAGATATTCTACCTCCCACTAATCAGAATGGCTAAGATTCAGAACATAGATCACATCAGTTATTGGCTGGAATATAGAGAAATAGGAACACTGCTCCATTTCTGGTGCAAACTAGTAAATCCACTTTGGAAATCAGTCTGGCAGTTCCTGAGAAAATTGCAAATAGTTCTACCGGAGGACCCAGTAATATTGCTCCTTGGCATATACTCAAAAGATGCTCCAACACATATCAAGGACACATGCTCCACTATATTCATAGCAGCCTTTCTTATAATAACCAGAAGCTGGAAACAATCTATATGTTCCTCAACAGAAGAATTGGTACAGAAAATTTGGTACATATACACAATGGAGTACTATGCAGATATTAAAAGCAATGACTTCATGAAATTTGAAGGCAAGTGGATGGAACTAGAAAATATAGTGAGTGAGGTATCCCAGATACAAAACATATACGTGATATACACATATACATATATATGTAGTGGGGGGATGAGGAACTGGGAACAACCACTGTAAGGTCCCAGACACCAGGAAAAGTAAGGCTCTAAAGATACAATGGGGGATGACTTGAACTGAAATGCACAGAAAAGGAGGTGGTAGAGCCTCTTGAGACTACCTCTAGTAAATAGTCATGGCCCCTAGTCATGTGGTGGTTCCTCCCACCCATCTCAAAGTTTTTAACCCAGAAATGTGCCTGTCCAAAAGAAGAACGGATGCAAAAAAATGGAACCGAGACGGAAGGAAAAGCCAACCAGGGAGTGCCCCACCTGTGGGTCCGCCATGTCTGCTGACACCAAACCCAACACTATGGTCATGGTCAAGAGGCACTTGCTGAGCTTGCTAACAGAAACCTCCTGTGGCAGTTCCTTGGGAAGTCTGGCCAGCAATAGACAAACGGTAAATGTCAATGCTTGGAGCCAGCCATCAGAATAATCTCAGGGAAGCTGGTGGGGAGCTGACTGGAGAAGAGGAGGGATTGCAACCCATTTGGAAGAACAACATAGGCTGGCCTGATCATCGAGTTCTCCCAGAGTCTAGGCCACCAGCCTAGGATTGTACCTGGAAGAATCCATGGCTCCAGATACACATGTAGCAGAAGATGGCCTCCCCTGGCAGTAATGGGAGGGGGGGTCTTTGTTCCCCTGGAGGTTTGGTATGCCAGCATAGGGGGATGCTTGAGCGATGGGATGGGGTCTGTGAGTGTGGGTGGATGGTGAGCACCCTCATACAAGCAAAGGGAAGGGAAAGGGTAGATGCGAGATAGGCAGTTGGTGGAGGGGTAACTAGAAAGTGGGATATCTTTTAAGATGTACACAGATGGAAAGAATCTTTTTTAAAAAAAAAAGAAAGAAAAGAACTATAACAAAAATAAAGCACCCAAAAAAGAAACAGTGATGTTGTTTTCCATAAATATACTTAAATAAATAACAAAATATAACAGGTTTTTAATATACATTTCATTGTATCCATATATAATCACTTAGCAGATTTACTAATTATATTTTTACGATCAAAATTTTTAAAGCACAGATGTTCTATCAATAGTAACTCTAAAGCAGAAATTTTTCCTTTAAAATGTAAATTATTGTTGCTTATGTAGCAATTTTAATTATGTTTTAAAAGACTTTCTAGACACTTAAATAGTAATCATTATGAAAAACTTAATCGCTTGTACTTCGGGTTTGCCAGACAACTGGTCTCTGGTAGCAGCGACTTAACTCTGCCTTTAAAATTCTTTCATTGCGCCAAAGCTCCGTTGAAAGAAAATGTTACAAAGCAGGTAGCTGACTCACTATCCTCAGAGCAACATTGAACTGAATTCTAAAGCAGACATGTATGGTATCTCTTAAATTTGCTATAAAACTTCATTGCTGAAAGATTACAAGAGAAATGAAAAAACTACTTGTTATGTAACTGTGTGTTAAAAAATTGTCTGTGTTAGTTATATATTAATGCATTGTATGTGTTCTTTATGTTTTTATTAAATAGAGTAGTAACGTCTTTTATGAATATTCACCAAAAGTTATTTCTGTATCAATAGAGAATGATTACTTGTATCTTCTTCAAGTCTATTTTACTTCCTCATATTTCTATGCTTTAATAGAATATAACTTGTGCTGTACATTTCAATATTATTTTTTAATTTACAAAAATATTTTGAAAAAAATTATGAACTATTTTAAAAAAAGAGATATGACCCAAATCAGATGAATTTATGAATTCTTATAGTTTTAGAGACCATTCTTCAAAATCATAAGTTTTGCTAATTTCTAATTAAAACATATTGTCCACCCACTAATAATCTTGACATAGTCACTGCTTAATATTTTTTTCTTTTCTTTTGTTTATGACTTCAGCTGTAACTTGTAGCCTGTGTAAGTTCTGATTCAGTTAACAGACTGGATACTTGGTTCCATCAATTTTCCCTAAAATCTGTTGTATGTCTCATCATGGTACTGCCTACTTGTTTAAGTTTCTCGCTGAAAGGGACAAAAAGATTTCTACATCCAAGACTTTAACATTTGATAAAAAAAAAGGTGAGGAGGGTCATGGCAGAATGGAGTGACATTCTGCGCTTAAGAATTGAAAGGATCGATATGATTTAAGTAAGATGTTTATAACAACAAATGTGATCTATAGGTCTGAGGCATTCTAGTGATATGTGGATGACATTCTTTAATGAGCTAGAAAAAAATTATAAAAAAACATTGATTCATTAGGAGTCACAAATAGGTTGATTTTGTGCTTGTGATTTTGACTGGGACTGTGAGTGTGTAAGAAGAAGAGGAGGAGGAAGAGGAATAAGAGGAGGAGGAGGAAGAGGATGAAGAAGAGGAGGAGACCCAGATAGTCAAAGCTATCTTGAGAATAAGAAACCCAGGAGATATTATGGCTTCTAACTTCAGAGGACACTACACAGCTGTGGTAACATTGACTGTCAGTGTGGGTATTAATGCAGACATAGACCACAATGGAAGCAAGGAAGGCTACGAGTGCAGGCTTACATGTATAGTCAACTGATATTTGACACGTGTATCGAGAATATATACTTGAAGAAGATAATTGTTGTCATATCTGGTATTGGAGAAGTTTAATATATACATTCAAGACAGTAAAATAAGAACCTAGTGCATCGAATAAAAACAGGAAAATGTGGAGCTACTAGAAAAAAAATCAGGAAATTCCTCAAAAAACTTGCATTGGGCGTTTGGCTTTTTTGTTGGAACTGCTGCTGCTGTCATTTTGTTTCTTATATAAGAGCCCAAACTCAGAGGAATTATATGGAGAATACAGACAAAAATGTGTTATATAAGGCTGCAAAGCTTTGGCAGGGCATAGGAACCTGTCACTAATGTGCAGGAGACAGGAGGTCAAATGGCTTGTTTGAAAGCTATGCATCGAACCAGGTTAAAGGGGAAACACCTTACTTCACTGGTCGGAGTGAAAACTCACATGGTTATGGAGTGTGGAGCTAACGCAGAAAAGCTGAAGAAGGGCTCTGATGGGACTGAATTTAGTGTCCACCAGCATATGGACAATAATGATCATAAATACGCCATTTTGTGCATATTTTGATGGGATCTCATTTGTCCATAAAAAGGAGAATGTCTTGTCATTTGGAAACACATAGAGAAAATGGAAATTATTGTGTTGAATGAAAAATGCCCTGTGGAGATGGACAAATATTGCATAATTGCACTCATATCTAAAATCCAAAAATAACCTACTTGAATAGATAGTTATAATATCTTACTGACTACAGCCGCCAAGGTGGGTGGTTGAGGAGAGATGAAGAAAATGATTCACTTCAACATTTATAAAGACGAAATTTGATATTTAATTTAAAATGTAAATTAAAGTTAATTCATTTGAAAATAGAAATCATGTCTTCTTCAGAATCATCTCACCTTTTCCAATGATCAGTAAAACTCAAGGCACCAGGTTATAAATTATACATTATTTTAAGACACTATATTGTTAACCAAAATTGTTATAGTGAACCAGATTCTCTAATATTTTGCATACGTTTAAAATAGGACCTTCAGCGTTTATTTTGGGGTTCGGAGGTATTGTGGCACAGACTAGGTGTGATAATCAGAGAATGACTTGAATGAACAAAATTACATGGTTAGCTCCCCTCCTTCATCTGGTATGTGCTGGGGATGGAACTCTGCTCATTAGGGGTGGCAGCACAGACCTTGAACCTTAAGCCACTGATTTATCTTTTGACCCTCAACTCATATTGCTGAAATTCAATTCAAAATTCTAAAATTATCATACAATGAGATGGACTGATTTTAGATTTCACCACCGCTCTAGCAGTTATAGTACAATGTATGCCTCTCACAAAATTTATTTATACAGACTGGTGCAGCACATATAAATTGCAGAAGTCTAAATTGCTTATACCTTATACCGTAAACATTCTTCAGCATCCTTGTATAGCTGTGAAAAAGCCACATCACGTCTGGTGTCCACTGTGATGAGCCCAGAGGTCTTTGGAGCATGTGAACACAGTTACCTATCACTTCGAAATATTTAAGAAGATGGACACCGCTTTCCTGGGGCAAGTGTCATGAAAATGAGGTTAGCCTTGAGCCAAGAGTAAAGGCTAGGGCCAGTAATGGGGGCACCTCATCTTCGTTTTTAGTAAAATTGTGTCTATCTGAGACCACAGAGTCCCTCCAGAACATATGGGGTATAGCTAGAAAGATGGGTAGGGGGATACAAGTACTCTCTGGTCTTGCCAAAGACAAGAATTTAATGCATAGCATCAACATGTCAAAAACAAGCATCTGTAACCTTGTTTATAAGAATACAGTAGTTTCTTCTGTTAGCTGTGGGCTCCTACATGCAAGTGGTACCCTTGGGCACACACACATACATAAAAAATAAAAATAAAGATATAAATAAATACATATTTTAAAATTTAGAAGCAAGTCCTTTTCTTCTTAGTTAATGTTTCTTCTGAGCTTTTTTTTTTTTTTTTTTGGTTATTTTTGATGAGGACCGGGTAATAAGGAAAATTACTTTTCAATATAAACTTTATCCACATTAGTTTTTACCCCGCAAATCTATAACTAATTCAGAAAACACATTAATGTGTGTCAGATTTGCTTTAAAACACTGTCAAGCAAGAAGTGTTCATGCGTAATTTAATGGAACCTGATCCCAGGGAAGTCTGTTAGAGATGTAAAAAGTAACATAGGAGAGAAAAGGAAGATGATGAAGAGTACATTCAGAATTCTGTGGGTAACTGAAGCATGACCCTACTGGGAATTCTGGTTTGTGAGTTTTGGTGAGTCAAGGCTTTTGCACTGGTATTACCAAGTTTAACTGCCATACTCCAAAGTGCTATGCAGGTATGTGTGTGTGTCTGTCTCTCTCTCTCTCTGTGTGTGTGTGTGTGTGTGTGTGTTAAATAAGGAATGTATTATTTATGTGGAAGCCAAGTTAAAAACTAAAGTCAAAAGCCCTTCTTTCCCAAGTCACAAGAGACAGCCTCCTCTACTATAGGAAAGGACATACATAAATGTTTCTCCATTTGCCCAAATTGAGAACCACCTGATGCCATTGGGACTGATCCTGCATGTTCAGTGACTATGTGAAAATAAAACTTCCAAGTGCACAGTGTATAAGAAGGCTGATAGTCTCAGCTACTATTAGTGGCTGTATTTAGGAAATCGGCAATACCTTTGCACTATGTTTCCCAGCATCCTCCAAGGGCCTTTATAAACACTTTGTATACATTTGCTTACAAAATCCCTTTAAAACCAAATCAATGTTTTATCTTTCCCATGCCTAAGTCCAGGAAAACTCCACAAATCTCTGAAATTATACAGATGTTCACCTATTCACCATGGGCATAAATAAAGGGGTTCTCTTCTTCACTCCTCTCTCCCCTGGTCCCTTCCTTCCTGTCTCAGTAGCCCCTGGACGCCTGTCCTTTGTCCTCCTGTCTTGCTTCATCTCCAACAAACTGGTAAATAAAACCCTCCCTTTAATGGAAAAAAATTACAGTTTAAAATTACTTTTTAAAGTGTACATGTCCTACTTTTGAGGGTCTAAAAGTATTTCTCCACAGGTCTAAATGAAGATCTGGTGTGTGCAGCAAATTCATGCTTGTCGATGAGAAAGGCGGGACTCTGAATCCTGTTTCAGTGTCCACCTGTAACTGTTCTGAACGTCCGCAATCATTAATAGTAAAGTTGTCCCATCAATTTATTTTTTCTCTTTTAGATACAAACTCAAATAACCATTTCTCCTAGTTCCTGGAGCACATTGTTAAATGAAGGAAATGTCTGCTCATGGAAATTTAAGTCATAAGAGCTTGCTACCCTGAATTGTATTTTTGAACAAAAGGGACAGATCAGTGATAGAAGAAAGTACAACCCTTGCTGACTGGGACACCGGTTGTTGCATTGACAGCCTCCAATGCAGATTGAAAGATGTGTGTGGCTGTTGAAAATCACTCACGTGGCATTGTATCTGTCCGTAAAAGTATAGTAATTTTCTCTTTAAAATTCTCTTTGTTGCTGAAAGAATACAGAAAGATCCCACCACCTTTGTGCATCAGCACTGACAAAAATAATCTAATTGTCTCCTTCTACCTCAAGGTAATCTCATTATGACTTTAACCCACCGAATGCTTTTTCTCTTAAATAAAAGTGTTGGTTTGTGTTTAAACTTTTCCCCCTTCATAGTAAGATACCTCTTAGAATAAAGGACAGGATCCTAACATAGGCAACCTGCTGATGCTTTGCTCCAATAGTCTACAAACAGTGCTTCAGCCCACTTAAGGGGGACAAGAATAAGATTGTTTAAATACAGAATTGAAACACACAAGTAATTCACAAATACAAGGGTACATATGAATTTCTAGAATACCCTTTATATCCTTCCAGCCACAGAACACAGTGTATACACACACACACACACACACACACACACACACATACACACACATCATTTGTGGTTTCTCTTTCATATTCCTGAAAGGATTTCCATCTTGTGATTATTCTGCCATTTATAAGAATCCTTTGTGGCAAGTCACATGGTTACTGTACAGAGACACCATCAGTAGAGGAGCATGAATTCAGGAGTATATAAAAATCAAGAGGTAATGAGGCTAAAAGCCATTAACATAACAAATTCTATTGTCAAAAACCACATGCAATAAATACATTTAACAGAATCAGATAGCAGGCTGTAATTGTTCTGCTCTCTGGAAGATTTTTCCAGCTTTATAGTCACACACACACACACACACACACACACACACACACACACACACACACAGCACTCTTAGCTCCAGGTACCCACAATAGTATTAGAATTCAGAACCTCAGTCCCAGCCAATTTTAATGTATCCATGAAACATGCTTCTAGAATTAGGACAGGAAACTGAGTTAGAGTTCATGGGGAGACTGTAGATTTTCTTAATAGAAAACCTAACCTTATGTACAGAATTGCAGTCAACCAAGAAAACCCAAGGATGGGAGCAGCAGTCATTCCCAAGGAAAAACATAGCACTTAATGATACAATAAGAAACAATTAGCTCTTAAAACAAACATATGAGTAACAGCATACAGACTGATCAGGTTACACACACACACACACACACACACACACACGCAGACACACACATACACACACACATATATATATATACATAAATATATTAACAATTAATTAAAAACAGAGGCATGGATTTTAAAGAGAACCAGGAAGTGTAAATGAAAGGGTTTAGAAGAGAGTGGAAGGAGAACTACTATAATTATGATCTCAAAAATAAAAATATTTTAAATAGCTGCCATTGTGAGTTCTGTGGGTAGAAATTTCCCAATGGCTCCACGAGATCTAGTTTGTAGAAGCAGACAAACACAAAATGCCCAGTTGAATTAAGATGTTTCTAAACTCCTCTATGAAAGCATGTACTTGTTGATAAAAGTAATATTTAACATTAATATTAAATACTCCAACAGACTGTCATATAAATTGCACCTTTGTTCTTGGTCCCTGGCTAGCACTGCTGAAAATGCCTCCCTGTTAGTTACACTGGCTTGCATGATGTCCAGGTTGTAGCTAAGTGAGAACCATTTCTGTTGTGTGTCCCAAGGCAAACTGAAATAGACAGCTAGAGGCAATGGCAGGAGAGTGGTTATAGCAGGTCAAGGGCAAGTGCTTGTCAGTCTGCGATGCTGATCTCTTGAAACCCAGGGCTGCATTGCATTTTTGCAGCACCCTATGTAATTGTTTTAATTATCCAACCTTAATATTGCTCTTAGATTCCTTGTAAGACTATCTAAAGTCTCTCGGATGTTAGTAAATTGAAAGTATATGCCTTCAACTTCCATTTTGGGGAAAGTAAGACATAAAATATTACCAAAGCCAATTTAAGAAGAAAACAGAGGTTCAAACAATACTCCCAATAACGAATAGACTCAGGCTTTCCACATTCACCTACTGTCAACAAATAAACAAACAAAAGTTCAAGGAATACCATATATACATTAAGCCGTCTAAAAACAGTCATCAGACATGATTGAAACCATCCTGGTACCAAGAAACCAGTGTTCACATGCTTTTCAAATGGTATCACTCAAAAAAGGTTCAATTAGATTAAAGAGAAACACAAACAAATATGGGTACTTAATTTATTAATAGCCTGATTGTTACTAGGACTTTGAGAATGTGGGCTCTGTGGCAGGAAGACCATGCACACACAGTTCTAATTAACACCAATCACACACGCTAATGGTAGAGCCTACTGCTTAAGTAAATGAACATCCTTACCCCTGCTGCTTTGAAGAGCCCGATAGGCGTGCACTTTATTGACAAAGTAAGCTAATTTACAGAGTGATTGTCCAAGAGGGAACTGCTGTTTATTTGCAGAGTTTTTCCCATTGAACTCACAGGGCAAACATAGCACTTAAATTGTTAATTAAAATATCAACAGATAAAAACGTAAACATTGGGTTTTCTTCAGAGCACAGTGACATATCCTCACTTAACAACCAGATCCGGATATACATTGATCATTGATTTCTGACTACCAGAGTAACATCCAGACACCGCACTGGTGACTCGGCTTCCTTTGAAGACGAAGGTGAGATGTTACTGACAAAAAAGAATAAAGTTTGAATCTGCTTGTCCTCAGAACATCTAGGAACCTAAGGAGGCCTCCGGTCCCTGTGATACTGACCTGCAGGTACCACAAAGGAACATCCTAAACTTGAGCAGCTTATCATACATTGAAAACGGTATGCTGGTGGTGTGCTTTCTTAAAAATTGGTCATAAAATTTAGGTAAAGGTTCCAGTGTTCATGTTAGCTCCGAATGGCCAGGGCAATTCAAATCTTAAAGCATTTTGGAGCTTTATGCAAGCATTGGGGACAGGAGGGGTAGTTTGAGAAATGATGTGAACATTGCTAAGAAAGAGTGCCATTGGAGGATGCATGCTCTGTTTGATTAGTTTGATTGGTTTGAGCTCCTTCTCAATTATTTTATCAACTCTGTCCCCTTAGGCTACCTACTCAAGAGGAACTCTCACTTGGCTGTTTCCTCAGAAAGCAGTAGCAATATTCCTGTTATTGTGAACCATGTCTGGTAAGCTAAGGGAATCCATTAGTGTGGAAGTTCTGAAAACCTAAGGACTGTTCTTGAAATATGTATCTTGGGCCTAGTTTTCTTTTTCAAACCAGATTCTTTAGAAATCCAGACTTTTTATAGCAATCTGGGGTGGTTTGTAGGGTGTGACTGATCAGTGAGATCTCAACCCGCCCCCCTTGCATCTTTCAGAAGTGCCATATTTGATCTGTGTCTAGGCCTGTCATTCTGTTCAAGGCTGGCTAAAAGAAGGCTTCCACGGCTGGTTGAAGAATAGAGATAAAAAATTAGGTTAGTAGGTGAGGGAAGCAGGAGATGCTGCTGACATTGGGACCACCACTTGTCATTAGGCTTGGTTTTCAGAAGGGACTGTATTTCCACAGTAATTACAAATGAAGACTTCTTCTGAAAGTCATAGATATGAGCGGTCATGGATGCACACTCACTCACGCATAGGTTGTGTGCGTCTATGTGTGTGAGTGTGTTTGTGGGTGGGTATATATGTGAACACAGCCATGTAGGAAGGAGGGTGGAGAGAATTTGAAATGATGGGTCTCCTCGTTTACATAAATGCCTCTTATCACATGGGAAATATGGTGGGAGGTAACATAGATCAGGGTTATCATTCCACCACACTGCTGTAGGATTTACTGAACCCAGGATCTAGCCCTGCAGGTAGAGCCAACAGTACACCTTGCCCAACACTTCAGTGGATTAGGAAGCCAGAGATGGTCTGGTGAAGTGCTTTGGCAAGAATGGGACAAGCCTTAACTGCAGGGTCAGCTTTAGGAACTCGATGGTGCTTGTTGACTTGAAGCTTGGGATCCAGCCCTTGACAATGACATTGGAACGTAAAGTCACCAGTGAGAGCTACATCTATAGCCCCAAAGTTTCTGTTAGTCCCATTTAAGTTTTGAAGGGAGAAAAATGAATTGTCATAAGGTTTAGCCCAAACTAAAAAAAATAAATAAATAAACAACAATCGAACAAGGATAAGTTACCTCAAATATGTCATCAATGAAAATTTACTTGGATTATATACCTTTAAGTAATTTTTGGAGTGTGCTGTGTATTTTATACTTATTTCACAGAGCAGTTGGGTATTGTCATATTTCAAGTTCTTACCCACTATATGTGGTCCATGAGAACTCTACCCAACAACAGAACTGTAAGCTTCAATTTAGCTTCTGCACACTGGGAAGCTATTCCAAAACTGAGTTTCATAGATAGATAGATAGATAGATAGATAGATAGATAGATAGATAGATAGATAGATAGATATACAGATAGATGATATAGATAGAGATAGACATAGAGATAGAAATAGAGATATATAGATATGTTCATATTCAGAAAGGAGAACAGGGTGGCTGCAGTCATTCTGGGGATGTGAGGCTTAAATAAGCCGAGGCAATGGAGACCAGAGCGCTGAATGGTCTGGAAGCTTGGTGGGGTATACTCAGGTATCAGGGAAAGGTAGCACTCTCCCATGTTGAGATGGTTGCAGAAAAACATGTCAGCACACAAGAGGTAGCTGAAAAAGAAGAGTGACACCTGAAACTTCAACCCTTTCAAGACCAAAGCCCGGGTGTGTAGCTGCTGAGCTTCCAAAGTTCCCACTTGCTTTGTGTGAAATCTAGAGGGCCATTATGTTCCCTGGCTTCCCAGAGCTGTTTCTGAGTTCCATGGTGTTAGCCTTTGGTGCCCTGGCCGGTGCTTACCCATTTCCAACCCTAATTCCATAAGGTGTCTGCCGAGCACAAGTGCTCTGTCTGTTCCATGTCCATTTTTATCTGCAGTCCCAGTCACAAGAGCAGACACAAGGTACACACTCAATAAACGTCAAATAAATAATTGACTACTTGAAGGTAATTTATATATTTTTAAATGTCAGTGTGAAAAATTAATACCAAGCATTGGTTTATAGCATTTTTTCTTATTTAAAATGTAATATCTACTCATTAAAAAATTGAGAGAAACAAAAATACCTATGTATGTTTATGTATTATATATATTTATAATTATTTATGTAAATTTTTCTTTAAAATTGTCTACTTTCATATATATAAGAAATATATATATATGATATATATAATATATATAAAACATTGTTACCAAAATAATGTAGTCTTAATGTTAGCTTATCCCTTATATGTTCTTTCTCTCTATGTAGACAAAAACATTTTTCAAGATTTCAAATTATATCATGTTCATTTTTTAACCTTGATGTTTTAGCTATGCTGGAAAATATGTATTCCGTGTTTACATAATATCCATCTATATTGATTTTTAAAAGTATACTGTTGCTATGATACCTTTTAAACATTTACAAAATAAAGAATACAATACAATTAACCTAGATGGACGAAATCTCCCAATTTTAATATTAATACTAGTCCTTTTTGTCATATTGTATTTCTGATATTTGTACTTTTATTGTAATTATTTTCATAACCATTAATCAGATTTTTAATATATTAATCACTTAATTGCTCAGCTACATTTGGCATGAGAAATGCTTTGTGTTCTGGTGTTTTTAACTACACATGAAAAACATTTTCAGCTGACATTTGGCTCATGCCAGCATTTCCTCCTTTCCTTAGAAAATTTTTAGAAGTGTAACTTTTGGGTTAAAGGGCTTGCAAAAGTATGCATTTAACAGATGAAGAAATAGCTCCGTGCTTAAGAGCTCTGGCTGGAAGCCTGAGTTCCTTTTCTATCCAGTACACACAATGGATGGCCTACAGCTGCATGTAACTAGAGATCCAGGGGAGCTGAAACTCTCTCTGGACTCCTCGTTATATAAACACACATGTGTGAGTGTGCACACACACACACGTGCACACACACCTTTAAGAATGTCTTTATTTATATAAAAATATGCTCTTACATCTCGCTGTCAAACAGCCAGCCCAACTGTATCTACATGTGATCTCCTTAGTTTTTGTGGATTTTATTATTTCATAATTACTAAAATTTATAAAAATGGCTTACAATTTTTAAAGAACTATTTTTGTTTCTTTATTTTCTTTAAGAATTGACTATTTTTATCTATTGGTCATTTGTTCATTGTCCTTCAGCTGAAGGTTAGTATAATATTTTGTAGGACCAATTATAAGCATTTATGGCTTTATCATTAATTTCTTTGCACTAGAAAAACTGTTATAACCATTAATAAATTCCCATACTACATCTGGTTTTTAATTTTATTTCACGAAAGTATCTTTAATCTAATATATATTTGCCTATATTTTATTTTCTGGGTTTTTTTTTTTTTTTACTTTCTTGACATTTGTTTTATCTTGAAGTACTTTGATTGGCATTAAACGTTTTTGAAATGTACAATTGCTACTAATGTTTGGAATCAATGCAATCTGTTGAGCCTTCTCCTAGCTTCTCTTCTTTATCATATATTGAGAGCTGATGTGCATTCAGACACTAGTGGGACTGACTTTTCCCATCATGCATATCACTATTACTTTATATAATTGTAAATGGGTTTGTAATCATACACTATAACATCTGGCTAAACACTTTCTCAGCCCTAGTCCTTTAAGACCGGCGCTCCTTACTTATCTCACCAGGGTCCTGGTAATTTCCAATGCTGTCGTCACTAACACCCTCTTCCTCTCATTGTCAGAGCTCTACGTGGGTGGAAACACTGTCCTCTTCATCCCCATCAACCCTTATTTGTTCCATCCAAGATCAGCAGACACAGGCAAAACGAGGAAGACGCCATTGTTTCTGCTCATTCTGAGACATCTGTGCATGAATCCACTTGAGAAACAACCAAACAAACAAACCTGTGTTTGTGCAAAGGTTTAAGTAGTCCTCAGACCTGACACAACCTTGGAATGCTCACCACTCAAGCAATGACTATTTGGATTCCTACAGCATTTCCTAAAAGCATTTTATCTTCTTTTTTGACAAACTGGGGATCTTAAAAAAAAAAAAAAAACACACACACACACACACACACACAGACACAAAAAACTGTCCACTTTCTCAAATTTTCTGCAATCAGGAAAACCTCCAGAGACAAAAGCCTTCAACATTCCTAGGTTACATCAATGTCCAACTCCGATAGTCAACTAATTTAATATTGGTAGTATTGTCACTGTGACCAAATATTTGACAGAAACAACTTAAGAGGGAGTGGTATTGATTTAGATTCTGATTCACTATGAACCCCAGAAACAGAATACAGTAGGCAGGGACCAGACCAGGATATAGCCCTAATGGACACACCCTAGCAGAAAACATCCTTCAAGCAGGTATGAACTCCAACTTCTCACCACTTTCTGATAGTCCATCCCCAATTCCACCAATGGTTCAACCCATTGTCTGTTGCAGAGCCCTCTTAATCTAATTCTCTCTGAAAATGACCTGAAAGGCTCACTCTTGGTTGTGCTTCCCTAATCTGGGTGGTTGTCAATCCAATTGAGTTGACAAACAAGTTTAATCACTATGGTAACTAAGGCTGAGAAGCAAGTGTTTGCCCTGTCAAAACATGTCTTCTTGGACTGTAAACCATGACTCTATCAGGATTTCCCCATCGATTGATTAGGCACGGAATGCAACTTAGACAGTGCCCCAAGTTCCTATTTCTTTCAGCTTTTTGATCCTAACTTGATTTCTCTGCACTTCAGATTCCCCACTAGTAACACGACAGTATGTCCTATCATGGAATTTGATTTCCGAGCCTCCAAGTTATCCATGAATGTGTATTAAAAACAGAGTGCCTGCCCCCTTCCCTCTGATTAACGTGTACCTGGGATCCCAACTCTGCCCATGCGTAGTGCCATCTGAGTTATCCTGACTCCTGAAGAACTGAGGGATGCAGAATGGTGTTTTAATGACAACCTTGTCCTAAATGCAAGGAGGCTTTCCAGAAATCTTTCCAGAAGCTACCTGCATCCTCTACCCTTTCTAATGCCATGCCTTGTGTTGCAATGACCAATTCCTTAGTCAACAATAGACTGGAAAGGGAAAAACTGCTTGATTTCATTTCCAGAGCCTCATGGTAGTTAGGTACAAATAAACCTGATGCTGAGAAATCTTTTCAAAAACAAGTTCCTGCTTCTGAAACTCTTTCCTCTTTACCAATACAACTGAGGGTGAGTTTTTAAAGACAAAGAAATACTTTTAAGTAAGGCCTCAAAAGTTTGACTTAGAGGGGTAACTACCCCACAATGTAACTGCACCCCCAGTGGGAAGACATTATGAGATTTCTCACTGTAATAGGTGCAGATAAAAAAAGATTTCTCCCTACCCTGTATTAATCATTTTGTCACCAGTGAAACCATAGTGATAATTAATCACACACATGATATCCAACAGTTCTCCTGTTGGACTCCTAGCCTCAACACAAATAATGTCAAGAATTAATGCCAGTACAAATTATTTCAAGACCTAATGTATTTTATTTTTCTGACTGTTGTCAGTCTCTGTCTGCTTCCATGCCCTACCAACAGCACAGGTCCTACTAAGCTTTTGTGCAGAAGGCTTCTAGTTGTCTGACACCTGCAATCTGAATGACTAATACCTGTGAGACGAACTTGGCCAGTGGTTTAACAAGCCACGAATAAAATCACTGAGCCAAAGGTCAGCACAGGTTAAACTGTCACTTTGTCTGCCCTCAGAAAGAAAAAAAAAGAGAAAGAGAAAAATGAGTGACACACACACACACACACACACAGAGAGAGAGAGAGAGAGAGAGAGAGAGAGAGAGAGAGAGAGAGAGAGAGAGAGAGAGAGAAAAGAGACAGAGGGAGGGAGAGACAGAGAGACAGAGAGAGCAACAGAGAAGAGGAGGGAAGGAGAGAGGGAAGAGAAAGGAAGCAGTAATAAGGCAGGCAGACTGGAGGTCAGGAGGAAGTTGAGAGAGGGAAGGAGAAAGGGAAGAAGGGAAGGGAAGGGAGAGAAGGAAAGAAGGGAGAAAAGGAGGGAGCAAGGGAGGAAGAAGGAAGAAAGGAAGGAAGGAAGGAAGGAAGGAAGGGAGGAAGGAAGGAAGGAAGGAAAACAGAAAGGAAAGCAGTTTCTTCAGGCATTAATATCTATTTCCTGAGGACAATGCAAACACAGCTTGTCTGGTCATTTCCCCCAATACAGACACCTTCTGTTATTAGACTTGCTGTTTTTCCACCCAGCCTCATGGAACGGCCCACTTCAGCAATTTCAAATCACAGTTAAATGCTGATGCCCCCAGGGCTTTGACTACTGCAAACAAAGTGAGCTCAAAAGTTGCAGAAGCTTCCCTAAAGTGTGCTGTAGGGCTGTAAATTTCACATGATGGCTATTAAGGGGGCAGAAGTTGTACTCTAACTATCTTACAATCAGTTCTCCTCCTGGGCTTTCCAGTCAGGGCTGAGAGACTCCCAAACCAAGTCAGCCAGAAGCACTGTGTGGTATTGATTAATTACGGGCCAGGCCATCCAGTGTTTGAAACTTTTATGTATCTGATGGAGGACTGTGTTTAATGTAAATGATAGATCTTACATTGCAGGAAGAATATTTTAAACAGCGGGACCAGTGCAAAGCCACACGCTAACAATCGTTCAATAAATATCAATTAATGATGAGGACCTCGGAGGGCGGCTCCAGTAAGTGGGGAAATGAAACCTGGCCACTGTATAAGCAAATCAGATACCACTGAGCACAAAGTAAACACAGGGTATTTTTTAATTATGTGAATTAAAGCATGCTTTATTATGTGAATAAGAGCGCATAAAGTAAACACAGGGTATTTTTTAAAGCCGGTCATTATGTGAATAAGAGCATGATTTTATTAAGTTAGAAGGCTCATTTTGGGTCAACTCAAAGTTAATAAAATACTAGACTCTCATCTCTCGGCTACGTGACAGGTGGCTCTGAGACAAACACCACAATTTTGGATAGTGAATAAAATGGATAAAGTATATGACTTAGATGAGCCTATACTTGATATGACAGGCAATCACACAGCAATAACAATCAACATGTCTAGCTCATTAAGAAGTCATGTGAAATGATGTTTTGATTTTTACTAGGGATTACTTGAAATGGTGAATAAGCCTTTTGAACGCCACCATTAACTGTCAGTCCTCATAGCGAAAATCTGATTGCCCAACTTAGATACAAAGTACTTGCTGGTCATGTGCTAAGTCAGGTAATGTCAGAACCTTAATAGTTTCAAACTTGACACAGTGAAATAATATCCAACCTGCTCATGACTCAGAGAGGCAAAGGCAGGATCTCAATAAGAATTAAAGATTAGAGGGAAAAAATTAATGTCATCAAGAGAAGCCACTGTTTTGAAGTCATAGAGTTACGAACACATTTCTGAGATGCTGATAATGACAAAATGATATTTCTACTTAGTTAAATAGAATTTTCAACACTGAAGTTCATGAAAATACTTTGAACGACAATTACTAAACCTGCCAAGTGCATTTATAAAGACAGCCTATATGTTGATAGTTAGCAAATGTCTATATTTGGGAATTTGTACATAAACATAGACATTCAGTAATTATCACAGTTGCTGTTCATTTTGATGGGAGGAGACAGCACAAATTTAAAACCAATAATTGCATGTATAAAACTAAAATGATGCTCCTCAGATCATATTTCAATCCTACCTTATAAATTTAGAATGACCTACTTCTTAGCACCTATATAGTATTGAAGGTACACTTATAGCAAAGACCCAAGGCCACCTTAAAATATTTTACACAAGAAATATTAAAACTTATGGGAAGGTAATATAGGAGGATAGCCAAAGAATTCCAGATTGAAGGCCAGACTGGGCAACACGCAAAATGTTATTTTAAGTATGTGTATATATGTATATTGTGTGTGTTATATATGTGAGTAATATATATATATATGTGTGTGTGTGTGTGTGTGTGTGTGTGTGTGTGTATGTGTGTATGTGTGTATGTGTGTATGTGTGTTTGTGTGGGTGTATGTGTGTGTGTATTTATAGAGGTTACTATATATATGCATGCTCATGTTATTATATATGTATATATGTGTGTGTGTGTGTTTATGTGTTTGTGTGCATGTGTGTGTGTTTGTGTGTGTATACGTATACATATAATTTAAAAAAGACTTTCATGGATCTAGAGCTCACAAATACACGTACTAATGAACTTGTCATACCAACTGTACTAGGAAAAGTTCAGGGTAGGATGTAGACCCTTCACCTTCTCTGACACTTGTGCCTTGTGGTCTACGATGCAATAACACTGAATCCTACAGAGAATATGTAATAAAGACACAAAACAGAACCTTAACAGCACTCCCCTTAACATATTTACACATGAAACTGGTACAGCAGTAATGTTGTGGTTTGAATGAGAACAGCCACCATTGGTTCATATGTTTAAATACTTGTTGCACAGTTGGTGGAACTAATTGGAAAGGATTAGGCTATGTCGTCTTATTGATATAGATGATTAACTTGGTGTGAGCTTTGGGCTTTCAAACGTTCCATACAATCCTCTATGTCTCTGTATCTCTGAGCCCTACTTACAGAACAAGGTGAGCACAAGCTCCATGATTGGCTGCTTGCCTGTTTCCGTGGTCCTTGCCATGATTAATCTAACTCTAGGAAGTCTTAAGTCTGCAATTAAGTTGCCTTTCTAATGGCATTTTATAACAGCAATATAAAAGCCAATAAGACACGTGATTTTGAGAGGTTGGTGGTTCCCTCATGCTCAGTAACCAACTAGCCAATCAATAATAAGCTTGTAGTCTCCATATGCACTCTTACACATGTACATGTGTGCCCCTAAACAGTGATGTATATATCTCCACACAATAGTGAATAAATACACACACTCACACACACATACACACACATGCACACACATACACACATACATACACATACACACACATACACACACACACTCACACACACATACACACACATACACTCACACATACACACACATACACACATACACATACACATACACACACACACATACACACATACACATACACACTCACACACACACATACACACATACACATACACACACACTCACCCTCACACTCACACACACATACACACATAAACACACACATAGACACACACACAAACTTAGTTGCTCCATTCTTCACTGATGCATGAAAGGCAGCTGAAAGAATGTATACTTTCAAGACACGTTGAAGACTTACAGGCAAGTTAGAGGTATTACTAAATATTTGTATTGGGGCGTTAAGTAACGTTTACCCTCTGGATTTCCTCATTTATCCCAATATTCATTTGTGTTTATACATTCAGTAAAATAATGGATATTTTTCAAGAGTACATGAGCCTTAAATGCTATATTTATTGACATTCAGCTAACTAACTTAAAATGAATATTATTGCATTTATTATAGCAAAAACTTTACCATATTCCATTCCATGTGTATATACTAACTGTTGATAAATTCTGACTGTGTACATTTGTATGGTTAATTACCCCATCAAAATGCATAATATCATAAGGACAAATGTTTTACAAATCTGTGAAAGGAATTCATAAGTATTTAGCATCTGTCAAGTAGTTGGAACTTTGCAAAAGCAATGGATTCTAAGCAACTGCTTTTCAGAGTAAATCAGAACTATATTTACCAAATGAGTTAGTCAAGGCTGGATGGATATAAGGTGATGGGAGCGTCTCCATTCCTCTCTGTGATAAAATGTGCCTTTTGCAGTCTTTATTGATATTCTCCCTTTTGGCAAGAAAAAGGCTTTTTTTTTTTTCCTTTTCTTTTCTTTTTTTTTTTTTTTTTTTTTTTTTTTTTTTTTTTTTTTTTTTTTTGCTTGAACATGTAGATCATGTAGACAGAGCAAAGTTGACTAGAAGTTCACACAACTTATTTGGAACACCAACTTCCACACATAGAGAGATGACAGGACAAGTATGAACACTGTTAGGAGAAGCCAGGGCAGAAGAAGAACAAGAAGGAGGAGGAGGAGCAGAAGAAAAAGAAGAAGAAGAAGAAGAAGAAGAAGAAGAAGAAGAAGAAGAAGAAGAAGAAGAAGAAGAAGAAGAAGAAGAAGAAGAAGAAGAAGAAGAAGAAGAGGTGGAGGAAGAGGAGGATGAAGAAGAAGAGGAGGAGAAGGAGGAAGAAGAAGAGGAGGAGGAGAAGGAGGAAGAAGAAGAAGAAGAAGAAGAAGAAGAAGAAGAAGAAGAAGAAGAAGAAGAAGAAGAAGAAGAAGAAGAAGAAGAAGATGAAGAAGATGAAGAAGAAGCTGTAGAAGAAGAAGAAGAAGAAGAAGAAGAAGAAGAAGAAGAAGAAGAAGAAGAAGAAGAAGAAGAAGAAGAAGAAGAAGAAGAAGAAGAAGAAGAAGAAGAAGAAGAAGAAGAAGACAACGACTACAACGACGAAGGAGAAGGAGAATGAAAAGAAGAAGAGGAAGAAGACAAAGACTACAATGACGATGGAGAAGGTGAAGGAGAAGGAGAAGGAGAAGGAGAAGGAGGGGAAGGGGAAGGGGAAGGAGAAGGAGAAGGAGAAGGAGAAGGAGAAGGAGAAGGAGAAGAAGAAGAAGAAGAAGAAGAAGAAGAAGAAGAAGAAGAAGAAGAAGAAGAAGAAGAAGAAGAAGAAGAAGAAGAAGATGATGAAGATGAAGAAGAAGATTAACAGCAACAACAAGAAGAAGCAGCAGCTTGGAAAATAATAATAGAACATGTTGGCTGATGTGGAGGAATCACAAAACAAAGTACTGTGAACACTTGTGTATCTTCTGTTTGGATATGGGGAAGCCTGACATTGGCCTGCGGATTCCTAACACCTGTGGATTCATTGTCATCTTTACTGGCCACATCATGATGACCTTTATAGGTATCATGAGAATGTGTTTAACAGGCACTGTTCTCACCAAGTAGCCTTTCCTCTGACCAATTCTGGTTATACTTCAGGAACAAAAAACACACTTGAGACTTCTGGTGAGCTCCTGGTGAAGTATGAAATACGTCCCAGGAGGCAAAATTTTAACCTCTCAACTGCTACTGATGAAAATTATTGTTTTATGGCTGGAGAGATGGTTCAGTGGTTAAGAGCACTGACTGCTTTTTAAGAGGTCCTGAGTTCAATTCCCAGTAACCACATGGTAGCTCACAATCATCTGTAATGGTATCTAAAAAATACCATTGTTTTATTTTTGTTTCAAGCATCTTACTTCCATAAAAGATATATTTAAAGTATTGGAATCTTCACAAAACATTTATAAAGTCAATGGTGGAAGATAAAAAACTAGATGAAAATAAATGCAAATGAAAAGCAAGAACATATTTTATAACAGGATTTTTGTAGCTCAGTGAAACTATTCAGCACTGACATACTGCTGGTGGATATGTCATTATAAATTTGTCTAAAACGAAATGATCTACCACAGCAAGAGTGTTTCTTTTATACAAACAGATAATTTAAATGACAAGAATAACAAATGTATCTTGCTCTTTCTAGGGCTGATTATGGGAGAATCTGTGCTATAAGGGTGTGTAGAAATCCATACACCTTCTGCTTAGGGTATAAACCCAGAACTATGTTGAAAAATAAAGTTTTAAAAAATCTACTGCAGTCACATCTGCAAAATCATTGATTTCATCTAAAACAGCATAGTCTCAAAGATGTTCAGTGTCTTACCTTAAGTATCCCAACTAAAATGTTCCATAAATGTCACTTAACCTGAGTCTGTTATTTTAATAAGTCAAATATTTACAATGATCTTTCTGGCATTGTGATTTCAATGATGCTTAAAGATACAATCAGACTTCATGAGTTGGCAGTGCCATCTTTTGATTGTAAATAATCTTAAATCTCACATGAACATATGCTTTACAAGTCAGTGTTTCAATATACAGGTGATACAGCCAATATTTCTATATTGTGTCTCCAAATGTCACATGGCTAGGACTCATAGTTGAAGCAGGAGATCCTTAAAATTTTTTAAAGGTTGAATATGGGATGAAAATGTATTTCAAGGTAAACAGGATCCCATGGGAGAGTGGGTAAGGGTAAATATTCCAAAGGATGTAAGGATCAGGAGAATAGTAGTGAGTAGGGTTCTGACTGAAGAGGGTAAAAACAGTTCTGAAAATTCAGAACCCTAGGCACTTGGGCATATTCACTATCACATAACACATATAAAGCCTGGGGACACCAAAAATATCCACAACAGAAAGGAAAAGAAATTGCTTAGAACTAGAAGATAAGGAAAATAGCAATTTAAAACAACCCATTTAACAAGTACATTTTGCTAAAAGCCAGTTACATTTTCAGTATGTGAACATCTTCATCCTTTTATAAGGAAATCCCAGTAAAACTATAGTGTGCAGAAATGGGAATCTATTCGGAACACGGAGCATTTGAATATGAAAAACAGAAAGATGAAAGTAGTTTCATGAATAGACATTTTATTTTATTCCTTGTCGTATGAGAAGACTGAAACAAGTCAACCATCAAGAACAAGTAAACAAAAATTAGTTTATAAATGTGTGTATATATGTATGTATATATGTAAAATAATGTGTATACATGTATATATATATGTATATATATGACATAATTAGACCTTAATTCCATTGGGAAATGTTGAGTTTCTTAGGATGGTACTTTTGAAATTGTGTCAGGACACAATATTTTATAGAACAGTAATAAAAATGTTATTTTTGATGGGTGAAGATTTTTGTAAAACTCACGCAAACCAAGCCCACTGTGAAGCAGCATGCATCCTGATAGCCAATGATTAAGTTAATATAATTCATTTTAGTAAACATTTTCAAGGGGATGTAATGGTAGTACTTTGAGACTTGGATTTTAGGTATCTTAAGAAGGTGAACAAACGAAGGTGTAAGAAACAGAAATATAGTCACTTAAACCTGAATGTTACAGAAGCTATAGATAGATTCAACAGAGCCAGTTTTCCCATACCACCACTATCTGAAGTAATGAGCAGCCCCAGGAGGAAAGACCTCAAACTGAGTTTTAATAACGAGAGCCACAGATTCTGGCAGATAGGGGGAAAAGAGTTGGGTCCCTAGCATGAAAATTCCCATGAGCAAATTCAAATGGCTCTCTGATGAGTAAAGGCAGAGGAAGGCAAGCAATTTAGTCTGGCTATAATTGAAAGCCTGGGTCTGGTGGGGGCGAGTGATTAGGCCAAGGGGGATGCAGTTCTGCATTTTTGAAACATGGGGGAAAATGTTCTCAAAGAGTTAATTCTGTTTAAACCATCTTTTATTGCAAGTCAATTTCTTTACACCAACCCAAATAAACACGTACTCAAGGGGCAGAGTCCTAAACATTAAAGAATCTCAAACTCCTCTTTTTTTTTTTTTTTACACAGTTAGCCTTTCTGTGGGAAGACCCTTCCACTCTTAATGGTATGCCCTTTGATGGGATCATGGAACATACAAAGAGGAAGGATGGGAGACGAGCTCAATCCTTCATCAGTTTCTGCTTCTTTACTTCAGATGAAACATGGCCAGTTGCCTCATGCAATTGCCTATCTGCTTCTAGCATGTCTTTGCCATGATGAAATGTGATTTCAAACTGTGAGCCAAAATAAGCACTTTCTCCCCAAATGTACCTTCATGAGGGCATTTTATCACACACACACACACACACACACACACACACACACAACAAGGAAAGCAGTTAATTATTAACTATCCTTCACTTCCGCTGCTACATGCATCTGAGCTTTTGACTCTTTGAGAACTTTCTTGCTTCTAGAGAGGCTGTGGTCTCATGACTATCCAGAAAAAGAATCTATTGGTGCACTTCTTGAGTTACTGTACATAAATATGCTAATTTTTCTTGGGACTGTCTCACTGTTTAACCTTCAGTTCTTAACACAGATTTCTAGACATTGATCACTTAGAGTATAGTGAGCTGAGAATTACAAGATTCGGGAATAGATTTTTGAGTAATTTTTAAGTCATTGTTGGTGGTAGATAATGCCATATCCAGTTGGTTCCTTGCAAACTGTCATTGCTATATTTTAGAAATTAGTTTAGATGGGCTTATTATTGATGATAAATACAGACTTATTTAAATTTATTATTTGTTTTCTAATTCTCTATCTAGCTATGGGAGATACATAGTGTTTTAGAAATATTACTTAAAGAATGTGCTACAATCGTTACGGACAATGATCCACAAACACAGAGCTGTTCTTTCCTGACACTACAAACTAAAATTCATTCAATTTTCACGTTCACTTGGGCCAAGTATTAGGTCAGTTATGTGGGAACTCCCCTTCTTGATTTAGTAGTTCATTAACTATAGGTAGCTAACCACTCATTGACCATTCCCTACTTAGAAATTCTGTCATTAGGAGGAAAAGCTCTTGGTCTTGTGAAGGCTCATTTCCCCCAGTGTAGTATTGAGGTGGGAGTGGGTGGGTGGGAGGGGGAGCATCCTCAGAGAAGCAGGGGGATGGGGTGATGGGAGAGAGGGAAACTGGCAAAAGATATATCCTCTGAAATGTAAATGCATAAAATATTCAATTTTTAAAAAGAAGAAAAGAAGAAGTTCTGTCATTTAGGCACCTAATCCTTGAGGCCCCAGGGAGTGGAAAGGTCTGATGGGGTCATGGTGGGGGTGGAGGGTTGGAGACATTCTCTTGGAAATAGGGAAGGAGGTATAGAATGAGGAACTGTAAAAGGGTGGACTGGGAGGGGAATAACACTTGGACTACAAAATAAGATTAAAGAATAACAATTTTTTTTAAAAGGAAAAAGAAAAAGAAAAGAAGAAATTCTGTTGTTTAAACGGAGAATGTGGTAAATCAGCTATGGAAAGCTAAGAATATTTGTAGCTATGATTAACAGTCATGTTCCTCTCCAAGAGGACTAGTCATAGAATGAAGAAACAGGCAACCCTGACTAGTGGCAAGAAGAGAAAAAGAGAGAGAGAGAGAGAGAAATCCCAAACATATCTAAGCATATGGGCCAACAATTCTTCTGCATCAACCTTCTTCTTTTCCTTTAGTCTCCTTATCGACTTAAGCAACATAGTTCTGGTGTAGTTAGTTAAGTCAGTTGAGTCAGAGATTTCTCAGTTGAAACAAAGGTCCAAAGGCTTGCAAAACACAAGACAAGGTCAAAGTTTCTCTTCAAATACGCATTGCAATTCTTTCCCCAATACATGACACATTTTCTTAAAACATTTCAGTTGGGTAATTGCAAACTTAATTCTAGTAACTAATTAGTGGAAAAGCAAAGTCTGTGAAAAACAACCCGTCCTACGCTGCATGTGTAAAGAGGGAAATTAAAGGCAATTTAGAATTGTAGAAGCATAGAATGAATGAAGTCAAACCCTTAAATTTGATATTCTGATACTGATCCAAGAACTCATTTAAAATATTAGACCCTCAGTGGCAAGGAACATCAAAGGGCGGCAAAAATGTGATTTTCCAATCAAAAGCAAAAAGTACACTTGGAAATTTTGGTCTCATTTTTTGTTTTCATGATTTGCCTGGAATTTTCCATCATGTTTTCGTTTGATTTGGATGATGATTAGCAAATTTTGTACAGCCTAATTCCAGTAATAATCATTTCTCTCTGCCACTGGGGAGTGCTTCCCTCTTCAGCGCACCTCGAAAATATTTCTTGATTAAACCTTCTGACAAATTCTGGGAAGGAAATTGGGTGATATTTTCCGTGACTGCATGGTCTCTAAGGAAAGCATCTATCGGGATAAACCAGTTACCAGGACAGTAACTATGTCTATCAGCAAAAAGATGGAAATCACAACATCCTGCAGGCCTTATGTGAACTCATCAAACAGGAAGTAGAACCAGGCAAGCATTTACCTGGGACCCTTATGAAGGTCTGGCTGTGACCATGTGATTATAGCAACAAAGTCATAAATACATAATATGTACATGTATAAATATATGAATACAAAATATGTACATAGGTAAAATACATACATACATGCTTATTTTTCAAAATATAGTCAAATGGGATTAAGCATTCCAATGTATAAATTTCATTAAGCATGAATTTATAAGAACTTTTAAGTTGGTACCACTGCCAATGAACGTTGAACAGTTGAAAGAAGGGTTGGGAAGGCAAGAAGCATAAGTTTTTAGAATCAAATTGGAAATATTCATTCATTAGCATGCCAATGTATCCTGTTAATGTCATGTGTGGCTTATTTATGTTTTACTGTTATTCAGTGTTATTTTATAGTTAGAAAATCTTATATGTGGACATGGACTAACTCTACTATGACTCCCACTTTTGCTACTTATAACTAGATATAACAATTTACTTACACTTTTTAGAAGTACACAGAAAATATATGAATGACATATTACAATTAAAGTTATAAATATTATTACAAAATGAAAACAAAAGGCCAGACTTTTAGTCCTATAGAATTACTTAGAAAAATTTAATTAAACAATGTAAATGTTTCAAAGTTTTAGGTGAAGTTCCAAACTAGAAAAACACACACACACGTTACTGCTGTGGGAAGAAAAAAAAAAAAAAAAACAAGTTAGTGGCCAACAATCCACCAAAGAAAAGCTATTTTCAGTTATAATATTTCAGATGTTTAGGAGTAGGTAAAATGACTTATAAACATAGTCTAAGAAACTAAAGCATTAGGTAGATCTGTGTTGGGAAAAGGACCATTTCAACCAATCTGAGAGAATTTTACATGTCACCCCTTGCTCTGTTGCTTGGTAGTATGGGCAAGCATACTTACCTGATGAGCAGGGCAGAAAAATCTGAAAATTCTGGATGAATTTATGACTAAATTCCTACGTGGATGTTGTTTTGGCCTCCAGAGAAGTTGTGGGTAATTCCACCTTTCTGGTAAATAATTTAATAAACACATTTCTTGATGCCATGTGAGAGCATTTACTGCCACTGAGTCAGTGATCAGAAGAGGTTCCTGGTGGGACGTGCGTTCTTTGGGATGGTCATGGTGATGTATTTCATTAGTGGTGGGTCAGGAGTGCTTTCAGACAGAACTAATGCTCTATCTCAGAGTGGGACTGGTGGAAAAGCTATTAAAGGAAGAGTAATCTCTCTTTTTTTAAAATAAGTCGTTTGTCACTCTCCTATATACTTCTGACCTTTTCATCAAGCCAAGTAAATCACGTGAGCCGTCGTGACAGCAATATTATGACTAAAGCCAAAGCAACATTTATATTATGCTCTTCAAACTTCGGAACTGCCCGCAGCATGAAGCTCTTTTCTACATGAAATGGTGAGCCTTGGGCCTTTTGTTATAGTACCACAAAACAGCCTATGATAAAAAGTTGGTGCATGAACTCTTATCAGTCTATAATTTATGAAGGCAGAACAAGTATGAACAAATGTAACCAAAGGAGCATTGAAAAGCAGTGATTGCAAAATATCACCAATAGTCATTGGGAAATGATTATCCTCCCTTTTACAGAGGCATAGGCTTGTGATGTTTGAGGAAAAGAAATATGTGCTATTATTAACCTAAGAGACATTTCTGTAGCACCCTCTAACATCTTCTTTATTCATTGGAGCATTTAATCACGGGTAGATTTTTGTTGGATTCCTTTATTTGTACATGCAAGCATTGTCTAGTCATTCTCTGCTGGAATGTCTGGCATTTTTTTAGGTATTGAGGTAAAAAAGTATGAACACTAGATAATATATACTCATTATTTGTTCATAGGCTAGAAAGCACCTGAAAGATGGAAAAGCAAATGCTAGAATGCTGATGTGCTGAGATTATGAAACGCAGGTCACAGAAAGGGCCTGGTTATGAGGGCCTCCACGTAAGAATGTGTTCATACACAGAATCTCAGATCCCTTGAGGCACAAATGCTTTGCAACACACAGTTTTCTTATTGTGAAGGAACATATTCAGCCTTCCATATTGTATTTTTACTTGTATTTTCTCCTTAGGATTAAAAATGAGACAATGTGTAAAATTCTATCCCAGGCTGGACAACTTGCTTTTTTCTCCATTCTCGGTTTTTCTGTCTTTAAAATTGAGATGACAATAATTGCCTACCTGTTGGTTCCTATAGATTGTATGTGTAAGAGTCAGGTCTGGGAAACTGATCACGATTGCCACTTGATATGCTGTTGCTATCAGTATGTTCATCAGGTGCTGTGGTGGAGAAAAAAGATATTCACCCAGTTTTGCTCTGTTTGAGCTTATCCCAGAATGTACTTTGTGTGTTCTAAGCCAGTAGGGAGAAGTCCATGGAGAAGAGAACATCAAGCTATTATTTTACAAAAGGATTTTACATGTGTGCAAAGTGGAAGGCTTTCTTCAAGTCTTGCACCTCTAAAAACAAAAGAGCAGTTAAAAAAAAAAAACAAAATAAAACAAACCACAGAATTATTGTGACAATTGAACATTCCCACAGTCTTGTGAGTCTTCTCCTAGAAAATCCTGAAAGTGTTTCCGATGACAGTGCTAGGTGATTGTGTAGGTCGGAGTGTAGGGAGTGTCTTGCAAGGAAAATAAAATTTCAGCTGAGTTAGCCTGAGGCTCTCAGTATGAAAACTTGACACAGGGTCCTGGTCATCCACCCTTCCCCTAAAGTCTTTGAACTAGAGCATGAACGAAGCCTCCACCATAAGACACAATTTCAGCCCCTCTTGGGAATGTACTTAGTCTTGAGATGCGAAGTTGCTTGGTTCTACAAAAGCATTATCTTTTGCAGGAACTGCTTTCAGAAATTTAGGGAAGTGAAGCAGGTGCCACAGTCTTCCGAGGGACATTCAGAAAATATATTGTCCACTGCTCATACAAAGTGGTGACTGGTAAATCATTAAGTGTATTTCTTTTTAGGAAGTTGAGCATATTTATAGAAATCAGAGCAACATACATTTTTCTCATTTCAGTGTCTGTATTGCAATCTCCAGTTGAGAACGCACACCCATAAGCTTCTTTGAATCAGGTGTGTTTCACCATACACTTCTACATCAAAGTCCACGCCCAAAGAAAGGTGGGCAGGACTCAATCAGGGAAGGTAGCCTGGAGACCACACTGTAAGAAAGGCCATGAAGGAGTGTTGCTTACTAGCCTGATCTTCAAGGCCTACTCAGCCTGCTTCCAATCACACCCATACCACCCGCCAAGGGGTAGCATTATTCACTGGGAACTAGGCCCTCCTACCTCAATTGTCAATTAAGAAAACATAACTGGATTGCCCAGAGGCAGGTATTGGAGAATTTCTTGAGGATCCCTCTTCCCAAGTGATGCTAGCTTGTGTCACGTGGACATAAAACTAGCCAATACATATACAATTTATACATAGCTATGCATATCTGCATAATTGGGAGACAAAGACGACAGTGTATTCAGTTTAATATTGCCAGGGCTCACTGTACAGCACATCTCAATATCTGCTGTTTCTCTCTCCCTTTCTCCTCCCAATAAGGGGTTCTCTGTATAGCTCTGATTGTTATGAATAAGGTTCTGTAGACCAGGCTAGACTGGAACTCAGACATCCCCCAGGCCTTTGCTTACAGAGATCTGCCTGGTGAATTGCTTTCTTTTTTAATCGAAAATACATTTTTCAAATAAATTTATTGAAGTATTATATATGAATATATATTACATTGTTATAGATTGCATATTCATCTTATACAATTGTATAAAAATATATCACATGCAACCAATCTTAATTAGTATGTTATATATAATTTATTTATATAAATTAATATCTCAATATACTAATATATAAAATATTAATATGTAACATATTACATTTGAGTATTTTTAATGTGTCAATTTTGCCACTTGGCAGTTATGAAGATATCTTTGAACATTTTCATATATGTGTTGACCCCATCTCTTGAGGACCAGCAATAATACACAGCTTAGATGGTAGAAACACCCCTTAATGAGAGACATATTCACACCTTACATGTGGGAACTTACTGGTTTCTCCTGACTCTGTTATAGTTTTCCACCACCATTGCCCCATTTTACACAGAAGTCTTAGGTTTAGGGAGCTGAGGAGGACCTGCTGCGCTGTGTTAAAGAGCTGCTGGCCTGGGGCTAAGAATCATTGGTGGGTCCAATTAAATGTTGAACATTCTAGTTTTTTTTTTTTTTTCAACTAGATTTATTTATTTCTTTTTCTTTTTTCTTTTATTGGATATTCTCTGCACTTACATTCTCTAACTTACAAAAGTTATCCCTTTCTCACATTCCCATCCCCCCTCCCCCTCCCACTGCCTCCATGAAGGTGCTCCCTCTCCCACATTTGTACCTTGGTGTTCCCCTACACTGAGAAAACAAGCTGCTACAGGTGCCTAAGTTAGGGGTTACAGGAATGAATGATCAGCATAGACTGAGGAGATCCCATAAGTGCATTGTATTCTTTTGCCTTTTGTTATTACCTCAGATAGGCTTCTGTGGGCCCTTTCATATTCTGTTTAAACCATTGAGCCAGCAGAGTTCTCTACGCTAACCTTGAGTTCCAAAACTTCTAAATGAGAAGTATTGGGCTTTGTCATGACGCCAGGTAGATTCTGAGAAAGAGAGAAGAGACAAGCATATAGAAATGTTGGGTCTAAATTATGAAAACAATCACTTTCTCACTGGTGTGTATGTCTGTGTGTGTGTGTGTGTGTGTGTGTGTGTGTGTGTGTGTGTGTGTGTGTGTGTATGTGTGTGTGTGTGTCTCTGTCTGTCTGTCTGTCTGCAAGCAAGTTAAGTTACTTACAACTTTCTTTTCCATACTCACTGAAAACAAACCAAATTCTGACACATGAAATCACGTGCGGTGCTAATGGAGAGGAAGGTATCGAATCTCCAATTCTTTGTGTTTGACACTTAGGCTCATGAAAACATCCTCATAATCCCCAGGGTAAAGGGAAACACCTGATCTAACCAGCATTGCTTAGCAAGGGGCACCTTCCAGCTATAGTTATGTTTGATACAATACCTAAATTTCCTCCTTGTGAAAATTCAGAGAAATTATCTTACCTGACACTGGGATGTGTCAATGTCCCCTCCCCCCAAAAAATTTGCATTAGAGTATTTGCCTAGTATATAAAGAGTTGGGTTTGATCCCAGTACTTATAAAACTAAAACAACCAATTAACAAATAGCCCAACAAATAGCCCACAACAATACAAGAGATGTCAGCTCTAAACATAGCTTTTGAGTATTTATAAGAAAGAAAGAAAGCCACCAGACAATGTGGGTAACCAAAAATAAAATACATAGAGGAGAAAGAGTCACATGTCACCTGGTATGTGGGGGAGGAAATATTGGGGTGGAGTATCATTAGAATGTACTGTTTACCTGTGGAGTATCATTAGAATATACTCTATACATGTATGAAATTGTCAGCAAACAGATAAAAGATGATCTTTAAAAAGGAAAGAAGAATTAGAATAACTTCAGGGGTATAAGTAACAAGATACAAACACAAAGGCAGTAATTCAGAAAAAAAGACCAAATGACAGTTATTCAAAGCACACACAATTTATCTCATGACTGCTGTTCCCAGGGAGTATAAAGGTTGGGGGTATGAGCTACCCACTTCTCGTAAACCCCATCGGGCAGGACCCATGACATATTGAAGGCTATATGCAAATCTGAAACTTTAACTCTAGGAGCATATTCAGAAGTACTCTGGTGATGTTCGACTGATCCTACCTTGAACACAGGTGACATTCTTCTGGGGTCAGGGTGGGGTGGATGAGCAGGTAACAGCTCTACTGAACATCATCTAAAGTGCAAGCTGACTTTCAGAGCCAGCCCCGAGAGGGGAACACACATTATATCACAACGGATGTCATTAGACATACAGAAGGTAGCATAAAATGCCCAATTTATTCACAAAGTGACATTTTATTTAGTGCAAATAGGCAATTTGGGCATTTTCTGGAGGCACTTCCAATAATAAAATGGGGCGTGACTGACCCGGGTTGGAACACCTGACTTTCTGTGACACAAGTTGAGGTTCTTTGCCTGTGACAGAATTTTAAAACAACAAAAATAGATGTGTTGTGATTAGTAAGCTCTGCTAAAGAAGACCTTTCTTCCCAGCCCACTAATATGTGACAACTGTCCTAGTCACACGCTTGAGAAGCCAAGTTACTACTAGGAATATATATCATACCTCCAAAGAGAATTATTTTTAAAAGGGGAGTTTGCATTCCTTCATATCTGCATTAATTTACTGTTAAAGTTAAAGGTTAACTACTATAGTGAATGGTGTGCTTAGTAGAGCAAGGGGTCATTGTTAAAGTTTTGCTGCGCTGACAGTTTATAGCTGTTTATGGTAGCCAGCAATATGGTTTAAGACTGAGGTCATCCTTAACTATTAATGAATTTGTCCATTCTAGTCAGCCTTTAAATATTAAATAACTGCTATATAGCTTGGAGAGAGAATTATATAGTGTTCTTTCATTCCATCCTTTTATGACTAGGCTTGTTGCTGAATATATACAAAGCATATTAGGAAGCAAATGATATATTTTGACAAGTGGCTGTCAAGTGCACAGTTTAACCAAATGTACCAGCACCCGAGTCTCTTTCTCTATGAAAATGTGACAGAAGTGAAATTGGTTTCCTCTGCTCTTTTTTTTTTTTTTTTTTTTGCCAAGCACAGACCCAATACACAACTCAGTCACCAGGACAGTCTTTCCAGAAGACCTGAGAAAGTTGTGCGTTACACAGCTGTCACTGAATGCCCATGGTTCATAACAGCCTCGGGTACTAAGACTAGGTGCATGCTTTTTATAAGTCAGGCTACATAGAAATATTGATTGTTGCCTTCTGGAACCTTTTGATTTTAATGAAATTAATCCAGTGATATAAAGTTCTTAGAGAAGTGGAGGGGGAAAGGTCCCTGTTTGTAGATTTCAGATGCTGACAAGGAGGGGTATTTAAGGTAGGATATTTTGTTACCTTCTTTTTATTACACTTTGGACCAATGCCTGCTGCTAAAACTAGACCTGAATATTATATAACTTGAAAATAAAAACTAAAGCTTTACCTGCCGTGTTGCGAACCTTCATGCTGGGAAAAATAGCAATTCTTCAAAAAGAAAAAAAAAAAGACTTCAAATGGTTGCAAAAATATAAGCTTCATAATTAGGTAGCTGGGAGAGAAATCCAACAAGGATTTCATTATTTTGGTGGCTGGTATGTTTTCTTACCTCTAACGTGGATGGCTTTAGGGTCTACACATGACCAATCCATGTGAGTTTTTCAGGACATATCATTTTCCTCTAAATAGAACATGGTTACTGCTCTCATGCAGGTTTTCTGAATACCACCTCTGAATGTGGAATGTAACCAATCAAAGAGAGTTTGAGGCATTTCTCTACCAGCCTTGTGAGATGCTTAGTATAATAGAAGCATCTGCTAAAGGTGAAGGCCCACTTCACAATGAAAAGGTAGCCTACAAACGACAGCTTGCCAGGAGCTGTGTTCAGCATGCAGGCTGAGCAGAAACGGTCCACCCAAGACGCTGTCTCTTGTCATCCCTTTTCTCCTGAGTCAGCAGGGACCAGAACGTGCAGGGATCCTCTGTATGCCTGTTATCAAAGAGTGTGGATTTGTTGATGCTGCTTCCCGACAGTTCACAAGAAAAGAGCTCTCAACACAGGGACAGGCAAAGCCCATTTGAAGTCCTTTGTTTCCTGGAGGACTTCAGATCATAGCTCAGCAATGGGAATCAATTCTTAGGTACTGAGAAAGCAACAATAGTCTTGGCTATATTAACCAAGAAAAGCATACAGAATAAAAACTCTGTGTGTGTGTGTGTGTGTGTGTATACATACATACATACATACATACATACATACATACATACACACACACATGCACACACACACACACACACACACACACACACACACATATATATATATATATATATATATATATATATATATATATATATATATATTCTAATCTGTGATTAAGAGTTCTTGCTTTCTAGATGAGGCAAATAGCTATCTAGAAGATATTGATATAAAATTATACAACTCTCAATGGCTTTTTTTTTCTGAAGAGAAATAATAGAGCAGCTCCCTTTTCCTCTGTTTGAGCTTTTGCTCTGATATTCACGTTCCTGTGCTCTTCTGTCTTCCCACGGTTTCATCCGTCATTGGTGATATGTTAGTGATCCCAAGTGGAAAAACCTCACTATGATTATCTTGAACCACTTGTCCTTTCCAGGGACAAAATGGTGTCATTTGAGGAAGAACAGCAGTTATAACCGTGCACTTAATAGTCAAATAAAATACAAAGTGAGAAGCTCCCTTAGAGCACATTAGGTATTGAATCTTGCCTCTCCCCACTTGTCAGGAAAGTCTGCTGAGAACACATTAGGAATCTGCAGCAGTGAAACTCACTCTATGATACCACTCAGCACTGCTGATCGACTATTATGTGGCAATTTTGTTGGATACAAAATCTAATATGATTAGATATACTTTGGAGGGGTTTTGTAATGATAATTAGGATTACAATTGAGGCCAATCTAAATGGTATCCAAGGAAGGCCTGCGGTAAGACATCTTAGCATCACAGAACACTATGTATACCATTAACTCCTAGTAGAGGGTAGGAGTGCCAGTCAGTTCTCCCCAATAACAGATTTTAATAAATTTTAATTGCTGGAACATCAGAATCCCTTAAGGCTTCCTATTTCTACGACTGCTTGCTAGATTTGGCAGTTGGTGGGGTGTGTTTATGTGTCTGTGGGCATCCGCACACTCTACCCCCAAGTTATAAAACCATAATTCTTTGCACTAACACTGAGGGTTTAGAACTTCAGCAACACATCCATTCCTAACACAGCACACAATGGGAGTCTTACATGTGAGTCAGAAATGTGGAATAAAGATTAGCCCAGCTTTAAGTATCATTACAGCCATCTGATTCTGCATTTATTTTTCAATTGTTCAGAGTTAGTCCTTTTATTCTGTTCTCTGCATGAGACTTTTATTTGACCCTAGATTGCTCATTATTACCAGAAACACAAAATGAAAGCTTACCTTTCCTGGGTTTTAATATCCACTAGTAAAACCCTAGAGTTGTATAGAAAGGGAAACAGGTATTGATTTTTCCCCATAAAGATAATAGGAAATTCATAACTTTTTGGCCATTTTAATTATCATACAGCATCTTTTTTAGTGTGATCATCACATCTGGATCTTTAAAATCATATTATTATAACTGCCCTGCAAATAAAATAATATACAGGGGCTGGGTAACATTTTCTTTCCTTAACATGTGTGCTCCCAGAGGAGACTTGGACATGAGGCCACAGACTTTTCATTTTTATCTCTGTGGCGTTACAGTCAGTTTTCTGTGCATTTCAACCATGTCTACAATTGATTGAATGGTTCAGAGCAATACAATGTTATTATAAAGCCTTAGCAAAGCCGTGGCCATGTTTGTTTTACCCTTGTACATGATGTGTCGCCATGGAAAATGTCGCACTACAAACAGCATGGTCTAAGCAGACTAGAAGGGTTATTTCCAAACATGTGCCTGAGACAAAGAAAATTTCACACTGGATTTCAAACTGTAGGGTCTCCTTCTTGAGGAACATTTTATGTTAGGGAGATACCATTTAGGTTGGTAACCATTTAAGGCTACCTCTTACTTTATACTGCAAAAGCATCATTCGCAAGGGCTTAATTAGAAATTCCCTTAAGAGGAGAGGCCTTTGGTCCAGAATGTTTTTCCCAGTATAGGGAAATGCCAATGTGCTGAGGTGGAAAAAGGAGGTTGGAAGAGGAAGCACCTTCATGGAGTGTCTTATGCAGGTAGGACCAGTGAAAGCTAGGCATGCCCTATATAAGGTAGGGGAGATTAATAAGAATTGTTATCTGAAAGCAGCTGAAGATTTCAATGCCAAATATAAAACACATATAAATATATAAATATTTGTAAATAAATATATGTTTATATATCAGTTATACAAATTATAAGTACATGTGGTAGATTTATTTATATTATAATGATTGTTTAATATATACTTATATACATAACAAATATATAACATGTAAATGTATAATATATGTAAATATTTATATACAAATAGGTAATATATAATATATTTACCGGCAGATATGTAAATATATGTTTGTGTCATATATATATATATCAATTATAAATATATGTTCGACGGATCTTATATGTAATAGTATATATACATACATATATATATATATATATATATATATATATATATATATATATGAAAAATACCAATTTGAAAAGGAAAATGAATGACAAGTTACAAGGTTCAGAGGTGGGAGGAGGGTGGGAGGGAAGGGAAATGATACAATGATGGAGAAGTGCTGAGATTTTGCATTTGTAATAAACTTTAAGGTGAAGTCCTGGCCAGCTGTCTAAGTCATCTAGGCACAAGGAAAATTTAAACCCAATTTTCTTTCCATCTCATTAAAATGCGGGTGATGACTGATCCTTGGAAACAAGACATTGGAGATGAACCAACAAGATACCCAGACTTTCTCACTATTACCTAGACATCACAGGCACAGACTCCATGAAAAGTCTGTGGTACATTTATGAGAGAAAGTATCACCACCCTGAAAGAAACAGCCTGTTACACAGGAGGCAGAACTGGGGCGAATGTCAGGAAGGCAGACATTCATATGGAAATGACCTGACCCAAGGGCAGGAACATGCTGGAGAGCATATGGGTTAGGACAAACAGAGTGTCCTGAAGTCTTATCATTATGAGAGTGTGCAGGCACACACAGAGGAAATGTACGGTTTGCTACTAGACACAGACTGCAGCATTGGTACCCAGAAAAGACAGAGTAGTGATGGGGAGGGATTTCAACTCTCCAGACATCTGCTGGAAGTCTCATTTGGAAAACAGCAGACTATCTAACAGGGCTTTGACTTGCTCTGCTAACAGCTTCATCTCCCAGAGGAGAAAATTTCCCATGGGGGTTGCTGCCATCCGCTACTCATTTTTGGCCAATCACTAAGAATTAGTTGGCATTTGAAGAGTGTTAAGTAATTTAGGAAGAAGATATCATATCACTTCTGAGTTCAGGAGAAGGTGGGAGGGTGATGACAGTCTCACGTATCAGAATTTATGCAACTCAAGTCCAAATCACTTGGAAATGTTCAAAATGATATTTCTGGAAGGGAAATCAGTTCAGCTCTTTTAGGAAAAAAAAATCTATTTAGGATGTACAATGCTAGAGGAGCTAAAGGAAAATGAGAAAGTAGAGATATCTAGGAATCTTGTACAATAATATCTGAGTAGCATTTTGATGGCCAAAGATAGTCATGGCATATTCTGTTTCTAAGGAGCCAATTCATCTTCCATTTCTATGTTACTAGGTTTCTGAGTAGAGGATCAGGAGGCTAGTTGAGCTACTGTTGCGACTTATGGTCAATAGATACAGCTTTATTGTTCTGTTTCCTTTTGAATCAGGGATTTATTTAACAGTGGCTAGCCTTAAACTCTGTAATGCAGTAGATGACGTTCCCTTGAATACCCTGCTTCTATTTCTTATGTGCGAGGGTCACATGTGCCTGTCAATGATCTTACCTTTGAATTAGGTTCATACTTTCCAAGTGTCATTTAATCTCTTTCTCATCTTCAGGGTGTTCTACATGGTGCTGTTGTGTTTTTTTTTTTTTTTCACCCTGAGAATGTGACAGCTTGTTAAATAACTAATTAAAAATCATATTGAGGTCTCAACTCAATCATCACACAGTGGTTCCAGGTGGGTTTAATTCCCACAATACAGCCCAAATTTCAGAACTGTTAAAATCTTCGATGTCTCCCACCCCATTATCTAAAAATGATTAGACTAATGGACCTTACTGCTTCCATTCCCTGTATGTTTCTACCATCTGATCAATGTCTGATTTATGACAAATATCCAATACATTGTAGTCATACATATAAAAGGGCTAAAGACACATTTTTCATGATATTTACAGCTAAGAGCTCTGAGTAGTCTGTGTTCTTGTATCTTAGCCACGCCTGTTGTATGTGACATGTTTCTATTTTTATTTGTTGAGTACATTTTACTTATTGCGGCATCACATTTCTTCACTTCCTTTGTCAACTCCATGTGAGGGGACAGAGTTAGCCAGAGCCAGGCTGACTCTGTAACAGACTGAAAAAGGGGCAGTTTGGGACACTAGGCCTAAATTTCTGTTTTTCAGAACTGAAAACGTATGGAACAAGTCAATTTCAGAAAAAAAAAAAAAATAACAACAACAACAACAAATCCCTTTGGGGCAGCCAATTAGGAAGCTTCCTCACTACCTAGCCTGAGTCAACCTCACAGGCACCCTTTCAGGGAACTGTTGAAGCTACCTGCCCTGCCCAAGTTACTTGAACTAAGTATAGATAATCTGCAAAAGTCCGTACAGTCCCCAAGAGCCTTAACCAATCACAAAGGCGTCCATCCCCTGGACATAGAACCAACCATTCCAAGGAAAGATAGGTAAAAGTCACCCACTCCCACTATAACAGGTTTTAAATTGACCCTGTAAATCAATCTGTCTTCAATCCCAAAGTATGGTAGACATATATCCATGCAAATTTTCTGCAGAATAAAGTCTACTTGCTGCTGTATACTATTTGAGTCTGGGGTATCATTCTTCATGAGTCATAAACCCTTTTACATATTTAAAATCTAATTGCTTCCTCAGAGGGAAGCAAGGATGACAGATGAACTTATCAATTTCCTTTTTGAATCTCTCTTCCTTCTCCAAACATACACATTAGGTAGAATGCTCTAAGGAACACTTGTGCCTCAAATATAACTAATTTGACATCCAGAAAATGGCTCAGTTGGTAATGTTCTTTCTGTACAGCATAAGGATCTGAGTGTAGATACAGGTATCTACATGAAGCCAGGTACAGCATTGGATGCCTATAAACCAGAAACCATGGTCCAAAGACAGGCAGATCCCAGAAGTTTACTGCCAACCCTGCCAACCCTTAGCAGTAAGCTTCAGGTTCAGTATGAGACCCTGTCTCAAGAAGTGAAGATAGGAGTTGGTAACTTACATCAATTTCTGGCCACTGTGTGCACAGCATATGCATACAAGCATGTACACACCAATGTTCACAAGTACATACATATACTCATATAACACATGCACACACACACACACACACACACACACACACATCTTGAGAAAACAGAATAAAGAATTTGAAAACCAAAAGTAGAACAAAATACAGACATATGTTAACTAGAGCTCAGCTATTGCGATTCAGTACAGAAAGAAAGCATTACAGTTATTCATGAATTGAAGCACTAGAGCTAAAGTTATCTTGTTCTTTATGGGACATCAAAATTTGTTTTCTAAAAACACATACTGGTACAGTCATTCTTGCTGGGAGCTGACAGAATCAAGAAATTCCTTTAGCCTGAGTAAAGCCATTTTACATAGATCTCAGCCTAGGTTTCTGTTTCCCACAGTAAAGGCCTTTTCCCAGAAATTAGGTGATCTCACTTTGGTCAGGTAGCTTGCCGAGTAGAACAGTCACCTGGACTACAGATCCTGCTTGGCAGAACATTCCCTCCTGCACCTAGGTTGTCCCCCTTCTCAAGTAAATCTTCACAAAGATCATTGTGAGAAATCCTTTAACCAGAAAGTTCCCTTATTTCCATGCCTTACTTTCCCATGCCTTATTTTCTTCTTCTACCTGTATAAAACTAGCATGTGAAAATATAAAAATTTCTCAGATTGATCAGACCACTTGACTTGTTGGCCTTCTTCATGCCTCTTGTCCCCCTATTCTCTCCTAGTTGATCCCAGTTCCCGTTGACTGCCCTGCGGGTCTGGGCACTTTCTCATCCTAGGATTTGAGTGATAGATGCCTGAATCTAAAATAACAGAAAAAGAATGGTCACAATCTCTGTGTACAAGTTGTTCTTGGGTCTTGGGACGAGATATGGACAGAAGATGGAAATTCCAAGCAAAGAAGATGAAGACTAGAAGGGCCAGTTGACACGCAGATTGCAACAGGTTGAAAAAAAATTATCAATAAAGATAAAATTCAGATCCCCAACTCTAAATTTATTTACAAAATATTCCAAGATTAGAAAATATAAAATCAAGATCCAGGTGAGCAATTTTCTCCAGTAGGAGTGGAAATGCAACCATCTTCATACACAAAGCAAAGATGACTTTAAACTGACTGTGATTAGCATATTTCAAAGATAAATGACAAAATTATAACTAAAATATAGAATAGGAATTATTCTAAAAAATCATGCAGAAGAAGAAATAAACCAGGTGGAAATGTTAAAAAAAGAACCAATTAGTATTCCCGAAATGAAAAAAAAAAACCTGTCAATTATTTAAAAACAGAAACAAAAACATCACTCTAGTGGAGAAGTCGAAACAATAAACAGGTAATTATGTAATGACTTGGTAAACGCAGCCATAGAGATTAGCAGATGGCAGGCTGAATGCCTACACACATGTGGCTCTGATCTGGTCTGGACTCTGAAGGGAAACAAAATCTGAGCCGTGGGATTAGACCGAGTTGCATCATGTCTTGAAACAAATAAAAGCTGGTTGACAGGAGAGAATTCAGTCCAGAGAGAGGTGGGGAGGGGCTGAACTTAGAGGGGTTCTGCAAGGCAGCATCATCCAAACAATATGAGTCAGTGAGGACTGGGCCTGTGGACAAGCCAAGCTGCTAGGGACCTGTGATGCTATGCTATGTGGAATGGTGTGTGTGTGTGTGTGTGTGTGTGTGTGTGTGTGTGTGTGATCCATGGAAGGCAAATGTGGATTCTGACAAAGAAATCCGTTCGCTGTTATCACAGCATATACGTTAGACATTGGAACACACTCCAATAACTACCAGGCAAATGAGAAGTCATGTGACATGATGGTTGTCCTAAAGAAAGAAAAGAAAGATGTAGTAGACAATTATTACAAACCCCGGAACCCGGTTTCTTTCCTGCCTTTGACCATTTATGTTCTCAGATGAAAGACACACACAGCCTTTATATTTTTAAATATTCCTTAGGCAGCACAATAGCTGGGCAACTGTTTACCCTTCATGCTGGCAGAATTCATTTCCCTATTGATAACCCCAAATTATTACTGTTTAATGTGTTTCATCTGGGCTGCTCTTAGCTCCAATTGGGCAGTCCACATGGCTACATTTTCATGACTCCTATCCCATGGCAGCCTGTTCTCTCCCTTCTGCCTTCTTCTATAATGGCTCCCTAATTCCCGTCACCTACTCTCCACCTTCAATCGCTGTCTCTGTCTGTCTGTCTTTCTTTCTCTCTCTCTCTCTCTCTCTCTCTCTCTCTCTCTCTCTCTCTCTCTCTCTCTCTCTCTCTCTGTCCTGCTCCTTCCACCATACTCTCTCTCCCTCCCCCTCCCTACCCTCCCCCTCTCCCTCCCCATCCCCTTCCACCTCCCCCCTCACCACACTCAAAACTCAATCCCACCTATCTCTCTTCTGCCCAAATATTGGCTGTTGCCATCTTTATTTACCAATCACAATTAACTGGGAGCAGAGTCATTTAGCATCTTCCATGGGGACTCTAGCCTTTGCTGCAAACAATTTGGGAGCCCCCACATTAGCATCATAATACAAGCAGCATAAGGCTAACTCACTACAGGGGAAATGTTTCCAGTTCAACGTTGGTTTGGTAAGTGGAGGTGAAAGACCTCAAATCACATTTATGGAACTCTTCGACTCTAATACCTTTCTTATGAAGAAACTGATAAAACATCAATCAAGGGATCATATATGTGCAAAAACAGAGTGAACCAAAAGATAACTCCTCTAAACCTACCCTGTTTCAGACTGTAACACCAAGGCAGAGGTAAGGTACTGAAAGTTACCATTTAATCACAGAAGTAGACAGGGCATCTCTATGTCTCCACTCATGAGTCCCCGATTGCTCTTTCTACAGCATTCTGTGAGCTAGAGTGTGCCGTACCCCTGAAAACATTCCATCTGGCAGCCCATGTACCCCTGCTGCTACAGCAGTCTTTTAGCATTTATGTTCCTTCCTGACACTGGTTCTTCGTGGGTCGATTTTCCCAGCCAGTGAGGAGAATGCTGTGCAGAAGAGAATCCAAAGCCTCAGTGAATTGAGGCCGATTACATCTATTGCTGTTCCTTTATCTCGTGGCCAGCCTCTCTATTATAGAAGGAAATTAAGTTGGTCCGGCATGATTCACTCTCCACAAAACCCTGTTTCCTACTCAGAACTCTGTTCCTTTCTAGGAGATTGCAGTATAATTTTTTAAAAAAAAAATGTTATATTTATAATTTTACTATCTTCTTGGTAGTTACCACTAAGGTGACCAGGGTGTAACTAGTCCTCCCCAGATACCCAATTTATAAAAACAGGCTCTAGATACACTCTATTTTTTTAGACCCTTTCCATGTTATCTTTAAAATTTATACAAATTAGTAACAGGAAACAAAGAGAAATATACTTAGACCCTACTGATGCTATTACATCAAAGTTTGTCAGGTGTATTTTACAACCACCTGTCTTTCCATTCTTCTCTCTCTCTCTCTTTCTTTTTCATCTTATCTGGACTCTACAGTCCCGTTCTTGATCATATGTTCTAGAGAAACTGTTTCTTAGAGACAAATGTAAAAATTAATTAATTAATTAATTAATTAATTATGGTGTCTCTGAGGCACCTGCTGAGTTCTTCTCTGTTGTCAATCCTCAGACATCGTCCCTCATTATGTTCTTTCTGGGATCCTTTTTGTTATGCATGCATGTTATGGTTGATTTGCTTTATTTGGGGTTTTTCTTGTTGCTTTGAGGCAAAGTCTTTGCATTTGGCCTGGACTGGCCTAGGCCTCTCTTTATCCTCCAGCCTCGGTTTCCCACGTGCTATGATTATAGAGTAGCACAACTTCCAAGCCTGGCATACATAGGAAGAGCTTCACCTCCTTCTCTGGAAGGGCAGCATCAGCGTGCCGTGTTTTGTCCTAGTGTGGCTACTGGGTTAAGAACTGGCCATGGTACCCTGTAGTTGCAGGACAAAGGTAAATGCCATTCATTCATCCTTCTGTGTTCCTCTGTGCAAACAATACCCCTGAACATGTATGTCTGGAAGCCTTTGGGAAGCACAGAGAAATAACTGGTCTTCCATCCCCCACTTAAATCAAGCAAAAGAGAGAAGGCAAAGTTTCAAGAATTTGTTGCATTCTACTTTTCATTCTTTCTTTTATAACCTGCAGTATAATCGAAAGATTTATCTTCAAGGAGGACTTTGGAGGAGCTCGATTAGGCAGCTTAGGGTTTTACATTTTTCTTTGATCTTTCAGGCGACTGTGTTTCTAAAACAACAGTCCTGATAACAGTAGAAGAGACTCCCTCTGTTTGCCCACAGACCAAACAGACTCTACTACCATCTTTCCCTTCAGAGCCGTGTATTTTACACATAGCCATGTATGCCTGAAGCTATGTTTGATGTGAATATTTCATTATTTTGATACTATGAAACTTTCTCCACAATGTAGGCCATAAGCCCATTCACTGCTGCAAGTTCCACAGCTTAGGGCCAGACCAGGAATGAAGCAACAAGGAATGAAGGAATGACAGACACGCTTGTACTCTCCTGGTAGAATTTAAACACGCAGAACAGTGACAATTAAGGACAAAATAATATATTGTTCCAGATGAACAAACGCTCCTTCCATCTGAACAATATATGGATAAAATGTATTGCATGACAAACTTTAAAGCACTTAAAAAAACAACATCTTATAGCTGGGTAAACTCAACTAGCAAGAGACCACTCTGCATAGAAGACTGACCATTTTAAGGTCTTTCGTGGGTAGAATCGTGTGGCCTGGACCTTCTGTGACTAGTTTATTTCACCCGGAAAAATAAACCCCTGTTTCACCCACCTTGTCACATAAGCCTCCCCTTTGCTCTCAGCCTAATGTTCCTCTCTAGAAATCTGCTCTGCCTTCTCCTTCATCTGTTCATTATTGCTTAGACACTGTAGACATTTCTGTGTGTTTGGATATACATTTTGGCTATTGCGACCAAAGATGTAATGAACATGAGAGGCTTGCAAGTCCTGTGAGGTCTGAATTCTTTTGTTAATTGACCTAGAAGTAGGATTTCTGGCTTGTAGGATCATGGAAGTTCTGTATGTAATTCATGAAAGAAGAAAAAAAACTTATTATTTTCCCATATTGCCTGCACCATTTAACATTACTAGCTGTAGTTTTCAAGCCATTTAATTCTTCCAGATCTCTGCAAAATCTTGTTTTTATTAACAGCACCCATTCTAACAGGTGTGGTATGGTATTTCACTGTATAAATAATATCTTCACAAGACATCCAGTGCTAGAACTTCATTTTCCCATAGAAGAAGAACCTTGAACAAGCTTAAATAGAGACAATAATAAAATGTTACAATGCCATTCATAATTTTGGTAGGCCTAAGCCGGAAAGTTACTCTGCCATATAAGGAGTTTCAGACATGTCTTGCCTTGTCCAAATGACCAATGGCTGTTTCCATCTGAATTGCAGGTCTGGCCTCTGGCCAGTTCTGCCCGGCTGGACCAGAATGACTTACTATTTAATTCGTTTTCTCAAACCATCCAGCCTACAGAAACTGCATACATTTATACACCCCCTCGAATCATTCAACCAGAACCTACTCTAATTGGTTCTCTCTGGAGCTCTTCTCCAAACTGACCAGGATCTCACTAACTTGGGGCATAACCTCTACCTTGTGGTTCCAGCGTGTTTCACCACAGGTGGGCCTGGTGGGATTTAGCCATGGCATACTTGCCTAAAGCCCCCTGGACACTGAGAACATCCATACTCTAGTTGTGACAACTAAAACCCATCTTCACAGAATGCCAAGAGACCTAAACTTGTCCGTATGTGAGACCTCCTTGAGACCCTATATGGTCACTCACCAAGCCAAGATTTTAAATCTGAGATTACCCTGACTGTCACCACATTGATAAATAATGTCAGCCATTGAAAACTCTGAACTCAAGGAACCTCCTGTTCAGAAATTTTCTATTATTTTCTTTGTCTTCCTTATTTTCTTCCTCCCCCCCCTTATCGTCCCAAGCTCATTGTGAAATTATGATTTCCTTCATCTATGACTTGAGCCCTTTGTGTAGCATTTGTGGGGATTTTGTGATAGCTTTCAGTAAATACCTACCACTTGTAAAAGAGCACAGCCGACATGTAGTTTTATTTTTTTTCTTAATAAAATCTGTTTTGCATGGATTGCAAGCCCTCCAGGCACCCTGGTATCTGTTGTTGTTTTCTTATTTACACTCACTAGAGAATCTCAAAAACCAGGATGTTTCCAGAGACTGCTGTGAGAAGTTAGTCTTGTGTTTATTAATATTTTTGTGCATATGCCCATAGGCCTTGGGGCAAAGAGTTCATTTAAACAAATATAAATGATACATAAATAACACATTGCCCAGAACTCCTCTCTGTGATTAGTCCCACTTGGAACAGCAGGACCATTTTGTGATCCTACCTGCATGCTGTTAGAAAAGGCTGGGATTGTACTCACTGTCAAGAGTACTTATTGTATTTTAACCACCATAGAATGGAATATATCATGTTTATTCACTTGGACAGAGTTTCTAATCACCTTCAGTTTCCCTTATCCTCTGATATTTGTTGTATCATTAAGATTCCTTTGCTATGTGCCAAAGAAACCCATCCTGTTGAGGTTAAGATGTCAATTCTTATTAGGGGAAAAAAAGAATAGAAGAATAAAGAATAAAACAAAGAAATCGGGAAGAGGTAAGGACAGGAGCTCAGGCAATGGTTATGATAGTGTTTATGGCTATGTCTTTCCAGGTCTTCCAGAGAACTTATGGACTTGGTGTTTGAGTCACTTTTCTCAAGCATATCTATATAAGATAAAGTATAACTGGCCTTTGAGAGGTCATATGACAGCTCTCAGAACACAGAAGGAAAGTCTCTTCAAGATAACATCTAATAAAAGACATCCGATTATTTTTTCCCAAAAAATATATTTTATTGATTTAGATGAAAATGTAGTTTTAAAAACTGCATTGTAGTGTTCAGTACATGTTGGCTTCAAGAGGAACAGGCTCAGGTGAGCAGCCCCAAGGTTTTTTTGGTATAAATGAAACCCACCCTACCCCTGTTGTTGCTGTCTCCTCAAAGGAGCCCTATACCATCACCAAAGCACACAGCATATGTTTAGTCTGTGCACAAGAGTCAAAACTTGGAAGAACCTGAAGGAGAACATGCCCTACAGAGCAAGCAAACACACCTGCTTTCCCTTCATGGGGTGAAGATTCAGGTGAAAGGTGCCTAGGAGAGGGGTATTGGACTCCCACAAGAGGAATATAGCCTAGATGAGGCCATGAGACCTTCTTACCTGCAGGGTGTAAACTATGAAACAGATATGTTATCAGTGTCTCTGACCCTTGCCCTTCCACAACCTCAGCTTGATAATTTTTGGTTGAAAGTCTATGTTATTCAATAGTAGCATTGCTACTCCAGCTTGTTTCTTGGGACCATATATCTGGAAAAAAAATTTCCAGCCTTTTAGTTTAAGGTAGTGTCTGCCTTTATCACTAAGGTGCAGCAAAATGCTGGGTTCTGTTTTTATGTACAGCCTCCTAGTTTATGTCTTTTTATTGGGGAATTAAGTTTATTGATGTTGAAATATATCAAGGACCAATGAGTGTTGCTTTCTGTTGGTTTTGTTGTTAGAGTTAGAATTAAGCTTGTGTGGTTCTCTTGGGTTTGTTATGAAACGATTAGTTTCTTGCTTTTTTTAGGGTGTAGTTTTTCTCCTTGGGTTGGAGTTTTTCTTCTATTATCTTCTGTAGGGCTGGATTGGTGGAAATGTATTGTATAAATTTAGTTTTGTAATGGAATATCTTGGTTTATCTCTATGGAACTTGAGAGTTTTGCTAGATATAATAGCGTGGGCTGGCATTTTTGTCTGTATAACATTTGTCGATGATGATCTTCTGGCTTTTACAGTCTCTGTTCAGAAGTCTGGTATAATTCTTTTGGATCTCCCTTTATATGCTACTTGACCTTTTTTTCCCTTACCACTTTCAATATTCTTTCTTTGTTCTGTCCATTTGGTGTTTTAATTATTATGTGACAGGAGAACTTTCTTTTCTGTTCCCATCTGTTTGCTGTTCTGTGGGATTTCTGTATGTTTATGGGTATCTCTTTCTTTAGGTTAGGGAACTTTTCTACTATTATTTTGCTGAAGATATTTACTGGCCCTTTGAGTTGGAATCTTTACTCTCTTCTATAACTATTATGTTTTAGTTCTGGCCTTTTCCTTGTGTCCTGGATTTCTTGATTGTTTTGAGTTGGGAGCTTTTTGCTTGTGTATTTTCTTTGACAGTTGTTTCAATGTCTCCTGAGTATCTTCTCGCCCTCACATTCTCTCTCCTATCTCCTGTATTCTCTTGGTGATGCTTTCATTTGTGACTCCTGATCTTTTTCCTAGGTTTTCAGTCTTCAGAGTTGTCTCTCTTTGTGTTTTCTTAATGTTTCTCTTTCCATTTTTAGATCCTGGATGGTTCAGTTCAATTCCTTTACCTGTTTAATTGTGTTTTCCTATATTTCCTTAAAAATTTTGTTTCCTCTCTCGGTACTTCTACTTGTGTATCTGTGCTTTCCTGTATTTTTAAGTGAGTTATTTATATCCTTCTTCAGTTTCTCTATTATATTTATGAGATGAGATTTTAGGTATGAATCTTGCTTTTCTGATATGTTAGGGTATCCAGGGCTTGGAGTGGTGGGAGAATTGGTTCTGATGTTGTTGAGTAGCACTGGTTTCCAATTTTTATGTTTTTGTGCTTGTCTATAGCCATCTGGTTATCTGTAGTGCTAACAACCCTTGCTGTCTCTAACTAGAGCCTGCCCCGCCTCTGATCCTGGCTGTGTTAGAACTTCTTGAATCCTAGCTGTCTCTGTGATCCTGTGATTCTGGGATCCTGTGATCCTGAGATCCTGAGATCCTGGGTGTGACAGAACTCTTGAGATCCTGTTGTGTTGGTGCTCATGGGAGTCATGCATTCTCTGGGTGTTTCAGCAGTGGGTGGGAGCCAGAGCCCTGGTTCTGTACTGGAGACAGGTGTAAGCCAGATGGAACCTTAGCCTCTGTCTGAGTGGGGATTCATGTTTCCCTAGTTCCTGTGGGAGTCCCAGTTATGCTGGTTGTTGGGTAAGATGTAACCTCAACTGTGATCTTCATTCTGGATCTGTGAGCTTCCTCTCTGATCCTGGGCATTTCAGAGTACCTGACTGTTGAGCTCCCTCTGGGTGTTGTAGTATTGGGTGCAGGCCAGCATTCCAGGTCTGCTTTGGGTGCAGGTCCAATATGCAAGGGACCCATGCCTCTGGCTGGATCTTTCTGCATCTCTGCATCCCGGGGTTCCATTTTCCTCTGTGTGTTGTAGGAGCGGGTGCAGAGACAACACCCAGGGTCTGCTCTGGCTACATGTTCAAAACCAGAGAAACCTCAAAATGGATTTTTGAAGACAATAAAGATTAGAAATTACAACAAGAGCATGGTTTTCAAGATGTCTCCTGGTTATATTGGAAATATCCCATGAAGATTGAAATTGAAGAATAGCCACTGGGTGAAAGACACAATTGTCAGACATTTAAATGACCTACACATTGCTTTCTACTTATGAAGAGGCAACAGTCTTGGTGTCTCCCGCTTTCACCCCAACACATTTTAAATCACTGGTCTTGGTTGACACTGATCTTTCCCTTGTCCCCTGAATCACATAGACATCAACTTAAACAAAATGCTAACTCACTTCTCAAAAAGAGACACAGTAAAAATCAAGTCATTAAGTTAGGGGAAGCTATACTCAAGTGATTAAATTTGAAGTATTTTAAATACTTCAATGAAAATATAGCTTTAAAAATCAGAAGAAATCATTTAATCCAAGAATGTATACATAAATCCATTATATGTGTTAATGTTAATATATATTAACATATGTGTATATGCTAATGTTATTTATGTTAGTACATATGAAAATTTTATCTTTCAGCTGTCTATATAACAGGGAAATTCAAAGGCATTTAGTCTATATTCTCCATTTTCCACATGAATAAATTTGTCAATCTGTATCAAGTGCCAAATGCAGATTTATTATAATTTTAAATTTTCTCTATAATGAGCTCTGTGACAAAACATATGATTTAATATTCTTCATTATGGTATTGTTTATGTTCTGTTAGAAAGTTCCTTTATTACTATTTAACCACATTAAATTTCCCTAAGGAGTATGATTATCCATTAATGCTCTAAAGAGATGCATCATCCTGAATGGGCTAAAGAACTGAGTATCATATTTGACACAGACCAGAAAATATTTGAGAAAACAGGGGAAGAACCTGTGACATGACTAAAACAACACTGAGGGGCAGAGTAGGGGGTAAAGCTGGCAGTGGCTAGATATTCTTGGATTTACCAAAAAAATATATGTTACACCTTGAAGAAAAATGCAAAATTATTAGCATTCTCTTGTTCACTAACATGGCTGGGGATGATAAACTTCCAAAATTAGAGTATATGTATTCATCATGAGCATCACCCTTCTTCATTAAAGCAGGACTTCTAGTCAATTCTTATTAAACTTTGTTCTCATTACTAAAGAATCAGTTTCGGATACAGAAGGCAGTGAAGTCCTGAAGGTTTATGTTGGCATGTTAGAACAACACAGTAAAAGTGATTTCTAAACTTTAAGTAGGAATTTATTTAATTTTTTTGAGCTCTTTGGCAGGGCTTTAAACAATAAGAGCAAAGGAAATCACTCCTGTTAAATCATTCGTATCTGGAACTAAACATGCAATAATTCGCAAGTAGGATACATCACTTGGCTTTATCCAGTTGACTTCATTATTTTTCATCGTAATTCAAACAGTATTTTTATCAGTCTGGAAGCTGGGTCAGACATCTAAGCTATTGAAGGTCTTGCCAATAAATCATTACAGACTTCCACATTATCCCTGGGGAACAAAGAGCACTTCTCCAGACATCACAGTTCCATTCAGACACTCACTCAACATGTACCTACCAGGTTCCTGCATGGGGTAGAGCTCTTGGGAAACAATAAATGTACAATATGTTTATCGAAAGATATAACAAACATTCTAGTAAGACTGTTCCCTTCTTCAGATTAATTTATCATTTTTTAAATCTTTTCCCTGGCTTGCATCTCTTTGGACTTATATCCTCCAACTCTGTGTCAAATAAAATTCAGATTTTTGTCTTGTCATTGACCTTTGGTACCTCTATTTTCTATATGTAGACTATTACCACCAGCCATCCTTCTGTTACTTCAGATAACAGCTGTATCTGTGTTTTTTTTTTTTTTTTTTTTTTTTTTTTTTTTTTTTAATGCAACTCTTCTGGATGCCTAGTCTAGACTTTCCTTTATTATGTTTTTGTTGTAATTATGTAAACATTAATGTGGTAATTTTTCTAATGTATTCCTCTCTGTCCATAATTTTCATGAAGGATGTACTTGGTTTTTCTTGTGGGCTGGATTTTTTTCATTGTTGCAAGCAAATATATTTCAGGGAAAGTTGAAAAAAATACTAAGAGAGTTGTTGAAAAACTAAAAGTGTAAGCAAATCACCAATAGGTATACAATGTGACTGGAAACCAAGACATAAAGGAACACACTGAAAGATGAAAACAAAAAGTAAAAGTATTTAATTGCGTGAGATAAGGTTGATGAATCTATACACAATAAAGGTTTAGATGACTTCTGTCAGTGATGACTAAAGACTGGGACCACACAATGACAGAGACATGAGACTGAACTGTTGGAGAGGTGGGGAGTTTGAACTGCTGACAGTGAAGACAAACGTCAGTCGACTGGTAGCTTGCTACAGAACTCCAGCCTAAAGAAGAAAGGCTCAGGGTAGACAAAGGGATCCCAGAGACTCTTTGTGGAAGATGGCAGGATGGGGTGAGTGTTGAGATTAGGCTAGGGTCCTGAATGTGCAAGCGTAGAAGATAAGAAGGGGGTGAAATTTGGAGAGTGTCATGATGAAATTCGAGGTGTCTTCTGCATGCATCATACAAAGTGGTATCAAGAGACATATGTTCTAGGTTAAATAATGCCAAGATTTTACTTTGCTATGAACAGGACTTTCACACAATAAAAGAGAGTATTATGCACACACAGATATAAATAGATATGTATTGAACAGTAACCATAACAGACTTTAGACAGGTTTTTTTACAAGTAGCATGTTATTTTAGCCTCTCCAACAGGAGAGAGTGGTACTATTTTTCCCTAAGAGTTAAAGATAGGTTTTTAAAGTCCTAGGCTGAATCAGGATTAAGATCACACTCTCTCCAAAGTACTTGTAAATGATTCAGTAAACTGTGCTGTCTGTCATGTAGGGGTTAGTTCATCACATAATTAAAATTAACCAACATTAATCTACTATGCTTAATTATTATTAACCTATATAAGTAATTGTTGTATGTTATATATAATTGTGTAATATACAATTATCCTTATTATATAAACATATACTATAATTTATATTCATATAATATTGCCACATCACCCATGAAAAACATGATATATTAGTACTATATTATTGGTATTTAATCATTATGACAAATGTTGGCTAATACATTGTTTTATATATAATCGGATATATTAGGTGCATATGGTAATTAACCTCCATACTAGAAAGTTTAACGACAATGGAGTATATTAGAAAATAATTACAAGATATAAAGTTCGCTTAATGCCTTATGTAGATGATTCTCTCAGTTCTTCTCCTTCTGTCAGTACTGCCTTTCCACTCTCTGTCTAAACATGTTCCTCTTCTCTTCCTAGGCACTAACACCATTTGCAGGCAGTCTACCATCTGTCATTTATCACTTTAGACTCAGACTATGCATTCATTCAAAGCTCTTCCCTCTTATACTAGGTTAGGAGATGACTTAATTCATATTCAAGTTTTAATACTTTTTAATCAGCCTGCTCAAAAAAACTCTGAATCCCTAAGATTAACCTTCCTGTAGCCTTTAATAATTAAATAACCATTTAGCAATGATTTTACTTATCAAGTTTCAAACACCCAGGCTTCCACAGATAGTGGTGGCTAGAACCTTTATGCCAATCAGTTGAATCAAAATTAATAAGCTGCTTGGAACAAGCAGTTCTGGTCATTGGAGAAATGTATGGGAAACTTCAAGTCAAGCACTGCTGAACAGGTAAGCTGTAGATACTGGTAAATAGTGTTGGCTAGGTGAATGGACAGAAGAAATTCCACTATCCCAAGAAATACAAATGACACTGACAAACATTCTTTCCAGACTTAAAGATAAAGATATACCTGGCTTGAATAAGTCTAGGGCATTAGCCCTCAGTTTAATCAAGAATCCCTAGGACACAAGTTATTTGCAAGGTCCTGGATCTGCAGGAGCTTAAATTGCCTCCTTGAATTTGGGAAATCAAAGGAGAGACTAGAGACGGATGAGCCCTCCACAGGAGCAGGTGGTGGAATCAGCCATGCTTGTGTTTCCTGGTGCCACCTGGACTTAAATATCCCATGCTGAACACCAGTGAAAAATGGACTTTCATTTCACTTAGGATTCTTTCCTGATCCTTAATGTCTTCCATAATTAAGGAGTAACTACGAAGGCGTGGGGCATTTCCAGGGGATTAATGGCCAACTGGGAGAGTCGATGGCCCGGATCTGAGGAGGGACTCATTAACCTCAGCTGGTCATTAATTCCTTAGGCACTGCCTGGGGTTGGGGGGCCAGAGGGCGAGCACTCTATTTGCCTGTATTTCAGCAAGAGGGAAAAAAAGTACATTTGAAATAAAACACACAAAGGCTGAGTCCATCTTCTGTGGCAATGCAGGATACCCTCTCATCTCTGGACTTCCTATAGCACTGTGTTCTTAAGTACCCTGTCTCCTGTCCAAGGTGCTAGAGGTAAAGAGAGTAAAAGTAATGAGATAGCTCCCAGAAGGGACAACTAAGAGGGAAAGTCCAGAATATGCTGAATGACAAGGTTAAAAGGGTGACATTTCATGCCAATCAAACCTTGTCCTTGTTCAAAACATACACAAATACAGTAAACAGTATCTGGAGAGTCTTCCCTAATCTTACCTCCCTCTCTCCTGACTATTACACAGAAACAAGTAGAAACCTATTTCTGGGTGATAGAAATATGTAGAGAAACCCTGGGTATTAAAGTCAAAGTCTACCATGCCTGGATACCTCCTCTGAGCACAGGGCAAAATTGAGGACTCCCTTTAATAGCAAGACTTCCCCTTACCTGAACATCATCTGGAGAGCCCAACCTACCCACAAGTTCAACTTCTTCTTTTCCTAATAAGAACCCAGAAAGTACTTAGGATTCCTCTAATACCTATCCATAAAATGAGGCTGTCACAGAGCTTTAAATTCCAGCCAATGATTTTCATTCACCCTAAAAACTCCTTCCTACTTGCCAAGGTCCATATTTAGTTCTGGTTTACCCTAAATGACGAGTATGCTTTCAATCCCACTGGGAATAAAGTGTGTGCACAAATGCTAAGATTATCTAAGAGAGCTGTTTCATTGAAGACCATCTAGAAGGCCTTACTCTAAGAGAGCTGTAGCACTAAGATGCTTTGTAGACGCATCCTGGAGCCACTCACTCTCAGCAGGATGAATTCTTCTCACCCCATTCTGTACCCAACTTCATCCTTCTTGTCATATGTCCTCTCTGTGCTCTGAAAGAGAGGAAGAAGAGGGTGGGGAACCACAGCTGGACTCTAAGAAACAAAGTTCTGGCATAACACAAAAAGGGGTTGTCTCTTTTGTACCTAGAACAATAGTTCTTCGGAATAACCACTTGGAGAAGTAAGTACACTCGCCATGAAAGCTTCCCACCTGCCTACTCCACAGGACAGGACTCATCCTTTAAGCACCATTCCTAGAAAATTGTGCTTGTATGGCTAAGGATATGAGAGTCAAGGGTGCACACCACACAATAGATAAAACAGCAAAAACCACCAGCCTGCTTAAATGTTCCTCACAGGAGAATGGGGAGACAAGAGAAGAGAACATCCTCTTTCTAAAGGTCAGCCAGCTCTTTCAAGATCAAAGTAAAAACGACACACAGGCAAAGTCCCTTTGATGATCTGTGATAGAGTGAAAAGGAACACATGCACTGTCCAATTAGGTTTGAGTAGGTGTCTGGAGACAAGACAGAGCGCAGAAGGGTCTGGAGGTAAAAACAGAGCAATCCACATGAGATGCAGACACATTACAACCCAGAAAACACAACAACAGCTCTTTCTGGGTCACAACTTCATCCATATTTCTATTTTTACTTTCTTTCCCCAAACTCTGTTTTCATTCAGTACTTGTTTTAATTTTATTTGAATTAACATAAAAATTAGAGGGCATTACAAAATGCACTTATTTTGTAAGGTCACTAAATATATGACATATGACAGACAAGAAGTTAAGAATACACACTTTCTAACCAAATTTTAGAACCAAACTTGCTGAAGACCCTCCTCCTTGACTAGAATTCTGAAGAACTGTTTGTCTTAAGCTTTGGGAAGAAAACATCTACACAAATATTTCCTGAGATACAATGGAAGCTATTGCAAGACTGGCTATTACCTTTCTACCAGAATTCACTTAGTGAGAGGAGTTAGTGTCCCGTGAGCATGTGATAGAAACAAAATGACAGAAGACAATATCCCCAGCAAAAGCATCAGAGCTTTGGTTCTTGGGGTCCAGATAAGCTTCACAGCAGGTATTTAATGTGTGAACAGATTCTGTCCTCAGATACTGCAAATGTAGGCATATAAGGAGCCCAAATTCAGAGTCAAAATGACTCTATCTCTTTCCAATCCTGCTATTTGTTACCTATCTAGCCATGAAAAACTATTTCAATTTGTTATCTTCAATTTTCTCATTCATAAAATTAGAAGTCTAAAAACTAATGGGAATCCTAGATTGCTACAAGGATTATGTAAGGTAGCTATGAACAGTGGTGGTTTTGTAATAAATTTAATAGGCAATATTCGTTATTTAGAATGGCTGCTATTACAAGTCACCACTGGCCTTGGAAATTGGGATAAGCCACTATACTATCACATGAAAGTATTAGCTCTGCAATTTAAGTGACTCTGTGGGACAAACTTCCATTATTTGCTAAATGCGTTGAATAACAAATTGAAGCAAAATATGTCAAAGTATAAAAAGATACTGTCAAACGTGTTTCTTTTTATTCAATAAATGGAAGTGGATTGTTGTTTTTCGATGAGTGGTCTGGCAGAATTCTTTGCTATTGTTAGTTACTTTTCTTCAAATACTGTGGCCAAAACCCATTGTATTTCATGCTGACAATTGCGCCTTAAAGGTAATAGAGATATTAGCAGGTTCTCACAAAATGTGGTTGGGGCAGCACTGGGAGGATGGATAGACAGATGGATAGACTGATAGACTGGGACAGTGAAGGCAGTGGAAACTCCACTTTCAGTTTTTGTCAGAATTGATCATGGGATCTTGGGAACTGTTGCATACAAAAGATCATCAGCTGGAAGATTCTCCTTTTAAGTTGCTGTAAAACAAATGACTTGGGATGCCACCAAGATGGAATTTCAAACTGTGAGTGAGTCCAGACTGTCACCCCAGTCCCATCTGGGTTTTCTCTCTGAGGTTGTCCTGGTGTACCCACAGACCCATGCAGGTCACCCTTAGCTTCTTTGGAGTTTCTTGTTGTCTGGAAAGGGAAGAGAAATTGTACTGGCAACACTACTGTGCATGAGTACTGCCTGTAATAGTCAGAAGAGGGCACCAGACCTGGAATTAGGGTGGTTGTGAGTTCCAATTTGGGTATCAGGAACCAAACCTGAGTAGTCAAGAGCAAAAGTGCTCTTAATAGCTGAGCCAACTAATAACAGACAACATCACTGGGAAAAACACAAAAAAACAAAAAACCTCACCTTTGTAGTTTTCTTTCACCTATGTGGACATCAGACACAGTCTCCATTTGTAACAATTGTTCATCGATCGAATATCATTTGTTTAATCATAGACCTCCAGCACAAAGATAACAGGACAAGGGCAGAATGCCATCTAGGTCCATTGTTCCTCTAGGAAAACTAAGAATGGTTACAAGCAACCACACAGTAGCTCATAACTGTTTGTATAACCAACCCCAGTAGATCTGGCTTCTGTGGATACCAGGCAAGCATGTGGTGCACAGATATACATTCAGGCAAAGGATCCATACACAAGAAATACAATAGAGAAAAAGCAAGAAAAAGAGAAAGGAAATTCAAAGTGGTGGCACATGCCTGCAATCCCAACACTTGGGAGGCTGAAGTACAAAGGTTCTTTTGAGTTTGGTGCTAACCTGAGCTACAAAGTAACTACAAGGCCAGCCAGGTCTGTGTAGAAGAACTATATAGTCAAGTCAATAACAAAGGCAAGTAATGGGAAGAGCAGTAAGTAACAAGAAATCTACAGAATGTATCAAGGGTTATAATATGGCAGGCAGATGGCTAGTCTTTTTTTTCTCTATGAACAGCCCATACATGTCCAGTGAATATGGAGGATGGGCAGTATTTAGGGCTAACACTAGCAACACTTCTACCTCAGATTGTAACAATTTGGATTTCTATCAAGACAATAATGTTCAAAGCATGGTCCTGGAATATGAAATACCTGGACTCACTTTTACCCTTTAGAAACACAGATTGGAGGGCCATATCAGGATCTCCTAAATTGAAAGTTCTTGAGTTGCGCCCCCGAAGCCCTTTCATTTTCAGAATCCCCAGGTGATTTTTGATGCATAGGAAATTTTGTCCATAGTCACACTGGTAATTATACATAATCAAAGCTCTGCTTCCTCAGGGTAAGAGAAGGCAGACTCAATCTCAGTTTGATGAGGTTTGGTCACCTCAGGGTCTAAGCACTACTAGTTATCAAACTGGTTTTAAGAATGAGAGAAACTCCTCTTTTGTGACTCTCCACGTTTAAGGTCTGCAAAGAAATTACTTAATGTCAGCACCTCAACTTCCTAAAATAAATGCTGAACATTTTCTAAAACCCAGGGAAACAGGTACATTGAGTGTTGGGATTCTGTAAACCCCACCCCTCAGTTACCTAGCAACAGCCAGGTATACCCCACCCCTCAATTACCCAGCATTGGCCAGGTATGCTCCGCCCCAGTGACCTGACACTATAAAAGGAGCTGCTTGACCCCTCCTCTCTCTCTTGGCCTCTCTTGCACATTCCCCCTGCACTGTTTCTCCACTCACCATTCCCTTTCCCCCTCTTTCTCCATGTGCTCATGGCCTCTCTTCTCCCTTTCTGCCTCTACTTTCATCTTAACTTCTCTCCCCATGCTCTGAATAAATTCTATTCCTGTCCTTAAGGGGGAAGGGATTCCCAACATAGGTTCCCCAGAAGCATTCCCCTTACCCCCAAACCTCTCCTCACCTCCATGGACCATATCCCCACACTCCCACTCTCTCCATTTTTTCCCCTAACATTCTCTCTTCTTTTCTATGAGAACAACAGTCATAACCGTCTCTTCTTAGGCACCACTCAGATCCCAAAGGTCTTATCATCGTCCAGTGGAGTCTACACTAGTGGTTAATCCTTTACTGGCAACACTTTAAAGTTCTAAATCCAAGCTATACAGGTCTTTCTATGATTATAATTCTAGTTTATTTTTTCCCCAAAGTGACAAAATCTAGACTACAGATCAACACAGCTAGCAGTATACATGACTGAAACAAGGTCCTGCAATGCTTTAGGAAGGAAACTTCACACTGTGCCTTTCTCAGATAACCTAGGATGCCTAGGTGGGATTTTTCATCTTCCTTCATCTATTCTCCAAAAAAAAAAAAAAAAAAAAAAAAAAAAAAAAACCTGAACAAAAAACATTTAAAAACAACATTAAAAAAAAAAAAAAATAGGGAGGGCTTGTCTGGACAGAGCAAGAGGCCATTTCAAGGCCGATTTAAAACATTTCTTCAAAGGAGTTCCTGCAACAATTATTACAGCTCATTTGCCTGCAAATGCGCTAGCTGTTGTTAATTAGTCAGTCATTAACCCCAGGAATATCAATGTATTGTCACCATGCATTTCAAAGAGGCAAAGGAAGATGGGCAGAGGGAACTGCACATTTGAAAGAGCCCATTACAGTATTTATTCTCCCAAGGTGAGCCCTCAAAACAAAGAGTTATTTTTTTTTTTTTTTAAATCTCAGCACTCTATCCTGTGGTCCTTTATTTAGGTTCAGGCCCAAGGTTTCCTTTGATTGCCAAGGAAATGGTTTCGAAGGCCAAATAACACAGTTGGAAAAATCCAAAGATTAGGACATAGATGAAATTCAGGCAGAGGTCTCCAGTTAAGGGGTCTGAAAGAGCAATTGTTCCTGTCTTCTTCACAAGCTAAAAACCAGAGGCTCAAACGGGGAAGGCAGAAAAGGCCAAGGGGGGGACCATTAATTATCTAGAGGATAACCTCTTAATGTCCTTCGACTGCAGTTTTTCTCCTAAAGGTGGCCATTTAAAAATCCTGTGGACACCGGGCCTGCTGACTGTCCTTAAATCAGTTAAGCCCCAGGCTTCCTGCACATGCCTGATGGCTCTCTCGTATCTGTCTCCCTCCACAATTTTATGAAGCAAGAAGGGGCTCTTTCATGATAGGACTTTTGTGGATTTCTATGGAAAAATCTACCTGTTTCACCAAATTTATACATATGGGCTCGGGGTGTAACTCAGATTTAGAACCTTTGTCTCTCAAGCACAAAGTTAATACTTTGTCAGCTTTCCAGCACCATAGAAACTGGGGATGGTGGAACATGTCTCCAATCCAAAAACTCAGGAACTAGAGGCAGGAGGATTTGGAAGTTTGAGCTCAACTTTAGCTACATAGAAAGTCTGAGGTCAGTATGAGCTACATGAGTTAAATTTCTTTTCAATGAAGTCACTAGAAAAGCAATGCCAAGCTAGAACTTTGATGCCAATATATCAAATGAAATTACACTGACTCTTACATCTAATTCATTGGATCATACAGAGCAATCATTTTTATAAAGAAAGCATCATCCAATATCAGAAATTTCAGAAAATATTTAGTATAAATTGACAAATAAATAATACATATGCATATAATAATATATAAAATTCATTAAATTCTCCATGAATAAAAATATTTCAGGGTTAGGACACAGTCTTTACTAACATAACTGAATGATATTAATAAATTTTAACAGTTTTGGGTTGTATTATATGTCCTAGTTATTGAACCCTAGACTAAGTGAGTTTATTTTTCTCCCTAAAATCAGGTTTTCAGGGGTATTTGTGCATCTAATGCATAAAGCCTGGGCAGTGAAAATCTTCAAATGTGAGACAAGTTGAACTGCCTAAGAGAGTGGCTGTTTAGCTTCTAAACATTTACAGATCTCCTCCAAGTGGATCTTGTTAAGTGTGATCAAATATTCTGCAACAGGATCTGGGATAGAAGGGTATTACAGAGGGTGAGGGAACTGGGGAGAGAGAAGGTATAAGAAACTGGCTGTAATAGATGAAAGAAGAATGAATAAATACCTCCACAAGAAGACACTTCTGATGACTACTATGTTTTATAAAAAGAGGCCAGGGATGTGTTTGTCGGAGGCACTGTATAGTGCAGGAAAAAAGGGTGCCTCTGTAGGCCCATGCTGGGGTACCTCCTACCCCTGGAGTACCTGCCACACAGAATAGAATAGAGTTTATTTAGGGAATGGGGAGGGGAGTTGAGGGGGTAGTAGAGACAGAGAAAGGCAGGGAGGTAGGAGGGGATATAGGAGTAGAAACAGGCCATGAGCACATGGAGTGATGGGGGTGGGCTGGGGTGAGGAGGGACAGAGGGAGACGGGGGGGGGGGGTAAGTGAACAAGAAGAGTAACAAGAAAGTGAGGAGGGGCAAAGCAGACCCTTACACAGTGAGTCAGGCATACCTGGCCTTTGCCAGGTAACTGTGGGTTGGAGCCTAGAAGGACTGCTAACAAGAAGAATGTAAACCCACAGCACACCTTGAAAGCACACTGGGAGCATGCACATCTTACTAAAGAGACTCGATGCAACCCCTCCAGCCTCATTTTCATACTCCCTTCTTCTGTTAGGGCAATTCACACGCATGAAGCTCACGAAGCTATCCATTTCATTAATTACAATCTAAGAACTGCTATTTAAATAAGGACGGAACTTTTTCATTTCTTTAGCTAAAGCAATGCACCTAAATTATGCCCGTTGTCATAGATTGCCTGCCTGCTACTTTGCTAGAAGGCTTCAAAGTAGAACTTTGATGTGAAAAGAGTCTTAGGGAATATGCAGATGAGAAATGATCTTGAAAAGAAAACTTTAACACCACAGCTAAGAAAAGTCGAAAAGCACAATGAGACAGAACCCCCACCTCTGTTACTATGAGAGGCAAGAAAAGTCAAAGAGGATTTACACATTCAGAAAAATTGATAGTCATAAAAATATTTTTTTCCTCTGAAATTACAGATACCCCCTGTTTTCAAACATCAAGGCAGACAAAAATGCACTGGCTATTCTCCCACCTGCTCTGAAAAAGAAAAACCTCCTGAGGTGACCTCTGTGGGAGAGCCTGAAATGTTAAAAGAAAAAGTCTGACCCACTGAGGGCAGGCTAGTTGATGAGCTAATGACTTAACAAAATGACTTAAAAAAAAGCTTTGGTGGCTGGGTCTGGGGGGGGCGGGGTTCAGCTTGGTGACACAGTTTCCTGTAGCAGCTTCTTTGAAGACTGCAGCATGAAGGGAGAAGACCTTCTCCCTTCCAGCAAAGCCCGAATCCCCCATATTTTCTTGCAGAAAAGAATCTCAGAATAACTCAGTTTGAAGCTATAGTTCATAGAGGAAGGAAGACAGGGAGAGAAGAAGGAGAAGGAGGAGGAGGGGGAGGAGGAAAAAAAAGAAGAAGAAGAAGAAGAAGAAGAAGAAGAAGAAGAAGAAGAAGAAGAAGAAGAAGAAGAAGAAGAAGAAGAAGAAGAAGAAGAAGAAGAAGAAGAAGAAGAAGAAGAAAAGCAGTAGCAGGAGGAGGAGGAGGAGGGGGAAGAAGAAAGAAGAGGAGAGAAGAGAGAGAAGGAGGGAGGGAGGGAGATAGATAATTTGTGTGTCTGTTTGTTCCTTTGTGCCTGTGAGTATGTCTGTGTGTCTCTCTTTTTTCCTCTCCCCCTCCCTCCTCTCTCTCTCTCTCTCTCTCTCTCTCTCTCTCTCTCTCTCTCTCTCTCTCTCTCTCTCTCTCTCTCTCTTTGTCTGTGTGTGTGTGTCTTGGTGTTCTAGAATATAGAAGTCCATTGTTTCCAAGGATGTCCCCAATTGTTTCTGACAGGGTCTCTTGTCTTGAATGGAATTCTGTGATTCAGCTATGTTTGCTTATTCAGAAACCCCAGGGTTCCTCCTGTATATACATCCTCAGATGCAGGAGCCACTATACCAGGATTTCCTCCTGGATTCTGGGAACCAAAGGCTTGTCTTTATTATTGCACAATAGACTTTTTGTATTAAGCTCACTAGCCAGAGATTTAAGCACAGGATTTTACAGACACAACCAAACAACAACAAGAAAAACCGAAGGCCAAGAATGCATGTACACAAGAACGTGGACTTGGGTTTCTCCAGGAGTCTGATTTGTGTTTTCACACAAGCCACATGTGGTTGTAGATTTGGAGTCAAACCTCAAAGGAACCTAAAGACCCTGAATGCAATCAGGATCCTGGTGGATTTTCAATGCAGTGTGGATCCTGGTGGCCACTATATAGAACCACATGATGAGGGTGAACATTAGTTCCCAAAGTTTGCATTGTAAGTTGTTTACACTAGAAATAAAAGTTGTCTGCTTTGAGATTCCTATAAAGCTTCAGATTTGACTCAGGAAAAGATCTATGATGTACTATCAACCCTTAATCATGGCAAAATACTATTTAATATTCTTATTTCAAATATCTCTCTATAAAAGAAATATCATCTAGACACAGGTAACCTTCCCACCAAGCATGGCTTACTTCTGAAATTCCTTACCCACAGTTTCTAAGTGACATTAGGCCACCAGAATCCAAGTTCTTTCTCATCCCATTTTCCCTTAATTCTGTTTGTCCTTCAGAGTAAAACTATTGTTTTCTGATGAATGCTCAATGTTTAAAGACTTAGAAGATCTGGATGGCAGGGATTAAGAAGGACTGAGCTAGCATATGAAGAAACATGTTAATTAATAGAGGCACAGAATTTCTGCAGAATAAACCTGAAGCACTTGACAAGAAAAATTACAAAAAAAAATAATTACAAAAACATACTGGTTTTGAAGCCCTATCATTCATCATCCTACTCCCTGGAGGCAAAAGAGAAGGGAAGTGAGCAGGTACCTTGTGAAGCATCAAGACCCAGTGTGCATGAAAAATGGACATTGATGTGGGGAACTGATAGTGGTTTGGTTTCTTTTGTTTCATCTGCTTCCAGTCCTGTATCACAGGTTAACACGGTCCCCCGAATTGGTAATGAATGAATTGGGTCTTCGTAATAATCCATCTTCCCATATTTTATTGTAAATATCATAGGTGTGTGTGTGTGTGTGTGTGTGTGTGTGTGTGTGTGTGTGTTGGTGGTGGTGGAAGGGCAAAGGAATCAAAAAGATTGACTGTCAACTCATTTCTTTTTGCAGGAAGCCACTCTAACAAAGGTATTGTCAGAGGAATATATCCACATGGATATTTTTCCCCCTGTAGCTGCATACTTTAGTCTTGATGAAGTCTTACTGTTGTCATCAGAAGGCAACCATAGATTGCTGCTGCAAAGCAGTGTCTGATAAACACCTTCCTTTGCCACCAGGGAAGCAGAAGAGGTAATCTTTAAAAAAAATAAATAAATAAATTCTAAAAAGAGCTCAGGATTTCTTGATAAGGAGAAGACACCCTTAAATGAGAAAGCCTTTCCTGGGAACTCAGACTAAGACACCACACTGCTCCCATCAAATTAAAATGCTAATCGGAGGGTGGCAGGCTGCGGTATCTCAGATCAAGTTGGAGTTTTCTTTGGTTTCACTTTCTGTCAGGGTTATTCTATCATAATGTATCAGGAAAGGCATTGCGCTCACATCAAATCAAATCCTTAATGGAAAGGGTGGCAGCCTAAAGTACTCTTGATCAACTGCTAATTTTGTTTTATTCTTCTTCCTCTTCGAGCTATTCTATGAAATGAGAAACTCTGCATTCAAAAGAAGCTTTTTTTTTTTTTTTGAGAAAAGCCGGGCACTAAAACAGATTAAGATGAACCGAAGACACAGAGAACCATTATGTTCACAGAATAAACAGTTTTAGTCATTTAATGTTATAATAAATGCATTCTGCTGTGACGTGTGTAGCTTTCAGGATAAAAGCACTCCAGTTAAGTAGGTACATGTCTCTGCAAGGGACACAGATATCTGCAGGACACCAAAGGGTGACAATCCCACTGCCCATTCTCAATATGACATTTTAAAAAACAGACAACTGGGTTTCTTTTTGTTTGTTTGTTTTTTGTTTATTTTTTAAACTTATCCCTCTAATCAAAACAGAGAAGGAACAAATTTAGGTTGGCTGAAAAATGTCCAATAAAAAGCTTTAAGGATCCAAGTAATCAGTTTATTTGGAGTATGGAGAAAAAGCAAGAACAGAAGATTCTACCCTGATGCCTTTGATAGCCAGGGCTCCAGGTCACAGAGGTTTGCCAGTGAGGCAGTCCATAGTCCTAGGGGATCTGAGCTAAGATAGGTGTGATCTCCCTTGCTGCCCTCTTGGAGAATAAGGGGATGAATATCCAGCAGGGATGTACCAAAGAGAATCAACTGTCATCCAAGGGTTCTTTCACTTTTTCCCTGATGTGAAACCCTTCTTTTAAGCACAGGAAAACAAGACCACCCTCATTGCCAACAACAAAAATTATACTTTGATAAGTCTCTGAGAAGGTGGATTTGGGTGCTGTCTTATTTACTTTGGAGTCAGTCTGGCTTTGCTGTTGATGCATCCTTTATGTGATTGTGTGGTGTGTTAGGCATTTATCTTCACATGTCCAGAGGAGACGAAGGAAAAAGAAAAAGAGCTAAGCCCCAAAAGAAGCATTGAAAACTATTGTTCATGTTCCTCTCACAACTCAGGACAAAGACAGAGAATTTAATATCATCACACTCTATTGTCGATGGGGTGTAGAGAGAAATGTAAGACTTGCTGAGGTGCTGAGGAATAAAAAAAAAATAAAGTAAAAGTATAAGTATTGCTCTGTAATATATGCCTTGGAAATTTTTTTCTCTTAGTTTCCAATCCATCCCCCAGTTAATAACTTGGGTGTGTCCACCATTAGGAACCATTCTTACAATGAAAATGTAACAGTGAGTGGTGATGTCATTCCGTTAGGGTTGTGATGTCCTTAGGTCTCTGTGTCCCCCATGCATAGAAAGAACACTCAGCAGTAAGTCAGCTCCGTCCCTATTTTCCAACAGTTCTGTTGAGTCAAAGGAATAAAGAAATCAAAACCACAAAACATACTTAAAACAAATGTTTTGTATTGAGTTGTTTGTTTTAGTCTTTAATGGGAGATCTTGGCTAGTTAGCAGGAGCTGGGCTTGAACTCTAAATCCTCCCGTCTCTGGCTTCTGACATTATAGCTGAATGCCAACAAACCTAGGTTAATTCACTGATAGGACAGAACCCAGTGCCTTATACTTGCTAAGAACAGACTCTGCCACTTTTAACCTTTGTGCTGTTGTATTGCTGGCACTGTTGTTTTCTTGACAACTGGGGTGACCAGAAACTGAGAACAACCAACTCTTTCTAGAGAAAACGATATCTGAAATCAAAAAGCAACTGGGATACATCATTCACAGTTTGGGTATGAATGCAACATGTGTAAACAGGACCAAAAGAGAATCTAAAGGGTGGACGCTCTTGATGGGAACCGTAATGACCCATTAATCTCTCTAATTCGGGAATCCACAATTACAATAAGTAATACTGCTGCTAAGTGCTGTGTGTTTCTAAGGAGGATGTTGTCTGTGGGGAGTGAAGTTAGGACCATTTTAGGAAGGGATACAGACCTCTGTCAATATTCAAGTTCATCTGAACCTTGCCTGCGATCTCTCCTCCTTGCTGTCTGGTTCCTACTGATTCTCTTCTCCAAAATCTCACTAATCCTCACCCCTAAGTCCCTTAAGAAATGATGCCTGTCCTACTGCTTGGCTAGAAATGCTGTCCAAGAATCTCGATTAATCTGCATAGTCAATGAGCCTCTCTGATTTTCCTTCCAGTGTAAGTCAGTTTATTCCTGTAGTTTATCTCCTGGTCTATTGTATCCATTTTCCATGCATGACATGTACACATTTATCTATCCACGTATGTTTTATAATGAAACACAGGAGAACCTGGTTGACTTTAAGTGTTCATGTATAACATAACCCTAAACCACTTTTGAGCCAAGCATTTTTTTTTTTTTTTTTTGGATGACTGAGAAAACTGTTTTTGAAAATCAGGTTTTAACCAATTTTATATTCTCTCATTCCAGGTCACTAATGTCTAATTTTGAAAGCTATTTTAACACTCTAAAGCTGACCTTTGTGTAATGAAGACCTTCCTTATACTATTTCTCCAAAATTTCAAACTGAGATTTAAATATATAGTAATTATAGCTGAGACCACAGGTGAACACCAGATTAGAATTCAGTTCACATCAGCCATCACCAGTTCCTTTATGGATGCTAAGTTTCCAACCAAGAAAAACCTCAAAGATAGATCACTGGATCCTAAAATAGTGGTTCTTCTTTATGCACAGTGCATTTCTCATAGACTACCTTGATAGGAAAAACTAAGGATATAATACTAGCATCAAATAAAATTGCTGCTTTGTGTCCTATGGATTTAGATTATCTGGCTCTGGGACTTTAGAAAATTTGAATATTTTAAAGGAAGGATATTCAATAGAAAATAACTTTTGATAGGTAAATAATACCAAAACTTTAATCATTCTAGTGTTTCAATTTAAAGATAAGTTCAAGGATGATTTCATCTTTTTCTTTTTTTTTCCACCAAAGAAAAACAGTAATTTTAGATACAAAGCATACAGAAAACCTTTCATCTCTAGTCAGATTGGCAAGCCAGTGCACAGAATGCATGCTTGACTGAAATTTAGTTCAAATAGAGTAAAAGGTTCTCCCTCTTTGGTACAACTCAAATGATGCATTCGCGGTACATCTTCTCCCAGAGATTGCTATGGGTATTGGGGTAGGGGTACGAAAGTGCCTCTACCCTTCAGAAACAGAGGATTTGCACAAAAGTGCAAAAGTTACTGGAGAGATGGCAAAGTGATCAGAAACACTGATAGTTCTGGCAGGGAACCAGGTTTGGATTCCCATTGCCCACACAGTTGTACAGTACCACGTGTAGCTGAAGATCCAGGGAATCTCCTCCCTCTCCTGGTATGTGATGTAACACACGTGAAACAAAGATAGGCAGTCAGGCCAAATACTTAAAAAATACAAAACCACTTAAAATTTAAAAATACATACATCTGTAATAGACAGACAGACAGATCCAAATGGAACCTGTAAAGTTGAGTAACAGTATAAGTACTCAATCCAGCAAGATGATGTTAGAAAAGGACCACCGATTATCAAAAGCACCTGTAAGGTTTCTTTCCACATAAGGGGACCTCAATTCTGCTCTCAAAACAATGCTGCTTTAATTTTACTTATCCCCAAGACTGTGTTTTTCCGGGGTTGGGGGTTAGGAAGGGCAAGGCAGGGGCTTACTTTGGAAAGAAAAATAAAAAATAAACAAGGAGATATGAGATGAATTGATGGGAAGAAAAGGCCAGGAAATAAGGGACAGGAAAGAGGGAGATTCAGCTAGAAAATAAGGACTCTTGCTTCTCTACAAGTGTTCAGTATGAATGTTCTTCTGTGAGGACACAGTTGGAGTGTCTCTAAAGATGCTAATAAAGACAGATTTAGTTAGACTACCTCACCGATTGTTACCTGTGGTTATAAAAAAAATACCTTATAGAATGCAGCTGCCTAAGACCAGCCTTGAGTCTAAAACAAACAAACAAATAAAACCAAAAAAAATGTCTAAAGGAGAAATTGCTGGGATACCTCCATAAGGTTGTGGTAAGTACCAAGGGCTTTATTTTGTGTGTGTGTAATATTTTCCTTCTCGCCTATCCCTGACTCCCACTCTTTGCTCTCCAACATTTTCAATTTATTACGGCAGGAAGCAACCCTGGGTGCTTTGGCCAACCATATTTCACTGCCTTCACTACTCAATAGACCATACAATTTCTGAGGATATCATTAACCCAGCCTTCAATGCACAGAACATGCAGAGAAAGTGAAATAGCAAATGTATTTGTAAGACCCCCATTCCCCTACACAGTAATGGCTTAACACTTTGGCATTAATTCCATTTGTCAAGCTGTAAGATAAATACATGCACATCAGACACTTTCCTAGCATTTATTCAAAGGCCAGACAGTGAAGACCACTATTTAAATGGGAAATGTGTTCATTTGTTTTTGAAAACAAAGCCGAAGCTCACAATTCATGTCAATCTTCTTAAAGAGGCAGAGCAATTTTCTGAACAAACTCACTGCAGGCTAGACTTAATCTCCCTCTAAGAAGTCTGACGTCCTGCAGGCAGGAGAGATGGCTCAGCAGGTAAATGTGCTTCCCACCAAGTCTGATACCTTGAGTTCCATTTGTGGAACCTGGATGCTAGTAAGAAAAAACTGACTCCTTCCAAGTTTTTTTTTTTTGGGGGGGGGGACCTGTTCATGGGCTCCCCAGTGCACTCACATGCCACACACACACACACACACACACACACACACACACACATACACACACACACACACAAATAATTCTACAATCCTAAATAAAATAAATGTGTCACGTTGTCCAGTCATCAAAGGTTAAAGAAACAAATAGTGCCTTACAAATGACTTGCTCTTGAGATTTCTGTACAGTTGTACCGAGAACTTCAGCTCCTGGATATCCATAGCTCCTAGTCTTAGGCAAACAATAACAATTCTTCCATCCAGGAAAGCCTTTTAATTGCAGTGATAGTCACAGGTGGATAAGTAATCACATCATGAGAGAGATTTCCAGAACTCTTCCAAGCCTCTTGCCTTGCAATGCTGGGATGATGTACTTCTCTCAAATGATTACAAGAGCATTTTCTATGGATTTAAAAACAACCCAAAGAGCTAGGATTTAATGCATGGTCTTCTCCACGTATTTTCCTCACCAAACGCATTACACCTTAAAGAGCATCCAGAACAGGTCAGAAAGTTATAGAAATGTTGACAGTCTTTGTCAAAGAATAGGTATTCTCTAAAGTAAGTATACCCAGGGATATAGCTCAGTTGTAAAGTAGTTGCCTAGCGTTCATGTGGATGGGAGCATCAAAGAGAGACACATCAAAATGGAGCACCATTGGTTTGGTGTCCCTGGGATGGAGTCAAAGTACTATTGCCCCTTAGATCCCTGCTGTACCCTCAGCCAAAACTTGGGTGTGGGCTGTAGACACAGTTACCTCTGGATGAGATTGGAGCTTTAGCATACTAGAATTTCTGCTGATATTCTCCACAACAGATCCCTTCTCCCAAACTACCAACAAAGAAAATGCCCCAAGTTTCTATTCATAGTTTTGAAAGTATGGTTGATTCATTCATGTCATCTCCCAAGAAACATGAGAATAGCCATGTAGGTAAAAGATACAAGTGTTCTCTTCCATGGTTACAAGGCAGAAAATAATCTGATAAGCATCCTTAGTTTGGTGCCTTGAGGCCAACGATCAGTCCTTTTTCTTTTTTCATTTAAACACTGGTGTTCTAAGGAGATTACACACTAGGCGATATTGTTATAAAGCAGAACAGCTGGAAAAATAAACTGTCAGAGCCAAAACAATCTAATATATTTAAAGCATGATGCTGTCATCCCTAAATCAAGATTTATTTCTAAAGTTGCAATACAAAATCAATATTGGAACAAGCATCTAAATTGAAAACTGGAGGCTCGCAAGAATTTCCATTCTGTAAGGATGTTTTTTATTTAAATGAATGTTTTATATGTCTACCTGATAAAATTCTCATTCTAAAAGCTCGAAATTCATAATTATATATAGTATTCATAAGGAAAATGGTCAACTGACTGAATCTAACAGTGCTACTATAATATAAAAACTCAAAGCAAAATAATGATTATATATATATACAGTCTACTAAAAATGATACTTTTAAAACCTCCACACCTCACATACCCTACATTTCATTACAACATGCAGTTTTTCTGGCAGTAGATCCTATATTCCATACATTAATATGTCTGGAGTGTTATAGCCGTAATCTGAACACTCAAGGCTGGGTCAGGATTGTGAGTTCCAGTCATTCCAGACCAAACCAAATAGAGAGCTCATATACCATGTCCTGAGATACAGACCTCTGCGTCAGAATTTTTGGTTTGGACCAAAACGTCCAAAGTCGATATGTGCCCTGTAAGGACTGATGCTCAAAATGAATGTGTGCCCCGTAAGAACTCACACTCCCTCTCTTGCCCACTGTTTTCAAAGGTTCTACTAAATCACTTCCAATAAATCAGTGAGGAAAAAAAATCCATTAGCGGTTCTTCTTTTTTGTATAAAACATTAGAAATGAGATGTAAGTTACATATAGATACGGCCATTGTCAAAGATATGTAATTTAAAGACAAGAATGTAAAGACAAGAATACATTTAAATCTAACTCTGGTCACCATTCCACTTGCTCATTTTATGGGTCGTCTACGCTAGTTTAAGATGAATGGTAAGAGTCAAAATAACTGCATTCTACATTCCAAAGGGGTGTATGTGTGTGTGTGAAGACTTCCTATAAAGAAATAAGTCCTAAAACATAAAAATTTCCCCACTAGAATTTGAAGAAGGGGAAAGAATATATTTCATATATGTTAAAGTAGTTTCTGATGGAGAGGTTATTAAACACCACAGTAGGCAGTTAATAATACCTAAATGTCTGAGATGAGGTAAAAAGGACCTGCTTACCAAAACCCAGGCTGTGGAGTTTGGGACAGGATAATGTCTCAAATTCCCTGTAGCCACAGGAATTCACCATTTTCTTACGGAAGGATGCGAAAACATTTTAGCACACGCTGGGCTTCAGCAATTCCACTACAGTCCAAATGGACCTTAAGATGCAGGGACCTTTTTTTAAAGCCCTGCTCCAGGAACATTTAATATTTGAAATTATGTGAGATGAAAGCATAATGCCCAATTGTTACCACTTCCTGAGTGACTCTCTTACTTGCCTAATTACGGCCAGCAAGGTTGTCAATGGTAAAACATTTTCAAGAGATTAACTTTGCCCAGTAAGAGTTCCCTGTGGCAGCCTGAAAATTGTTTGAAGTGTTCCAAACATTTTGCATCTATGAGTGGGCAGCCACTCATTTTCATATTTACAGACAAAATGATATTTGGATAGAGCAAAGGTCAGACGTGAAAAGGACAAAACAAGGCAGGAACCACATTCTACATTTCCAGATTGTAACGCTGAAGTCAGCAGCCACCGTGTGACGGGGCCAAAAGAAAGAAGAATAAGCTTTGCTCCACTCCCACCTCGTTAAGGAATTCTAAAACTTCATTTCTAGGGAAGGTTTAAAACTGTTGAGAAATCCATCTCAAAGAACACGTGCTTTCTGTGATTTTTTTCACCCTGTAGCAGTGTTGTTCTTGTCTAAGTAGGGACATGTCCTTTCCTGCTTTCGTTAACTCCATGTTCAGTACTAAGTCTTTTCTGCAGTGGATCTTAGTGGTTCATAATTGGAAATTCTTGTTCTAGGAATGTGGACGCTGTACTCAGTTAATCATAAACGTGGCAAAGAGGATGTTCACTCCACACACAGTTATTGCAACATGCAACCTGGCCACTCATCAGAATAAATGGAAATAAACTCTAAAATATGTGTGTGTGTTCCTTTCTTTCTCTCTCCCTCCCTCCCTCCCTCCCTCCCTCACTCCCTCTCTCTGTCTCTCTCCCTCCTTCCCTCCCTCCCTCCTCCTTCTGTGTGTGCCTCCATCTCTTCATCTCTCTGTCTCTGTTTGTCTTTGTCTTTCTGTCTCTGTCTTTGTCTCTCTTTGACTCTCTCTGATATACACACATGTTAAGGTTTGGTCTGTTGTTATATATTGTAATGCCAAATACTGACCCTGGTTGCCTGAGGATCATCACATAGATCCAGTGATGCTTTGTTACATCACTCCCCAATTCATCCCAGATTGGTCAATAAAGATACTTATAGTTGGACAGAAGAGAGAGAGAGAGAGGTGAGGTTTTGGTTTCCAGGCTTTAGATCTGAGACAGAACCGTGAGGAGGAGGAAGGTGGAGAGAGGCCATGGATTGGATGACTCTTGAACACATGGCCATGAGGGCTGGCCATTGGAGTCAATGTGGCCCAGATGGAACATGGCAAATAGTTACTTAAGGTTATTGATAGAGAAGTAGACAATAATAGTTTAAGAGGACAGATATTTGCCCAGCCCTAGTGTTGTAAAGTCTTAATCATAAATATAAAAAATTTGTAACTTTTTTCTGGGAACTGAATGTTCTAAGCCAAGGTAGAACCTCAGGTCGATTAAATAGTTGCTACAACATGCTTGCTCACATGCATGTGCACACACACACAACTTTAACATAATACCAATCTCTTTTTCCTCCTTCTCTTATTCTCCTTCCTCCTTCCTTCCTTCCTTTTTTCTTTCTCCTTCTGCTTCCATTGTATCTCCCACATGAAACCAAACCACACCAATTTCTTCTATAGGAAATTTCCCCAAGGGAAATTTGTTTGTAGCTTTAATGTCCTGTAACATAAAGCTAACAATATGGATTTAATAGCACTTGAGTAACGACAACCCCAATGAAATGCTGCATAGTAAAAGGACAGTTGAAAGAAAGGAACACAGTTGTCAGCCTAGTTTACACTAATGTATGCACAAAATTATGATTAACAAGATAGAAAAGAAACGTGATTATTGAAACCTTCTTCTCTCTACCTGATCATACATCTCAAGCTCACATTTATAAACAGTTAATTCTACCATCTTGTTTCATACTTGTTTTTTCTTTAGCAAACACCTCAGCTGGTCATGGTTCACTATGTATAGGAACAACCCACATTTTCATTCTTGAAGTGTCTGTACCACTATTTCCCAACCTTCCTATGTTGTGGGTACATTTTCCCATAGACTTAATCCCATGGATGAGATAGAAGAATAATGCAATCATTCTGCCATTAGATTGCTGTCCAGTCTGGGGAATGGTGCTGTGTTAGATATGCAGGCACTGGAAGACTGAAGCTGAGTCAGTCTTTGTTAATGAAATTCCATGCTGCTGAATGAACCCATTTGCAATCTCCATTTTTGAAACCATGACAAAATATCTTCCTATCCTTCGTGCATTTTTGAGATATCTAAGGATATGTCTCTCTCTCTCTATATATATACATATAGACATATATACATATAGACATATATACATATAGACATACATATATACATATATACATATATACATATATACATATAGACATACATATATACATATATACATCTATATATCTATACATATATACATATATACATATATACATATATACATATATACATATATACATATATACATATATACATATATACATATATACATATATACATATATACATATATACATATATACATATAGACATATAGACATATAGACATATAGACATATAGACATATAGACATGTAGACATGTAGACATGTAGAAATATAGACATGTAGACATATATCTTTTCCCTAAATACCTTTATAATCCATTTTCTCATGAAAATTCTTAGAACTTCCTGACCTTCCAGCCTGATTATTGGCTGTAATATATAACTTTATATACAATTGCACATCTAACCATTTCTCTTTTAAGCAAAATGTATGACCATACATAATGCTCAAATTCTGCCAACTAAAGATATCTCCTATAACCACCGTACTTCGTACTTCATGTGTATCACACAAAGGGGCTATAATACTTCAGCTACCTATTTCTGACATGATACCTGCATACTATCACCTGCATAGAGACACTTGTATAGTAGGCCCTAGTTTTTTCTTCCTGATTCAGTCAATAATAGTTGTATATGTCATGAATCCACAGGTACAGCTTAGGGAAGAAGGCATTATAGAACCGTAGCTGAATGCATTTAAGGCATTTCTTCCTGTAAATGATTCGTGCTTTGGAACCTCCTCAGGTCTGCTCATGTGTAGATTACTTCTGGTTGATTATGGGTTACTGCTATTTATGTCCAGATTATTAGCCTGCAGATCAAATAACTACGTTTATGATGTGCATCTCAGGACACGTGGCAACCTCATGGATTATCCTCAAGCCTACAGTTTCCACAAAGGTTCAACTGCAAGTCAAGTGCTGTTTCTCAAAGGGAGAACAGTTGTTTATGAATGATGTCAGGGCTTTCTCCCACACTTCAAAGAGTCTTCATTATCAGTCTCTTTGAAGATGAACCAAGACTCTACATAGCATCTTTAACTTCCACTGACACCACAACTTTGATGGAATTTTTTAGGTAATACGGTCCAAGTGGCAGAATAGCTTACACAGTAGCTGGGACCTGCTCAAGAGCCTTTTCCTGTTGTGGTGTCTGTAATTTTAAAAAAGTTACCCATAGGCGCAGGCATTTTAACATTTGTTCCCTAGTTAGTGTCACTATTTGAGGAAGTGTAGAAAAAAATGTCCTTGTAAGAGGAAGTATATTTAGGAAGGTTTGATAGCTTAACCCTATTTCTAGCTTTTCCTTTCTCCACTCTCTCTCTACTTATATACTCTCTATCCCTCCATATATCATCTACGTATATATTAATCTATGTATCTATCTATTAGCTATCATTTCTGTTTTTGTATCTTTATGTTTTGGGATTCTGTAAATCCCACCCCACAATTACCTGGCAACAGCCAGCTATACCCCACCCCACAGTTACTTGGCAACAACCAGGTATGTTCCAGTTACCTGACATTATAAAAGGAGCAGCTTGCCCCCTCCTCTCTCTCTCTCTCTCTCTCTCTCTCTCTCTCTCTCTCTCTCTCTCTCTCTCTCTCTCTCTCTCTCTCTCTCTCCTCTCCTCTCTCTCAGCCTCTTGTGTTTCTGCTTTCTGCTCTCTTCCTCTTGCTCTCCCATCTTGCCCCTCCTTTCCCCATTCACTGCCCCCCCATGTGCTTATGTATGGCCTCTACTTCTCTACTCTCTCTTCTCTCTCTCCCTCTGTTACCCTCTTAATTCCATGCACCATGCCCTGAATAAACTCTATTCTGTAACTATACCTTCATGTGGCTGGTCTGTTCAGGGGAAGGGATTCCCACCATAGGTCCCCCAGAGATGTCCCCCTTGCCCACATGCACCTTCATGGAGCATATTCCCCCCACTCTCTTCATCATTTTCCTAACCTCGGTGCAGAAACCTGGGACATCATCTTCTTTTCCTAACAATAAGTGTACATCTATGCCCCCCCCCATCTCTCTTTCTCTCTTTCTTCTTGTGGTTGAGAATATGATTTTTGTACTCAGGACGTATTCCTTTTGCTGCTATGCTTTATTATGATGGTCTGTTTATTCTTCTGAAGCCATAAGTTTAAATAAACCTGTATAAGCTGCCTTGGTTATGGTATTTTATCAGGGCAAAAGAAACTCAGGCAGAACATAGGACCAGAGAGTTAGCTGTTGCTGTGAAACCTGATAATGTAACTTGGGGATAATATGTACATTTGCAACATTAGACAAGGGATGTGGTTTGATAACGTAAGCAGAGCATAACAGGCCATTCTAACAGAGCGCCATTCCTCTAAAATTTTGTCAACGAACCTTTGTACCTACTTCTTTTGGCTTAAGAAGTTGCCTGAGAAAAAAATTTTAGAGTAATGAGCCTTTTTTAATTTTTTAATCTTTTTGGAAGAAAATTTAAGACAGCATAATAATGAGCTTGTGACATGGTGAAGACTGAACACTTAGGCAGGTCTACAATGAAAGGGAGAAAATAGGGAGGAAAAAATAGGAAATGTACAAGTTGGAGAGAAAAGTAGTACTGGAAATTTTAATGTTATAGCTTAGGTGGGTCCTGGAAGAAAAATTGCTAAAGAGATTAGCTCTGAGAGGGCAAGACCTGTGTGAGGTCTTTCTGTGAAACTCTGGAAGGGAATGCAGGCAATGCCAAGATTTTAGAAATGCCAGGGCTGTGAGCCATCTGCTAAGGAGAGCTGGATATAGAATGCGATGGTCGCCCTAAAGAATACCAGCCTTTCTTTTGTCCAGTATATCCTCAATATGACATCTTTTCTCTTTTTTGGAATGGTAATGTTTATTCTGAGTCGTTGCCTGCTTGGAGTACATTATTTGCTCTTTAGTTTTATAGAAGGTTACAGATGTGGCAAACTTGGGTCTCTTAAGAGCCCTTGCACTCTTGAACACTTTTGAGATTATCAAATACCATAAAGCCTTCCGAACTTGGACTAAATGCTGAGCATGAACTCATTTGTCTTATGATATGGCCATGAGGTATGAGGGCCAGGGAGTAGGGTGTGATGGTTTGAATGATTGAGGTCCCCCATGGGCTCTGGTATTTAAGCACATGGCCACTAGTGGGTGAAGTTGCTTGGGAAGGTTTACAAAATGCATCTTTGCTGGAGAAAAGTATACTAATGGGGACAGCTTTTGAGAGTTTTACAGCCTGCGATTATGTCCAACTCAGTCCTCTCTTTCTGATTTAAGTCTACAATATATGGTGTCATCTTGGTTTTCTACCAATGTTGCTTTAAGTCTCTAACGCGATGGACTCTCATCCCTCTGAAACAATGAGCTATAATAAAGTCTTCCTTCTTTATGTCACTTTGGTAATGGTATTTATCCGAGCAACAGAAAAGAACTTAAACACCTCTCCAGGGTCCCCTCACATTTAGAAACATTCTTAGACACATGGTATATAGACCAGAGTAACACACTTAAATGAACGTGCTAACTTTCAAAGCCAAATACATGCACAGAGTGGTAGTTCCTTTCCTGGTGGAACAAGAGGTAGAACGTGACAACTTAGTCCTTGCTTTTAAAGAAATACATGTATATGTCTACACTTTGAAAAGATTTCTATTTTACCAAGGTAGAAGGCCCCTAAATTTTGTTTGTTGTGAAACTGCTTTGCCAACAAGCTCTGAATGCTTGCAACCTCTTGCTGAAAAACAGGATAATATCTACCACAAATGTAACAAACATCTGTGGTCATGTGTAATGTACACGCAAGTCAGCTGAAAGAAAACTGCTTAGGTCTGGTTATTTTTTGGTCCCCAATGTATCCCATTAAAAAACAAAACAAACAAAACAAACAAACAAACAAAACTCCAAAGTCATAGGCCCTTTTCAAGAAGGATGGGAGAAAGATTACCAGTATAAATGTGTGCCAGTATAGCAGGAGCTTTCTCAAGTCCTTTGGCTTAACTCTCCAAACAGTACTTGATTCTCTGTTATTGTGATTCAAGGTAGGCTTTCACATTTGCTCTGGAACTTCTCTCTCCATGAATATCAAGAAAGATTTCAGTTGGCCTCATATCTCTTTACTTCTGGGAACATCATGAGTAATTAACCAATGCCATAGGTCAACATGACTCACAGAATTATGGTCATTTGCTATGCTTCTGCTGTTCGTTACCGTAAGTTCAGTCACCTTACACTGATGACTGAGTGATGTCACAATGCCCTTACCCCTTCAGTATCTCCCTGCATCTGCTGTGTTTACTTCAGCCAATGTGCTTCTGTGGATCCACCTACAGCAACTGAAGGAAGGAGAGTTCATTTTGACATTTATTTCTAGGGGATACAGTCAATCATGCAAGAATAAATAATAAAACAAGATAGGGCAATAGGAGCAAAGGGTAGCTGGTGTCAGAGAAGTTATGAATGCTTGCACTGAACTTGAATTTTTCTCTTAGCTGACTCAGACCTTGGATGGTACCTCTCAGATGTGTACTCTATCTCTGTACTCCAGTCAATTTAATTTAGATATTTCTTCACAGACGTGCCAAGAAGTTTGTCTCTTCAGTTGATTCCAGGTTCAGTCAAGTGGGCAACCAATAGTAACTGTCACATTCTCATCAACTTGTAGCCAAATGACATTGGGCATCTCTAGCCCATTCAATGCAGTCTATGTCTTGATCAATATTTCAGTCAACCAATTAAACAAACTGTAATGGTTCAAATAAGAATGGCTTTTGTAGACTCATATATTTGAATGCTTGGTCATCAGGGAGTGGCACTATATAAAAAAGAGTCAGGAGGTATGGCTTTGTTGGAGAAAGTGTGTCACTGGAGGTGGGTTTGGAGGTTTCAAAAAAGCCAACACTAGGTCTACATCATCTGCTTATGGGTCAGGATATAAAACTCTCCATTATTTCTCCAGGACCTGTGTACTGCCATGTTCCTTACCATCATGATGATTAGCTAACCTCTGAAACCATAAGCAAACTCACAATGAATGCTTTTTTTATATATGAATTACATTGGTCATGGTGACTGACTTTTCACCATAGAACAGAGACCAAGAAACAAAGTTTTAGCAACACTTTTGCAACTACATGAGATTCAACATTAAACACATAGTCTCTGATCATATCTACAACTTGAGCCTGACTTAGATTGATTTTTCCTACTACCTTTCTCTCATACATTTGCTCCATAGGAAGAACAACAATATCAATCAACCAGACCTCGCAGACCTCCCAGGGACTAAACCACCATCTGAAGGGTACCTATGAAGGGACCCACGGCTCCTGCCACATATGTAGCAGTGGGTGGTCTTGTCAGGCATTAATGGGAAGTGATACCCTGGGCCTTGTCAAAGCTCATGCCCCCTAGTATAGGGGAATGCCAGGGCTGGGAGGCAGGAGTGAGAGGGTAGGTACAGGAGCACCCTCATAGAAGCAGGGGTAGGGCAGATGAGATGGGGGGGGGTTCTGGAGGGGAAACTGGGAAAAGGGATAACATTTGAAATGTAAGCCGAAAGTATCTAATAAAAGAAAAAAAATGAAAAAGAAATAAAATAAAATAAAATAAATTTATACTTCACCAGATCTCTGCTCATAATAATAGAAAACATAAGAACATTTTAGAAACTCCATGTATCACCTAAGAAGTCACATTGTGTACCTCTTGTCTAGAAGATTGAAGAAAATGTTTATAGGTGTAGTGCCAAGATGTGTGTTAGAGATGAGTCCTGAGGAACAGAAGCATTGTCTTAGTTGGTGTTTTCTTTAGGAAATTTCAGCTATTTCCATTGACAATGCAGTATCAATTTCTTCAGGAAAATAATTGATGTGGCCATATTGTAGGGACACTGGAACTTTAGGGGTAAGAAAGTTGATTCCTTTGACAAAAGATTTCCATATGATTTCATCGTCCATGCTCACAATCTCATCAGAGCCTTCCTATACCTTTTTAGCTCAGGTTATAAGATCCTTCTCTTTTCTAATCAAACTGCATAAAGCTTAAACTTGGGTTATAAGTCAGCCGATCACATGACTAGGGTTCATGTTTGGTTTCAGTAACTTAAGCTCCATGACTCAGAGAACATAAATTCTTTCTCCGGGCATACTTAGAAAAATTTAAAGGCTTAAGTACATCTATATCTTGAAAATCCTGTCTCAGAGCCCTTGCCTTTCTTTGTAACTCTGTCAAGTAATGTTAGAAACAAGCAACCTGTTTCATATTCCTTAGCTTTCTAGAAAGTTCCAAGTGTTATACAGAGTCAATAAGCTCTTCCTTCTCAAAATTTGTGAATCATAGTGTCTAACATTTTTACTATATTATATACAGTACTTTAATTAATGTTCACCAAAATACATTATTAGATATGTCCATAATAACAAAAGAATCTTTAGAAATTTTAGTATAGGCACTGTAGAGCGCAAGCTCTAGAAAACACCAAATTATTGGAGAAAATTATCTTTGCACTTCTATTTCTCAAGATATACTCGTGGTACCAAAAATCTGTTAATGGGATTCTCTATCTATACTAGTGTCTCACCCTTTCTCTGTGTGTGTGTTTGAGAGAGGTGGGGGGTTGGGGTGGGGGAGAGGTGTGGGTGTGGGTGAAGGTGGGGTGGGGGTATGTACAACCACGTATGAGTACGCAGAAGGCAGAGGATATTCTTGGTTTTCCTATGAGACCACTTTTTGCCTTATACTCTTGAGACTGGTCCCTCACTAACGTGGATCTCAGCCAGTATCCAGTGGTCTCAGTATCTGCTCTTCACCATGCTGAAATAATAGCATGCAAACGAATGGCTCCACCTTCAGTGAACACTGGCTAACAATGACGATCAGGTTGCCTAGGCCTGCACAGAAACTTCTGTAGTTGGTTTAATGCTATTGAAGAAAAGTCTAATTGTTCCAGTCATTGTAATTCGACATAATTGGCCACGGGGTTACATCATTGTAGCATTACAGTAAATTAGGTAATATTCTATCAAATTGAAAACACATACCTACTATGACTTTGAAAGAGAAATGTCACCTCTATTCCATTCTCTGCCGCAGTGCTCAATTTATCAGACTCATCCAGGGAAACTAAATTCCTCAAATTGCCATAAAATGTGTGGCAATAATTATGAAGATGATAATAGTAACTATAATGACATTTATTATGCTCTAAGTCAGTATCTGATACTATGTTGAACTCTTTATGGGTCTTTGCTAGAGCTATTTAGACAATAAAACAGGGGAAAAAAAAGATAATATTGGTATCCCCATTTCAAAGATGAGCCAGAGAGACCATGAATGAGATCATGGTTTTATGTTTTGAGAGACACAGGTTTCAACTGGCAGTCTTTGACATTCAAAAGGTAATAGCCTTTCTGCTCTGCCATGCTTCTCCATACTAAATCATAGGCTATAGCCTACAAAAGCATCCAGAATCTGATGTGTTCTATCATATAAGTTGTATTTAATTTAAAAAATGCTCCTACGTTATTAGAAGCCACTAAACGGTTTCAGTATTGCCGAATCTTTCTATTTATAAAAATCTTGGCTATTGCTCTGCATGGCGAAGCTGCTAAAATTCATAAGTGGCATAAATAATTTGACAAATGCAAGCCTGTTGTGCTTAATGTAAGCTCGGTGCTATAATTCTGGCTCAGCAATTGTCCTCCTTGGTGAAGCTGCCAAGCTGAAACAATAAAGGGTTTTAGCTGCAAAGTGAAGTTTTCTGGAAGTACAATATTCATCTTGACCTCTGAGATGACTAAATACTATTTAATTTCTTCCCTTTATTCACGACAGCAAAAGGACTTGGATGCGTGCAGGGCAGAGGTAGCATTCTCTTTGAAAGCCCTAGCCAGACATTAATAATGCATAGGAAGTGTAGGGATGCTTTAGCTTTGGTGTGGGGAGGCTTTATTTACAGGAATGCTACAGGTGTCCTTCCTCTTCACTGCTCTTGCAAGAACTATGAGGTAACACCAGAGTCAATTATTTGAAATTATAGTGCCTGGAACAATTACACTCCTGTTTTCATAGTCGTGAATTGAAAGATGAATGAAGGCTGAAATGGAACTAGTTTAGAGCTGGCTAAAGGTAGCTAGCTATACAGGAGCAGCGTGAAGGCTGCTGGTTTTTTTTCAAGAGCTGGAGCTTTTAGTTACCTTTACTGCTAATTACTTTTGGGGAGGAACGCGATAGCTGTCAAACTTGGCAATCAACTTTGGCTTTGAACTAGCTCAAGCAGAAAGGCTTGGGGAGTAGAGAAGCTTTCTTTCCCTTGCCATTTCTTCAAGGTGTGACATGCAAGAATGTCCTCTGAGTCATTGTGTGTAGTACCCTCTCCAGGCTGACTCAGTGGCCTTTGATCCGATGGGAAGGATTTTAATTTCCCTGCCATCCAGAGTCCAGGCAAGATCAATGCTGAAATACATCTCCCATTGGGTCTGCTCTACATCTTCTTTGCCTAAAGAGCTTAGAGAGTGAGATCACAAGCAGGGAAATCTATAAATGAGCTTCTGACAAGGAAGAACTGTCACCACAAGATGCTGATTCCAAAAAGTTACACTGGAAGCCTACTCAAAGGTTTCAAACTTCAGACCTTTTATCTCCTAGCAAAGCAGGCAGCCCAAGCCAAGCCAAGGAAGAAAGGCAGCCCCTGCTTACTTCTGGGCAGAAAGTTCTTTGTTTTATCTTATTTCTGAGATTGGTATAACTATACCCGTTCTTCTTATTCTAAACTCAGTAAAACACTTGTTTGTATTTCTTCAATTACTCTAAACTCGCCATTGGTAAATCAAGAATCCCCAACTACCCTCCCAAGACAGGACTTTATCTTTTCAGGAGAGAGCAGCAGAAAGTGAAGCATAAAACTTGAATTTCCCATTAAGCCAAAGCACTAGGGGGCCATATGAGATTGTCTTGACATCTCTCAGACCAATGCAATGTAATGAGGTACCTTTCTTTTCCTATGGTTAAACTAAACTCCTGCATTCAATGAAATTGAGAGCCCAAGGCACTGGGAGAGAAAGCTTCACCTAAACTGGCATGTTCTCTGAAATAGTTCTAAGAGATAACAGAACACCAGAACACCTAAACAGCTAGTTCAAAAAGCAAATATAGGAACTTAAATTCTTGGGTTTTTGCCAAATTCCTGCCAGTACATTTAGAGAACAGATCCCAAATATTGTGTGACTAACAGTGGTTCTGGGGTCGGCCTGCCTGGGTCTCTGCTTTTATTTCCATCTATGGTTATTGAAAAGAACTTGGAGCAGTGGGTGTGACAAAAGAACCAACCTCGTCACTGGCTATGAATGTTAAATTGAAGAGTAATTGTCAAATATGTAGAATATTTCTTAACCCTTTAAAGACACCTGCTAAAGAAGACCCTGAATGACTGAACGGTAATTTTCCGGCATTCAGACAGTCATTGTAAAAGACGATTGGTGTTGAGATACATGGGGAAGTAAAGCTGCCTAGTGTTCCACAGCTAAAATAATACAGTTCTCAGTATTCCCTTCTATGTAAGAAACAATGCACAATGAACACCTCTCTTATTACCTTAAAGATTTACTGTAGGATTTCAGGACCAGACAACTCTCTAGGAAAAAAAAAATGTGTTGGAATTTTTAGCCCCAATTGCCAAGTACTGAAAAGGGCTGATGAGATTTAAACTTGTGAGGGAATTATATTTTTATTAATCTAAATAGTCCCATAAACACTGACAAACAAGCTTGTCAAACCTCTGGGTAGAAAACACAGAAAAAAATCTGGGGAGCACTAGGTGATATCCAGAAAAGGCCAAAAGGATCCTTAGATCTTCATTCCTGTTTTTCATACCCTGCTCTATGTGTCTTTTCACTTAGCTCTTCATCTGTATTGTTTGTAGCATCCTAAATAATGAACAAGGGAACTTCCATTCTGTGTCCTGGGATTAACTCAGGCAAACTGACAAAATCCAAATAAGGAACCAAAGGTCACGGGAACTGGTTCTGTTCCCATTCTGTTAAAAGTATAAATGATAACCTACTTCTGGAGAAGAAGGCTAAAATGGGGAATTCGGTTTGTGTGATCTAACATTGCCTTTGCATAGATAGCACCCAGAGAAAATGTGTACATGAAGAAAAACATCCTTCATACATCTGATCAAAAAATGTTGTTTTGAACTCTGTGATATAGCAAGAATTCATACAAAACCAACTTCTTTTTCCAAATAATACACATGGAAAATTAATTTCATAAATGCCTTTTCTTAAAAAAAAATCGGGTTCCATATGTCTAGTTGTCTCAATTGCCCAGGGTACATTGAGAGCAGAGCAAACATAGGTCTGAGACAGGGCTTCACCCAGGGCTAGAAACTAGTTTGTCTGAGAATCCATTGACATACAAGAGATATTTGAAAGAAAGATTTGTAGTGCAGGGTATTTCTGAAACTGTATAGAATGAACCAGGAAGAAAAACAGCTCCAGTATCCAAAGATGCCAGCTCCAAAGTCCGTTTAAGAGTTTGGGTTTGCAGAGTGAGGTGAGTTTGCTACACGCCTCATCCATCAAGCATATTGCTCCATGACCAAACATGGCTGCAATTATATGTAAGCCCTTTGTGGAAACTCTTATGCAATGTAATAAAAAGGGAGTAGTTTGACATTCTTTGAAGAGTTTTGCCATAGCTAGAGATAAAAGCAGACATCTATTTCCTTTGATGTTTTTTTTATCCTAAATTTTGTATTTGATTTTTCTATGAGCATTATAGAAAATTTTCTTTTCCTGTAATTTTTTTTTTCAGAGAAAGAAAAAATGATAGAAATGGTATGTTCCTTTTTGGTGTCGGAGAACTAAGGATAGATCTCTTAGGGTAGAAGGATGAGCTCTGAGTTTTCCTAAGTTTTAATCTATTATGCAAAATAATGCAACTACCTTACACAAAATGTTCTGCGCTTCAGCGCTTCCCCTGCTGCTTACATCTTAGAAGGGCAAAAGGAAAAGTGCAAAACCTCAGATAAGCAAGCACACATTTATGAACCACGATGATATCATTCAATGTCATGTTTCTACCTAGTTAGAAATAAGTGAGCATCTGTGGATTAAAAAATAGAACTCGCCAGCAGGGAATAAAAAAAACACTTTATTGGGCTTTGTTATGTAGATGGAAATGTGCTTTGTAGAAAATGCTTTATTGGGAAATAAAATAACTAATTGCTAGCACTAGAAATGTATACACTGAGGAGATCCTGAAAAAAATTTTGAGAAAGAATTTCTTTTAAGGTGGCTTTGGCTAATGCTGTGATTTTCTTTCCCCGAAATCTTTATTGATATTTCTGCATGCTTGTTTTTTTTTAACTATTGTGAATAAGACACACATAGATTTCAGTCAATCAGTCAATCAATGAATCCCGCCAAACAAACAAATGATAATCTGTTGACAAAAGAGACAAGGGAAGAGCTCTGTTGCTACTCAGGAAGCCTTTTCCTCAATTCCTATATGTCTTTGATTGTTTTATTCATTCATTCACTTATTCATTCATTTACTCACTCATTCATATATTCAACCGGGAAGAACATGGTATATCTTGTATAATGTCTAATATATACTTTAATGACATAATGAAGGAAATCTTAATCCTATAAACTATGTAAGATACTGCTGAGTTTTCATTTTTAATTTATCTTCCCCATTTTCACTTTGGAAATTGATGTCAGTAACTCCTGTTTCCCAAAATCTAACCCCCAAATCCCATTTTCAGATCTCTGCAGAGATCTATGAACTAAGAGTTGAATAGACCTTTTCTTTAATTTTTGTAAGTGTGAATCTTTATTATTAATTTCTGTGTTAATGTATATGTATGTGCAGGTATCCATGGAGGTAAGAAGGTGATAGTGGAACATCAGAGGCTGGAGTTACAGATGGTATAGGCCTCCCAAAATGGGTTCTATGCTGAAATCAGGTCTTTTTTCCCCTTTGGAAACATCTTTCAACCCCCCCCCCCTCCAAGAAAAGGCCTGTTCTTGAGACTACACCTGCCAATATTTGCAGCCTTACATATGTAGGAGTATTTTCCAGCTTTTTAAATATTATTTTCCTCGCTCTTCTGGATCCCCCTACATTACAAATGGCAATATCCAAGAGCCTTTATTCTTACAGACCTTTGTTCCCCATTGAAACTTTGGTCTTTCTTTCTTTTATTTTTTTTTTCTGGATTCAATCATTCTGTTACCCTTTGAGTCTGCCAAGTATCCTCCACACATGGCTTCCCTCCTCTCCTTACTTTAGTGTCTCAATCCTATAATCTATGTGTTATCAGTGAACAACCACAACAAACCATCAAAACCCCTCTGAGCTAAAGGAGAGATTATTGCCTTTATTGGGATTTCTGATGAAACATCAGGACCAAAAGTAAGTTGGGAAGGGAAGTGTTCCTTTGACTCCTACTTTCACTTTACTGCTCTTCATCGAAGGAAGTCAAGAGAGAAACTCAAATAGGACAGGAAAAAAAAAGGCAGAAGCTTATGCAGAGGCCAGAGAGGTTATGCTACTTACTGGTTTGCTCCTCATGACTTGCTCAGCCTTTTTTTCTTTCTTCCTTCCTTCCTTCCTTCCTTCCTTCCTTTCTTCCTTCCTTTCTTCCTTCCTTCCTTCCTTTCCTTTCCTTCCTTCTTTTCTTTTTTTCTTTCTTTCTTTCTTTCTCAAATCTTTTTTATTGGATATTTTATGTATTTACATTTCAATGTTATTCTTATAGAACCGTGTTGGCACCATTCACAATGAACTGGGCCATCCCACATCAATCAGTAAGAAAATGCCTTATAGGCTTGCCTACACCCCAATCTTATAGAGCCATTTTTATGTTTTTAATTTGTGGTCTCTCTTCTCAGAAGATTTTAGCTAGTGTTAAGTTGACATAAAACTATTGAGCAGAGAACATTCAGACTTGGCTCAACAAAATTAGTTGACAACAGTGGGAGAAAGTCTGTGGCGATGTGTGTGCAAGAATCTCTACTGTCTTCTTGTCTGGGTGTGTGGAGGAGTGTAGATTAAGTGGTTCATGAAAGCCTGTTTGGAGATGAGTCAATTCTTTTACCATGAATGTACTCTGGGTGCAACTAAGCCAGAGTATTTTATTCTGTTTTCTGATTTAACATTTTCTATCATTTTTTAAAACTTTGAGTACCTAAATTACAAAGTACCTATAATTTCCCTTGTGGAGATATGCATGAGATAACATATCTTCTGGAAGAGTCCGTGTCATATAGCTTTAAATTTTAGAGACAGGGGTTAGATAACCAGTGGTAAGATAAACTACATAATAAGAGTTCCATAATAAACAAAGATTATCTCTATCCATAAGTGGTTTTCATTCTTTGAAAGAAGAGTCGGGAAATAGAAACATTATTGGCCAAATCATTTCAAATAGAATAAAACAAATGTCAAGCAAAACAGTTGTTCACAGATAGTGTGATGGGAAAAGGCTGAGTGGAGAGAGAAAAGAGGTACACGGGGCTCCTTAAGAAAGTTTCCCAGGAGAAATGACTTGACCCAGGGGAAGCCAGTGGTCTGGAGAAAGAATGGGAGAAAGAGACAAGGCCTAAGCTGAGATGCTAATGAATCCAAGGAGGCTGAGATGAATTGCTAAGACTGTGCATCGAGTAAAAGCAGAGCTATGGTCAAATAAAGGACATTATTAATGACACAGGCTTTCTTATGAAGCTTCTCAATGGAAGTCATTAGAAGGATTTCAAACACCATCTGATCTACAAATTAATAGAAGGTTCCAGCTGTGTAATGAAAGTGGATCACTAGGGAAGAGGGAAGAAACGAGGAGACCAGCTCTGAGAAAAGTGAAAGACTTCTTCAAAGTAAATTTGTGTGACTGTTGTCATCACAGTTTTCCAACTAATACTGATCCAAATGTCCTATAGCTGGTGAAGGACAATACACATTTTTTCTGTTCACATAATATAATACTGCCAAGCAATAGAAAGGAAGTGTTTGCTAATATGTATAATACTGGTTATTAGACTTTTGATCATAAATACTCTCAAAAGACCTGTGTGCTGAAGATTCTGTCTATGGTGTAATTGGCAACATTATTCAAGAAGTCTTCATTTCTGAAGGGAATATGGGAATCTTCTCTTTTCTCTCTACATATGACCAGGAGAGATGAACAGCTTTACACTCCCTGTGTCTCAGACCTCAAACATAAAACTGAACAGCCATGGGATGAATATTTTGAAACAATGAAACCAAATAAATCTGCCCTCCTTTTAAGTTGATTGTCCTGAGTACTTTGTCATACCAACTGAATGTTTGACTTGGAGATCAATCATGGATGAATTATATATAAAAAGGAATGCACAGTCAGAATGCTACAGTCCAAGTGCCATAGTTCATGGCAAGCTATAAAACTTAATCTACAGGGCTGTAGAGCAGGTAGGGCTTGCCAAGGAGTGGGGCAGGTGTGGTGTGTGTGTGTGTGTGTGTGTGTGTGTTACTTCAATGACATATTTGGGGCTGGTGGAACTATTGTATAGCTGGACTCCACAAGTACTTAGGCAACTCTATAAAATTGTCAAAATTACAGAATCATATGCCAGAAAAGTGATTTATCTTCCTTATATAAATCTCAAGTATGTGTTTATAGTGTTAATAAACAATGTTGGGGGATCAATAGTTAGCTTTTCCAAGAGCACTCTATACAAAGATATGTTCTTTGCTAACCTTTATGATTTTTTTCATGGAAAATAAAAACAAATTTGGTAGTAAAATATGTGTGTGTAAATCTCTCTATATAATATAATGTTCTATTTTTCTAAAATAAAGCTTTAAATAATATTTGTTGTACTTTGATTCATTGAAATTACTGTCCCAGCACAGTGCAGACAGACTTCTCTCTGCTCAAGATTTTTCAGATGGTCTACAATGTTCTTTGTCATTATCTTGAAGTAGTTTTTGATACACTTTCTGGTGTCTGTCATGCTAAGACACTCATATCTCAGCTAATATATTTACTGCCCCAAGACTAAAATGAACCCCATGGGAAGTTCTGTTGTAATCCACAGAGAAAGGATGTTTCAAGATCACAATCTGTGTGCAGAAGTTCAGAGTTTAACATTACTTCATCATCAAATACTAATGAAAGCCTTATTTACAAATTCCGATTTTGTTTTCTGTTTACTGTAGCTGATTTTATGTGATGCCTTGTGGGATTCAATGGTAATCAATCTGGTGCCTCTATCTTCTCAGAGTTTTTTGTAAGTGTATATATTTTGAAGATGAAGAATTGCTTGGGAGGTTGAGAAGTGCCACTGTTTAAGGACAGTGGGACATACTGAGACATATTTAGTAGTCTTAGACAAGGTAAGTTGAAAAACCCTTTACTAATAAAGACAGATTTTTGCTTAAATGATTCCTGATTCAGTTGGAAGAATTCAAGCCAATACATGTGGATTTTGGCAGATGTGAGTACAATAACAGTTGAAAGTGTGAACACAAACCAATGGCCAAACTTTAAGGGAGTCAGAGGGAAACGTTTAGGAGCTGGAGGTGAGGCAGAAGAAAAGCTGTTTCCAGTGCCTGTAGTCCCTGCAAAGGGTTAAGTTTTTATCGCTGATGGTCCTGTTCTCAGTGTAGTATGTGATCTTACTGTAAATACCATCACCCTTAGTGACAAAGGACTTTTTCACTTCTTCAACATCTTCTCATTTCTTACTTCCACAGTTGAGTATAGTATGCACAGATGAGATGGTAAAAATACTCGACCTTAAATGTGCTTTGATTCTCTTTCCTTTAGATACCTTTTAACTACATCCTCACATTTATATATGCCTTTTCATCGCACTATGTGTAGAAATTTGCTGACATGATCTTGGCCACCCACCTTCCTTCTTCCTACCTACCTTCCATCCCAACTTGCACCTGTCTCATTTAGACTGGTGTTGCTCAGTGAGAGTTTCCAGCCTTTGCAGATAATTATTTGTTCTCTGTCTCATGACCTGACTTAAGTAGATGAGTTAGTGCCAGAGATGCGAGAAGACATCAATATTTCAAAAAGAAAACTCATACAAAAACCTCTAAGAAAAGAACATTAGCATTTCGTTTTGAGACTGTTCGGAATAAGTAAGTATTACAACAAAGAAATTTCTAGCATAATGAGAAGCTATACAGAAAATAAACTACTCAGAATTGAGATGTTACGGAATTAGTAATTGACAAGTTAATCTATGTCATGGTCAGACCACTTAACTTTTCACTGATGCGCTGTTTTCATTTGTTAAGTGGGAAATAAGCCACCTTCCCTCTTTATATCAAAGGTGGATGACAGTGAGTAGATTTCAGTTTTAAGTTATATTGCAAATATTAACTTGGCACCATGTACCATGTCCAGAACTGAAACAAGTTTTCTACTAAATAGAAAAGTTCTTGTCTTATATTTATTGTTAATAATTCAGTATGAGAGATATTAATAAAGAAATATAATAAATGATAGTCATTGACAATTTACAAAGTATAAGGGAATTAGCAGCAGGCCCTAAAATAGAGTGTCACAAAAATTTTTTCATGTATCTGTTTCTGTAACAGATCTGTTATTAATCACCAATATGTCCAAAGAATTTTAATTCCTGAAGGAGGGGGTACTGTCTCAAGCTACTCTAAACTTATACTTAATTGGTACCAGAAAGTCAATTAATTAATGGATAATGGAACATAGAACAACCATGGGGACCAATATTCAAAGTATCTGGTCAGCACATTCTTTCCCAAGAGAAAACTTCCTACTTAAATAAAGATCAGGAAATTGCCTGGTGAATATATAAAGAGAGAAAAATGCTAAGAGCTGTGAAGCAGAGGCCAGGCAGGCTAACAATGGTGTGCTCAGCCAAACAAGGAACTCTCCCAAGCCATACTGAAAGCATCTGACTTCTCAACGCTTTGTGCTTCATGGATACATATTCAGCCGCCTTTTTTCACAATACACCATCATCTCATGCAAGACATCCACATTTCAGTGTTGAAAATGACAACATTCTATCACCATTTAAAATGTGTACCTCGGAGTGATTCTGGTCTTATAATTGGGAATCTAAGCTCTTCAGTAAGGTCATAATACTCCAAGCAAATCTGACAAACAGCATGTCAGTAGGTCCGAAGCCAGGGGAAAGTCTTATTTTTTGGACTAAGACCCACATGCAATTCTTTAACACAGCATCTACTGCTATGAGACCACGAGCATATCATTTCCTTTTCGTTTGTTATAGTTTCTTCTCCACAAAGTGCAGGTGCCTGTAGTTCCTTTTCATGAGACATTTGCAAGAATTCTATCAGAGAATTCTTATAAAGTACTTGGAAAAGTATCCCAAAAGGATGCATGTGATGACAATTCACTCTGTGTAGTGTATCAACAGGACAATTATTACCATCATCCCTCATTGCTGCTGCCTGCAGCTTCTTCATTCACCTCCAATTATTATAGAAAATACTCTATTCCCAGTTCCTTTGGATAGGGTAGCTATAATATCTTGATAGGGTGTTACCACGTGTCATAGGCCTGGAGAGTTAATGTAAGGGTTATTCAAACATATTCTTCACGTGTAGTCAGACTGTTTCTCAATGCTTACCATTGGATCTACCCAGAGCTTATGGGTGACTGGGAAGTGAACAGCTATCTAGATCAGCTACTGTCTTATGGTTCAAAGTCTTCCTGTACTCAACTCGATCAAAGAAGTCTTTCCTGGCAAAGCATTCTAAAGGCTTTGTTCAGGTCCTCTCTTGTTCTGTTCTTCAAGGTGCTGGCTGCCACTCAAATGCACAGTGCTTCTAGTGGACAGGTTCATTTTTAGAATCTCAGTTCTGTGTCTTGGATGTAATATTTTCCAAAGTTGGTCTCCCAGAACCTTGATCCTCAGTGCGGTGCTGTTGTAAAGCCTTAGGGAGAGTAGATGGGCATGAGCGAATTAGAATTCTCAGGAGAGACTGATGCTAGGGTTACCCAATGAGTTGGCTATTCTCATAGGAGTAAGTTCCCAATCTTACTATAGAGTCAGGATGCTATGACCATGAGGCCCTTACCACAGCTGAAGACAAGCTGGTGCTAATATCCTGGGTCTCTAGGACTGTGATTTAAATATTCTCAGTTCCTCAATAAAGTACTCAGGTTCAGGTATCTTGTAGTGGAAAATGATGTGATTGCAGACATGAAGTTTCCCTTAGTCTCAAAAAATAAAATGTCTGAAGAAAGGAAGAAAGGAAAACTCGATGTTTGCTTCATTTTTCAATGTCTTCTACACGTATTGTTTTCTACTATAGAGATGGTGATACACAGGTTACAGCGTGTGTTTGGAAGTCAGAGGACAACGTACAGGAGGCTTTCTTCTGCTGTGAGCTTCTCAGGTACCAAATTCAGATGGTTAGTCATTACTGGATGCACCATCACACCAGGCCCAGGATTCCTCTAGTCATTGTACAAAGACAAAGACAGGTGAATGGGCAGAAAAGCCAAGAGTCCAACAAAACAAGAACCACCACAAGTGCCACAGGTCTCCAGAACCACAGGGTGGGAGATGGAAAGAGAGGGCAGGCATCTGTGTTTCTAGTTAAGCAAATAAGGGCATCTGTGCTGACTTAATTGAGTATTAATAGTAGGAGTTGTTCAACATGTCAGAAACCCTTTAATGCCCCAAGGAGTCCCAAATATATCCCATCCATCTCCTCTGACAGGGGGATTATCCCAGTCTGTACTGAGATAAAGGAAAAGAGCACACAACACTGTTCTCTATGAACTAGTATTTTTGTGTTATTTGTTTTTAAAAGATTTTCTTGATAAATCTTCTGCACGTTGGTTCTTTCTGTTCCAATTAAAGTAGATTCCTGAATTCAGTTTGTGGGTATAATAACTGGGATTTCTTTCAGGGCACCATTTCTAATTAAAAGCAGCATTTATAGAGAAAGGTTTTTACATACTTATGTATTACCTTATTCAATCCAAGCAAATTGCTTCCCTGTGTAAACTTCTGAATAGTTTCATTTCTTCAAACACGAAAGTCATTCTAATGTAGATTTTGCATTAATTTGGGGGAGAGGAAATGGAGCAATGTCTAATTGGAATTACTATTTCTAAAATTAATTCCTGATTTTTTATGAAATTGATCCAAACACAAGTGCCTCTATGTGTATCCCAATCTCCAAGAGCAGAGCGAGCGCTGGACATATTGGTGGTTCCAAGATTTACAGAGTTTTCCTTCTTACCTTTTGTCATTCTCTAAAAAAAAAGCCTGGGATTACGCAGGAGAGAGGCGAAATGAATAATATACCACAGGCTATTTACATATGCCAGCCAATTTCATCCTAAGCAGTTCTACAATTTATCCCTGCCCTCATTTTTAAAGATGAGAAATTTGAGGCAGAGTGAGTCTCCGAGGTCTGACTGAGGTCATTAGCTTATAGGGTGACAGGAAAGACTCAAATCCAGGCAGCTCTTGTAAATGTTTCCTTTGTTGCTTCCTTCATGGTTACAGCAGCAGGATGGTCTCGGGGAGAACAGCTGTCTTTTCACAGGCAGATAAATCAGCACCAAAGCCTTAATTTGTCTTCTTTCTCATTGTCTTACAGGGATAAGATTTCTTGATGTTTCTGTTCTTGATTTTTTTCCCCACCTTATCAAATGAGAGAACAATGCCTGAAGAATTGGGTCTAAAAGGGAGGTCAAGGTTAATGTAACCTCTGTCTGGGTTCTGTCGACTTTCCCTTACTTTTGCTCATGAGATTTAGCTAAACTGCATTCTTTGTTAGACTTTGTCTCGATTCTTGATGCATTCTCAGGCTGGCCAATGGCTCCAGGAGATAGTGGTGTAATGGTCTTTAACAGCTGTGTTAGTGACTCACATGGGGCTTGGTCCACCCCGTGTCTTATTAGAGTAAGCTTGCCTCGGGCTTGCGCAGCTAGGATTTCTTATTAAACTGCTTCAAAAAATAAGTATAACCTTCAGTGGAGGTAATCACATCTGTTTTGTTTTATTAAAAATTAGTGGTACCATCTTTCTAGAAGATGCTGCATCTTTGGGTGACTGCAAGATGCTCATGTTGGATTTAGGCCCAGATTTCAGCTGGGAGAACATTCTAAATGGTTTGATGATTATAGAGGTAGAACAATTGTCATTCTGAAGTTGTTCCTGGTCTGACACCGAGAATCCCCTGCTGTCTTACTATGGCATATAATGTAGTCATAATAGAAAGATGATGCTTCTTCAAAACCTGTTTCTGCCTTTGCTTACACAGCCCTTTTTGGGACTTTAAAAAAACTCAACCAGGAATCTGAAAAACCAGCATTTGTGACAAGTCCCTGACATAAACCATCAATCTAGTGAGCAGATTCCACTGATGTCGTCAGTATCTTCTGACAGTTCTTGCTAACATACATCAGAGTTGAAGTTTTGATGAGTTTAACTAAAATCATCTCACAAAGAAAATACTCAACAATATGCCATTAGCTCTGCCTAGTGTCTCAGAAACCGAAGGCTTCACAATCAACAGATTTTTATAAGTTGTGTTACTGAAGATGAACAAAATTAAGCATGACACTAAGAACAAAATTTGACCAGTGACATATATTGTTCACACAACAGAGAAAGGAACATCTAAGTCTGAGGTTTTAGTGGATTAAATTACAGTGTCCAATTAGCTGACTTCCTAGAGAAGTTATTACTGGTCCATGTAGTTCTTACAGTTAGGTATTGGTCTTACCAGTTCGCATTCAACAATCTTTCTAATACCTTAAAACCACAAGCATCCTCACACTGTGGTTTGTTTTAATTAAAAAAAATAGATATGTCTCTTGCTCCTCATTAATGCTCCTGCAAAGAATTTGTTAAACAACCTCATGGTTTAGCCATTGGTACAATCTCAATGTTATCAAAATTCATATTTAGGTAAAAGAATATTTGTGGCCTTTGGAAGTGATAATAGCTGAGGTATCATGCTGTTGGTTTATAATCACAATAGTCAGGGGGTAGACTAGGGGATTACGAACTCCAATGAAAACTTGTCCATATAGTAAATCTGAATTTCAATCCTGTATGAGATTCTGAAGACAGTAGGAACTACAACAATCATCATTATACTAACAACAATAATAAGGATGGTGATTTAAAATGACAGGCTGCATAAACGGAGAACAATTGAGAATAAGTTGTAAAGGGCATTGAGTGGCATGCTCTTTAGCCAATCAACTTTTCAGGTGCAAGGGAAGAACAGAAGAAAACCAAGAGTTTACATACTAAATAAAGAATATGGGTCATCCTGGGATCCCTGATGGGTGGAATATAATCAAATGTTATAAAACTTCCTGACGTTCTCAGATCTTGCTTTTACAACCGATGAATCTAACGCTAGTTGTTCACACATTTAGCATTAGTTCATTTTCCCAGAGGCATCCTGGATGCTGTGGCTGGCAGACAACCACTTGCCTAAGGCATCATCCCTTATTTTGGAAGCTCCTGTCCCTTCAGCTGCTCCTCCCTCTCCCCAACCCCCTCCATCCATCTGTGTACCATGAGCCAGGCTCATGAGAAGGTCAGTCTCATGCTAGGAGAATATCTTTTTTCTTCTCCTTAAAAATAAGTATCTTTGTTTTATGCATTTCAAGGTCTGCAATCCTTTTCTTGATTGCAAGGGTTTTGCCTTCCTAAACAGTTCCCAGAATCTCAGAAGAACTTGGGAAGGTTGCAAACTTTTTGTCACAAGGACATGAAAGAGAAAGCTTTGGAGGAGACACAAAGTATCTTCTAATTACAGAACACTGCTGCTGTAGCACACACGTGGCCAGACAAGGAATGAGGGGCAGGAGCCACATGGCTGTTCTCCAACAACTCTTTACTTATGAAACAGGTAGTGGGTGGGGCTAGACTTGGCTCACAGGCTACACTTTGTGGCCTCTCACTAATAGAAAGGCTTTCTTCCTTCCCTGGCCTAGCCTACTGATTGATTTTAGAGAGTGTATCCTGTCAAGGTCCAGCCTTTCTGGAGCCCTGGTTGCTCCAGCATCTCCTCTTCACTTCTACCGGCTGTAAAATTGCAGTGTCTTGTGCCAGGCACCCAGCTAATGAGAAAGAACGCGCACAAGTGAGCAAGAGGAAACCCTGTAAGACATTTAATAGAAACAAGCTCAAACGCTCCCAAAAGTCCTGGATGTCCATTCACTCTGTGACCCGCGGCTATGTAGCCAACTCACAGCATTTGGGAATTTAACCTGTCTATGATTCTTCAACATTAGGCGTCGTTGGAATTTCCATGTATAGGAAACATATTGTTTTCTTTTTAAAGTTAGTTAGAAGAGTATTTAGAAGTATTGTGAGAATCTGTACCCTCTTATCTCTTATTATCTGTGGTAGAGTTACAATACAGTTTTCTGTGGTATTGTATCACACTCTTTAAGCTGCACTAGGATTCTGTTAACTAAAAAGCCATGGATCTCTGTGATCTAAAGAAAGGGGACTACACAATAGTTCCCTTTGGATTAACACATTGCATTTTCAATCGGCCACATTCCCAAATGCAGTTTCCACCCATTGTCTACAGCAGTTCCCGTGTACATACATACAGTGACTAATGATGACTTTCACTTGCTATGAGGACATGACAGTTCTGAACTGTTCCGTGCACTGTATAAACCTTCCAAAGAGCTCCGGCTCATCAAGGCAAGATCAAATCAAGTCTTTTGGCCTTCCAAACAAGGCTCTTCTCAAACAACTTAACTAGACTCTCAAACAGCTCCAACTTGTGTTTTTTTTAAGATTTAGGTAGAATTATTTCTTATGCTGACCCTCGGCCATCATGAGGTTGATGTCTACCATTGAGCTATTGAGTTTCTATGGGCAACCCATACCAATGAACTCTCGCTGATGTGTTCTCAAAGGGAGAGTTTCTGAAGAATTGGGCTATAAGCACCGTAGTGTAGGTTTTACACAGAGGGCCCAAGAAAAGAAGGGGGCTTGAGTCACAGTCCAATATCAGTTTTGAACCCAAATAGTAAGACATGCAATCCAGCTGTACTTCGGAGAACTGGATGTCTCATCATGGAATACACAGAGACATGGAGCCTAAGTATGGGTTTAATTGCTAAGCAAACGATGAGGTTCCAAGGAGCAATAATATTGTCATTTGATTAAATGCCCTTGTGGGTATAAAACTGGGATTTATCTAGAAGAAAGAAGAAGGCAGAGGACAAAGCACATTAAGCCCTTCTTAGCATCTACTAGATTTGGTTATCAGGTCTACTAAGTAGTGCTGGACTCTAATTTAAATATAAAAATGGAGCCTTATTTCTTTATTAATAATATCATAATTACTCTTTGGTATCTTCAAATTCATTATGTTTGATGGAACTTTTCCAGTCAAGGACATCTCCTTGTCGTGAGCATTTTTAATTTTCTCAGCGCATGAAAGCCCAGGCAGAGATGGGACTTAATCCCTGATGAGCTTCCCTGGATGCCTTGGGGAGATGTCTAAGTTCTCACTAAATGTTAATATTTGCCCGTCATACCTATTCTCATCAACAGCAATCAGCTTTCATGTTGTTGTAATAAAGTCAAATCTTTGACTTATAATTTATTTGACTTAAATCTACATGCGTTTTAAGCTATTCTTTTATTTCTCTTTAAAATTCAGGTTTCTGAGTAACAAAGCTTTGTTCTCAGAAGTTGTACTCAGCACATTGTAAAGGACATATAATTAATAAAATTTACACACACTATTTTAAAACGTGATCAGTCTTATTCTCTCTGACGAGTGCCAGAGAGAATATATTTGACCAAGTCACCCACCAGTTATACTGTTTGAATGATTTATTTCTTAAAACTTATTTAAAACATCACATATGGTTTATTAATTTAAAATTAAGTCACCTGTATTTTCCAACTCACCAGAATAGATATGGGGAGGGGCTTATTGTGATTTCCTATGCTATTTTAAGTACCATTGATATTATCAAATATTATGATCTGATGTTATTAAATGTCAGATTTAATTAGTAAAAATAAAGATTTCACAAACGTTGACCTGGGTTCAGGGGAATGGAGAGGAGGAAAAAAAAGAAACTCTGAAGATAAGGACATAACAATTGATGGATGGAACATTATCATATTTAACATTAGGAAAACATAAAAAATAAAACCATAGAAATGGAATCTATGATCTGTAAAAGAGGATCGAATTAAGCACTGTTAGACTAATATAAAAATAAACTCCCTGACTGTGTGAAGGAGTTTGCGAAGTAAAGGAGGATATTCAGAAACACCCCCAACAAAACTGCTTTCTTATTGTAAGGGAAAGAAGTAGAAATGTAGGTATTCATGAGTGGGTCTAAACTGATGGTAACATTCGATGGGATATCAAGTATAACTAAAGGAACTGAGCAACTTACACTTTAATGTTGATTCTACATGAACAAGGAAAGTGATTCTCCACCGACTTACACAATAGAATGGAGACTCCTCCTTCCGTGAACATGAGATTATTTTAATATATAATTTACAAAGTATGCAAGCTTTTATGTGTCTTAAACATTGTATTACATGGGATCTGGCAGTAATGACTTAAGATTTCTTCGGTAATAAGATCCTGAAGAGTATACAGCTGTTCAAATAAACTTGAACAACATAGATGATCTTTTGAACATATATTTTCCAAGAGCGTATAGATACAAATTTTGGATTTTTTTTTTTTTTTTAGATTTGAGAGATGAATGGGAAGAGTACTATAGATGATTCTGTGGATTTTGGTACTTAAAGAAAATCCTACCACAATTTCCCTGAGCTGTAATTTTCCTTTGTGCACTCTGATGATAATAAAAAAGGAAGATTATTTAAAATATTATAAGGAAATCCTAAGGATATAACCTACACTATGAGGGCAAGGGATCTTCACTTACCGATCCTAGAGAGAAAAGAAAACAAAATAAACTGATTCTTCTCAGCCAAATGCGATTAAATGTTGAGCCAATCTTAGTCAGACAGTGAGGACAACAGGGATGAATTCTGGTAAAAAAGCAATTGCATGTTTTTTTTACAACTCATACCTCATTACTCTTTAGAAATGAGGTGGGTATTAAATTGCTTAGGAAAAGAGGGGGTTGGGCTATGGCGAATGTCATTTGCCCATCACTTACTAAAAATTTTTTTAACCAGGGTGTCTTGGAGATAAACTGATTAAGTCACTGTTTTCATTAGACTTCTGTGGCATTGAGAAATGGACAGTAATAAAACAACCAGCACATATCTATACAACTGCAAAGTTAGAAACTAAAAGACATGCAAAGCATGCATTTTTCTGAGTATTTTCCTGCAAACGGAAGACACCAGTCTGCAGAGCCAGACGAGGCCTTCTTGGGAAAGAGGTAGTAACGGTTATCCACGAAGGGTCAGCCATACCTAATAATGCAAAGGAAGGAACAGAAGAGTAAGGAGGAGAAAGCAAGTGCAAAGACCCTGAGGTGGGACTGAAAACAACCCAACTCAGCTTACAAAGTATCTATTAATCCATCCAGATGCATATTGGTTGTTATTTTTCTCTTAGTTCCTCAAACTGTGCCTCCAATATATTTGATCTCCTGTTCTCAATGCACGTGCAATGCAGAGTTTCTGAGTATGGTGAGCACACGGCTCTGATCTATTTCCAGAGCAATTCCACTTCAAATCAGTGTTCAGCTGACACAAGCTCTCCTTGTCATGAGACCCCCCTCTCTCAGTTGAACATCTCAGACCCTCTCAGTAGCACAGAGAACTAAGGCGACAGAGGGAATTGACACAGGCTTAAAAAGGAAGGATTCCACAAATGAATGGACGGGCCTTGGAGATGCCTAACTACTCTTATGTCAAATTTGAAACTATAGAAGTTAACTCCCTCTCTCTCTTTCCTCTCCCTGTTTCCCCCTCCCCATCTCTTCCCCCCTTCCCCTTTCCTCCCCCTCCTTTTGTCCCTCTCCCTCCCTCCTCTCTTCCCCCTCCCTTTCTCCTTCCCTTTATGTGTATGCATGCACGCATGTGCACACACAGAAATTAAAGACCCTGGCATTAGTGCTCAAGTCTATAGTTTGCTTACTTTTTCTAAGAAAATCTCGAAAGTAAACGTGTATGGAGGTTGATTACCTCATACACTAAAACAAAAACCCAGTGTGCCTTGAAATCACGACCAGAACACACATATTACTTTTAACCACTAAGAACTGAGTGACCATCCTATTTTTGAGAGTTGAGAGCAACTTATAAGAAGTTATCAGACCTAAAAAATGTTACTTTACCTTCCCTGTTAATAATTTCCTGGGAGGATATGATATGCCTTTGTTTTTCTCCTATACTTTGCCGTTCTTCTCCTCCCTTGATAACAAGTAAATTTATGCTCAAGTTGGTAGAGGAAAATTGTCCCAGAAGACTAGAATACTGTTCTCCTCTGTCTGTCCACAGAGGCTGTGTTACTATTGATTTGGGAGTGTGTGGAGCAGGGTTCTTTTTCTAACCATTGCTGCTTCTCTCATTTTGACTTTAGTAAACAAGTCAATATTTTACCATTTAGGTATCTTCCCACAAACAGTTATCATATGAGATAGAAATAGCAGACTTCTGGAATTCTAAATATGCTCTGGAAAGAATACTAGTATGTATTTCTTGAGTTACTTACTAGGAATTGCAATTTTGATATATTCAAGTAAGATCTAATAGCAATGAACCTATAATCTTCCCAATTGGAAGCCCTGACACTGTTTTTTGTAGGAGGAAAATTTACTTCAGAAGGAGGAGAGGAGACAAAAGACTTCTCTGTGCTTATGTAGATATAGGTTGCAGATGGAATTGGAGAATTCATGCCAACACTATGAAACAATTCCATATTCAAACATTTTTATGGACAAAGAAGATGTCATAGTCACTGAAAATAAGTACATCCAAGTCAGCCATTGGCTGCTCTCACTAAAGGACAGAGTATGCAGACAGATTAGCACAGTACACACAATCCACAACCTACACCGACCTGGTTGAAGAGTCTTTGATCATGATCCCTCTGCAAACAAATATCTCACAAAAGGGGCACTACACATACTATTCTATTATCTGCCACTTATCCACAGCTCTTATTCATGCTAATATAAACATGGCCAAGCTATTTTAATGACTTCTTCATATAAAATTAAATGTTCAAACATGCCACTAACTGACTGTACAACCAGAGAAAATTTCACATCTAAATAGCTCAGATAAGTTCTTCAACTGAACAATGGGGTAACTCTAATACCTCTGGTGTTAAGATGTGAAGAAAATTAAGTGACCTAAGAACATATTGTATTTAATATGGTCTAATATACATTTCAAATGCAGCGGGGTTGAGATGATTATTATGAGTATTACTTACATTGCTATTAGTTTTATTATCTTCTCAGGAATTAAAGGTTTGATTTCCATCAGTGCAAACAATGTATCAGTAGATGTTTCTATATATAACCATGTGCTTATATCTCTCCCTCTTCCTTTATGATTAGTTTCTAGCTGTTGAAGGAACAAATACATAGAAATTTTCCTGTAAAGTATTGAGACATATTGTTAGGTGGTCCACTTAGAAGACCATTTTATTCCAGACACCCATATCTAAAAACAATTCATACACCCTTAAAAGCTCACATCGTGAGGTGGTTGTGCGTGAGTTGGGCTTAAATTCTACCCAAAATTTAAAAATGAATATACTTTCTAGTCTGTTTTCCTCAATTTACAAATATTTAAAACAGTAATAAAAAAGAAAGGAAAATGGCATCTGGGGATCATAAAGAAAGAGTATTCCAACTGTGAATCCTACAGATGTGGATTAAGGAGGTGTCTGGAGAAGAGTTAAATAATACTTCTGGGGTGAGCAGCCTTAGTTACTACGGAGAAATTTCAGGGAAAAAAAGCCAAATATGTTTAATTTCCCACAATACATCACCTCAGCCATCTGTGAGAATGATAATGCTCTCCTTAAAGGAGAAACAATTACTGAAAAGGGAGGTTTTGGGAATAATCATACATATTTCTTATTCTTCAATTAGGTCTTTGTTAATGGGCATCTGAAACACATAAAAATAACTAATTAATGTTTAAAACACAAATGTTGAACAAAATAAGGATACATGATCTAAAATGAAACATCATTCTCAGTTATAATGATGTTACCAAATTTGTCCACATGCTGATAATTCTACCCCTATCCTTGATCATAGATGGTTAGACAGGTAATAAAAATTTTCTTATCAACTGGTCCTAACAATAATATAAAGCCATGGGATTATATGGGATATTACTCTAAATTAGCAAACTAAGATTATTTATAAAATATTCATCATAGGATAATCTCATTCTTTTTACTTTGTTTTTTCATCAACATCTGTTTATTCATTCATTTTGTGATATTTTCTTTAGCTCATCACTAGATCTACACGGTTTAAAGACTTGACTCTTCAGTGATCTAGCAAGTATTTTTAGCACCACCTTCATGGGAGTGGAGTGGTTGCTTCAAAAATATTGTCCATGGCAAAAAGACTGGACTCAATAAAGAACAATAGCAAAAATTACAGGATTAAATATCTCAGTGAGCACATGTTCCCATGGAACACTAAAATTCGTCCCTGTAACGGTATGACAAAAACAACATTTTTGAGGGAAAAAAAATCACAAGACACTTCAAATTATGTGAAACGTTAGGTTTGCAAGAACAAGTTTCTTTCTTTTTTTAATCCCCTGTAAAATTTCCTAGAAACTCAATTTATGTCCTAACATGCTTAAGGGCTAGGGTTGTCCCAGGCAACAGCAGCTTTTGTTCAGCATTTCTGGCTTTAGATGGATTCATGGACCGTTTGCAATCACTGTTGAAATGCAGGCTTCAGTAAAAACTGTGAGAAGCTGAAAAATGTTACATGCATAATTCATATCTCCCTCATCACTGGATGTATGTGCGCTTGAGGATTCAGGGTTACCCTGCTAGCCTACTTCATTGAAAGTATGATTTGGATATAGTCAACAATTTTCTTACTACTGGTTAACAAAAAAAAACAACATATTTCATTAAAATATATGTTCTGCCTTCTTTTTTCCCTTGGAAGATACTCTTAATTTAGCATCTCTATCTAACTTACTACTAGTGCCAATTAGACTATTACTTGGCTTTTATGTATCCTTTTCACCTGACTATATTTCCCTCACCTATCTTTATACTTTCAAACACAATAGCCTCTTGACAGTTCCCAGAACAGACCCAGATACTTTCTAAACCAACACATCTAAGACATCAGTGATATTCCCAGATGTGTTAGGCAAAACAAGATAGATACCTGGTGGCCTCAGTTCTTTCTGTCTTTGGTTTGTTTTGGCCAGATACCCCTTAAGTATTTTGCCACATGAGTTTTACTATGCAGGTTAGTCTTATCCCAACTTGACACACAAAACAGAGCTATCTGAAAAGCTGAGAAAGTTATGGGGGAGCAAACAGTACGCCACCCCCCTCTGTGGCCTCTGTATCATCTACAGACTCCAGGTTCCTGCCCTGTTTGAGTTCCTATCCTGACTTATCTTGATGTTAAACAAAAATATGAAAATGTAAGCCAAATAAACCTTTAAGCCAAAGAAACTTTCCTCTCTGAATTGCTTTTTGATTATGGTGTTTTATATGTTAGAGACCCTAAATAAGACCGTGACCTAATCACAGAAATGGTAATTCACCACAACTACACTCTATTCTCTAGAAGGAAATCACAAGTCTCATCTATGGGAGAATATAGCAGAGGCATGTGGGTGTCATTAAGATGGGAACCTTAGAGACTTTGGGTTTGCCTCCAAAGAGCAGTCAGGTTGACACCTTGATGCAATGTACTGAGTGTCCTGAGCTAGAGGCATTCAGCAAGGCTTGGCTGGGTTTGTGAGAGACTGATCCATGTTGGAAATGTAAGTTTTATAATAATTGCTATCAATCATGGTAACTATTAAATTAACTTAATGTTCCCAGCCTCACAATCACTTCCCCAGAAAGTCTTGCTCACATCCTTCCAACATTTATTCTCTGGCTCCATGTTATTTTCAGATGGCTAAGTTACTTACTCCTTATTTAGAATGAAGTTGAAATTTGCTGCAGGCTTCCTTCATGGCCTCTAGGACATAAGCACATGCTTAGAGAAGTCTAAAGCTTGACAGTGATGAAGAAATTGGAATGAATAAAATTAAGACCTGGCAATACCTTGCAACATAAAGCATCCATTTACTTTATGATTGTTAAGGTTACAAATATGTAACAGCTATGGTTGGCAGTGTGTGTGATTCAGAGCAATAAGGTAACTTGGAAAAGAGGACAGGTGAAAGGTGAAGAACTTTATTTAAGCATCTGTGTTCCTCAATGCTCCTGTGCCTACTTAGATTCTGTGGAGCTGATTGTACCAAGTAAAAGGGTCCTGGAATGAGTCAAGAGATGACTAAAGGAGAGAAGTAATTTCAGTGCTTTTAAATATTTCATAGGTCTTTCAGCTCAGGTTGCTCAAATAACTATGCTAGAGATGATAATTTAAAGTAAGATATTCTTAATCATCTTATCTTTGTTTAGAAACTTAATGGCATACCAAAGTTGTGGAATGCTGAATTTTGGGAGAGAAACAAAGAAACAAAAAGTTTTAGTGAATTAGAGATGTGTATGCCCCAAGATTTTGTGAGGTTAACATGAAAGAATTGACATCATAAAATCTTTAAGATGTAACATTATAATGATCCTTTCTCTTATTCTTTGAGGGGATCATGTCCTCAGATATTACCAAAGTTAACTGCAGTTTATAATTTATTTGAGTTGAAGAAATATGCAAATAATATAAACTGCCCAGATAGGAAGAGGAAGGGTAAACTTTTAAACCATGTACCAAAACTATCAAAATGTTCTACAGTTCCTTGATGAAGAATATAGGTAGGAAAGAATTGACACACTGGATGATGGGGTCTGAAGTTGATCTGCCAACTTGATCTGTGGCTCAAGATAAAGATGGCCTTGAATTTTTTGGTAACCCTGCCTTCTTCTTTCTATGGCTAGCATTAGAGGCATATAGTACCACACCCATTGGATGTGAGACTGAAGCCAAGGCTGCATAACTGTGAGGCAAGAGCTCAAACTACTGACCTACACCACCAGCCTATAATCTGATCTGTGCTCTGCCACTGTGTAAAGTGTTACTACAGCAAGGTATTACCTATGCAAAAAGGGCAAGCAACAGAAACTTTCTCTGGTTGAAGGTGAAACAGAATGGACTTCCACTTATCGAGGTCAGTCCTCAACAGAGGAACCGAACAAAATAGATTCAAAACACTGAATAGTTCTAAAACATATATGAACTCTCATTCTTTGTTGCTAGGTGCACCCTTTTGTAAATTAAAGAGAAGAGAGTAGAACATTTTCTTATTTTATGTATCATGTTTATCTACCTATTATTATTAATTATGTATCATCTAGCTCAGTGAAAAACAAAAATTTCCATTAGATTACCATCAAGATAGAGGGACCCTCTTTTGAGAGACCAATAGAAAGAAAAGATTTTATATAATCTCAAAGCTAGGCTGTGTATGTGCATCGCAAAGGGTTGTATAATTTTAACTCATAGAAAAGTCAACACACGCGGGATTACTTCACTGAATGCAATGCCAGGTCAGAAAAAAATATTAAAGATAAAAAGCCAAACCATCAGGTAAAGTTTAAAAAAAAACAATAAACTTGTGCCCATTTTCTCAGTTTGGTCTCTTTGTCTGTTTGTTTTTGTAGACTCATTAAGTATTAATTTATTTTTATTTTTCTTTGCCCACATATATGTTGCTCCACCATCAGATCCACTCAGACTTACAGGTAGAGATTGTTGTTAGGTACCATATGGGTGCTTGGAATCAAACCCTGGTCCTTTGACAGCAGCCAGTGTTCTGACCTGCTGATCCATCTCTCCATCCCCTAGGTGATTCCAATCAACAAAGAACCATGGTTTTTCTCTATAGACTAAGTCCATGCATTGTCAATACAATATTAAATTTTCATTCTCATCAGTCATAAGATCACAGATTTAATAATAGATCCATAAACGTAGATTTAACTATCTCTATATCGCCATCTGTCAAAATACACCTGAAACACTTAGAGTTGGCCTCTTTTAAACTAGGGCTTTTAAGAATTTCTTCCAGTTAATCTCTAACACTACATAGGTAAAACTGCCCATGGTCAATTATAATTGTGAGTTACAATTAAATCCCAAAACAGCTTGGAATGTTCCCTGATTTCTACAGGGCATCCAATGCATTCCTTCGCACATTTCATCTGCTGTCAAGTTTGTCCATTCAGATGATTCCAACCACTGTCCCCATTCTGCCACCTCACACTAAACCTTCTTGAACTTCAGCAACAATTGCCTGAGTCTTTCCTATGTCTTATAGCTAGATGCTTTCATGCGAACTGCCCCATCTGGAATGGCCTCACTCCAAACTGCTTTTTCAACCTAACGTTTAATCCAAGCTGAAATTTCAACATCTCAATGAAATCCCTACCCAATCTGTTCTTAGCTTATCACCCACGAGGACTGAGAATGAATGACTATGGTTTTGTTCATTTAATCTACATCACTAGCAGCAGAGTCATGGTTGGCATTCCACACTATTGTTGGTTTTTATATTATTTTCTTTGGGAGACTTTAATCTTTGTGACAAAATCCTTGCAATGCATTCATGTATTCGTTCAGGGTTAGTGCACAGTTTGGTAACAAAATATCATACCTAGGAGTGGAGAAAGTGAATCAAAACAGTTTTATTTTTATGCCATGGTGTTTGCTCACAGAGGAACTCCAATGGCTTATTCATAGGAGGAAGCAAAAATATGAATGATTAACATTACTTTTAAAAGTAAGTAGAGCAGAAAGATGAAAAAAAATAAAGCTTGCTAACTTTCCCCAGTTCACATGTATGAAGCTATGGATGTGTATATTTATCAGAGAAGAAATGATTATGCAGGAAATGATTTTTATAGGTAAAGCTCCAGAAATAGAGCCATTCCATTCCTCCAGATTTTATAATATTTCCCCTTTCAAATGAGATGCACCACCAACTCAAATATAGTTATGAGCATCAATTTCTGAATGTAGGATTTCATTGGCAAAACCACATAGACAAGTTATCTCACTTGATTTCCTGCAACTACTTTTAAACAGCCATTGGCCTTTTGTAAGATTTCTTAAGACTTGGAATCATTTTTTACTTTACATTTAGATGGAAAAAAATACTCAAGGCACAGAACACGAAACAGTAAAATGCCATGGACACAGAAAATTGCAGAATCAAACATCCTATTTCAAAACAAAGCAACCTTGAGAAGGAGAGTCTCCAAGTTTAAATGGTTGGTTTTTACAGTAAGTAGCACACCGAAGTGCAGGGCAAAGTATCCAGGAACAACAAACTCGGACAGACAGAATCAAGAAATCCAGCATGTACTTACATTTGTGTCTAAATCCCTTCAGGCTGTTGTCCTGAAAAACCACAAAATTGGTGGCCTATGGGGAAAAAAAATTTGTCATGGGGCTCCTGAGTCTAAATTCATGGTTCTTCCAGATTCACTCTGTAGTTTACAATCTCTCTTGTTTCTGTATCTATTTCTGTCTGTGCATCACTAGGAGCACTTCGGAGATCAGAGAATATCACACAGGGTGTGTTTCTCATCTTCCTAGGGGCTCCAGAGTGTGAACTCAGTTCATATAAGGATTGGGTTGCAAGCGCATTTACCTACTGAGTCTTCTTACCAGTGTAGTCAAAGAATGTTCCCATTTAGACATTTCTCAGTCTCAACACAGAAAAAGGTAAGTGACATCTATTTTGATCAGTGTTTTAAAGACAATATTCCTATTCATTAAGACCTTATAATTTAATCTGTTCTATAAAGTACCTCCTTGATAACTAGGATTTCACCATAAAAACTTGAGTAAAATAAATTCATAGCATACACACACACACACACACACACACACACACATACACACACACACATGCACTCACATGTGTGTGTATGTGTGGATGCACTTCTGTAAAGTTATGAATGGTTAAGATGGGAGATCTTTTTCACTTGTTTAACTGAGGATGACTTTGAACTTCCTATCAAGTTGTCTCATCTCTAAGGTGTTCTAATTATAGGTGTGCACTCCTGTGTCTAGTCCTGACTTCTGTTTTTGAAGGCACCCCTGTCTTAAGTTGGGGTTGGTGTGATGATGATAAGTGGAGAATATTGTGTCTTCTCTGTCAATGAATCTTCAAATATCACTGTGTGTGGGAGTCACCTGAGGATCTTGTTAAAATGCAGATTCTGATTCCCAAGTCTGGCTGAAGGTTATGTCTCTGCATTTCTAACAAGCTCCCAGGTGATGGTGGGCCACAGTTGGAGTGGTTCTTTCCTGTGATCCCGGATGCACCAGAAGTACCTGGTATTCCACACTTCAAAGAGAAGTTTACTGGCCGTACTACACACATGATTCAAGCTTAAGACAAAGGAAGCTTTGTTGTGCTTTACAAAGCTGCAGGAAAGAAGTGTTAGGTAGCTGTACTACACACATTTTGACATGAGATGACATTAAAATGTATTATTTATATAGTGAGACAATAAGAACCAAAGAAGAGCTTGTGAAAGTGAAAGGTTCTGCATTGATGTTGCTTGCTCGTATAAAGGGTGTAATGCAGTATAAAGGGTGTAATGCATGCTCTTTCATTTACTAATATTAATGGTATATTTCTAACCATCACAATCTCATCATCATCAAAATAGAACATTAAAGACTGCAAGTGGATTTTAACCGTTGTATTTATTATAAAGACTAGGAAACTGAGGCTTCAGAAGCAGATGTGACCTGTCTGTACTCAGTCACAGAACTAAGATCCAAACCTGATCTTTTAAGCATGAGTAATGACTTCAATCATGCATTTGTCAAACACTTAAGTGTCAACTATCTACCAGTAGCTATACCACGAATCCCAAACGAGGACAGAAGATACTGTCTTCCAGCATCATCTAGGATTCAATATGTAAAAGAGAACTGTTTAAGTAAGTACACTCAAATTTGCTTTAGCAATGAGAAGACTGGTATAATAAAGAGGTACCATGAGTACAAATAGAAGATGTTGTAGAAAAAAAGAAAAATTGTATAGATTTGCTAGGAAAATGCATACCAGGAAGATGAGTCAGGAAAATAGACAAGTGTGTGGAAGCAAGAGGCAGTGTGAGTCAATAGTGGAGCCAGACATATAGGCCTATATTGTATCGTGAAAGACTTGCAAGTGTCCAAATTGGTAAGACTATCCGGTAAGCCAGAAAAACTAAGTGAGTCACAAGAGACTGAACACTCAGATGAATTTTGTTGCCATGTACAGGGTTTTAATTTATTGAGTTAGGTTTTGACACAGGACTCTGGACATTTCACAGGGATAATAAGCATTTTAACTTCCCTTGAGAATTGCAAAGGTCTCGTCTCTCAGGGAATACTGTCCACACAGCAGAGCTCAGTTGGAAGGGGATGTGAATGGCCCTGCTAAATTGTTGATCTGCTTTCTAGACTTGGTTCCTCATGCTGTATACCTGGCGTGGCTAGAACTTTAATATTTGTAGTCAAGAAAGTCTTAAGACTCAAATATTCTTATTTTTAGCATTCAACTGTACTCGGTTGTGTAGAGCCCATGATTCCTTGCTACCCTCTTTATTGCTCATTCCTTTTCTATTCTTTCTCATTCCTTCCTGTTTTTGCTTTCCCCTACTTTCTTTCTTCCCCTTTCTAGTTCTATTCATTCATTTCTTCTTTCTTCTTTTCTTTTTTCATTCTTTCCTGGGTATCTTTCTATGTAGCCCAGAATGGCCTCAAACTCAAGGTTTGTATTCTCCATCATAGCAACCCCTAAACCTTGACTGCTCTCTCCAATCCCGCCCAGAGAATCTAAGCTTCTTGTCACATGAATGGTATGCGGAAGGAACTGGATTTCTAAATACTACTTTTCTCAGCAAAGTCTTCTCAGTGATATTAAGGGTTTCAGTTTGAACACAAGTGCCTTTGCCATTTATAAAGTAATGTCTATGAAGTCAAAGTTAGTAGCTCAACTTCTTTGAACTCAATGTAGGGTCCCCTATCCCAGCAGAAATGATGAATTTCTTTATACTATCATTCTGAAGGGGTTTGCAACCCCATAAGAACAATAATACCAATCAACCAGAGCTTCTAGGGACTAAACTACTCTTCAAAGAGTATACATGGACTGGACAGACTAATGGCTTCAGTTGTATGTGTAGCAAAGAATGGAATTGTTGGACATCAATGGGAGGAGAAGCCCTTGGTCCTGCCAAGGTGTGATGCTCCAGTGTAGGAGACTATCAGGGTGGGGAGGCAGAAAGGGGAGGGTAGGTAGAGGAGCACCCTCATAGAAGAAGAAGGAAGGAGATGGGATAGGGGGTTAATAAAGGGGAAACAGGGAAATGGAATAACATTTAAAATTTAAATAAAATATAACTAATAAAATAAATAAATAAATAAATAAATAAATAAATAAATAAATAAAGTCCTTCATAAATTTCAAAAGAAAGTATTCAGAGCAAGCCAATTGTTTATCCATACAAATATTCAAATTGCCATATAAGTACAATGAAAGTTAATAGAAAATAAGCCCCTGAGTAAAACTCATGGATCAGAGACAACTAACATTGTTCAGGGTACATCAAAGGCAGAGGCACAGGAAGACAGCTAGATACACTAAGTGTGAAAGCCCTTTGCAGGACAGACACAAAAGGCCTACACAAACCTGAACAGAGTGACCTCCATGAGTCCTTCCACTGAACCTGTCAATTTCTATGAAGGGAGTTGAAAACAGAAGGCAAGGAGTACTACTGTTATTTATTTGAAAGTATAAAATACACTCTTTTGACTTGATGTAGAAGAGATAAAATTATTGTCATATCTTGTAAGGGTATATAGATTTTTTTTCAAATCAGGCTGAAGAATTTTTAAGAGGTGTTTTAATGGTATTTATTCCAGTAGTTTCTTCTCTATAATAAATAAATATAATATTGATGCTTCTAGGCAATGGTCTACCATGTTTCTGGAGCTAAGTGGTCAAGAAGAACTGTTTAAATACTATCTATCTATCTATCTATCTATCTATCTATCTATCTATCTATCTATCTGTCTATCTGTCTATCTGTCTATCTGTCTATCTGTCTATCTGTCTATCTATCTATCTATCTATCTATCTACTATCTATTTCTCTATCTCTCTTTCTTTCTTTCTCTCTCTCTTCTATTGTCATTTGTTTGACTTTTGTTTTTTAAGTTGGGTCTACAGTTTGTCACTTTCTATTTGTTGCTTATGTCTTAATTGCTCTTTACGTGCACTCACTCCCATCTTTCTTACACCCCTTTATTTTCCTTTTCCAGTCCTGATGTGTAGACCAGGGTGAGACTATGCTATGTGTCTCAGCCTAGTCTTAAAACTTCCATCGTCCCATCTGAGCTTCCTGACAACTGCATGGGTGGGTGTGTGCTGCTATACTTGGCTGGCCCCCTATTGTTGGTGGTAGCTTTTGTTCCTATTTCAGGTTTTTATTGCTACAGTAAAGGGTGATAACCTTAAGAATCGATGTATGCAATTGTTTTAAATAGGGTTTCTATTGCTGTAATAAAACACCATGACCAAAGCAACTCAAAGAGGACAAGGTTTATTCCAGCACAAGTATCAGGTCACACTACATTCTCAAATAAAATCTAGCAGGACCTCCAGCCTGGGACTTGGTGGCAGGAAGTCATTTGGATGTGATGGATGAGCATTGGTTACAGTTGTTGTCCATGGCTTGTCCAGACTGCTCTCTTACAGCACGTGGGGACACCAGCCCCAGGATGGCACTATCCAGAAAGGGTACCTGCATATCAATCACTAATTAAGAAAGTGTCTCATATAATTGCTTGTACACCAGTCTCACGGAGGCATTTTCTCAATTTATAACCTCTCCATTTATACTCTCTCTTCTCAAATGACTCTTCTCTGTGTTAAGGTTATATAAAACTAGCTAAGAGTAATATTTAATAACTATTCATATCTATATTTTTAATGTTATTAAGTGATAAGCTACAAAACATGAAACTATTCTTGGAAAAGTACAAAAATTTTGGTAAACACTGTGCAAATTCTAACTACTCAAACCAATATTTAAAATACATTTTTGTGTCACTAACCTTCCATTGTTCACAGTTAATCTCTTTCCTAACCAGCCTAGTCAACCCTTAGTCCACAATCAGGGCCCAGCAATTTTCCTTTTTTGGCCCTTTCAAACAAATTGGCATGTGGCAAATTCCACTTTTTGGCTGACCTCTCCATATAGTGTTTTTGAGTTTAACTAATACATAGCAAGAATCTGTAGTTGTTTTTCTTGTGTCATGAATATCACAGTTGGATTATCTATTAACTAGTCTATGCATCTACCTTCACTTTCTAATTTACTTACCAGCCTTTAAATAATTATTTTATTGGCCTCACTTTACATGTTATAGATAGTAAGAGTTACAGCCTTCAAACCTCTCTGCTATTAGACAGCAGTAAGAAGCATTCATTAGAATTAAACGTTATCTCTATGTTAGACAACCCTTGATGATTATGATGCTGTGTTCTACATACTATACTCTACCCAAACTAGCTAGTTACTAATTAATCAAACGTGCTATAATTTAAATATGACGCCAACTTTCATTGACATTTTAAATACATAAATACTGATTTTTAAATTTTATTTTCATTTATTTATATTTTTAATATTTATCTTTAATGTTTCTTTTACAGTCAAGTCATTATGTCCCTCCAGTCTACCCTCCTATAATTCCTCATCCCATTCTTACTCCCTATTCCACTCTATCAGGCTTCCCCACTCCCTTGGGCCTAAAGTAACTCGAGGCTTAGGTGCCTCTTCTCTCACTGAGGCCAGACCAGGTAGTGCTTTGCTATATATGTGTCAAGGGACTCATAAGTGCTAGTGTTTGCTGCCTGGCTGGTGGCTCAGTATCTGAGATCAGGTACTGTGGTAGGGGGACAGAAGTGAAGCCCCTAGGGTCAGCAGAATGGATAGAAATATGCAATTTTGGGAGTTGGGAAGTAGAGGGATGCTCTAGAATGTGTCAGAGACCTGGGATGTAAGAGGCTTTCAGGATGCAACGAGAGGGACCTTAGATGAAATACCCTACAGTAGGTAGAAGGAAATTGTAGAGTCTACCTCTAGTAGAAAGACAGGGCATCAAGTGGAGAGATGGGGTTACCATCCCACAGTCAAAAACTGCCTCAGAATTGTTCCTGTCTAAAAGAACTACAGTGACTAAAATGGAGAAGAGACTGAGGGAAGACCATGTTGGGCTGTTCTAGTAACTATGCAGATACTTACATCCAACCAATGAACTGAAGTTAGGGACCACTATGGCTGAATTATGGAAAGTCTGGAAGAAGTGGAGGAGATGACCCTATAGGTAGATCAGCAGTCTCAACTAACCAGAATCCCCAAGATCTCTCTGATACTGATTTTAAAAAAATATTCACACATATAAGACCAACACACAAGAAAGAGATTAGGGATAAAGAATTACAAGTGAAAAATCTTAATATGATTAAATTAATATATTTTATATTAATTATATTAATTAATATAATTAATAAGAATATGATTAAAATATATATTTTATTATTGTAGTGGAGGCCAGTAGGACCTGTTTTGCTCAGTAAACTTTAATGCCTTAAGAACACACTAATGCTAATCCAGTTGGTTAAAAAATACCGAGTGCATGTGATGGTGAAAAGAAATGTTATACTACTGATGGATTTTTCTGAAGAGGATGAAAAGCCACAGGGAAATATTAGAAAATATGCTGCTGTATGTGCTAGCAGGCTTTAGGACATCTTTTATTCTGTTTATAATCAAAATGCTTATAGTGGTTGACATATATTCAGATTGTATAAACAAAGAAGAGATAAGCAAGGGAAGGAGGAGAGGATTTAGCAAAGTACTGTATAATTTATGAACCAGTGGAAAATGATAGACTATAACAGAAAATAACTGAGCCTCATTAACCATACAATCCATGAAAAATAGGAACAGGCTAAGCACCACTCAGAAATGTATTCTCATTGTAGTTCCAATATACCTAATTTGTAATTAGCTTGTTTCTTGCAATCCTATATTTTATGAACTTTAAAATGAACAAATATTTTCTATAAATTATTCTCTCTGCACTCATCCTGATCTTCTTTCTTTCTTTTTATCTGCAAAAGAAGCCTTGGGGAAAAGTCCACAATGCATTCTTGATACTACTTTGACGTGATTTCCAGTAAAGTTTCACTCGGATGGTTTTATTTTGTCTGAACTCTGCCTGAGTTCTTAACATTTGTAAGTAGTAAAACCTTTGCTTCATTAAACAAAGTCCTCAGAATACAACAAATCTCTACAGTGTAGGTCAGGGCAAGTGTTTTGTCATGACGTTCTCTACAGAACGGCTGGAGAGAGAAATGGAGTCTCAAGGATCTGAGATAATAGCATCATTTCATGGGTGTTTGAAAGTCCTTTATTTTTATACTGCTTTGCTTGAGAATCAAGGGTTTTGATTTGTAAAGGCATCCTATTTCTAAAGATATATAAACTGCGATTTTTAGATAAATAACTCTAAAAATCTTCTTAATTATGACTCTATTAATTCCAGAACTCATCTTCTGGGGAGAACAAATACCAGTATAAGTTTCTTTTTAAAATATTTCTCTTAATATTATGTGTATGAATATTTTCCCTGCATATTTATATGAAAATAATTTACTTGTCTAGTGTCCGCAGTATATTAGATTGGTATACTAGTGTATATCAGATCTCCTGAAACTGGAATAACAGAAACTTGACATATATAATGTGAGTAAATGTAACCAAACACCTATTTTTAACAAGGGCAGCAAGTGCTTCCTCCAAAAGGAGGAAAAGTTTGTAGGTTTCATTGAAACAGCCTAGAATTTTTAGTAGAAAAATGCCTTAGTAATTTTTAAAAATTGTCTAGCAATAACTTGGAACTGATTCCCTGGCAGTGACCTTGTAAACAATATTTCTCTACTGTATCCTTTCACTAAAAAGCTTTGAAATTAAGGACTTCATACATTCATTTTATATACATGTGTGTGTGTGTGTGTGTGTGTGTGTGTGTGTATGTATATGTGTATATGTATATGTATATGTATACGTATACACACACATATATATGTATATATAAACATATATAATAAAAATGCTACATTATACAGCAGGTAATGTGACATATTTACACATGGAACCAAAAATAGAGGAAGTCTTTGACTCATCACCATCAACTCCAGTGTAACTAAAGATGAAACATTGTAACTGATTACAGAAAACACCAAAGAATAGTTTATAACAACAACAAGAACAACAACAAAGATATGGGGGAAAAGGCTTCATAGAATGCTCAAGGAAAGGCTGGGAATATAGCTTAGTTGATAGATTTGCTAGGCAAGCACACTGATCCTGGGTTAACATCCCCCAAAACTATATAATCCAATGATGGTGGTCCATACCTCTAATCCTAGAATTTGGGGGGTACATGTGGGACAATGAGACAACCAAGGTCATCCTGACCTACACAGTAAATTTGGGGTCATTTAGAGGTGCATGATACTCTCTTTTAAAGTCTTTTCTCCTCTTTATCTCCCTCCCTCCCTCCCTCCTTCCTTCCCTCCCTCCCTCCTTCCTTCCCTCCCTCCCTCCCTCCCTCCCTCCCTCCCTCCCTCTCTCTCTCTCTTTCTCTCTCTCTCTCTCTCTCTCTCTCTCTCTCTCTCTCTCTCTCTCTCTCTCTCTCTCTCCGAAAGATGTTGGGGGAAACAAAGAGATAGAAGCATGCATAGATCATATTGAAAGCTTGAAGACACTATTTTAGTAGAATCGAGAGGTAAATCATCACTTCACAAAGTGCATGTGAAGGTTCTTTCAGAAGCAAGGTGATTTAAAAGTTGAAGTCATCTCTTTGGTTGTGAGTCTAGCCTTTAATGTTTGATTTATCTCAGTGCTCACATCGGTTCCCATAGGGGGAAATGGCAAGCAGAGAACCTGCAAGAGTCTGAGAGAGGTCCTCTGTGTATCAACTATGGTGGTTATCCTGATGTACCTGTGAGAACCCTTGTATATATGGGAACATTTGTATATATGACACTTTGCCCTGCTCTTGAGACTATTTTCTTCCTCTTGGGTTGCCTTGTGCAGTCCTGATATGAGGGCATGACTTTGTTTTACTGTACCATCTTTTATTCTGTTTGACTTACTTCTCCTAGAGTCATTCTCTCTTCTAAAGAGATAATGGAGAAGGAGTGGGTGTTGTGAAGATGGGAATCCTGACAGGAGTCAAGGAAGGGGAAACTGGTTGGGATGGATTGTATGAGAGAAATACCTATTTTCAATTTTAAAAAGTTCAAATCCTCTCTATAATCAATCCAACAACAGCTTTATATCTACCTGCCTAGAACCCTGCTTCAGCAAGGCTTATCACTCTTTTCCATCATAGTAAACCTGGAGGACAATTATTCTCTGTTTTTTCAATGCTTGTGACTCTGGTTACCTACATGCAATGGAAGACACTTGGCCAGGACACAGAGCGCATGTGCAAAACAGCATGGTAAGACTCAAAGGTAGGTGAGGATGGAATAGATGCTTCATTTAAAGTATAGCCCAGGAGGAGAACTGGGATACACCAGGGATTTTTAGTAGAGATGCTAGACTGCTGTATAGGAGCAATGGAGATTCCATTTTGGGAACATTCCATTATAATGCATTGCATTTGAAGCCTTGTGAGTCGGTAATTATAGTGGATCAATAATTATACATAGACAGAACCGAACCAAGAGTCAGAGACAGCACTTCAAAGTAGAGAGGTTGGAGAGATGAACGAGTAGCTGCTAAGCAACTGACAAGGAAATCACGAAGTCAGGCAAGTGTGGGACTCTAGAATCCATAAGGAGTCAGCCAGAGATCTGCAGGATTCATTCACAGGGTTTTTTCAGACTCCCTCTTCACAAAATGAATCTGAGTCACAGGCCAGGGTTGCATAGCTCCTTGTAGCTGACCTCTATAAAATGGGTTTTGGCCTTGAGCATTCTCACTTTTCCATATCTATATATATCTCCTTGTCACGTGATTGTTCATATTTCTCTCAAGTGCTGGGCCTTTTCTTCACTGCTGTGTCATTTTAAATCTAGTCCAGGAGAAGCAAGTCTCCTAATCTCAACAGTGTCCAGGTCCTTAAGTTGCCTCATCTCCTAATGCTGTCTTCTATATAATGAACAGGTAACTCTAACAAAGGAGAAGGTGTTCAGCACGTCTGATGCTTTGAAACCAAGACAGGACTCAGGGTTCTCCACAGTGTGTACCCTACAGTCCTCAGTTAAGGGTTTCCATAAGCTGATCACATATATTCTAGCTGCAGAGTTCAGTTAACTCTTGATTATTTGGGAGCCCAGATGTAGCCACAAGACCATGTGTAAGTTTTTCCTCCCATATGGAATGTCCTTTCCTCCCATTCAAATAACAGAGCTCCACGTAGATGACATTTCCCTTAGAATCCCATGACACATACTCTCCTTATGTGAGATTTTTGGCTGTTCAGCTATGCCCCCCACTCCCTTCTCTCTCTCTCTCTCTCTCTCTCTCTTTCTCTCTCTCTCTCTCTCTCTCTCTCTCTCTCTCTCTCTCTCTCTCTCTCTCTCTCTCCCTCCATTCCTCCTTCCCCCCCCCTCTTGTTTTAGCAGCACTTCACCATGTAGCTGAGGCAAGTCAGGTTATCCTTAGCGCATGATCTTCATCCTCTTTCCTAAGGTTTCATATGTCCATGAACCATCAAACTTAAGTTCACCATTTACTAATGGGTTTCTCATTAATAATGATTTCCTGTGTTAGCTTTTTCTACCTAGAATATTATCAGAAATTAGAATATATTCAATAATTAATGGCTAAATACCTAATCAACTAGAAGTTTCTCTTGCTCATTGCTCTTACCTAGGTAAGAGAATATCTAAGTGCTTTCAAGTTTTTTTTTCCTTTTGTCTCTATGTGCTCATGTCTAGGAGCCCTATGAATACATTCATGTGTATGTAAATGCTCTGTTCCCATAGGCTCCAAGAAGAGCACTGTGTCTGCCAAGCATCTCAACCACTGCAAACTGACCATTTCTTCCCTGGAACTGTGTGTTCCAGAAAACTTGTTAATCCTGCAGACATTAGAACTTTTCATAATTTTTCTAAAAGACTAGTAAATATTTTAACAAGAGATAAGTGGAATTTCCCTTGGCTCTTGTCTTCATCAGTATTGTACAAACAGTTCTTGGTTTTTCTATCTGAAACCTCTCTTTAAAGTGTTTATATTTATCCTAGAGAACATCCTTCATGTTGTTTTATCGAATTGACACATCTAGAGACAGAAATAACTATATAGTCATGAACACCTTACCCCTCCCTTGGATCTCACTAAATGTGAGTTACATTGTGTACATTTAAGTGTAGTGGATGTAAAGTCTTCTGTGATACACATCAATCTCTTGTTGATTTCTTTTCCTGTTCTTGCAGTAACACACTGGAAAAACAACATTAGAAAGAACAGTATATTTTATATTACAATATTGGGTATAATTCATCATGGCGAAAATACGAAATGGTAGCTTGAAACCCTTGTTTATATGACACCACAATTGAAGAAACAAGCAATGAATTGATGGATGCTTCTCAGCTGACTTTCTTGCATTCTCTCAGCTGACTTTCTATACTAGATTCCAGACAGAAAATGGTATCAAGACAGTGGATAGCTCTTTTCACTTAATTAATGAAATTAAGATATTAAGAAAATCCTCCCACAGGCCAGCCAAGATCACTGTAACTTAAGAGAATCTAGATTCTGTCAAACTGACAGTTAATACTATGTATCACCATGAGGCTTAACTATAGTATCCTTCTCATTCCCTCTCCTGTGTAAAACCTCATGGGATACTGTCAAAAAAGTGTGGGCTTCAGAGTACAACAGTAATTACTAACTCATTTTGAACCCAGAATTATTATAGCATGCATGAGAGGTGATGCTTTTTATGCTGGATAACCTTGTTACATGAAAAAGTTTCCACTAGAATTCCACTCTGTCCATATCATTTTCTTGACAGTGTTTTCCACAGTAAGCTATGTCTAGCACTCAGTGATTTTCATCTATATTCTGCCCACAAGAAAGTGTTTAAAAGGGTTCTCCAAACTTGGAAGCCTATAATCTCCTGTGCTTTAGCATCATTCTTTTAGGATAAAGCAATGCCAAATGACTTTGATGGCTTTATCAGAACACACTTAACTTTTATTCATTTCCTTCTCTAATATGATGAATCATGTGAAATTATATGTTCACCGTTTTATATTAGACTCCTCTTGCTCAATGACAATATATTACTGAAAAGTTTATTGACAGCATGCCTTGTGATTGTGTATTCTTCATATCTACCATAATGTATAATTTTTAAGCAAGTGTTTTTGCCTATGTTGCCTTATCTTTTTGAAACTATTATCACATACATCTTTGGATATTTGATTATTAAAATCTTTTTCAGCAAAAACCTTACAAAAGATTAAAACATTCACATCTAGGTTGGTGTAATTTGTAAATTTCAAAATTATTTTCTCACTAAAAATACTTGGGAACTATCTATTTAAAATGTTATCCACTACCATTCTTTTTCTCCCTTAAATTAATGTGTACCTTAACTTCGTTGCAAGTAACTCAAAAGAAATAACTCCTTTATTTATTTTGCATAGAACACCACAAGGTGTAAGAGCTCTAAGCACAGAATGTGAGGCTAACTTCTTTCACTGATATATAGACTCAAGAGCATAAAAAAAATTCCAGGATCAATATGCAATTAGGCATCATGATCTTTATTAAGCAAAATACTGAGCTATTAAAAACTGAAGAATCTCTTTGTGCATGGTTCACTTCCCAGACTTATATGCGATTGCTTTTCTTAAAATATTTACCATGGTGTGCTGGTCGGAGGAAATCATTCTCCAATCTCTCCATGACTAAATATAATTTGCAGAGGGCTAGCATTGGCTATTGTCACCATATGTCTGGTTATACATACTTTATCATCACTCACAAAAATATCTTCTCTGAGTTTTGCTGTTGGAAATTTTCCTAGTGTCATTTTCTTCTGTGGAAAACCCAACTACTAGAAAAATTATAATAAACACTGAGAATATTTAACTTCAAACACATAAGGAATAAGTTGTGACCTAGCACTGGCTCCTAAAGGCCATTTTGTTTTATTCCAAACCTCCAAGGCTATTTTTAATTTGGAGACAGAATGTAAAATAAAGGGAAGTTCCCTGTTCGTCCTGAAGTATTTCTGAAGTTGGCAGAATGACCCTCCAATAAGGAGTCACCAAGGCCTGGCGATCTTATAGTGGGTCTCAAGAGCCTATTGAAGTGCTGCCTTTAAGCAGTGAACATAATATTTATTACCATAGAGTGTCTTCTAACTGCACTTCAAACCTAATACTATATAATGCAAAGTCTCAACTGTAGCTTGGCTCTTGGATTTCACAGCTACAGAATTTGCATATTTTGATCAGATTAACTTTAAGAATAATTCATGGTAACAATCAACTTCCAGGTTAGCCTCTGGCTTTTCCCTAGACCCGGGCAATATCCAGAAGGCATTTATTGCTCATTCATCTATGAGACACGCTTTCTTCTTTCTATTTGCCATATCAAGTTGCCTTTAAACCTATACACATTACCCATATTCACTTCTGAGCTTCAAGGTATTATTTGTTTTTTAAGAATCTGAGAACATTTTCAGACTATCTTCATATTATATGATTATATGAATTATATATAAATATAAATAAAATTATATGTATATAATATATATACAAGTCCTATAATAGATATCATATAAGATATATATTATATGATTAGAAAAGGAGGCATAACACATGGGTACCCATCCATTGTGTTGAATATATGGATATGTCACGCCATACCAGATTGATCACTATCAAACTGAAGGTTCACGTTGTAGAGAAATTGTACAGTATTACTAAGTACTACTTTAAGAATCCCAAAAGGCTAGCTATACATTAGCAATGTTTAGTTAGTTTGGTGTTTGTTATTATTTTACAATTGAATATCACCTTGTGTTTATATGAATACACAGGTGTGTAGGGGGGTTTTCTTGTTGTTGCTGCTTTAACATCCACTCAAATTTTATAATTCATCCTGCATCTCCCAGAAGGCGGGCCAGAGCTGAACCTCATTATCAGATACCCTTGCTTTACACTGCTGACTAGGGGGGGTTATGACTTTAGCCTGTGATTCCAGAATGCCCGAGAGGAATATTGCCTAGAGAAGGCTGTTCATAAAGTTTCCCGGCATATGGAGTGCTTTCCTGATTGACTAAGTCGGTGACTCATGAAATCTGACCAGGCTCCTACTGTCACACCGATGACAAAAGACATTAAGAAAGAAATCCTGACACTTCTGCTGGGTCAGAGGAGGGAGCACTCATGTTAGCAACTTAGCCATGGTTCGCTCCGTGGGAGTCTCTCAGCAGCTCAGCTGTGGGCACTGACAGTTTGGTAGAACATCTCTTCTTCAATTCAGGTCTCGAGGACACCGTGCCTTCCAGGAAAGGAGCCATAAATCTCTATACAGCTGGGTATGTGTACTAACAGCAAATGCCTGGCAAGTGGGCACTTAATGATTCTAAATAAGTTTTTAAGATGGAAGTTTTAATTTAGGAAGAGAGAGAGGCAAGAGAGACAAAGAGACGGAGACAGAGAGACAGAGACAGAGGAGGGATGGAGGGAAGGAGAGGCAAGATCACTTTGTGCATGAGGAGTTCAGGCTTGAGAGTTAGTTCTTGCCTTTGACCTTGCTGAGAGAGAAATTTTCTTGTCATTTCTGCTACCGTGGCAGGTACTTCTCTCCAGAAGACCTGGGAACTTTCTGTATACTCTTCAGCCTTCCACTCCCATCTCCACGAAAGACTTCTGGGATGCGGGGTACCTTATTTGGTTTTCTTCACATGTCCTTGAATTGTCCAGCTTCAGTGGCTTCTGCTCTTACCCTCGGAGCTATTTCACTGTGTGGTTTGTGCTGTAATCAACAGAGCCAGAAGCCATCTTACCCTTGTAGAATCGATTGTATAACCTGTACGGCCTTTCTGAACGGTAAAGGACAGGTGTTCTCATGCCTGTCTCTGTGTCCCCATAGTGGGCAATATCACATCTCCGGGATAAAAGAATTAGAATGTACTTTTTTGTTGCATACTTCCTAACACTATGGCTAAGACTTTTCTCTTTCAACCCCATTCTGTCTTTCCTCCAGTGCTTTTCCTCTTGGACTCTTTACTCCTTCCTTTGAGTCTGTTACTAAGCTGTGGTTCTCGGACAAAGAGAAGGTGAGATTAGGAGTTCAGGTGTATGGATTAATGGTTAATAGAGTGAATGTTGGTACTTTATTCTCTACCATTCAATTCTCTGTCTAACTAATCTGTGGATGGAGTTTATTTCCCTGAACCTATTTGTAGCAAGTTACCACTCAGTCAGTGCATATAAACGTTCCCTGACATTGGTTTTACATAATAGGAAACTTGGTTCTACTAACTCAGCTTAGTTTTTCTTTCTTTCTTTCTTTTTTTTTTTTTTTAAACAACTACTTCAAGACACAAAGTGAGACCTCAGAAAGCAGAACAAAACTGAGGGCAAATTCCTAACTGAGGTTTAAAAATACCACTTTTCAAAGTTTTGGAATTAAACACAAGAAGTAAAAAAAAAAAACGAAAATGTTTTATATTTATTCAGAATGTATGAAGGTGGGGGTCAGGCATTCCAATGCTCATGCATGGGAGCTGGAAGACAAATGAGATTCATTTCTTTCCTCCTAACATGTAGAACCTGGGGATAGAACTCAGGCCTATTGGCAGGTGTTCTAACCATCTGAGCAACCTCACCAGCCTGAGCCGTATAATTTAACCTCTAGCTAGGAGATGACAGCAACACCTCTAAGATATCTGTGAAATCACAAATTATAGGGAACGTGTGCAAAGAGGCCTAAGGAAGATAATGAGGTATCAAGAATAATATGGCAATGCCAAAAGAGTAAGGGAGATGCATGGGAGAGCTGTAACTGCCATCCTAGAACAGTGTGGTCAAGATCAGAATTAATTATTGCCTACAGCACTGATGACCCCAGTGCACACACATCTTCCTGACACCCAGAACTCCACACAGGCTCCTGCAAGTCCAGACCTGAATGTGGAGACAGGCAGGCGCACATCAGAATTTAAGCAAGGCTCTTGAAAAGTAAAGAATTTGATACGTTCTACCTGTAAAGCAGAGTTAGTGTTCGGTTGGTGTCAGCAACATATATAAGCATGCCTTTCAAAAGATCCCATTTCTGGGGAATGATAGGTTGTCTATATTTAAATGACATTTACACATAGGAAATAAAACGAGGAAAGAAACGCCTAGAAGAATGAATATTTGGCTATGATGATTTGATGGTAGACTTGGCTGGGTTCATGCATGTGGAGAATCCTACACATACTGTCTCCATCACATAGACCAGAGTCGGGGACAAGAAGACTAGGCTGTTTCTCAGCATGATTAAAATGAGTCAGGGTTTATCCATATAGATACATGTACCCAGAAACCCTCAGACGCTCATGTATTCACCATATAACACAGCCAGGCTAATTTAAATAGCTAGATAATGGAAATATATTATTTTAAATTATGCACTAGACTATTCTTCTGAATCGTGAAGAAAATTGCCTCCATTTCCCACTTACCTTTAAATGTGGGTATAAAAATTATTGATATCTAAATTAAAAAATTCTCCATCATCGGAAAAGGAAATCAATTAAACATATTATTAAATCTTGTCTTTGAAAACTGACCACAGATTTCTTTTTCATTCTAAGTTAGATTAATTTGCGGATTAAATACTTCTCAGAGGAATTCATGACCAATTACAGAAAAGTTTTACAGTGTGTATATTGTTTTATTTAATGCTATATGTGAGACAAAGATGCTGGACAGTGTAGTGAGAAATACACTCTAAATCACAAAGCAACTGTAGAACACAGAATTAAATTATCTGGATTTGATCCTATTAGCACTTTTGGTCTTTAGCATGAGTAAGATGTATATTTTTCCTGAACTGATATATTCTCATTACCAATTAATAAAATGATTAATGATAAGGGAAAAGCTGGGAATCTCAGATATCCCTGACACTTTCAAAATCATATTTACTAGAGTTAGTGTTAGGTCTAATGGAAACAAATTCACTATTTACATAATCCAGAGGTGACAGATAACAGCATGGAGTTGTGAGTCAAGTAAGAAAAATTGTTACTTTAATCCTCAACATCCTACAAATCAATCAACACAACAAATTATCAGTGTGATAACATATTCAGCACATTTGACATTTACATTAATTGGAGGTAATGAAGAAAATATTTTTTGTTGTTTGTTGGATGAAGTTAAATGGGCTGGAAATGTGTATGAATAAAACATCATTATTTCTCTCACTCACACCTGTTCAAATTTCTATTGACAATTTGATATTTTTATTAGAGTCCAAATGGAGACACAGTGAAGCAAAAAGACAATTTTTTTACACTCAGGTGATAAAAGTAAACAACCAGGGCTCTTTTCCTTCCCCTTGCCCAGCTCTCTACAACGTCAGTACTGTGACAAGTGCTTAACTAGCCCCCAAACACTGCTGCCACTTAGTCATGACTTGTGGTTTTATACATTATTTACAGTTTGCTAGGTATGAGGCTGCTGGAAAAATGCCTTCCTCAGCTGCTTGATGGACAACATAATTATATTGTGTGTTTTTTTTGTTTTAAGCCCCGTTATGCAGAATGGCAATGTCATAAAGAGTAAATAGGAATTTTATGAGCTTTTAACTTTGACAAGGTCAGACCAAAGCACACCAAAGAGATGTCATGAAAAGCCATGGCCATTAGCCGTGTCCCGTGAAGTGCCATTGCACCTTCGGCTTCATCTGGGTTAAACCCTGTGTTCACCACTGACTACCTCAGCCGGAGGAGCGGAGGGATGCTGGGAGCTACACAAGCCATGGTCTCTCAGCGTTGCTTGAATCCCCTTAAGGGGAGCTTGCTGAATATCCTGCACTTCGTAAAAGTGTAATAAGTAAAATATTATTGGTTTTAACTTTGATTGGATCGCTGGTCACACTTTATAATACATGGGATTTTTTTGAGGTTCTTTGTTCTCTCATTTGTTTATTTCTGATGAACGTATTCGTTTCTCTTTCTTTCTTGGAGTCACGTCAAATATCACTGTGTAGGTTGACATTCAACTGGTAATCCTCCTGCCTCAGTCTCCCATGGAGCTGGGTTATAGGTGTGCAACGCTGTGCCTAACTGGCCATTTTCTAGTTATTAATTTTTGGACTTTTAAAACTTACTACTGACTTGTGTGTGTGTGTGTCTGTGTGTGTGTGTGTGTCTCTGTGTGTGTGTGTGTCTGTGTGTGTCTCTGTGTGTGTACATGTGTATGTGTATGGTTGTGGCATGCACATGCTGCAGTATGTACTGGAAGAGCAGAAGGCAACCCTCAGGAGGAGGGGATTTTCTCCTCCCATAGCAGATACTGGAGATATTCATATTATCATATGGATATGATTATTCATATTATCAGGTTCATGCCACCTCGTGTGTCACCCCACGAATACAATAATAATTTAAAAAACAAAGAGTTATACAAATGTGGTAGTGATGGAAGGTGAGGTGGAGGAGTGAGGTAGGAAGGAAATTTTGAGGTACCACTGGGGAATGTGGTACTGATGCAGGGAGAGGAAAGGAAAATAGTAGAGAAGCAGATTGTGGTTAGAGTGATGGCTGAGGTGGAAAAAGAGGAGATGTTGGAGGCAGAGTATAGGTGGGTAGTAGTCTAGATACAAAGAGTATGGGTGTTAATGTTGCTGATAGAAGAGACAGCAGTGGTGGTGGGTATGGTAAAGCATACACAGAAGGGAAGATGGTTGGATGTGAAGGTGTTAGGATGGCAGTGGAGGTGATGGAGGTGTGCTGGTGTTGATGATCATGGAGGTAGAGGGAAAGAGGAAGGGGATAGAGGATCGTATAAGAGCAGTGGTTTGGTAGAGATGGCGTTTCTGGTGGTAGATACAATACTGATACATTAGAGATGTAGCAGTATATAGTACACAGTAGGAAGAGATGAAGCAGGTATATAATTGGTGGGTAGCATATGGGGAAGTCTAAGGTAGAGGACTTAGTAGTGGTGTTGGTGGGAAGAAGTGGAGTAGCTGGTTCTCAGGTAGAGGGGGAAGTTGAGTGGAAATTTGAAGGAGTGCTGGTAAATACTATCAGTATGAACATCTCTTAGGTCACTGCTGTCATCTGGAGCTCTCTCATGGTAGCCCAAATTTGCTGCGAAATAAATGCCTACTCTTTAAAAAATGCAATGGGATCATTAATAGAAATAAATAGAACAGATGGGGCTCTAAGGTCTCTCCCAAAAGGCTCATCTACCCTGCCAAACTCTCTTTATCTAACTTGGCAGAAACTGAGAACTACATCTACCCCGCTTGGAGCGTAAGGCATGTTTCTAGCTGACTGAGCATCCAGACATTGTTCTTCATGGAGAATAGGGCCTGAAGGTTAGCATTGATGAACTCTTTGTTTTCTTAAAATTATATACATATATATTTTCAATAGGAAATTTCTCATTAATTTTGGCTTTATCCAGTTTTAAGTTTCTAACATACTAATGCCTACTCTGGAATCCATCCTCCTTTCCTGCATCAAGGCGAGGAATATATTCATATTTGTCTTATTGCGGCTCGTACCCGCTTTGATACCGTGGCAACATTATTTTTTTTTCATTTCTTTCAAGCCATTTATTCTTCGTGCTCAGTGTCCATGACTGCTCTAAGAAAATGAGAGGGGACTCTGCAGGATGATGGTGGCACCGGCAGGGCACAAATGTCACTTCAGACTTTCTTGTCAACCTGTATTCCAAACGCTGCCCATCTTGCCCGAGAGTGAGTGATTGCTCAGCAGCAATTCTTTTGATCCGTCATCTTGGAGTAAATTGTTCTGAATAATGACCCATTCCATCTTTTCCCCTTAGAATATATATTACAAGATGCCCAGAAAAACACAATTTCAACTCAGTGGTAATTCAAGATCACCATAAATGCAACGCAAACACTTTTGAGTCTTGGGTTCCTCAAATTTGAAGCGTGGTACTGAGTCAGATGTAAGCTCCTCACAATTGTCTGGATCCATTTCCTTTCAAAATACTGCTAGAAGGTGAACGTGTGTAGAAAATGTAATAGAAATATCACGTGCATTCGTTATACATTTGGGGGGGAGGGAATTTGCTTCTGTAATGATTCCGTTTGGAAATAGAAACAGAAATTTGTTTTCCTTGGTGTGGTGGCACAAGTCAGTATAATAACTTGATTACTTCCCTTGAAAAACTAAATTATCTCCTCTTCAGCTGTTCGAGTGGCCTAATGTAAGGTCATCTTTAGCTCTGTGCTATAAAGAAGGACAGATTCCACCTTCTCTTGTGAATTACAGGTAAGGATATTCAAATCTTATTTGTTGTTACTAATTTATCTTTGAAGGTGTTTACAAAGGGACCTTTTGGAAATGCTGGTAAAATCCTCACACAAGATGAAAGGCTCATTGCTTTGCTTCTGTGCCTGAGAAAGCTCTGAGCTCTTCTTAGATACAAGAACAGCATCAACTCCTCTGCCTTATATAAGTCATGTGAGTATGTGTTTATATACATTTGTGTAAATGTGCATGCATGGCCTCATACATAAATATCACATACATGTATCATCTTGTCAAATATTTATATATATATATTACTTTATATATGTATATATCAGACTATAAGAAAGATAAGATTAATAAAATATGATAGCTTATTTTAACAGATCCTAGTGAAATATTTTCTGAATAGAAAATTATTGAAATGAATATTCAAATGTATTCTTTCCTATAAAAATGATATTATAATATTTCTGGTGAGTCTCACAGTACAAGTTAGGCTGACTTGGAATGCATTTAGTAACCAGGTTGATCTCAAACTCATGGCACTCCTCCTGCCTCAGCCTTCTGACTACTGGGATTAAAGTTGAGAGGCACCACACTGAGATGGGCTTCTAGTTAATCAAGGGTAAGTGTTGTAGACAATGGTGAATTTAGCCATGGAATAGTCCAAGCAGCTGTATCACTGCACCCTGCACTGCTTTGAAATTGATCTGATTGGAAACAGGAATGAGGGTGGAGGAGCACCAGCAGAAGGCAAGGAAACTCCTTGTGTCTCTTAAGTACAGCAGGAAAGAGGGAGGGTCTGTGGAGTATCCTAATCTCAAGCTACAGTGATAGAGGCCAAGGGAATTCTGATGGGGTAATACTTCTGACATGCTGACATGCTGTTAACCTGCATACTCGGATGAGGAGAAGTCCTTGGACTTCCCCTGAGCCTGACCTAGGGAAAATATTGTCTTCCCATAGGTCTGAGGCATTAGCATCCTTGTCATGGCCCTGATCATGTCAAACATATAAATCTCTCAGCATCTCATCTAGTTTTCATAGCACGCAATGCTCAAGTAGTGTAATATATGGATCAATGTGCGCCGAGAACCTCTGATGGTGTCTATATATTCCTACAGAGGAAAAACTTGTGTCAAATGTGGGCAGCACTGAACATTCTTCCAACTGAACAGTAATAACGATGTTTTCCATGGCCAGGATAATATATCAAATGTTTTCTACTTTTGCATTTCCTCGTTACTACTTTTTCTGGAGGAGATCATTCACTGGTTAACTTATTTACTGTTCATTTAAATGTAGCAAAGATTTGGACAAATGATGTAAAAGTCACTTTAGATAAGAGTTAAATATTGATCATCCGCATGAAGATTTTATCTCCCAGCCTTCCCCTATTGCTCCTTTTCAAGGGTCTGTAACTAATTCAAGTTTGCATTTTTAAAAATGAAAATCAAAGACCAAATCTAGATATATTAAAATATTATCAATATTTTGTACCCAGGATTGTTTGTGTAAAAGCTAGAACACATCTACTTGGATTCAATACTAATTTAGTTGGCATACTTTTATTAACTACCTACATTGCCAGCTTTTCCAGTGGATGCAATAGGAAAAACCTGTGTGTTACTCTGCTATGAAGGAACTGCAGTAATGTCTCAGGGACAGCAGTAAGAATCCCATTTTAATGAATTACACCATATAAGTTGAACACCGTATAAGCCCTGGCTATGATATACTCAGCTGAAAGGGGCATGGTTAAACTTGTTTAGATCACAGAATCACTTTGAGACTAGGCAGATGTCATAAGCCTGGACATCTGAGTTCTTAGCAATCTCTCTAAGTCATCCTGTTCAAGCCAGAGTTCTAACACCGGCTGCCCAAGACATTATTCTAAATCTGCTTGTTTCTGTAGCTTTCTACTTCGAATCTCAGAAATGTAACCAGTACCACTACGTTCTGAGAATGTTAAGTCTGAAATATGAAATAATAGACAGGGACAGATCCTGACAGAATATCTGAGGGCATGCGCTCGGTTAGGATTGCACCTGATTTTTGTGCTTACTAAAAATGCTCACCGAAAAATTTATACTTTACTTTAAAGGTTTACTCAATGATTTTTATGTGTGTGCACATTGGCTGGGTGTATGGGTGAACACAGTATGAATGCAGGACCCACAGAAATCAGAAGAAAGAATCAGGTCACCGAGAACTGGAGTTGTAGGTGGCTGTAATCTGTGATCCAGCTGCTGGAGACTGAATCCATGTCCTCAGCAGGAGCTAGGAGTACTCATAAGTGCTCATTCATCTTTCCAGTGTCCTGCTTTATATTTATAACTCTATTGCTCTATTGATATATACATATACACATACATATATAGAGAGAGATGGTAATAATATAGAGTTAATTCTATATTATTTACTCTAGTGATCAGTGATTCAGCTTTAAAAAAAAGGGTATCGGGAAAAATTAAATTTAATTTACTCATATATCCTAAAATTAGTGTATCAGTAAAAAAGGTGTTATATATGGTGTCATATAAGGTTCAATAAAAATTTATATATGTTCAAACACTGTACCTGATCTTTGCTAGGTTATGGGTTATTTCTTTCATACTTTTCTACCCGTTTCTTCTACCCTTTTAACACCCCAATTCCAGATACTAGAGAGAAAAAAAGAATAGAGAGGAAAGGAAAGTGATCTTCAAATCAAGTTGGGGCTTTGAAATGGGGTGACATTATCATTATCATTAGACTACTTCCTTGCTGATTAGGAACATCAATTTCCTCGAGGTAAGTATATCTCTGCTGTCAGGATGTCTAATTTCTTCTTGTTGTTTCGTCTTCCTGTATGACTACTTAGCAAACTGTGATCATCAACAACCCACTACCAGCAAACCCTACTACCTCTCTGGGCCACGGCATTTATATATACTCAGAATGTCCCCAGAATTCCAAACATCACACGGTTGCAAGGAACTATCTGCAGCTGGCAGAATCAGGCCGGTGACAGAGCATGAGGTAAATTATAATCAGGTGCTGTGGACAATCTAAAGCAGCCCAGCAACCCATACCTGGGGAAAAACAAAACAAACAAACAAAAAAAAAACCAAAAAAAAAAAAAAAAAAAAAACATATTCTGTGGTTTTAAACCAAAATTCGAAATTTCCCAGTACAAAACATTGCAGGTATCAACGCACTGAACTCATAATCAAAATGTTTATTTCGATACTGTCAGTGAGGACATTTGATATGTTGCAGTCTTTAACCACACCATGAAGAGTGGAGAACACGTTCGCCCACTGAAGTAGCATTCTACTCCACTAAGGTAAGAATGCCTACATGCTCTTCTCAATGGATAGCCAGTGTTTGGGCAAAGGATGCAGAATAGAACTCAGCACCTTACCACAATCAGTGTTTGCCAAGGGTGAGAAAAACGGCCAAGGAAATATGCAACACATGCTGGACATCACAGTGAACTGTCAGTTTGGAGGGCATGGCAAAACCTCCAATAAGGAACGGAATAGTTGAAAACTATTCCCTGACCTAGAATACAGCTAACTGTAATTCTTATATGACAGTTTTTTTTTTTTCAGGAATGGTTTTCCTTAAATTGTGTAAACCAACAGAAAATTTACCAATAACTTAACACAAAGGGCATTCCTGTTCTGCATGCTGGAGGCTGTAGTTGCTCTGTTAAGTGGCTGGGCCAGGGGTAGTAAGTGATATTACATGTACTCAGAGGGTAATAACACTACCACGGTCTCCTTTCTTATAACGGAGAGTGACGAGAACAATGCTTTCCTTTGTAAATTGCAAGCATGAACTCCGTAGAAAAGTGTGGAGCTCAATGCAGAATACACATCAATGGCCAATGCAAACTCATTTAACTCAAATTATTGGTAATGAGACTAGTTGGGGGTGATTTGATGGCAAATGCACAGAGATGAATTATTTTAAGTTTGGGAGCAAGGTGCCACAATCAATCTATGAACTCTAGTTTACTGTCCTTGCTGGGAAAGGTAGAATGGAAAGTCACCTCTGTTTCAGGCATAAAGGTATAGGTGACATTAACCTCAGTGCCTTGGTGTTCCCCTGGGAAAATGTGCCTTCGCTGGACCAAAGTCCTATGCTCTCATTGATGTCAGGAAATACTGTCCTCTGCTGCATATGCACCTGGGGCCATGGTTCTCTCCATGTGAACTCATTGGTTGGTATTTTAGTCTCTGGGAGCTGTGGTGGGTTTGGTTAGTTGATCATTTTGTTCTTCCCATGGGGTTGCAGACCCTTTCAGCTCCTTCAGTCCTTTTTCTAGCTCCTTCATTGGGATCCCCATGTTCAATCCAATGGTTAGCTGCAAGCGCCCTCCTCTGTATCAGAATGGTTCTGGCAGAGCCTCTGAGGAGGCGTCCATATCAGGCTCCTGCCAGTAAGAACTTCTTGGCATCAGCCATAATGACTGGGTTTGGTGGCTGAATATGAAATGGATCCCCAGGTGAGGCAGTCTTTAGATAATCTTTTTCTCCAATCCGTGCTCCTCTGTGTGTCTCATTATTTCATCCCATAAGTGTTTTGTTTCCCCCTCTAAGAAGGACTGAGGCATCTGCCTTTTGGTTTTCCTTCTCTTTGAGCTTCATAATTTCTGTGAATTGTTTCTTGGGTATTCCAAGCTTTTGGGGCTAGTATCTGCTTATCAGTGAGTACATACCATGAGTGTTCTTTTGTGATGGGGTTAAGCATTCGATAATGAAGTGGCTGAATTTATCATCTGTACACAGACCAAAAAATCATATTTTACTCCACAAATAGTCACAGCTGCGACATGTAGAGGACAAGTCAACTGTAGTGTAAAGAGCAGGGTTGTAAAACAGGAAGACTTCAAAGAGCCCTGCTCATATCTACCCCAACTCTTCCATCTCACTTAGATCTTAAAACTGTCTATTATATTTAGCCTGGGTCTGATACATAGCTTTAGAATCATTTTTTTTTTTAAATGGTGGGAAATCAGATTTTTCAGTCTGGTACAAGAAAATCATGTTTTGTAAGAATGAGTTTTATTCATCAAATCCCTTAATATTCATCACTGGAGAGTGGTATTTCGGCTCTGAGGTCTACTTTTAGTATGTATATCTAGTTTTTTGCTTACAGCAAGTATGACCTTGCCCATTATAAATAAGGCAGGTGTAGTTTTGCCTTTGCAATCCTATTTCTAACTTCTAATTGACAAAGATAAGCACCTAGATAAGGATCTTTCCCAACTGGCATTTCCTTTCTGACAGAAAGCTAGCTTTGTCAAATTTACTAAATGTAAGACTATTGGCAAACATTAAATAATTACAGTCATCTATCAATAAATGCACAACTGGTCCTGGTAAATAAATAAAAATGGTCCTGGTAAAGCTACAGCAAATCTGAAAGCTGGGTATAACTGTACTGGCAATGGTAAATACAAGATTAGAAAAATTTTCATAATTGCACTATTTTGTTAGGAAATTAAGGAATTCTCAAAGTGAATCTCTCTAAATGTTATATTTAATACATGCATACTCTTTGCAAAAACATCTTCCATAAATGAGTGAATGCATCGGTGAAAGCAATACATCTTCCAGAGTTAAAATTGTGCTTATGTGATGTACAGTGATTTTACTTGCTTGTATATATTTAATAGGTGTATAATCTTCTACTTTGAATGAGAGTCATCATATATGCAGGCTCTAAGAACTGGCAAGAAAATAAACATTAAATTGAATTTAAATGTTCTTCAGAATTGATTATAGCAAATTACCCAAACTAAAGCTATATTTAGAAATAAACCTAGGAAATCTTTTGGGCCAACTATGTAAGTCCCTGACTAATGATGTGCATACTCATCCCCAAGGGCTGAGAAGACTACTCCTGTGCCAACTTGCAGAGAAGTACAGATACTTTCTGATCCACCGTGAAGTAAATCAGTCCACCAATAAATTTGAAATCTCAATCCTATGGCTCAGCTCCAAAGTCTGATATTTCTCAAAATTCACAACTAGTTCTATATTTTTACGATTACAACTTAATCAGAATTGGCAGAGTAGAATTCGCTGCCTGGCCTGTAGCAGCTTAGGTACTGAAAACTCAAAGGGTTTCACTCTTCTTCGTATACCTCTCATAGACCCTCACAAGGCCTCTCTCTCTACTCAGAGTGTTCAGAGAACAGTGTCGTTATTTTTATAAGTTTTAAAGTTATTTTGTCTGTTAGGTCAGGATGCATTATCAAATGACTTTCAGTATCCGGGCAATACCTTTTCTGATTCAAATGCATTTCAAATTAATTTAATTCTCACATTCAAAACAATGTTTCATGGGTGGGCTAGAATGCACCTGCAGCTAAATTTGATGATCCGAGTCATACTTCAGGGTCGCACATAATAGAAAGAGAGAAAGGAATTCCATCAGGTATCTTTTGGCAACTACTATATGTACATGAACGAAGTGTCCGTTGTAGCAAAGATGCGGGTTATGCATAGGTTCTGCAACATAGTCTCCTACTCCCTAAGGCTTATTTTACTATAGCTGCTGCTGAGTGCCAGATGAACCAACAGCCAAGACCAACACTCAACTCCAACTATGGCAACTGTGGCACCATTCCTTGGAATGAACAGTCAGTAGCCTGGTGACAGCTTGACTATGCTGGAAAACTTCATCTTTGGAAATGACAGCATTTTGCCCTTACTGGAATAGATACTTTTTCTGGTGATAGATTTGCCTGTAAATGTTTTTGCCAAAATTACCATCTGTGGATGGATGAAATCCCTCATCCACCTTCATGATAGTCCATACAGTATTGCTTCTGAACAAGGAATTCACTTCACAGCTATAGGAGATTGACATTGGTCCCACGGTCATGAAATCAATTCTTACCATGTGTCCCACCATCCTAAAATTAGCACCTCTAATAAAAAGTTGGACTGGCCTTTTGAAAACAAAGTTGCAGAGCAAATTGGGTAGAAGGAGCTTGGCGAGCTGGGGTAAGGTTTGCCAGAAGGCAGTATATGGCTTGATTTAGTGTCCAATATTTGGTATGATTGGTTCTGCAATCAGGCTCCATAGGTGCAGGATCGAATGGTTTAAAATGAAACAGTGCCACTTAATATCACACTAGTAACCATTTGAAAAATGTTTGCTTCTGATTCTGCAACTTTAAATTCAGATTTGGTTCCAGATCAAAGAGTGTCCCTACCAGAAGAGAAAACCAACATTCCATTGATTTGGGTTTCAGACTTCCCTTTGTCCGATCTTGGCTCCTGATGCCCTTAAGCCAATCGGCTAAGAAATGAATAACTGTGTTAAGAGGGGTGATTGATCCAGATTACCAAGGGGAAATTGAATTGCTTCTTCACTATGGAAGTGAGAAGGATTATCTCTGGATTTCATTAGATCCTTTAGGGTGTTTCTTGGTTCTCCTGTGTCCGGTGATTAAAGTCAATTACAAAATGAAACAGTCTAATCCAGACAGTAAGAGAAGGATAGATTCTATTCAGGAATGAAGGTATGTGTTACTCCTCCAAAGAGAGATCCAATATCTTCTGAGGTGCTTGTGAGAGTTGAAGAAATAAAGAATGGGTAGCAGAGGAAAGTAGCTAAAGCTAAGAACACATGACCAGATAGAAAATGAGGATTTATAATTAACACAAGGGTTTCTGTCGTATTGGGTAAAACCACGTTCACTCAGAAGTTTCTCTTTCCATAAATACTTTTCATGTAATGTAATATCAGTTACATAAATATGAGTGATTATTGTAGTTAAGTTTGAGATACAAAAAAGAATATCTCTCAAGGGACCTTACAAGCTATTGTAAAGTCTGTGATGCATTTGTGGCTCTATGAGGAATAGTTATATCATGTTAGGTGTGGTTCTCACTTGCTTATTGTTTTTGTTGGGAAATTAAGCATAACATAAGGAAATGCGATTGTGTGTCAAGTCGACAAGAGGTGTACACACACATGACCGTACATGCCACAGAAACACTCAGCTCATGAGCATGAGTTCACCTGACCATACATAATCAAAACATACATAAAATAATATCATACATCTCCATCAGTAGCAAAAGTTTCAACATTTAAGACCTTTTGGTTCTAAAATTCTACATATTTTGCAACTGAGACTGATTGCAACATACGATTTCAAATGAGTAATCCAGATCTATCAATCTGAAAAACGGAGAAAAATAGAAACTTATAAACAACTTCAAAAAGGACTTCTAGACTGGTCACAATCAGTCATTTTTTTTCATACATTTAGGCTACTTAAAAATGAAGAAATTGAAAATAAGCAACTGAGAACATTAGTCTAGTAGCTATAAAATCAGAAATTAGAAGGCCAGCCTCTAAATGTCTGTAATAGAGCAATTCTACTTGACATAAATATGATGGGTTCCTACAATGGTTTCTTGGTGTGTGTGTGCATGTGTCTGTGTGTGTGTCTGTGTGTGTGTGTATGTCTGTCTCTGTGTGTGTGTCTGTGTGTGTCTCTGTGTGTGTGATTGTCTGTGTGTATGTATGTGTGTGTGTCTGTGTGTGTGTGTCTCTGTGTATCTGTGTGTGTGTGTCTGTGTGTGTCTGTGTGTGCATGTTCCCATATGTGCACCTATGTTGTCCAGAAGTTACTGCCAGTCACTTCAACTATTGCTCTTCACCATATTTTATTAAAGATTTATTTATTTTTTTATATATGAGTACACTGTAGCTGTCTTCAGACATACCAGAAGAGGGCATCATATCTTATTATAGATGGTTGTGAGCTACCATATGGTTGCTGGGAATTGAACTCTGGACCTTTGGAAAAGCAGCTGATGCTCTTAAACACTAAGCCACCTCTCTAGCCCTTCACTGTATCTCTAAGGCAGGTTCTCTCACATGCCAAGGATATTTATCTCTGCATCCAAATCTAACACGTGGGCTGCAGAAGCCTGACAATGTTCTGTCTTCTATGTACATGATGAGGAACAAAAACCTGGTCCTACTATACAGACAAACACTGTATCCAATTTACTCATATCCCCAGCCTTCTACTTACTTTATGTTATATAAGTATATAACATAAGTACCTATTATGGAACAGATATTATACTAGATGATATAAGCAAACATGTAAGTAAGAACGAATCTTTCCCTGAGAGGAGAATCAGAGGCTAGTAAAAAAGTCCTAATTCAAAACAAGTCATGTTTGACATGGATTTAAGACACAATTAGAGGCATATGGAATGGGAACTGTGGCAGCCTCCTACTTAGGGGTCTTCACAAGGCTTCACAAAGAAAAGCACATCCTACTGAGACATGAGAAATAAGAGGGAATGGACAGGTGGCCACAGTGAAGGTCATCTGTGGCTCGACATGTGAAGAGACACAAGGTTTGTGAAGGTTTGAAGCATTATTGTCTACATGTGCCTGTGGAGGTTGAGGCCTGAATAGAAGTGGGGAAAGTTTCTTAGATCTAGATAGAAAGGTCCAGGTTAATACAGACGTGAAACAACAATAACCTTTCACTCCCATGTGGTATGGGATTCTAGGAACTGGGATTTGAAAATGTCACTGTGCTGCAGGGAATGAGCAGTGTAGATGTAACTTCTATTCATTCTTTGCTGGAATTGTCCCCTTCAAGGCTTACTGGCTCCTTCTGCTAACCTCGTCCTGGAAGGTTCTAGCCTCTGTACAAACATATCTGGTTCTAGAATGTTTTCAGATTCTGAGACTTGCTGTTGAATGTGGTCACACCTTTCTAATTCCTTCTGAACTCTGGCTGGCTAGTTCACCTTAGCTGTGCTGGCTGAAACTCCTCTCCATACTGGTGTTTTCAATCTTGCTTCATTCTCAGCCCTCTTGCATTGGTCTTCTTGGGCTAATACTTACTTTTCCATATGATATAATCTTCTGGGTCTTTTCCACTCTTTGGATAATTCTGTTCTCACCAGTGTTTAGCTTGTTCTCTCTCTGCAAACTGTCTCTGTACCACTGCCCCAGTAAAACTGCCTCCTTCATTTCTGCACTGATCTCTCTTAAGCAGCCCATTTTTTCTCCGTTCTCCTAAGGGCTGAGCATATCCTATTTTGTCAAATCTTTCTCTGATTTGTCAGTTTGTCTGACACTCACTTACACATCAGTTTCTAACAAGGGTGTTTCCTTCTACAAAGTAACTTTACCTTCATTGTTTGGGATTAAAGGTGTGTACCAACTACAAATCTGAATTCCAGCCAGAGGGATTAATGGTGTGTGCTAAGGGCTGAGCCACACTGGAACTAGAAAGAGTTGGTGGTTTGTTTATTTGTTTTGTGGTTGTTGTTTGGGTTTTTTTTTCCAGAAAATAACACAATCTTAGGGTTCACAGAGTGATAAACTATTCTGCAGCAGAGCATGCTCTCCTAAGCACCACAGGTAAAACAGGCATGCCAGACAGAACCAAGACAGTACCTTGTGACATGCTTCAGTAAATATCTGAAAACATAACATGAAGAAATCAGGATTAAAACTAAATAAAATTATTCCCTCAGGGGTAAATTTGAAGAGTCTTCAATTCTACAAGTAGGACATTTTGGTTCTCCAAGAGATGACCATAGAATATCAGGATATCATCTGGACTTTATGAAGGACAAATCTAGCAGAAACAAAGAGGAATGATTGTCAGCACATAACCTAGGGAGCAGGGGCAGGTTTTGTGATAGTCCAGGGGTGATGGGAAAGAAGCTAGAGATGGAGCATTGAGTAAAATAGAAAGAGTGTAGAGACTTAAAAGTACTCTTTGCAGAAACAGCATGGCTCAGGTATTGTATCAGAAGGGACACACATAGGCTGAAACAGAGTTAGACAATTTTAAAATTGCCGGTGTTCTTGTCATGATTGTCGTGTGTTGCACAATGCATGATTTGGAGATGAACACTTTCCCCAAATAAAGTGCATTCACCAAGTTTCCTATCTCAGTTCAGGATAGGATAAACTCTAGATGGGCTGGACCCAAAAGTAGATGCCAAAGAGACCCGATCGATTGTGTAACAATTGCCAGTTCCCACCAGCAAGCAACCAACAAAGGACAATGTGCCAAGTACAATGCATTAAGTATTAGGTGAACAACAAAAATATACACAAGAAATTGGGGAACTTGTTTCTGGACACTGAGGTTCGAAAAGGCACTAGGGAACCACTTAATTAAGTGTGAACCTTGACTCTAGAATCCACACAGAACAGCAAGGAGAAAGAAGATACGTGATCACAGGCAAAACAATAAACTGCTAGCCATTGCTTTAAGAGTCTCAGTAGAATCAGACAGCCCTGAGGATTTGGTAACAAGCTCACGAAGTTTTGTGGTTGGCTCCTTGTAGGTTCCCCAAAATCTTCAGAGATTTAACTCAGACATGCTACTCACAAACATCACAGAAGCCTGTGTGAGCAGAAATTTCTCAAGAGTGGGAAAAAGAAATGGTGAATTATTGAACATTTATTTCTGTGCCAGCAACTGTGACAACTGGTGACAATACTGAAATTTGGGTATTATTATTCTCATTTGGCACAGCTGGGAAGCTAATATTCTGTTTGGTAATTTGCCTTAAATCTCTGAGCTGAACAGTAGATAAATGGAATCTATCTTGTTTCATTACAAAACATGGACACATTTCTGGCATCCTGTGCCCATTCCTAAAGTGGAACAACAGGCTGTTTCCCCCCTCCCTTTTCTTGTTCCTGTCCCTGTCTCTGTTGCTGTCCCTCTCACCCTCTCCCATTTTCTTTCCTCCCTTTCTTCTCTTTCTCTCCCTCCCTCTGCACAACTATGTCTCTGTCTGTCTGTCTGTCTGTCTGTCTGTCTGTCTGTCTGTCGCTCTCTCTCTCTCTCTCTCTCTCTCTCTCTCTCTCTTTCTCTCTCTCTCTCTCTCTCTCTCTCTCTCTCTCTCTCTCTCTCTCTCTCTTTCTCACACACACACACACACACACACACACAAACACACACACACACACCTGCTCTTGTCAATAACAAGTATCTTCTCAATCACAGAACTGGCTCCTTTCAATGTCAAGAGAACCTAAAGCTACAATTTCTACAAAAGCTAAGAACAAGAATCTAAGGTTCTGGCCACCTTCCCCTCTTCACCAGAACTCTTAAGCCCTTGCCCTTCCTGCTCTCTGTGTAAATGCAATATTGTTCTAAATGAAGCACCCACTATCAGACTTTTAGTTCCCTGCTGACTGAAGTCCACCTCACTGCTGACTTCTTTTTCTTCTCTTTGCTGGCATCTGGAGGAGTAATTGTTAAACATGCGTGGATTCATCTAGACCAAGCAAGGGACAAAGGGTCCTTTGATTGACATCTTTTCAGTGCTGTAGAAATGATACATATGACCAGATCAATAAATCATTTAGAGCCATTAGGTCAGGAGCATGGGTTCCCTTATCATGTCAAAGTCTAAGCTTTAATTTCTGCAGAACTCTGAGGAGCTGCCTTCTGGAAGTTCAATTCAAAATGCTGCCAGCAATGGCATGAGGTGGGCCTCTGATCATCTGTCAAGGAGGCAGCAATCTGGGTGTCCTCTCTGCAGATTTCATAATATTAACATAATAGGACATATCCTTTATCAGAAGAAAAACAAATTAGCTGTTGTCTTGGGGAGCCTTAATTCATTTTCTCCTAAACATTACAGATGTGCCAACTGGCCAAGTACTGAGAATTGTACTAATTCTTCAGAAGGCGGGTTCTGTGCTTTCACTCATAACAAAGACTGCATCTTTGAGTTTTAGTTCTTTGCTACTTTAAACATAATAGAAAATACTTATTTTTATTAATTCACAAATGTTAAGTAAATCATACTAAGAATACATAATTTTTTTGTATTTTTGGCTTGTTATTTCAGACAATTGTATTGTCTTTTCCCTGAGTATTTATAGCATAATTTATTACACAACATTATGTAGGTTCTTATAAACTATAAGTTGTCTCATAAAAGAAAATTTTTATTGACATGCATGCTATACTTGAGTGTAAAAGAACCCTAAGTCATCAAGAACCATGATGTGGGCAGCCCAGGCCCAGGTTTCATTCTTTATTTGTAACAGACTTTAAATAATTCTTGTAGGGTGTGAATTCCTTCCCACCTCAAAACCAACTCCATTTCTCCTGTACTCTTCTGCTCTGCAAATCTCAGAAATCAAAACAGAATTGGTTTATCCTTCAATACATTTTGGAAAAGAATCTTTAGTTAAGAATATCACTCCTTTGATGGTTAATGTTTAAATAATCAGGTCACACACATAGAAATGCAGCTTAAAAGACCAGATCTGAAGGGCACAATGCTCTACTGAGTATGGAGAGTGCTCGGATGTGTGCAATGAGCTTCATATTCAAGGAAAGGTCACAACAGTGGATCTTGGCTCACACTTAACCAGAACACATGGCAATAACAAGGGAGACAGACTCACATTACAGCCGGAATTGCAAACAGACACTACCTGGGAATCAACACAGGAGACCCAGTGCACAACTGTTTCCTTACTTTTCATCCTTAGCTGTAAATCCCCTGAAACACAAACCATGTTCTAACCTTATGATGCATATTTTTCCTTCAAGTCACAGCTTACTTTAAAGTACCACATAAAAAAATGTCCGAAAACATTTGAGTCACAAAAGGCAGGAAACTCTAGGAAACAATAACTAAGATTTAGGAAGCCCTGAGTTGTCAGTAAATATCTTTGCAAATATTCAGGTTTGCTATGGCAATCCTGAAGAAGAGGAACAAAATGAAGAAATGTAGAGGGATAAAAACAAAAATAAAGGATAAGAGTCTTACAAAGCATGTCGAAATAGAAGAAAACAGCTCTCACACTTTATATCTATATCCCAGTCTCTGTCTATCTATGTATGATCTGTCTGTCTCTGTATTTTTCTATCATCTATGTTACTATCATATCTACCTGTCTGCCTGTCTACTTTTTTATGTACCTATCTATCTATCTACCTATCTATCTATCTATCTATCTATCTATCTATCTATCTATCTATGTATGTATCTATCTCTCTCTCTATCTATCTATCTACCTACCTACCTATCTATCTATCTATCTATCTATCTATCTATCTATCTATCTATCTATCTATCTATCTACCTATCTATCTATCTAGTAAAGTTTTTCTTTCAAGGAGATCAATGCCATGATCACACTAACATTACGTCATCTGAAACAACGTGATGTTCATTTCTTCTGTGCTGGATTGAAATGACCAATCAATGCAAGGAAAATAGCTCCATACTAAGATACCAATGTCTGAAGTGTGGCACCTAAGGCCTCTGACCTTAGACAACTGACTTGACTTTTCCCACATCCTTTATGAATTCAGGGGGAGTGACTCCCTCAGTTCTGAATGTACATCTTTGTCATAAATATGTGCTTTCAATAATAAATAACCAAATTTAGGGTAGGAAAATGTTAGGAGATATTCTAGGGTTGGTTTCTACATCTTCTGAGATGCTTCCTAGACTCTCTTTTCTTTTTGGTAGGATTAGTAAGGATTTCAAGGTTTGCAACTGCTATGGTTGCCTCACGTTTGATGACAAAACACTGTAGAAAGTAGACAGAGAGCCAGGGAATTTCAGAGAGATGGCAAGTTTTTGTGGAATCATACACTGCCTCTGGACCATTTCATCAGCCCCCTCACATCACGTCTGTTAAACTCTTGATCAGCTGTTGTTGACAGTTCTCGAGTTCCCAGGAGACAAGGCCGTCCATATACATCCGGGGACTCCGACTCTCCATATCTGCGCAGTGTCTGCAAGTCTTCAGCACTTGAGTTCCTGCCTCTTTTTATAGATGAAGGCTGAAACATCTCCTGACTGGAAAAATAGCAGGTTCTTTGTGCTTTTTAGGAGCCATGGTGAAATATAGTCAGTGATGACTTGCACTCCATTTCAAAAAGAGTGACAGAAGGAGATGCCTTCCTACGTCACTATTTATTTATGAGGGTTCAGCCCAGTGGATAGTACAAAAGAACATTTCGGGATAAAGGGTCTGTGCGCTGATCATTTAGATATAGATGCTGATCGTTCAGCCTGTCAGTATTAAACAAAACCTTAATATCTTCTGTCAGGTACTAATACAATGATGGTATCTAAACACATAAGATAACCCCAAAATATGAGCTAATATATAAAAATAGTTTAGCATAAACTCTACCATACATATACAGACAAAAACATGGTTGGTGCAGGCTGGATTTTTGTTTATCATAATTTTTAGATTTAACATTTTAATTGGCATCTTAGAAGGTAAAGTTTCATACGAATAAAGTAGTTCCTTTATATATTCATTATTGTGCATGTGATTTATAAATTTTATGTGACAAGAACAAATATGTATCATTTTCTGTTGTGTATCAGAATATATTTTAATAATTTTGATGATAGATTGTATGAACAGATTCTGCACATGTATTCTACTGGGTTACATTTAAACTTTGAGGGGGAAACTCCATTTTTACTTTACACAGAAAATTATAACTCAAAGCAAATGAGCAGATAAAAATGCATATATTTGGGATTTTGATTCAAGTAATCAAAAACAATGATATTCTACCCAAAAGGCAAAAAAGTAAATTGGCAGTCACCACTAATCCACTAAACTTTGTTGTTAGAATAATTCAGTGGCTTAGCTCAGGGATTTTTGCATACTTTTATTTAACAAAACCTTTTCAGTCATTAAATTAATATACACACTTTGAGCAGAATATAAATTAACCTTTCTGACACTGCTTCATCTGTTCTGAAGGTTTTAACTTGAAAGAGGGATGAGTTGAGGCAAACAGAAGAAGCCGAATATGTTCCTATCTTTTTTGTACTACTGGGTGTATTCATGTTAACAGATCCCATATACATGAAATCAAAAGTCAGAGATATACTTGTGATAATTTCAGCTGTCCTGCTGCATGACTTAAGCAAGGCCCTTGCCTCTTCAGTGACTCATTTTCTATGTGAAGTTTGCTAGTATACATATTCCTGTTTTATATTCATATTTATATCATGGGAAATATATATGAGTTACAATGTGTTACTGTCACCATTTTTTAAGTGTGTGTTTCTGTGTCATGCATACTGATACTCATCTTCCCAACACGGTAACTAAATGTTTTCAGTACTGAAAACAAAAACTGTACACCTATATGGCAAAAATTGATCCTTGTAGCCCAAAGACACTATCCTGCAGTCTGTAATATTTTGACTTTTCAGGAAGACATCCTAGAAGTGGCTCCAGACATTCAGTGAAATCCAGAACTTTCCATTGAAGGAGTAGCACCCAGCTGTACATCACCCTCATTCATTTGTTGGTAGACACATGTTGTGGTCATGTTTCCTTTATGGTGAGTAACTGTGAACACATCTCTGAGTTTGCTTTCAGCTATTCTTGACATATACACAGATGGATAATGTGACCTGAACACATGGAAATTCTCATTTTAATATTTTTAAGGAACTAATGGTGTTTACATTGGATATGTCACAATGCTAACAGGGTGTCAACATGGCAAATTCCTCACATTCTCCCCAAAGTTTTAATTTTCTCTCTCCTAAATAGTTGGAACCTTTATGGGGGTGAAGAGGTACTTCATTACACGTATCTTTGGCATCTCACTAAAGATGAACAATGTGGCATCTTTTTTGTACATTTCTTCCCTATTGGATAATTTCTTGGGGGGGTGTGGCTATCCAACTCCTCCAATGATTTTAAATTCAGTTGACTTTGCTGCTGTCCTTGAAATAATCATCAGACATCAGCTGACTATCTCACCGCTGAACCTTTAACTGAAAGAGGCATCATAAGAATTTCTACAATTCTGTAGAATGTCATTTGACTCTGATACTGTCTTTTGATGAATACATTAAAGGTTTTGCTTTTTTTTCAAAGAATCCTAATTATTTATTATTTAAACAACTCTGAAATGTGTCCTATATTTAAAAAAAAACACATGAAAATTCAAGTATATTAAGATTTTGCTCTTGAGATATTTTTAAATTTAAGTATTCCTTTTTTTTTTACTTATGTTTTGAGCATGCTGTTTGTTGGAATGCAGTATCACTTATTTGATGCTAATGTCTAGCTTTGCCAGCACCATTCATTGAATGAGCCCTTGGAATGGATTTCTTACCCATGTCAGGTTTTCAGACATATAAAAGATAAATATATCTTGTCGAGGTAGATTCAATAATTCACATTGGTAAATGATTCATGCTCTAGCATATGCATTCTGATCTTTTCATTAATATATCGAAAACTCCTTGATATTTGTATTATATCAGCTATAATAACTGGTTGGTAGCTATCAGAAAGTTGGCTACAGATAATAGTTTGGCCAACAGAATGAGGATTTTTTTTCAAGCGTTAGCCAAATGAAATTTTAAAAAGGATATATTGCATAGTTTACCATTATTTGTAAATAACAGAGGATATATCATAATGTTCATATGTGTTATAGTTTGGATATATGGTCTTTACAGACTAATTTGTTGAAGGGCCTATGCCCAGTGAAGCAGTGTACAGAGGTAGCTAAACCAAGTGCTCTCTAGTTTCTACAAAAGATTAGTGTATTAAGGGGTTTTACCTGTCTAGACTGTTGAAATGTTAGAAATAATAGCATCTGTGGACAAAATGCGTCTTAAGTCTATCAGGTATGTACCTCTGAGGGTTAAGTTTCCTCCCAACTTTGCTTCTGCTCTGACAATTATGAGTTAAGCAGTTTTACTTCACCTTATATAAGCCCTGCACCAGCTGGTTCTGCCTCCACATGAGTCCACAGAAATGGAACTGTGAGTTTAAAGCTACAAGACAGAAAACCAAACAAAGCTTTCCTATTTAAGTTATTTTCCTTCAGTCTTTTGTCATATTGATGGAAAGCTAACACATATATACATACCTGTTTTATGGGAGCGCTGTGCAGTAAATCTCTGCCACAATATTGCTGCTCCAACACCTAAAACCTGTAAATATCCCAGTAAATAGCACTACACATATTGGAAATATAAACTCTGATGGGATGATGGATGGAAGTCAAAAATATAAAAACGAGAGTGAAGTAGCAAAGCATTGCTCCACTTCCTAAGGTTGACCAGCAAAGAATGCCTCAAAGGTATTCTACCAGAATTAAGGTAAATGTCTGAAAACAAGCAGTATGTGTGTAAGGAGGTGGTCAGAGAAGACGGCACCAATAAATCTTCACCAGGACAATGCTTGAACTCGAGAGTTCAGTTGGATTGGCATATGTTCTGTTTCTTCAGATGAACTCAAAACATTATCTCTATCCAATAGAAGAGACTATTGCAAGGGCCACCCGAGTCATACTTGAATTTCTGTCCTGTATGGACACAGCTCCCCATACCAGTCTTAGTATTGTCAGTAGAGTATGCATCTAAGAAGATAGGTTTCATCTCTCTTGTTCTCTCCATTGGCCACTGGTTTATTAGTATATTTAGACTAAAAGTCCTATGTGTCTTCTATAAAATAAAAAAAAAAAAAACATAAAGGTATAAATATTAAAGAATCAAAGGAAAGAAACATAGAAGATACGCTCTGCACAGTAACTAGGAGGTAAATTCGTACAATATTCCCATGAATCTTGTTACTACAATTTCTAGAAGGCCTCAATATTCTGAGAATTTAAGGAAGTCAGTGTTATTTTCCATAGCTAGAAATAAATGATACACATAAAAGTGTATATAAGTAATCTAACTGCTATTCACTTTCCTCCCCAATAATTCTAATGCACAGGCAATATGACTAGTTCTTGTCATATTATGGCATGAAATATCTCAAGGCAGAAAGCGTTTTCATCTCAAATAATTGCATCCATGCATGCAGACACCTTCTCTGGATGATATTGGTAGAGAGAGATGTATATTGAATTCCAAATAATGGAGATCACTGCATGGAAGATCAAGCCATCCGCAGAGAAGTGGTTATGGCATGATCATTTCTGTATCGTGTGACATGCTCCTGGAGTATTGTCAACAGACATAAACTTTAATCTTCGCAAAGAGAGTTTCTGTAAACTGTGTGTCATACTAATGCTTTTTATTTTGCATGGTGCTTTTCCCAAGAGAAATTCCTTTTACCTCTGTTTCTTGCCATGAGTTGCAATTCATTTCTGACTGACATGCTGACAAATCTATTCAATTCCTTTATATTATTGTACAACCATTGATTATTTCAACATACTTCAGCTCTGTCGTTTTCCTTTTTAGAATAAATACCGTTCCCATTGTCTGCACAGATGGCTTGAATACATATTCAGGTTCAAGGGGAAGTACATGTTCCATATATTAGGCTTGCCATGTCTAGTTTAAGTTGGATAGCTTGACTTTGGACAGCTCACTGAAACCTTTTCCTTATCACCAAAAAATGTCCTTTAAAAATTTTAAATTTATCAGCACCAATATAGCATAGTTTTAAAGACCAATATGGTCCATCTGTTTATGTATAACAACTTCACAAAATATTAAGATACCAATGGAGAATTAAATTAAATATTATGTCAGATTAAACCAATCTTCAGATGGAAAAGCAGGTCTAATATTTTCACTAGATGGCTGGATAGCAAACCATTTACTCTAGGCATGCTCTTTCTTAGACTCCCTCAAGTCCTTTTATTTTCATTCTAAAGTCATTCCACACCATGTTCCTTACAGTCACATTCGAGTTCTCTGTTCATCTTGACTTGTGGTTGATTTATGAGCATCCCTCTTTCTGCCACTTGACTTCCCATAGGCATCCATAGTCTAACCCATCATTGCTTAGCTTCCTTTCTTGGTTAAGTGGGATCATAATGAGTGGGAGACAAAGATACATTCAGAGCTGCACTCTCTTTTCAACAATGACTATTGTTTTTATTTACGTCTTTGAAAGCAAGGGCCTTTGAACATAAAACAACACAGCTCCAGGTTAATAGCAAGTACTTGTTGACTGACAAAAATTAATAAACACTCATGAAGATATTGGTGTGTATACCTTCAGTTCTTAAATTACATAGTAATAGTTAAAAGAATGCCCCTGAGTTTCACTTTTCTTTTCACGGAGTTGTTTTAATAAAAATCATTTATTTTTTGTTGAATTCCCAATAACTACGATTATTGAATGATATCTCATATTCAAGGATTTATTATTGATATAGTCATTATCATCAATATCATTGTGATACTTTTGATAGAACTCTGGATTTAATGAATGTTTGGTATGGATTTCTTCTATGGGCCATAACAAGATTGTCTAACATTTTTAAAACAGAAAAAAAAGAAAGGAGACTTTAACTCTGGATATCATTTTTATTGACACTTTATAATTTACAGTCTTCTAGGGATGGAGAGGAAAAGTACAGAGGAAAGGGGGGACGGCAGATCTGAAAAGGTCATGACTAATCATACTATCAGCTATTTACCTAAAATGCACATAATAGACACATGCCAGTATATACACATATATGTGTATTTAAATGCCTGGCTGACTAAACAGTACTGGAATAAAGATAACAGAAATACTAATATGGAAGGGAAATTGTCTTAAATCTAGACAAAAACAAATAAGTAAAAAAAAAAAAAAAAAAAAAAAAAAAAAAAAAAAAAAAAAAAAAAACAACTTCAGGTAATTAAGAAACCCAAGAAAGCCAGAACCCATCTTCCTCAGATAAAAGCAAATTTCTATTTTGCTTCGTTTTTTTAACATTAGTTTTATAGGTAGACAATACAAAATGGTCATCCCTGAATACATATACATATAAGTAGCATTATATGGACTGAGTATGCTGTGTTTATATATTTACGAATGTAACAAAAAAATTTTAAAGCCATAGGTTCAAAAGAGTTTAGAAACCATATATGAGCAGGGTTAGAAGGAGGAGAAGGGAGAAATGATGTATTTATATAGTAATTATAAAATATATTTTAATGTAAGAGGTACACTCTAGTCTAGGGAACTAGGATAAAGCAGAGACAGGAAGATGTCTGTCAATAGTTTGCAAGCCACCCTGTCTAGCCAAACAGGTAAAAAATCTCCCAAGTGTGGTATGGACCATGCTACAAACAATAAGATGAAGGCTGGTAGACAAAGGAGCCTAGATCATGGATCTCTAGACTTGAAACACACACACACACACACACACACACACACATACACACACACACACACACACACACACACACACACACACACCCATCATGCCACATTTTGATTTTAATTCAACAGTGCTTTAATTTGATTCCAACAAGTCTAGGATCAATTCACTGGCAATGTGCTCACAGCCTCCCACAGTGCCAGGAGATATACTGTTGCTTCATATTCAGTTGGAATCTTAGTTCTAAACTGTAAATATCACAAAAGAAAGAAACAGTCTACAACTGTGCTGAGAACCACTCTAACAAACCCATAAGATTTGAGTCTTATTTCTATCTAGGGTTGATATTTTCTCTACCTTTGTTCAGTGTTGTGTGTGTGTGTGTGTGTGTGTGTGTGTGTGTTTTGTAAGAGGGGAGAAAAAAAGTCCCACAAATAACACAACTTTAGTGATCCATTTTCATGATTTTTCTGTCATTAATTAAAACTAGTCAAGATTGAGTGTTGAATTTACTCTATAATATGTTTCCATGATAGTCTTGTTTTTGTAATATTTCTGGGCATGTATTTATTTACTAATTTCTTTGGTTCCTTTGAAGTTGACCACCCTTAAACAACAGGAAACTTTAATAGAATAAAAATAACATCGAACCCTTTCACAATGTTGTTAATTCAGTGGCACTGCAATTATTTACCCGAATCAGATGCTGGCATTCTGTTGTTCCAATGCATGGCAGCATCTTATGTGTTTAATGCCCTGTACCTCTACCGTAACTGATGGAGATTCACTTCTGGGAAGTTGAGTGGGGAAAGCATTCCTGTAGAGCGTGCCATTTCCAGACAATGTTCTCTTAATTTTTTAATGCAGCTATTATTGTGATTTATAATTGCATTGATGGTTCTCTGTAATCTTTTTCAGAATATGTATGTCTATTGTTATTAGTGAAATCCTTAACTCTTTGGAAGAGATGTTTTATCAACCTATTGATAATACCACTTTTTTTCCCTAAAAAAAGTCTAACCTTCCATTTTTAATATATCCTATTTACTCTACTCTAATACATTCTATTTGCTCATTTTAAATAGATTCTTTTAATTCCTGAGAATTGGAAGTAATTTCCTATAGCAAAATAACTCACTCAGAAAGGCACTATGGAAACCTTCAAAGGGAAGACGAGGTGAACATTACTTTACCTCTGTCATTATAAAGGATGTCCTATATCAGAGAATAGACAGATATGTCTTCAATATTCTTTAGAGATACTGTTAAATCATGGAGTTTCTTTAAGTGGATTAGGCCTATATGCTAATTACTGTCATAATTGGGTAGAGCATATCAAAATATATTTTATATAACAATAGCAATAGCTGAAGCTAACAATGCTATATATATACATATATTTTGTTAAAGTCAGAATTACTGCATTAACAGGAAAATATGATCAGATTACACTGGACCTCTAATACTGCAAAATCATTTAAAGAACACTCAGCAGAATCAGAAACTCTATGGAGGAATGTTCACCGGATTCCAACACCCTTGAAGGAACTCACTACAAATATTCTTTGTTCTACTGGGGAGAATCTTGAGCAGGAAGAATTAGCAGGTTCGTGCATATGAATTATACATGCCTTCTGATAGTGTATTAGCACAATAACCGTAAGATAGAATTTCAATATCTTTCTCTTGTATTTTTTAATGTAAAATAATATGTATCTCTATGGCTTTTAGTTTTGAGTTGGGTTATAATGAAGCTACTAAGATTATCTTCATGAAATCAAATTTAAAAAAATCTGATACAAAGAAATGCATTTAACAGAGTTAAACATTAATTTAAAATTAAATATTTATTTCATTTTAAAATCAGTATCAGATGTAGAATTTTAAAAACAGTTTTCCTGGAAATTAAAAGTTTCTCCTGTGACTATGAACAAACAGTAGATTTAACAATATTTAAGAGTGAGAGAATTTTACTCAATTGGTTCTAGGATAATGTTAATAAATATAAATGAATCCAACCACACATAGGCATAGAGTTATTAAAATTTGAGGACAATGTAAAGATGTGTTTGATCTTCTGTGGTTGCAAGATATAAAAGGTAGGATAATTAATTAACTAACAAGCTAGTTATGACACAGAACAATTCATAGAAAACCTTTTAGAGTCTAGATTTGCAAACACCATTGTTGCAAGTCAGCCTATAAATGATGGAATGCTGCTGCAGATATATATATATATATATATATATATATATATAATGGTAGAAACACTAGAAGATATAATGTATTTTAAACAACCCATAATGTGTCATGGAGCAAGCAATACCTTTATTGCTAGCTAAGAGTAGAAAGACACTTGTGTCACAGATTTAATTAAAGCTACTTTGGCCCAGAGACAGAGTTGTGTCACCACCATCAGAACTCAGAGCCTGCTTGAAGACTGCTGAGTACCCAGAAGAGCCTCACAAGCAAACATTCTCCCATCTGAGCCCTCGGGGACAGAGTCAGATCACCACCATCAGTATTTACTGCCTGCCCACAAAGAGCTGAACACTCAAAAACAGTTTCCCTCCTGAGACCACAGGGCCTCAAACCAATAGGAGGGACAAGCTCCAGTCAGAAACAAAAGATCAACTAACAACGAATATAACAGGAAGGCAAGAGGCAAGCATAAGAACTTAAGCAATGAAAACTAACACAACCAGGCAACATTAGAACCCAGTACTCCCACCACAGCAGGTAGTAGATTTTCCAACACACCAGAAAAACAAGATATCGACTTAAAATCATACTGATGATGATGGAGGTCCTCAAAAAGTATATGAATAATTTCCTTAAAGAATTACAGTAGAATATGCTTAAACAAGTAGAATCCCTTAAAGACGAAACACAAATATCACTTAAAGAGCTACAGAAAAACACAGCCAAACAGGTGAAGGAACTGAAAATAGAGAAACAAAAAAAAAAAAAAAAAAAAAAAAAAAAATCACAGAAGGAGACAATCCTGGAGATAGAAAACCTAAGAAAAAATCAGGAGTCAAAGATGCAAGCATCAACAACAAACTACAAGAGATGGAAGAGAGGATCTCAGGGGCAGAAGATAACATAGAAAACATTGACAAAACAGTCAGAGAATATGCAAAAATCAAAACGCTCCTACCCCAAAACATCTAGGAGATCCAGGACACAAGGAAAAGATCAAAACTAATGATAATAGGTGTTGAAGAGTGAAGACTCCCAAATAAAAGGCCCAATAAATATCTTCAACAAAATCATAGAAGAAAACTTCCCTAAACTTTAGTACAAGATGACCATGAACATACAGGAAGCCAACAAAATTCCAAATAGATTGGCCAAAAAAAAAACAAAACAAAAAACAAAAAACAAAACAAACAAACAAACAAAAACTCCTCCAAACACATAATAGTCAAAACACCAAAAGTTAAAAAAAAAAAGGGGGGTGAGAATACTAAAAGCAATAAGGAAAAAGGACAAGTAACATATAAAGGTAGACGAATCAGAATTACAACAGACTTCTCAACAAAGATTATGAAACCTAGAAAATCCTGGAAAGACATCATACAAATCCAATCAGAAAACAAATGCCAGCTCATCTTACTATATCCAGCAAAACTCTCATTACCATAGATGGAGAAACCAAGATAGTCCAGGACAATCCCATATTTACACAATATCTGTCCACAAAACCAGTCCAACAAAGGATAGGAGATGGAAAACTCCAACACAAGAAGGGAAACTATGCCTAGGAAAAGCAGAACATCATCTTCTTGCACTAAAACCAAAAGAAGAAAAGCACACAAACATAATTCTACCTATAACAACAAAAATAATAAGAAACAACAATCACTATTCCTTAATATCTCTTAATATCAATGGACTCAATTCTCCAATAAAATGTAATAGACTATCAGAGTGAATATGCAAACAGGATCCAGCATATTTATGCATACAGGAAACTCATCTCAGCTACAAGCACAAACACTACCTCAAAGTAAAAGAATGGGGAAATACTTTCTAAGCAAATGATCCCAAGAAACAAAATGAAGTAGCCATTCTAATATTGAATAAAATAGACTTTCAACCAAAAGTTATCAAAAAATATAAGAAAGGACACTTTCTATTCATCACAGAAAAAAATCTATTAAGACAAACTCTCAATCCTGAATATCTATGCTCCAAATTCAAGCGCACCCACATTCATAAAAGAAACCTTACTCAAGATCAAAGCATACATTATATCACACACAATAATAGTGAGAAATTTCAACACCCCACTATGATCAATGGACAGATTATGGAAGAACAAACTGAACAGAAACACAGTCAAACAAGCAGAGGTTATGAACCAATTGGGTTCAACAGACATACATAGAATATTTCATCCTAAAACCAAAGAATATAATTTCTTCTCAGCATTTCATATAACCTTTTCCAAAACTGACTATATAGTCGGTCACAAATCAGACCCCAACAGATATAAGATGATCGAAATACTCTCATGTATCCTAGCATATCACCATGGCCTAAGGCTTGTCTTTAATTAAAATGAAAACAACAAGACCCCACATATTTATAGAAGCTGAACAATGCTTTACTCAATGATAACATAATCAAGGAATAAAGAAAGAAAGAAATTAAGGATTTTTTTTTTTTTTTAGAATTTAACAAAACTGATGGCAAAGCGTTCCCAATAATATGGGATGCAATGAAAGCAGTACTAAGGAAAACTCATGGCTCTGAGTGCCTGGAAAAAGAATCTGGAGAGATCATATACTAGCCACTTCACAGCACAGTTAAAATCTCTGAACAAAAAGAGAAAGATATACCCAAGAAAAGTAAATGGCAGAAAATAAGCAAACACATATCAGAAATCAACCAAGCAGAAACCAAAAGAACTATACAAAGAATCAACAAAACCATGATCTTGTTCTTTGAGAAAATTAACAAGAGTGATAAACCCTTAGCCACACTAACTAGAGGGCACATTGTCAGCATCCAAATTAACAAAATCAGAAATGAAAGGGGAGACATAACAACAGAACTGAGAAAATTCAAGAAATCATCAGATCCTATTACAAAAGCCTATACTCAAGAACACTGGAAAATATAGAGAAAACAGACAGCTTTCTAGACAGATACCAGACACCAAAGTTAAATCAGGATCAGATAAGCCACCTAAACATTCCCATAACACCTAAAGAAATAGAAGCAGTCATCAAAAGAGCCCCCATCCAAAAAAATCAAAGAGCAGGTGGGTTCTGTACAAAATTCTATTACACTTTCATAGAAGACCTAGTATCGATACTCTCCAAACTATTCCACAGAGTAGAAATAGTAGGAACACTAACCAACTCATTCATCAAAGCCACAATTATGCTCATAACTAAACCACACAAAGTTCCTGCAAAGAAACAGAACTTCAGATCAACTTCCTTCATGAACATCAATGTAAAAATACTCAATAAAATTCTTGCAAAGTGAATCCAAGAACACATCAAAATGAACATTAAAGATGATCAAGTAGGCTTCATCCCAGGGATGCAAGGATGGTTCAATGTACAGATATCCATCAATGCAATCCAGTATATAAACAAACTCAAAGAAAAAAATTTACATGATCATCTCACTAGATGCTGAGAAATCATTTGACAAAATTAGACACCTCATCATGTTAAAGGTCTTCAAAATCTATTGTGAAGGGTATCGTTTCCCTAATTTCTTTCTCAATATGTTTATTCTTTGAGTAGAGGTAGGCTACTGATATGTTTGTGTTAATTTTATATTCAGTCTTTTTCTGAAGTTGTTTATCAGCTGTCAAATTTAGTCACTCATAATTGGATATTAGCCCTAGAAAGCTCTGAATACCCATGAAACAACTCACAGACATTATAAAGCACAAAAAAGGAAGGCTAGAATGTGGATGCCTCAGTCCTCTTAGAAGGGAGAACACAACTCTAAAGAGAGGAAATAAAGGTCAAGTAGAGAAGCAGGGATTCAGAGACTGCCTCACCTGGGGATCCATCCCATATGCAGCCACCAAACTCAAGCACTATTGCTGATGCCAAGACGTGCCTATTGGCAGGAACCACATATGGATTCCTTCTCAGAGGGTCTGCCAGAACCACACTGGTACAGAGGAGGATGCTTGCAGCTACCCATTGGACTGAACATGGGGACTGCAATGAAGGAACTAGGGAAAAAACTGAGGTACCTGAAAGGGTTTGTATCCACATGGGAAGAACAATATTATTGACCACCCAAACCCTCCAGAACCCTCATAGACTATAATACCAACCATTGAGAACTCATGGAGAGACCCATGTCTCCAGTTGTATATGTACTAGGGGATAGCATTGTCTGACATCAATGGGAGAAGAGACCTTTGGTCCAGTGAAGGCCTGTTTTCCCAGTATAGGAGAATGCCAAGGCAGTGACGTGGGGAGGGTTATTGAAAGAGGGTACACCTTCATGGAAACAAGTGGAGGGGGAGGAGAGATAGAAATGTGGGGAGGTGATAACATTTGAAAAATAAATACAGAGTATATCCAATAAAATAATTTTTTATAAAAAAAAGCTACTGAGACCAACTTATCATTTCTGGGGTGATGAAGTTATGCCATGGAGAAAGAAAACAATTCTTGAGTAGAGTGTTTGTTAGTTTCATTTGTTTTAAACCGGCATCAACATGCATCATTTAAGTTTGAAAAGTCCAAGGAAGATAATTGAAATTAATACAAGGTAAGGAAACCAACCGGAGTTCTGACAAATGCCACCAGATTCCAGCCATTAGGTTTCTATGCCTACAGGTTTAGAAAATAAATACTCACTTGGAAATATTTGAGAGAACCTAAAATTCTCTGATTAAATAAACTTTTGTGATGTCTCATTTTGGCATTTGGGTAAAAATTTTTAAAATAGACATTCTAGGTAACTGCTGACTAAATGTCTTCAAATAATAGGACATACATTTTCATGTTCATCATATGGCCTTCCAGTATGAAAATACTGTAAAAATCTTAGCTTCTCTCTTATTTCCATCAAGTCTCTGTATTAAGACAGTAGGCCCTTTCAGCATTTATTTCAGGTTGACTACTTGTGGTGGCCATGTTTCATTTTGGCAGTCCATGCTCCATAATTTATAATATACTACTTAACTTACAATCTGGCTAAATTGTTTTGTTGTGTCGGGAGACTCAGATGGAACATATTTCATTATCTTAGGTCCTAGATGAACACTGTGGAGATTGAAACGGGTTTGAACTGGCATGCCTTGCACCAAGCTGGTTTCCAAAAGGACAGACTCCAGGTGATTTCTGATAATTCAGACAAATGATCATGCCAAAATTTGCCAATATAAAATTCCTTTCCTACGCATGGATTAATCATATGTAGACCCTGCCTCTGCAAATGGCAAAACTGGACAGTATTTACAGACAATTCGTTAGAAACTCTTCAGTGCTACAATGACAGATTGTCAAGTTCTCTTTTCAAAGTTTCCAGGCTAAAATAATCGAGTCCAGCCTTGTGCTCTGTAATTTCTAATACATCCATTACCTTGCATAGCATTTTATGAGCATTTCCTTCCTCATATGCCCTGAGATTCTCCCTTAAACACAAGCTTCAGGCACAAAAGAGTGACTAGTGGCTTCCTAAATGTGTTCATGGCCTGCTTTTCTCCCTCTGACTAATCCTCTGATTTTAGAACCTTCCTGATTCTCTGGCTCTATGGGCCATGCTATCAGAGAGTCAGATCTCTTCTCAAAATCACAAGATCTAAAAGTGGCTACTGCCATATATGGCCCATGATGTAAGGGGCAGTTCAGAAAAGGTAGGATCTGAGCATGATGTTTTATAATCCATGGAGAAATAAAATATATTTTTATACAACTATATACAGAGATCGAGTCACATATACAACCACAAGGACTCATTCCATTAGGGACAAGAGAATATCTCATCATCAGGAGAAAAAGGAATACTCAAACTTAACACTAATAATGATGGTAGAGAGAGGGCTCTGAAATTCGTGCAGTAGTGATAGAAGATCACATAATTTTAATGGCTCCTGAAATGCGAGGGATAGCTTGCAGCTGAAAGATCCAGCTGGAGTTCATACTGTATGCAGAATAGAGACAACTGGGAGACAGTGAAATTCATGAGGATGGTGGGATCCTGAAAGCACCCCTGCTTTTTCCAATGTGTGTGGTTTGATATTCCTTCCTGGTTTGATTCTTTTCTTTTCCTTTCTTTCTTTTTGTAGACCTTTTTTTTAAAAAAAAATTATATATTCTCTGTATTTACATTTCAAATGTTATCTTCTTTCCCTCACCACTCCAATTCCATGAAAGTGCTCCCTCTCCCAATCACATTCTCCACATCTAAACCCTCTGATAATACTGTGTTCAGTGTTGGTAGAATCACTAGCTTTCTAAGAATATCTCAAAACCCAAATATTTACATATAAACTCTTCCCATACATATGCTTGTGAGCAAAATTGAGTAAGAAACTACCAATTTGAAAACTCTATACTATTTTTCTACTGTACAGAGGTTAGAGTCCTGATAATTGTCCCATGGGCATTCCTGTTGGGGAATATGCTGTTATATCAATTCATGTGGGAAGAACAGTCTTAATTGTGGACAGGATCATTGTCTGGGCAACAGATCATGGACTGAATAAATGAATAAACAGAACAGTGCAGTAGCCTGCAGTTCATCCCAGTCTGAATTACTCTGTTTGGATGTCACGGGCTATTTCAAGCACCTGCTGCCTTGATTTCCTTGTCATGGGGAGGGGCTCTATCTCTGTATTGTAAGGCAAAATAAACTCATTATTTAAAGCACCTTTATCCAGTTATTTGCTTTTTATCAGGAAAAAGGAAAAGAAACAAGGACATTCAGGCTCATTAGTTCAATTTTTATATATGTTTTAAGTTTGATATTTAACCTATTTTTATATTCAAAAATATGCATAAAAACATAAGAAGGAGAGAGGGAGAGAGGGGGAGGAGGGAGGGAAGGAGGGAGGGGGAGGGAGAGATAGAGAGAGACAGAGACAGACAGTGGAACAGAGATCAGACAGACAGAGAGAAATGCACAGAGACAGATAGACAAAAGAAAGGAAGAAATAAGGAAGGAAGGAGAGAAGGAATGAAGAAATGAAGAAAGGAAAGAAGGAAGGAAGGAAGGAAGGAAGGAAGGAAGGAAGGAAGGAAGGAAGAAATTAGTTATAATAATTGTGAGCTCTACTATTCAGCTATCCTCCTAAACCTATATTTTAGTACTGAATTAAGAAAGAGTAGAAAGAAGTATGTTCAAATCATCCAGCTACATGTTAAGACAATCTCTGCTTCAACCATCCAAGATGAGTTCAGGGTTTCATGCCCACATTTCAGAAAAAGTATAGGGACACTGACAATCTCAGAGACAGTGTTATCTTTTTTCCATTGTGAATATAATTTGTTTAGGTCCCATGAAGTTCCTCCTGAAATATGTCCACAGGCTGCCCTCCAGCCTGTGGACACATGTTGTAAATATGAATGGGGAGATTTTTCTGATCACTAACCCATCTAAACTTTCTCAGAGAATCAAAACTAAATGGGAGGTAACGTCAAACAAGTGAGTAACATCTCCAAGTACCAGTAACATTTTCATGCTCTCTCAAATTACTAAAACACCTCATTACAAAGAAACAAAAAATCCAGTAAACAAAGAACCAATAATTCAACTTATTCTACATAATTTCATAACCCAAAATATCAGTCAAGCTCAAAGTCACTGTGGTAGTTTTAAAAAGAGGCTCTTTAGGCTCACAGAATTAAGACATGTGTACTTCTAGCAGGTGTGACCTTGTTGAAGAAAGTGTGTCTTCGTGGGTGAGCTTTGCGATTTCAGAAGGTCAAGTCAGCCTGAGTGACTTACTCTCTCTTTCTGCTGTCAGCCATTTCAGATGTAGTATTCTGGCTCTTCTCTATTGCCATCTCTACCTGTGCCCCACCATGCTTCCAACCATGAAGATGATAGACCAAACCTCTGATACTATAGGCTATCTCCAATTAAATCTCCTTATTAAGACTAAGTGTGCTCAATGGAAACCCTAAGATGGCTTAATAAAGACATCCTAATAAAGATCTTTGAAACATCGCAACTTAGAAAAATATCTGCTGAGCAAGTATGAGGCCCTGATTTTGGTTATCCAGAACCTCTGAAAAAAGCTGGGCATAGTACAGCTTGTACACTTCTAACATAAGGTCTGGAATTGGGGACAGAGACAGGTGGATCTCAGAGGCTTTGAGCCAGTCTCCCCAATATGTAAGGTCAGATTAGTTGACATATTCTATTTACATATGCACACAGCCGCACACACATACACACACACACACACACACACACACACACACACAAGAGAGAGAAAGTATGAAAGAAAGAAAATGAGAAAGAAAAAAGTGTAAGATCATAGAAAGTAGACTAATTACAAATACCTACATAGAAACCAGTCTATTTAAGCTATATTAATAGATCGCCATATTTGTCCTTTCTTATTTAAAATTTCAGACAGTGCTCAAAATACAAAGTCAATATCAAATAAAATAGGGTAAAGATAAGGTCTTGGAATGAGGCATTGCTCAAACTAGATCCTTTCTATGCCTTGTGTTCCAGACAACTGTGAAGTGGCAGGACTCAATAAGATATTAGCAATAAAGGATAACCAAATACTAGTCTTATGTTTATTGTAGGTTATTTGCTTGTTTTATCTTGAGATGCCTTTATGAATACATAATCCTCAGTGTTATCCTATTGGATGCTAGGCCTCCAAGAGGTGAGTAGAAAAGGACCACTCTGACTGCCCTCAGAATAGAGCTCCCAGTTCCTCTAGGAACAGCTCTATGCATGAACATTTATGAAGAAGGCCCTGACCACCAACCAAATCCATGACACTGAATTTGGTTATCCCAAGCCTCAAACTGAGGTACAGGTATTTCTATTGCTCCTTGGTTATGCAGCATCTGGTATTTTGTTAGAATTGTGTAAATAGACCCATATATCGTGCATGTCTTAGTACAAGAAGTGACTCTAAAATGTAATCATAATCTTTCCTCTTTCCTCTTTATTTCTTGTTCTCTTCCTTTTAAGGAAGCCTTTTGTTGTGTTTATTTATGGTTATAAATTTATATATTCTAAATGTTCTTTTTTATTTCAGAGTAACGTAAAGAAATTCCAGAATGTTCTTATTCCCAACTGTCTCCATTACAATCAGGCAAGTCTGAGTATCTATCCACTATGGGTATTACATCTATATATTAAGTCTGTATATTTAGTCTGGATGTCTATCTACCATGTATATTACTTCTGCATGTTAAGTCTGTATATTTAGTATGGATGTCTATCTACCATTTATACTAAGAAATGAAGTGAAGCCTGTCAGTTCAAACCATCAGCTTCAACATGCTTTTTCCAGTTCACGAGTGCTCACAATGCAGCAAAAGTTTTGTCCTTTCTAAAACTTAATACATTTAAATTTAAAAAATAAATCAAACAAAATCAAATAAAAACATTGTTATTATCTCAAACTACCAATAAATGATAAAAACCCTCTATGATTGTTGGTACCCTGACTTAAATATGGGTCACATTCTGATGCAGCTAACCCATAATTGTAAGTAATATCTTCTCTACAATAGATTTTTATAAAATTAACAATACAGAGACACTCATAATTATCCAATGGGGATTCATCCAGACAATGCCTTGTCACTTAAGCCATGACCCACTTAAACATACCAAAGCGTGTGGTGGTTGGCACACAGAAATCAGGGGTCTCATAAAATCAGGGATGAGACAGGAATTTTTGTGCAGCGTGGCTAAAGCAAGCATTTTATTTCCTCCCGAAAGGCTCAGTTTGTCTAATTTATTGAAGACAAAGGCCCCCGAGAATTACTGAAAATAAGATTCCCACAATGTGTTCCACACACTTCAAACGTAAGAAACAGATAAGATGGGACTCACCCTGACCTCCAGCTCATGAAGCCCTGTCTTCACTCAGTCATTTCTATGGGAAGAAAAAGCAACAATGCTTACAGTTAGCATACCTATGATCTGTACAGTTTCATCCAGAATGGGATTCAAATTAGCTACTGAGTGGCAGCTATGCTTTAAAAAAAATTTTTTTGACAAGTTGTTCAAACCATTCGAATGTTTGCTATCATTAACCACCTACTTTACCAGTTGTCAACCAAAGTAGATTGAGATACATCTGTTCGGGAAACCTCGACTGCTCCCTTTTTCTTCAGAATCCATCTGGCTTCAGATTTGGAGATAAATGCAGAATTTGAATGTATATTTCATTTTGGAGTTTTAGAAAAAATTATCTTTAAATATATTTAAAGAGAACACATAAACCAGGTTTGTCTCCCGTTATGTATTCAGGTGTATTCTCTCTGTCTCTCTGTCTCTCTCTCTCTTATACAGATATATAATATATGTATAATATGTACATATATGTGTGTAAATATGCATATATAATATATACATATATTATATGTGTATATATGTGTATATATGTGTATGCGTATGTTTATATGTAATGATATGGATGTAGAAGCATTCATTTTTTGATGCATTAAATCTCCCCCCTCTAAATTTGTCTAGATTCATTTAAAGGACAGGATCGAGCCGCTAGACTCTGTATATAAAATAATGAATGCCAAGATTTATTTTTGAATTTGTTTTCTCATGGTGCAAAACGAATGGAAGGGTTGGGAGAGTGTAAAGCGTAAACACCTGAGTTAATTCTTTGCTCACAGCTTTGAAAGGCTTAGTATGTTTCCTGAACAGATGGCTCAGCTGTTAATGTCCTTAAGACCCAGGTTCAATTCTCAGCACCCTCTTGATGGCTCACAACTGCCTCTAACTCCACTTTTAGGGAGTCTGACTCCCTCTTCCAGTCTCTGAAAGTATGATACATGCATACATTGTACACATATCTACCTTCCAATAATAAATAATACACTTAAAATTAAATTTAAATGAACAAAGAAGAAACTTGGTGCATGTTTCTGAGAAATGAATTCTGCATGTTATAAATGTTCTACACAGTTAGAAATCAGAGAAGAAAAAAAAACTGTTCCCTAGTACATGTTTGCAGAACATTTAGAAGAAAGTTATTTTACAAACCCGTAGAACACCACCACTTTTCTCAGATGGGTTTATGTCAGCATGAGCATATTCCTAGGGAACCACTACCATTTTAATAGAAGGCTAATGCTGGTGAAGAAACCTTGCTTTTCTGCCATTGGCAAGACATTCAATAAGCACAAGAATTAAATAAAAACCTGACAAAACCCATTTCTTCTCTCATATAATGACAAGAAAAATGATGAATGCCACAACTGGACTAAAGGTAAAGATACATGTCTATGAAATATCTGATTTTGAGGCAATTAGGCTTTTTTGTTTTGTTTGTTCATTTATAACAGCTGTTTCCTACAGTGGTACCAACAATCTTTTGCAACTACATGAGTCATTTTTCTCCCCTACATTATTGCTCAGGAAAGTGAGAATTCACCTCCTATTTCTTGGAAGTTGTAGTTTTCTGATTATTTTGAAATGGAGGTCAACTAGCTGAGACTCCTCCCCCGCCCCGCCTCCTTGTAGGATTCAAGCAGCCTGTCTGTAATGCAGCTTCACAGGAAAGAGTATCCCCTGCCCTCTGGTGATATGCTTTCTTCTCTCTGCCTCTTATTGGCCCCTTACTGTTTCTTTAAGGTGACCTGTCCCTGAAGTTTATGAAGGATGTTGGGGTTTGTTTTCTTTTCTTTAATATAATCTCTATTCCCCAAGGACAGACACTCAAAGTGATACGTTCAAATGATTTTTTTTTTACATTCTTTGCCATATTTTGATAATTGTCCTTTAAAAACACAGGAGTAATTTATTTCAAAAGAAACAACCATTCAACTTTCTCCTTAATAGGATGCTAAGGGCAAAATGGGTAGGCAAGAATTGTCATGAGAAGCAACAAAACAAACAGAGAGACAAGCAGAAGAAACTATAGGAAGCCTTACAAGTTGTAAAATTCAAAATAGAGCCAATAAATAGCGCATTTTTTGATAAATTGTTCACATTTAGCAAATCAGACAGTCCATTGGAGAGGCCCTGAGGATAATGAAAGACAAATAATGATGTTCTGGGGATCTTTGACAGCCATTTTGACTTTGGTTTGGAAACTGTGTTCAATAGTAAGTAGACTGTAAATATTTCATTTCTCCTTATACCAACCTCAATTTTGTCCAGTTGCTGTTTTCCAGCAGAGGACAGAACAGTAGGAAGGTCATCTCACTACGGCAGGACAGCAGACAGCAGTGTCATGACACATAGACACTTGTTTGAGGCCCTTAGGACTATTGTTTTATTATCCACCCAGTCAGAAGGAGGCCCAATGTCTTAAGCTGTTGTTGGGGGAGGGATGGCGCTGCAATCTGCAAAAGAACCACCACAAGAGCACTGAGGCTCCACCTGCCTAATTACAGAGCCAGATGAACCAACCAACTTCAATAACAACAACATTCAATGTGTTTAGAGACCCTCAAATGTCTTCCCTTGAAAGTAAGTAGAGGAAGGTTATAATAACATAGCCATAGAGTAGATGTGACAGATCCTGAGATCGAGGCAGGCATTGTGTTCCCTCCTGTGAAAAGTCTCACCATTTATTATCACTCGTTACAATTTAATTTTATCAGGTATCTTTAAAATGTCATTTTTTTTAATTGGAATTTTGTAGACAACATTACTGACTGGTTAACTACTGTGGGACAAAAAACAAATCTTCATAGATTTATTGTTTTAAGCTATTATTAAGTAGGCACCTTTAAACAGAACAGAACAAATTGTTTCCCTCATAGAGCAAGATTGCTCTCCTTTCTGTGTAATTTAATTTGCACAATATTTTCAGTTGATTTTTGCAGGAGAAGCACCTTGGAAACCTAATTAGAAGTTGAAAATCATTAGCATACAAAAGGTTTAAACCTATAGTTGTGCCCTGGCACATTTCAAACAAGACAGAGGCTGTAAAAAACAAATGGTGTAACTGAGAGAGGGAAAGTTGAACAGAGATCTTCTCTTTGTGTTCCCCTGCAAATACCATCTGCCGTTCTTTTTCTGAATCTTGTGTAATTACAGACTACCATCACCCCCAAATTCTTATCCAAAGTGGCTTTGTGTACCTGTATCATTATACTAGATATTTATGTTCACAAAATCTATACAAATGACATTTATTGATTCCCCAAAATCAAGTGTTTTATGTGTACTTTGTCACGTAACCCTAGAACACTTGGGGAGAGATGTGGAGTCAGTTACAAACTAAAGGTAGGCTGTTTAGGGAAGGAAAGATGAATGAGAAAATCCATATAAAGAGGGTAGTCTGAGACAAAAGGCAGCACCTTAACCCAGACTGCTTTTTTATCAATAAATATCCTCCAACCTAAACTTTGCTCCAAAAGAAGGTGAGATTGGCAGTAAATGGGGGTCAACTAATATTTATATAAAGGGAAAGGTGGTGAATACTTGGAGTTTCTTTAGGGCCTACGGCTTCTGTAGCAGCTGGTCACTTTTACTTCTGCACCTCAAAACAGTGGAGAATGGGGATGAACTGTAATGCAAGAGCCCGACAGTGTCTCAGTAAAACTTTATTTAGAAATACGGGCAGAGAGCAAGACGTGGTCAAATGGTCACTGTTTGATTTGCAGTGCCGAATGTAAGCTACATACGATGGGAACTTTATTTTCACAACATTCTATGACCCACTGCTTGAAAGAGTAATCCATAATTAATCGAGGTGTTGTAAATAATGCCAGCTACTACTTATGTGGACTTTCTTATGTGCTGAACACTTTTGTACTGGATAACTCATATATTTTCACAATGTCCTTGTAACCTAGTTACTACTTTATTTTAGTAGCAAAAGGAATTGAGAATAAATTATTAATTTGTCAAGATAAACATCATTAAAGGGTGCAGAATTCAGGGTTAAAATTACATAAGTATATAATGGAGATTATGATTTCAGATAATTAAATAACTGAACGAATGAATAAACGAATAATTAAACAAGTCAAGAGAAAGTCATTCCTGGGCATTTTTTTCAAACAGAATTACATTTCTTGGTTATTCAGAAAAATATGACTCCTCTGAAATTATATAGCTCTAAGTAAGTTTTTCTTAAAGATACATGAGTGGGACCTGCCAGTGAGTGCACACTGTTGCTATTGAGCATTAATAAACTAGCTGTTCTATTAATAGGGTCCTGCTTTAGATACTTGGGTAAGACCATTTTCTTTAAGAAAGGCACAAAGATGATGTAAGGGAAAGAAGGAAGATTAAAAACAGTGGAAAAGAAAATTAAGCCAGGGGAAGGAACACTCTGGTGAAATAAGAAAGACATGTAAGAAAAATCTTTTATTCAAAAGTATTTACCAAGGGCTTAGCAGCTTAGAGGCTCTTAGCTCTATCCTAGAGATACATTGATTAGCAAAAGAAACAATAATCAGAGCTGCGTCAATCATAAGGCTTATAGTATATTAAGGAGACAACATAAAATGAACATCATGTAAATATAGGATTACCAATCATGGCAGGTGCCACCAGGAAATAAATAGATGTTGTGAGAGTATACCAGCAGAATTTCATTTACAAGAGTATGTTGGAAAGGTCTCCTAGAGGACAGGGTACTCAAAATGAGTGCTACAGAGGAGCATTCTGTAGCATCTCTGGAGGAAGAAGGAGTTTCCCATGTAAGTAACTGCATGAGTGGGAAAGACTAGGGATAGGAAAGAACTGAGAAAATTAGAAACAAAAAAACCCAACCTATCCAAAGAATATTCTAGAATCACAAAGTCTAAGTGAACAGGACAAGTGGATTTGTCATCATACTACAGGTGTGAGAAGGCTTTTATATCTCACATTTTCTTGGTATTGAATGGGAAGCTATTAAACATGATGGAAAGAAATACACTGATTACCTTATAAACATAAAAGAAAGCTGGCCATATTTTAGGCAGACGCCAAGTATCTAAGAAGGTAGTGGGAGATCAGTTAGAATAACATTATAATAGTTCTAGAGAGATGAATGTGTGTGTATGCGTAATGGATGAATACTAAGGCTGCAGATTAAGGGGTGATTTGGAACTAGATGTTGGCATGAATTTAGTAGTTAGAGGAAGCAAACGAGGAACAATGTTAGGTAGTAGAGTGGTAATGAAGATTTTCAAACATTAAGTCTGGATGGTTGGATTCCAGGCAACTGAGAGACAGCCAAATGTAGGATCTAGCAAACACATCTTTCAAAAGAGAGGACTGGACAAGAGATTGGAGGTGGTAGACTTCATGCTTTAGCTTGCAATAGGTTGTGACTGTGCAAGTCCAACCAGGAAAAGACTGCAGAGCCAGAAAGAATGTTATTATTGAGTTGGGCGTAGACAGCAACTTCTGCAGCAAAGTTTAAATAGGAACAAAGAGAAATGACAGTATGATCATGTCTTCCAAAAAGCATGTGCTTGTCCAGAATGAAGTGAGAATTCAGGCAACCTGAAAAAGTACACAGGTTCTTTGGACCACCATTATGTAGACTGCTGGTATATTAGTGTATTAATGGTATATAATAATATATATTAGCATATTATATATACTGGTGCTCATCACAAGGGCTTCTGCAGGGGTTAGGGATGTGAATATATGACCAGAGAACAAGATCACAGCATAGTGATGAAAACAATATTTGTCATGCCATGTGCTTCTGAAAGCTTCAGGGTAAATTAAAAAATATAACAGAGTAATGAAAAGAAAGAGAAGGCAAATTGTAAGTGTCTAAGTGCTAATCAGGGACTACAGTAATAACAGTGATGGGGGACAAAAGTAAAGGGCATGTCCTGGACACATGATCACATGGGTGCTGTTGGGGGAAGAGAACGAATAACTTCTAATTTTAGAAAAGATTTATTTTTCTTTTACGTGTCTGAATCTTTTTCTGCTTTAAGTTACCACTTGCCATTGATTAGTGCTGATGAGAATTTTTTATTCACCTGCTGGTTCTTGGTCATTTGCATGGCTTCTTTCAGAAAGTCAGTTTTTCAGAAAGGCCTTTTTTAATAGGATGTCTTTGCTACTAAGAGTTTCTTAAGATCTCTTACATTTTCTGTATCAGCATAATGTCAGATGTATACATTGTACCACTGTATTCCATTCTATAGCTTGTCTTTGCACTCTTTCCTTGTAATGTAACCCCCTTTCTGCTGCTCTTGCATTTTTAGCATATTTTATTGTCTTTGAAACTTTCTTTTATTATCATTATTATTATTTTATTTATTTGCAATCTAGCCAGTGCCTGCTCCCACATTTCCTCTTCCCATTCCTCCTCCATTTCCAGGAGGATGTTCCCCACACCAGGCCTGTCCTTCCTCTGGAGTCTCAGATCTCTCCAGCGTTAGGTACATCGTCTCCCACTAAAGCCATACTGGGCACTCGTCAGTTAGATATGTGGCTGATGCCTGGGACCACCTTGTGTGTGTTGCTTGGTTGGTGGCTCAGTGTAAGACTGCTGGTATGCCCATGGGATCACCCTCCTCTTAGCTTCTTCCAGTCATCCTCTAATTCAACCATAGAGTTCACCAATTTCAGTCCAGTGGTTGGGTTTAAGTATATGCATCTGTCCTAGTCAGCTGCTGGTTGGGCCACTCAGAGCACAGCCATGCTAGGCTCTTTTTCTTTGGTGTCCTGTACTTCTGATAGCTTGAAAAAGCATTGCCTGTTCTAATGTACTAAGGCATTCTTCCTACTTGTTTTTATAATTTTTTTAATTTGTTTTTTTAATTAGAAGGTAAATTTTAGCCTTTAAAGAATTTTAAGTTAATATTATGTGTGTATACATATATATGTGTGTGTGTGTGTGTGTATGTGTATATATGTATATATATGATATCCTTCTAATATATATTATATATATATATCCTTCTCATATCATATATATATTATAATATATGATATATATTATAGAAAAAAGCTATGTGTGGTATAGATCACTAGGCTGATAGGCAGTGTTACCAAGTCTTGGAACCCAAATAATTCCATGAGGATCTTATATGACAGACATGGAACTACAAGCTGTGAGGTTGGCCAAGTTGGGTTTCTGTCTTGTTTTTATAATTTCTTGCCATGTCCTTATGTGTTTGTTTTGTATGACAGAAGTATTATTATATAATACATGCCATTGTATGTTAAAAGTATGTGAGTAGTATCTGATTTTGTAGGAGGTTCAGTTAGCAAATTGCTCTGAGTCCAGAAGAGGCTTTGGAATAGTATTGGCAGTGTTAAAGAGAGTGGGGATTTTGAAGGAGGAAGTTAATACATTTTGTGTCCTGAGGCAACGATCAGCCTACAGAAGGTTATAGTTTAAAAACGGCAGGCTTGTGTGTCACCTTAACAAAGGATGGAATTGTGATGGTTAATCTTATCAGTTTGATAAGACTAAAATCATCTACTAAGATAAAACCCAACATCATCATCAACAACAACAACCACAACAACCAAACCAGTACACATGGTTAAAGTCAGTTCCTAAACTGACTTTATGGAGGTGGAACGAGCCACCCTAACTCTATGCAGGTACACTCCAAGTGTTGCAGCCATGAACTGAGTAAAACGAGAAAACCAACATAGTGCTATTCTTCCTTTATGTATCCTGATAGCACACACTGTGCAGAGCCACTTCAAGCACCTGATATGTGGCTTCTCCATCAGGGTGGACCGCACCCGCACACTGGGAGGCAAAAGAAATCCATTAGTCCTCCAAGCATTCTGCAGAGTATTTTATTATAGCAGCAAGTTATCTTTATACAGTTTCTTAATAATTGAACATGAACAAACAGTGTTCTTTATAAAAAGGGGTGGTTCTGAATAAGAAAAAATGAGGCAGGCATGTGAGATATTTCTGGTTGTAAAACTGTCAGAGTGTAATCTTTGCCTACAATTTTGAGTCACACAAGAGAGAAGAATGTATCCCAGGGAAACCTAACCGCTCTGCTAGGTTGTGGTCACAAGGGTTTGCTTAGGTGGCAGTAAGGCAAGAGAAAGACTTCTGATTGACTTCTGCCATGGTGACCTTGGTCAAGTTCAGACAGGTGGTGTACAGTGGAGTATTGCAAACTGCTGCCAATTAAAAAATCCAATTAAGTTCATGAAAATGGAATAGATTTTAATTTGTAGAGCTATTCTATATTCCTGCAGGGTCCCAAGGGTCAAGAGAACATAGGTGACCAGGTAAGGCTAGCAATGAGCGTCTGGTTAAAAAGAGAAATCTCATAAGGTCTGGACAGGCAAACATTGCATCTTCAGATTCAGAAAGGAAGACCAAAAGGACTAGAGAACAATGAAATATGAAATGGATGAAGGTATGACAGAAAGAGAAGGAGGTTGCTATTCCACACACAGGTAAGGAGAAACCATTTGTTTAGTCTATAAGAAAATAGAGACTGGTAAAAGCAACCAAAACATATTGACAGTAACTCCTCCCCTGCCTCTGTAAAATACTGTGGTTTATAACTTCTTTTGGCTATGAGGTGATCAGTCATAGTGTGGTCAGTGTAGATACCCACAGAGAGATGAGTGTGGTTTCTTATTGGGCATTAGTTAAAATGACAAACACATGTATGGTGTGTGTGTGTGTGTGTGTGTGTGTGTGTGTGTGTGTGTATAGTGTGAACAAAAATATACAAGAAATTTGGGAAGACAAAAGAGTTTACAAAGAATTTGTCATAGTGACAAAGAAGTCTTATTCTCCTGGAGGAGTTTGAAGAAAATCACCTTGACTTAGCACCTCAAAATAAATAAATAAATAAATAAATAAATAAATAAATAAATAAATAAATAAAAAGTATCTATGATAGGATCTGAACTCCAAATAGTAAATAATGGTATGGACTCAGAAATATTAACTAGCTTGACTTGATCAATAGTTATTAGATTTTAAATGTGATAACAACAGAATCATACTTATGTAATACAAAATTAGTGTAAAAGTCTCATTTAATAGCAAAAAAAAAGTGAGACTTTCCCCACCATTTCCTAAAGTTATACAATGAGATCCAGCCCAAAGCAAAATTGTCCAATTTGAAAAACCATACCCTTAAAATTTCTTTAGCCTGCCATAACCCATATTAAATTTAAAAAATTTCTCACATTAACAAACTAACCTGAACCAAAACAAAAGTGATTATATCAAAAATACCACCCAACTCAACAATTGTATTTCCCCACAAATTTTATTATTTTATTCTTATGTTTTCTCTTTCAACAATATCTAAACTTATTTATTAGCAGTAAATTCACAATTACTAGTTTTAAAAATACTCCTTTACCAACATCTGAAATAATTAAAAGGCAATTTAAGTTTAGCATCTTTTCTATACTATGCTATTTATTTATTTGTTAGCATCATTTAGGACAAAGGAGAACCATTTCCAATAACTCCCTGGAGCTGTGTTTTAAGTGGAGTCAGGGCTCTGGGTCATCCATTAATTGGCAAGAGGCTGGAGGCTCCTGGCTCATTCATAAGGCTCCTTAGTCTTTGAACACCTCCCTGTTTACTTGTATGGACACTCTGAGACTTCCATTATCTTGCCTTAAAAAGTTTAGGTTTTGAGTGTTTTAAAGGAAAAGGGATTGAGATTCAGTAGAAACCATATTTTAGTTTTCTGAATTTGTACTTACTCTCTAATGTAAAGATATAACAGGATACAGTACAGTGGGCTGTGGCAACGAACCCAGACATATAAAGACCGGGGTAAACAACACATATTCAACAAGGCACGTGTAGTTCAACTAAAATAATCAATAGTACAACATACTCAGGGCATTGATAACTTATGTTCTCAGTTCATACTATTACTATTTGCAGATGATATGATAGCATATTTAAGTGACTCCAAAAATTCCACCAAAGAACTCCTAAACCTGGCAAACAATTTCAACAAAGTGTCTGGACATAACATTAATTTAAACAAATCAGTAGCCCTTTTCTACTCAAAGGAAAAGCAGGCTAAGAAATAAATTAGGGAAACACCACTCTTCATAATAGTCACAAATAACAGATCTTGGTGTGACTCTAGCTAAGCAAGGGAAAATCTGTATGAAAAAAAAAATTCAAGTCTTTGAAGAAAGAAATCAAAGAAGATCTAAGAAGATGAAAAATTTCTCCCATCACATAATAGTAAAAACATAAAATGCACACAAAACAGAGAGAATATTTTTAAAAGTAAGGGGAAAATTTCAAGTAACATATAAGGCAGATCTAACAGAATTAAACCAGATTCTACATAAGAAACAATAAAAGAAAGAAGATGTTGAGCAGATGTAATAAGATCCTAAGAAAATATAAATGCCAGCCCAGGAAAACTCTCAATTAATATAAATGGAGAAACCAGGATATTCTATGACAAAACCAAATTTATACAGTATCGTTACACAAATTCAAACCTACAAAAGGATAATGGATGGAAAATTTCAACACGGAGGGAAACTAAGCCATGGAATAAGCAAGAAAGTAATCTTTCAACAAATCCAAAAGAAGATAGCAGAATAACCATTATTCAATCTCTAACAACAAAAATAACACAAAGTAACAATCAGCAACTGTTCCTTAATATCTCCTAATATCAATGAACTCAATTCCCTGAAAAAAGACATAGACTAACAGAGTGGATATGTTAACAGGACCCAGCATTTTCTGAATACAGGAAAATCACCTCAGTGACAAAGACAGACACTCCCACAGAGGAGTAAAAGGATGAAAAAAGGTTTTCAAGCAAATGGTCCCAAGAATCAAGCTGGAGTAGCCATTATAATATCAAATAAAATAGATTTTCAACCAAAATTGATTTTAAAAAAAATAAGGAAGGACACTTCATACTCAACAAAGGAAAAAATCTATCAAGATGAACCCCCAATTCTAAACATCTATGCTCTAAATTCAAGAGCATACCACATTCATAAAAGAAACTTTGCTAAAGCTAAATCACACATTGCACCTCACACAATAAGAGTGGGAGATCTTAACACCCCACAATCAGCAATGGACAGATCATGGAAACAAACTAAACAAAGACACAGTGAAACTAACAGAAGTTTTGAACCAAATGGATTTAACAGATATCTATAGAACATTCCATCTTAAAACAAAAGAATGTAGCTTCTTCTCAGCACCTCATGCTGTATTCTCCAAAACTGACCATATAGACTGTCACTAAACAGACCTTAACAGATACAAGAAGATAGAAATAATCTCATGCTTTCTATCAGATCACCATGGACTAAGGCTGGTCATCAATAACAACAAAAATAACAGAAAGCCCACATCGACATGGAAGCAGAACAGTACTCTACTCAATGGTAATTTGGTCAAGAAAAAAAGTAAGAAATTAAAGACTATTTAGAATTTAATGCAAATAAAGGCACAACATACTCAAACTTATGGGATACAATGAGAGCAGTGCTAAGAGACAAACGTATAGCTCTCAGTACCCCCAAAAAGAAACTGGAGAGAGCATACACTAGCAGTTTGACAGCTTACCTGAAGACAGTATCCAAATTAACAAAATCAGAAATGAAGAGGAAGAGATAACATCAGAAACTGAGGAAATTTAAAAAAACATCAGAATCTATAAAAGTCTATACTCAATAAAACTGAAAAATCTCTCTAAAATGGACAATTTCTAGACAGATACCAGGTACCAAAGTTAAATAAGGATCAAATAACCATCTAAAGGGTCCCACAAAACCTAAAGAAGTAGAAGCAGTCATTAAAAGTCTCCTAACCAATAAATAAATAAATAAATAAATAAATAAATAAATAAATAAATGAATGAATAAATAAATAAATGAATAAATAAATAAATAAATAAATAAATAAATAAATAAATAAATAAAGCCCAGTACCAGATGGGTTTTGTGCAAAATTTTATTAGACTTTCAAATAAGACCTAATACCCAATACTCTTCAAACTATCCCACAAAGTAGAAACAGAAGGGACATTAATAAATTTGATCTAAGCCACAATTATGCTTATACCTAAACCATACAAAGACCCTACAAAGAAAGAGAACTCCATACCAATTTCCTTTATGAATAATGATGCAAAACTACTCAATAAAATTCTCAAAAGCACAGTTCATGAACATATTAATATGATCATTTACTATGATTAAGTAGACTTCATCCCAGGGATGCAGGGATGACTCAATATACAGAAATTCTTTAATATAATCTACTGTTTAAACAAACTCATAGGAAAAAGACAAAAAAAAAAAAAAAAAACACAATCATCTAATCAGATGCTGAGAAAGCATTTGACAAAATTCAACACCCCTTCATGTTAAACATCTTGGAAAGATCAGGGATTCAAGATTCATACCTAAACACTGTTAAAACAAACCAGTAGAAAAAAATCAAGCTAAATGGGGAGACACTTGAAGCGATCCCACTAAAATCTGGGACTAGACAAGACTGCCCACTCTCTCACTGACGATTCAATATAGAATCAAAGTCCTAGTATGAGCAATTTGAAAAGAAAAGCAGATCAAAGGGATACAAATTTGAAAGGAAGAAGTGAATATATTACGACTTGTAGATGATATAATAGTACACTTAAGTGGCATCAAAACTTCCACCAGAGAACTCCTAAACCAGATAAACAACTTCAGCAAATTATCTGGATATAATATTAATTAAAAGAAATCAATAGCCTTCCCCTACTCAAAGTAATAAAAAGGCAGGGAAGGAAATTAGGGAAATGGTGTTCTCAGAGTAGTCACAAGTAATATAAAACATCTTGGTGTGACTCTAGTCAAACAAGTAATGAGGTCTGTATGAAAAGAACTTCAAGTCCCTGAAGAAAAAATTCAAAGAAGTTCTCAGAAGATGAAAAAACATTCCATGCTCATGGATTGGCAGGATTGAAAGACAAAATGCCCATCCTGCTGAAAGTAATTGATGGATTCAATGTAACTGCCATCAAAATTCCCAGTCAATTCTTCATAGCATTAGGAAGAGCAATTCTCATAGCCATTTGGAATAACAAAAAAAAAAACCCCAGAGAGTCAAAACTATTCTCTACAATAAAAAAACTTCTGTAAAATCACCATCCCTGACCTCAAGCTTTATTACAGAGTAGTAGTGATAAAAACTGCATTGTTTTGGTACAGAGTCAGGCAGGTAGATCAATGGAATAAAACTGAAGACTCGGAAATGAACCCACACACTATAGTCACACAATGGTGATAGATATAGGAGCTAAATCGATCCAGTGGAAAAAAGACAGCATTTTTTTTAAATGGTGCTGTTTCACTGATGGTCAACGTGTAGAAGAATGCAAATCAAACCATTCTTATCTCCTTGTACAAATCTCAAGACCAAATTGATGAAGGACATCCACATAAAAACAAGATACATTGAATCGAATAGAACAGAAAGTGGGGAAGAATCTTGAACACATATGTACAGGGGAAATATTCCTGAACAGAACACCAATGGCTTATGCTCTATGATGAAGAGTTGACAAATGAGACTTCATAAAATGGCAAACCTTCTGTAAGGCAAAAGATACTGTCATTAAGACAAAAAGGTCAACCAACAGATTGGGAAAATATATTTACCAAGCCTATACTTGATAGAGGGCTAATGTCCAATATATACAAAGAACTCAAGAAGTTAGACTCCAGAAAACCCTATAATCCTATTCAAATGGGGGTATAGAGCTAAATAAAGTATTTTTAACAGAGTTAATATTGAATGGTTGAGAAGTACCCAATGAAATATTCAATATCCTTAGTCATCAGGTAAATGCTAATCCAAACAACGCTGAGGGTCTACTTCACACCAGTCAGAATGGCTAAGATCAAAAGCTCAGGTAACAGCAGGTGCTGGTGAGGATGTAGAGAAAGAGGAACACCCCTCTATTTTTTTTTTTTTTTTTTTACTTCAAACTAGTAAAACCACTCTGAAAACCAGTCTGGTAATTCCTCAGAAATTTGGACATAGTACTATCTGAAGATCCAGCTATTCCACTCCTGAACATGTATCTAAAAGATGTTCCAACATATAATAAACAAACATGCTCCTCCATGTTCATAGCAGCCTTGTTTATAATACCCAGAATCCGAAAAACAACCCAGATGTCCCTCAAAAATAAATGATTACAAAAGAAATGTGGCATATTTACAATATGGAGTACTACTTAACTGTTAAAAACAATGTCTTCATGAAATTCTTAGGCAAGTAGACTGAACTAGAACATATCAACCTCATTGATGTAACTCAGTCACAAAGGAATTAACATGGTGTGTACTCACTGACATGTGGATATTAGACAAAAGGCTTGGCATATCCATGATACAACTCACAGACCGTATGAAGCTCAAGGAAGAAGACCAAAATGTGGATGTCTCTGCCTCAGTTCTTCTTAGAAGGGGAAGCAAAATACTCACAGGAGGTAGAGGGTGGGAGACACTTGGGAAGAAGCGAGGAGGAGGAAGCGGTGAAAAAAGGGGTGTTGGATCAGATATGGAAGGAGAGTAGAAATAATATACAGAGGGTCAGGAATTGAACACAGGTATGTAGCAATGGGAGTTAGGGAACTGGAAGTAGCAACCAGTGATTCTAAATGCCAGAATTCAAGAGTCTTCTAGGACACACTGGGGATGAGAATAGCTGAAATGCCTAATACAGTGGAGAAGGAACCTGTAGATAACATATCCAGAGGTTAGGCAAGGGCCCCAGTTGGGAGATGGGCCCACAAACTCATCTCCAAATCTTTAACCCAGAATTTTTCCTGTCTTAAGGAAATCGGAACAACGTGTAGAGCAGAGACTTAAAAAAGGTCATTTAGAGACAGCCCCACCTGGGGATCCATCCCATATACATACACCAAACCCAGACACTATTGTAGATACCTGGAATTGCTTGCTGTCAGGGGCCTAATAGAGCTGTCTCCTGATGGGCTCTGTCAGAGCCCGACAAATACAGAGGCAGGTGCTCTCAGCCAACAACTGGACTCCAATGGAGACGTTAAGGAAAGGACTGAAAGAGCTGAAGGGATTTGCAAACCTATAAGAACAACAATATCAACCAACCTGACCCCCCAGATTTCCCAGGGACTAAACAACCAACCAAAGAGTACACATAGAAGTACCCAAGGCTCCAGCTGCATATGTAGCAGATAATGGCCTTATCTGGCATCCATGGGAGGGGAAGCCCTTGGTACTGTAAATGTTCCATGCTACAAGGTAGGGGAATGCTAGGACTGTGAGATGGGATTGGTTGGTTGGGGTACACCCTCATAGATATGGGGGTGATGGGTAATTAGGAAAGGGGATAATATTTTAAATGTAAATAAATAAAATATCCAATAAAAAGAATGATGTTTTGGGGACACCATCATACTATAACTCAATAAAACATGTCTGCCCATCAAATTTATGAACAGATTTGCATGAGTAGTGAATATCAGTGGAATGAAAATATGATGAAAACAGCTATGTGTCTCTAGTCCAAGCCCAATATGTCTGCCATGTTATTATGTGAATGACTCTGTGAGGACTTAGCAATCTGCAAGTGAGCTTAGACAACCAGTGGTTCACCACTAAGATACACATGGAAAGTTACATAGTTTATATCTGCAAGGAGAAGCTAAGCAAGAAACTGTGTATATTGTGAATAAAACATCATTTTAACAGCCATGACAGAGAATGGGAGCTCCCTACCCCAATCATATATATCCTCAAGGCTTTGTATAGTCACGAGATTTTGCCAGGAAACCTTCATGGTTTATTTTCTCTCTGGGATCCTGTGACTCATAGGAGTTACAAATGCATCCAGATGCCTACTATAGCATCAACAGTATAAACTCCAAGGCTGTAACCTAAGAAATAAAATCCCCATTGTGATCCTACACATGGTAATTGCTTTGTGTAACTTGGTCTGTAAATGAGCAGAAACCAATGGAATGTATCCTCCAAGTTGTCTGGAGAAGTCCAGAATTTTTTTTTTTTCACATATTTAAAAGAATCAAACTGATTGGTTCTTCTATTAAAGATAGAATGCAATATTTTGTCCAGACTATATCCACATTTCCCTTATTTATGTGTGCATGAGAATGTACACACATACATTCCTGGGCCTCTGGAAAAATGGCATACAGTTTGAACAACGAGAGTGCAAAAAATGCCAATGTCTGTCATTTCCCATGAGGGAAAATAAAGAAAATTGCTCCTAAACATGAATGATGCAGGGAAAATGGTCCGCAATGGAAGGAGGATGACTTCTCCATGAGGCATTCTGTTTCCTGTTTTTACCGTATAGTAGAATGCACAGTGTATGAACTGACCTTTCAGCTTAGCTGTTAGGTCCACATTTATGTTGAGCCATCAACACTGTTATCGGGAGATCCCAGACATTGGTGGGTAGGACTGTGCATCACCAGGTGTAACTGCAGAGCGCTGCTGAAGCGGAGAAGGAACAGCCTATTACACTTCTCCACCATGAGAGCGCTAGTGTAATTATCCTTCTCTTGTTCCACATCCCTCGTGTCACAGGCATATGAAGCTAAAAGAAACAACAGGCAAAGCAGAGATAGCTCTCCCACTGTGTAAGAAAAAAAAAAATGCAACAGGAAGCCTCTATTTTGTCTGCTCTAATTTCCTTCATTTAGCACCTTCTTATTTTGTTATGTATGTTGCCCAGTGTTTACTGGTCAGACACAGTCACTTTTCACTCATGTATCATTTTCTGATATTCAGATTCCCTCTGGTGCTTCCTCTAATGACATGTCCAGTCTTCTGTTGAGACACAATTACACTCATGTTGCTAATTTCTTAATTTCCTTGCCCCTACCCTCTTCCTTTATTGCAGAGTAGCACTTGAGACTAAATGAGATTTTTGTTGTTGTTGCTGTTGTTTTGAAGCCTTCAACTGTCCTGCTGCTCAATTTCCAGCTGAAGTTATAATCTTCGGTTTGGGATACCACAGCTGATTACTACAGAAACGGCTGTAATGTTCATTATCCACCATTTGTTGAAAGAGTAGAAGAAGCCTGTGATTAGGGAGAAATCGGCTTGAATTTTGCTTCCAACTTCTCTTCTACTGCTTTAAAATTTTAGTCAAAATTTTGCTGCCAGTGCTCTTAAAGTTTTTGTCTCTCTTATCTGCTTGGTCATTACAAATAGTGTAGGCTGGATGGATTCACTCCTTAGCAACTGCCAAATCTGAAACTTTCCCACAATTGTACCATTCTTTCTACCACAAAACCAAAACGTATTTCCTACTTGACCTTAGGAAGAGAAATAGAGCTTGCTCCAATTAACATGATCACGTGATATTTACCCACACCCCACTATGTTTTTGCTGCCTTCTTTAAAGGGAGCTTATCTCGAGGCTGGAGGGGGGCTTACTTGTTCATGGCACTAGTCACTCTTGCCTAGGATCAATGTTTTGTTCTCTGCTCCCACACTGTGGCTTACTACCATTTGTAAAACCAGTTCCAGGGGATCTTGTGCCCTCTCCTGGTTTATGAATGTTCCCAAAACATTCATAGATGTAAAGTAAAAATAAATATATTTTATTTAATAGCTTTTCCCAAGACTCTGTCATGAGGAAGATCAGAGATACAGAAAGATCATAGAGAAGATGAAAGGGATTAGGAAGATAAGGGATGCTGAGAGTTTTGATCCTTATATGTACCTTGTACCCTATTTTTTTTGCCTTTCTACAACCAAGCAGGAAGACTAAGTTGTTTTAAATGGCCAGCTTTGTTGATTCTGCATCAACAAATTTTTAGTTTGGACTCCATGGAAAAATACTATTAACCTCATCTATTAGCAAGGAAAAGCTTTGATAAATATTTGATATGCATAGAAACCATATATTCTCAAAGTCACACAAGGCAGACAAAATATTTGGCCATTGCATTGAGAAATTGTGATTGAGAAACACAAGACTGACCTAATTTGTTACTTTAACCCCATATATTGAGGGCTTCCTCTATGACTCACACTGCCCTAGAGTGTAGAACAAGGTTAATCCTTGAGCAGGCAGACCTCTACAAACAAAAGGTCAAGGACAAGCGGGCAGCCCATAGAATACAGTGGCGCTGTACAAAACCATATACACAAAGCTTCGTGCTTATAACTGAGTTATGTGCTCACAAGGTACAGACTGAGAGGCAGTGAGAAGCTGCCCCGGGTAAAGATGCTTATCGTGAAGGTTGACACATGTACTTTGATTCTGGAAATGCCAACATGGAAGGGGTGAGTAACCTCTGCAGACTGCCATCTTCCCTCCATACCCATGAAACTGCTGGTATCATGTGCTCAAACACATGAGCACACAAGTGAGAAGATAAATAAATAAGTACATGCATAACACATACATAAAATAATAAAAAAAAAATAACCTAGGCTGAACCACTTCTGTGTTATTGTCTTTAACTCCCTCACATAAGTGAGCAATGATTTAGCACATGCAACAGTGCATGGCATAAATAAACTGAGGACAAGCCGTGAGCACTGTAAATAACTATAGTGTTACCACTGCAGCATTCTGAAGGTTGGTAGGACCAATATTTCATTGAGTACAACCTGACTGGCATCACTGAGGATTGTGGTAGATGTGTGTATGTGTGTGTGTATGTGTGTTTATGTGTGTGTATGTGTGTGTAAATGTGTGTATGTGTGTATGTATGTGTATGTATGTGTGTATATGTGTGTGCATGTGTGTGTAAATGTGTGTGTATGTGTGTATATGTATGTGTGTATATGTGTGTATGTGTATGTATGTGTGTGTATATGTGTGTGCATGTGTGTGTATGTGTGTGTGTAGCAATTATCTTTATTTCCTTTTCAAATAAGAATGTGTAATGAACTTATAATAATCACCCAGCTAGATTAAAAAGATATCAAATGCTTGCCAGTCTCAAACTCTGTCACACTGAAGGTCTACACTTTGAATGGCCATTTTGAAGCTGTGAAGTTTAGATGAGTTTCCTATTTTAGTGCACTTACCCCTCATATACTGAAACACACAAACACACACACACACACACACACACACACACACACACACACACACTAAAAACCACAATAGATTTGATGCCTTTAATAGCAGTACTCAGGAGGCAGAGGCAGGCAGAACTCTGTGAGTTCTATGACAGCCTGGAATACAATGTGAGTTCCAGGACAGATAAGGATACAGACAGAAACTTTGTCTCAATGAAAAATTAATTAATAAATTAATTGATAAAAGCAAGCCTCAGAAAGTCACAGGGGCCTGGAGTTCACTTCTCTTTGGAACTGAGGGAAGGCATTTTTTTCATAGATGCCTTACTTAGAGCTTCTATTTCTGCGATGAAGCGCCATAAACAAAAGAACATGGATATGGAAAGGCTTTATTTCAACTCCCAACAGTCAGGTCACACCTTCATCCCTGAAGGAAGACAGAACTAGGAAAGCAGACGTTGTGGTGAAGTGCTCTGTATTGCCTTCTAACCATGGCTTCTTCAGTCGGTTTCCTTATAAAACTCAGGACCACCTTCCCAGGGTCGGCACTGCCCACAGTGCTATGGGCCCTTCCACTTCAATAATCAAGTAAGAAAATGTCCTACTGACTTAACCTACAGGCCAATCTGATGGAGACCGTTCCTCACTTGAAATGTCTTCTCATAGATGCCCCGACTTTGTGTCAACTTGTGTGTCTAGCAAATAGATACAGCCCTGTGGCTTGGAAAAAATAGAAAATATTGTGAAGTGGCTGGTTATTTAGACATAAACCTAAGATACTTTCACCTTCCAATTGGGCAGTTGGCTGATTACAAAATTTAAACCTACAACTATCCCCACACAAATGCATATGTGTGTGTGTGTGTGTGTGTGTGTGTGTGTGTGTGTGTGTGTGTGTGTAAGTTATATACTTAGAAAAATGGATAAGTAGATATTAAGAAATGACTGGCAGAAAATGGAATATAAATTGTTTGGCTTTATTAACCAAACTACAAAAGCTAAAACATAAGACTAGCATTTAAAAAATATATATGTTCTTCTGATTAATAAAGTTTTTACAGGTAAGAGCTAGAAACAGACTTTCTTTTTTCCTCTGTTTTCACTTTCTTCTGTTTTCCCTTTTAAAGTTTAATTTACTTACATTCCAAATGTTGCTCCCATCTGGTCCCCCCCAAATCCAGGAATTCTTCACCCCATCCCCTATCCCCATGGCGTTTTAGAGTATCCTACCTGGTCCACCTATTTACTCTCACGTTACCCATCTAGCATCCTCCAACCCTGCAGCATCAAGTCTCTATAGAATTAAACACATAGGCAGTCCCACTGAGGCCATACAAGGCAGTCCTCACATCTAGTAGGGGCCAGAGACCAGCCTATGTAATCTCTCTGGATGGTGCCCTAGCCTCTGGGAGCTCTGAGGGGTCTGGGTTAATTGAGACAAAAATAGAACAGACACTGAAGGAAAGGCCATTCAGAGACAGGCCCAACTTGGGATTCATCCCATGTGCAGGAACCAAACTCAGACACCATTATTGATGCCATGTTGTGCTGGCAGACAGGAGCCTAGCATGGCTGTTCTCTAAGGGGCTCTACCAGCAGCTGACTGAGCCAGGTACAGATGGTTCCAGACAACCATTGGACTGAAGTCAGGGACCGCTATGGAAGAGTTAGGGCGTTAGAAAGGAGCTGAAGGGGATGGCAACCTCATAGGAAAACCAGAGGTCCTTACTTTCTATACATTAAATAATTTTCAAAAAACTCTGGCATTATCCACCATAAAGTTCCATGTGGATAATGTTCAACCTGAGCCCTCTATTTATATCTGTTTATAGCAAAACCAAAAAGAGGAGATATTTTACACATGCACAGAGATATGTACAAGGCTGAACTTTTCCTCCCTGTCTTTAATATGAAAAAAAAAACCTGACCTAGCCCCATCCCCATCAATATAAGAATAATTCTTAATAATATTTCCCATGTGTTTATATAATATATATATATATATACATATATATATATATATATATATATATGTTATTCCAACATCTATAAAGTGTAAGACAGGAGGATTTAGAAATCAAGCTCAATCCTGTAACACAGCAAGACATTGTAAAAGACAAAGAAAAGAAATAAACAATTCGTTTCATAAATACTATGCTACAAAACAAAAAACAAAAAACATAACAAATGTGTTCCCTACAGCAGCACGAAAGTGTGGGAAACCCAGGCATCACTGAAAAAGCTTCCTGAAGTAAGGACACAGTCCAAGTCCTGAGAGAGTCAATGTGGTGGAGAGGCTCTGTAGGGGCCATATATCAGAGGAGAAAGAGCTGTACCCAGCAGCCTGCTGAGAGTTCTAGTACGTACTAGTAGTTACTGATCCATGAATGTATGTGAGCCAACTACTGGGCCTGAACAAAGAAGCTCCCACAGAGAGGCTGTAAAGAACACTCTCTCCAAGATACTCAGACACAGGCTACAGTCAACAGGAAGAGCTCTCTCTGCATGTCTCTGGTAGTCAGCAGGAAATATAGTATTGTCCCTCTATCCCTGTTGCTCATTAACCTAAAAGGAGGAACAGGTTATGGAGTAACAAACCAGGAAATGTGCTTGTCTCCTGTAAGATGTCTAGTAATAATGCATCTCAGCCAACAAACAGCCAAATTTAGCAAGGTTTAAGACACAATGTCTTTTACCCCCCAAAATTTATTTGAGAAAGTTAAAATAGCAATCATAAGAGGAAGAAGCTTTCAAATGTGCTTCTAAAATAAAAACTGAATAATAGAAAACTGATTTAGACCTGAGTTTGCTTAGCACGATATTAGAGCTGTTATTTAGTATCGAGGTCTGTCCCAAAGTTAGGCGAGCAAATGGGACACTAAAAACTGACAACTTCAAATCTTGCAGGTAAGGTGGTTACATGTAAGAGCAATAATACAATGGGTTTAATGACGGTGGGCATTAAAAAGGAATTCAGAGCTTAAAGACACAGCATTAATATAAGAGGAAAACAGACTGCAGAATACCTACTTTATAAATTCTGAGACTGGCTAGGGCCTGTCAATCAGGCGCAAGTGTTCTAACAGGTGCAAAAGAAAATGAGAGTAAAATACATTTGAAACAAAATGACTCCAAAGATGCCAAATTGGATCAAAACTCCTCATGCTCAGACATAAGAAGTAAGATCAGCCCTTGGCTATAAGAGAGACATATCATAACCATAATTGCATATCATTATCCAAATCGCTCAAAACCAGTAACAAAAATAAAACCAAAAGATACTCTTAGGTACAAAGGAAGAAAGAGTGGTGTCTAGTTTCTTTTTAAAAACAAAATGCATTGGAAGTCACAGATATAAGAAGTAATATTCAAAGGTCCCAGTCTAAGACAGACAGACAGAAAGAATGATAGATAGGTAGATAGATAGATAGATAGATAGATAGATAGATAGATAGATAGATAGATAGATAGATAGATAGACAGACAGACGGGTGAGTGGTTGGTTGGGTGGATTGGTGGATGGGTGGATGGGTGAATGGATGGATGGATGGATGGATGGATGGATGGATGGATGGATGGATGGACGGATGGGTAGTTGAATGGACAGATAGGCAGACAGATGAACAGATAGACAGACATGACTGATAGATGACAGATTAATAGATAGATAGAGAGATAATTTCATAGCATTTAAAGTTATTGAAAATACCTTGCAGAGGTATTTTCTGACATGTTCTGAATAAGCATAATTTCAGAAGTGCATATAAAATGATAATATATATCTGCATTATAGCAAAAACTAATATAACACAGCATTAGCTAATACAGAAACAAAGAAAATGCACTTTATATTTAATTAGGACTCCAAAAATGTCTAGTGACAGGGATGTCAAAAATTCAGCCAGTGAGTTCTCATGGAGAGACTCATGGCCCAGGTGCATATGTAGCAGAGGATAGCATCCTCTGGCACCAATGGGAGGAGAGGTCTTTGGTTCAGTGAATGCTCATTTTTCCAGTGTAGGGGAATGCCAAGGTGTTGAGGGGGGAGAGGGTGATTTGGGAGAGGGAGCATCTTCATGGAGGCAATGGGAAGGGGCGTGGGGATGGAATGGAAAGAAAGGGGATAATATCTGAAATGTAAGTACAAAGAATATCCAAGAAAAAATTTAAAAGCAACACATAAAAAAGTTAATGGGTTGAAGACATCTTTAGATTCTAGCGTTCCAAAGAACACCATAAAAATATGTATCTAATATGTCCTATGGAGGATGGCAATACAGGGTAGAATTAAACCCAACAAGTACTCTATTGTGTAAATGTACCACATTTTCCGTAATTCAATCATGTCTTTACTTGCTACAGACAGCAATATTCTTTTATATGAATGATTGAGATATGAAAGACACAAACATAAAATAAAGTACAGTAAACATATATAGTGCTAAAAACAAGTTAACACACACACACACACACACACACACACACACACACACACACACACATGCTAAAATAATCCTTAAATGGCAAGGTCTATATCCACGAGTTTGGGGACAACAATGATGGTGGTAATATTTTCAATGAAAGAAAGGTGTAAACTTATCCATACACTATTGTAAACGTTCATTTTTCTAAAAATAGAACTTAAAGACAAATATATGAAACAGAAATAACAGGATAAATTCACCAACTTCTATTTTCAGCCTAATGTTTTAATATCCTTAATATAGATGCCACCAATGATTAGGTATGCAGAATAGGTCAGAAAGAAGTAATAACAAATTCTGCAAATTTACCTAGAAATTATGAAGTGAGTGTCTTTACCACAAAAGTTTTAGAGCAATCATTATTTTTATGTTTGTTTCAGGACTATGGAAAGTTTGTCAACACAGCCATTAATAGGCATAGCTTAAAATTTCTCAATAAAAACTTTAAAAATTCAATTAAAAATCTTATAAAGTATATTATATATGATTACCATGTAAAATTTATGTAGGGAAAATACATTTCTTTACCATAGTATGTCAATGTTACTCTGATTATTAGTGGTCTAAAGAGAATAAGACTACAACCATCTTAAAGATGTCAAAAATTGGCAAAATACAGTAACCATTTCACATAGCAATGCAAAGCAAATAAGAAAAAAGATACCTCCTGAATTTGAAAAATACACCTAAAAATCCTCAGTTAATGATGGTTAACAGTGAAAGGCTAAGTGGTTTTGTCTAAGGGAAGGGATCAGAAAACTATTATACAAAAAACTTCTATTCAATAGTTTTTCTATGATAGTTCATCTACCATCAGACTAATTTTACAAAACAGCCAAATTCTTTCCACATTTTTATTGAAAGTAAAGGGTCCATTAGAACCAAATAACCTATAAAAATAGTCAAAAATGAAGAGCTACCAATCCACAATTATAAGATTTTTGCATTCGGGATTGTAAGATTTATCCCAAACCCACAGAACTAAGACAAGAAGCAGTTTGCAACAGCTAGTCTTCAGAAATATATATGGACAATCACTTCCTAGAACACATCCAAGATAAATCAGCAATGAAAAGATATTATTTGGTAAGTCACACTCCATTTATACAAACTACAGGCCAAATATCAACTCCCAACCTTATCAGGCATCAGCAAGGAGAGGCCCTAGGACTGTGAAAAAGAAGTGGGTTCTATCTGCAATGCCAGTGCTCCTTCTTTGAAGAACTATACAGTAGTAAATTTCATGTAAGCTTTACAATGGTTTTCCGGGAGAATATGGCTCAGGATCCCGCTGCATTAAGAGGGCCTTTTGGATGGAAGATAAAAGCAGAAAATGATGTCAGAGCTTATCCTCTGCACTTAGGGCTAGACGGCTGGCGCTGCTGCTTATTCTAGACGTGAACTCTTAACAGGTTGCGTAGCATGTTCTTTGATTTTGTTTCCTGACCCAGCACATAGTAATGTATATTTCTGTCTCCTTTTCAAAAGCAGTTGGGTGTAGGTGAGAGGGGTTTAAATATTCCTCATGGTTATTTAGTTTGTAAGTAATGGAATTGAAGGTTCAAATACTTCTTTGTCTGAACAGAAAGGCTACACTCCAAGATACTTCTTTATTACTGCATTTAACCTAAATCATCCTCTGGAATCCAAAAATAAGGAGTAGATTATGCCAAGAATTGAATATTTACACGAAGAAACCTTCAGCACACAGTTGAAACACATATTCATAACTCATTAGTTCAAATAAAATTGAGCTATGATGCAAAATGATCCAATTTTTTTCACAACAGAGAATGTAGGAGGGGCTGCGAGAAATGTATGTTTCCTTCTTGCTTCAAAAATATTACCTCAAATATTTTTTTCACTTCTGGGTATTTGTACGACTGTAGCTCTACATTCATTTTGTTCTTATCAGCATGTTTTGTAAGCCTCTTTTCATCTCTCTTCACCAGAGGTAACTTGAAGTTCACCTGTTCTAATGATTCCTGTTGAGGTCTGATGGAGTTTCTAATGAGCTAGAACATTGAGTGACTCTGAGAAACAGTCCCTGTCAGTCCACCGTAAGCATCTGTATGAGTTGAAAACAAATTTCTGTTCTGTTAAACCTGTGAAATATGATTTGCTAATGTAGTATAATCCCCACTTATCCTATGAAATGCTTTCTTTCATTTTTGCAAATTCACAAATATGTGCACGCACGCGCGCGTGCGCACACACACACACACACACACATACACACACAGGACAGTATGTCAAACACAGGATATCAAAATAACTTTTTTCTTTTTTACATATTGATATAGTATATTTCAGCATTTACATTTTCCACGCAAAAATATGTATATGTCTCATAGCTGTGCATCTCGTAGCTAAAAATTTTAAATCGTCTTTATACCTTTGCCATCATTTTGATCAAGATGAACTCAATATTTCAGCAAGTTACAAACTAGTTTTAGCAGAAGAGAACCTGTTTATGGGGCATATTCTCAGCTTCTCTTTGGACTGCAGGCTTACACAAGGACAGAGCTGGCCCAGCTAATGATGTACTGAGTCTCACCTGCAAAACCTCTTTTCTGTCCATAAGCAGTGAATAGCTGGCTGGGTGGGTGTGGGGATGTGGGGAGAAGAGCAGACACTTGGATGCAGTGGCTACAAGAGGTCAAAATCCTAACTGTAGCCAATATAAAACTTGCCTCTCCTTCTGCCCTTCCTCCTTCTGTAGCTTCCACCATCTCTCTCAAAGTTTTAAAAAAGCCAGCAGGCATTTCTGTCTGTGTTCTGGCGAACTCCTGCCATACTCTAACATGTGGCTGTAATTTTAGTAACTGTTCGTGACAAATTAATGTGTTTATTGAAACCTATGCTACTCATTGTTCTCTTTAAAATCCTCCAGTCTTTGTTTGATGTGTTCTAATTTCCCCAAGGTGACTTATGTTTTACCAGATTAAACATCATACAGAAATTTTTTGAACAAAAGAATCCTGTGTTTAGTTTTTAGTATTATCCCAAACATCCAAATACAGCTTTGACCTGTAATGTACACCCATCTTAGGTCAACAAAATGGAAACCTTGCTTATAATTTTGAAAATTTTATATGAAGGAGGCATTAAAGTAATAGATATTGACATCCTATGCATACCAAATGAGATGAATTGGTTTTTGATCAGGAGAGCCTTGAATCAATTCTGAATCAAAAAATGGTTTCCAAAGAACTCTAAGAATAATGTATTGATTATTGATTATATTGATTATTGATATTTCTGAGTTAATAAACCTATCAGTCATATTGCATAAAAGCAACCATAAATACTTTCTTCTTAGACCAGTATAAAATGAAGTTTCTGTTATGTTTGTGTCTGTGAGTAGCCATTAGTTTATTTGATTGTGACCTTGTATCTAGGTATCCGATAGGTGAGAAAACTAGGTCAAGTGAGATGGTTCAGTGGATAAAGAAACTTGGCAGTGTGAGGCTAATTTACCATAGCCCACGTGGTAGAAGGAGACAATCAACTCAAGCAAGTTATCTTCTGACCTCTACAAGTGTGACCTAACACATGCATGCTCATGCACACATATGTTAAGTCTGTTGACCAACTGGATGCACACATGCACACATATGTTAAGTCTGTTCACCAACTGGATGCTCTTTCTTGTGAATAAAAACACTAAATAAAACTCAACTTCTGCAATCTTGGAATTACCCAACAACAATCCCAGACCCTGATCTGGGCATTAAGTTGTTTATAAAAAAACAATTGGGAATAGGGGCTGGAGAGATGGCTCAGTGGTTAAGAGCACTGACTGCTCTTCCAGAGGTCCTGAGTTTGATTCCCAGCAACCACATGGTGGCTCACAATCATCAGTAATGAGATCTGATGCCCTCTTCTGGTGTGTCTGAAGACAGCTACAGTGTACTTGTACACAAATTAAATAACTTAATTAATTAATTAATTTAAGCAGACTAAAAATAGCTCATCAAAAACTTGAGCTGTTTCAGAAATCAGATACTTTTGACTTACCCATTATGACTGTGACCATAAAACCCACACAAAATGAGAGCCGTCCAGAAAACTAAAATAGAGTCCTGAAAAGAAAAAGAAAAAAAAAAAGTTTGCAAATGTTCCCACTGTTCCCTAACTAGGCAGTCTTTAAAGAAACAAGTAATGACAAAGGTCTGCCTTTTAAAGAGAGACTTCCTAGAGTTGTGGGTCATGGAAAAGAGCTCCCGGGATTGAAAAGATTGTGTTAAATCTTAACTATGGGGTTTCTATACTGAGCAAATATTACTTGTTTCAAAGAGGCTGTGTGTCTTTCCCCCCTCTTACTTCCGTCTCAAAATTGAAAGTCAACATGGAATGTGTAGCATCCTCACATCCTGTGCTCCCAGGATCCCATGGATATTTCAGTTGGCAATTTCACCCCTGTTTCTTTGTGAAACTCTTGATTAGCTCGAGTCTACACTTGTTCCATGCTTAATCTCGGTCCCTCCACAGGTATCCAGAGAGCTCGACAAAATGGAATTGGGGGGGGCGGGTCGGAGGACAGGTCAGAAGCAAAATGTCTTGCAAGACACAGTTTGCAAACTCTACCTTGTTGACTGAGGCTGTCTGTTTTTAAATAATGCACAAATCAACTTTGCTGCCATACAAATAATCAACACAGGATCAAAACCTGGAGTTCCTAGTCAGGTACAAATCAAAAGCGGTAGGAATCCGACAGCTGGAGCCTGTCTCATTATTTCTCCATCTTTTGATGTGCCTTTCAGCCAAGTATCTTAGAGAATTACTTGCAGATATGTCTATCTACAAATTCTACATTGCTTACATATTATAGTTTCCAACAGAGATAAATACTGTAACTCAGTTCTCATTTTCAAAATAGAACCCCCCCCCTTTTTTTTATCTTCTATTATGCACACAATCTTGTAAATGACAGAGCAAAAAAAAAAATCAGCTGCATCTAATAAGAGAATCAAGTTTGTTATTGACTCTGAGATGTTAGTTTCCATTAGATCATCCATCACAGCTTTATTATGTGATCAACTGCCTAATTAATTTTTTACTGGGGTATTTAGACAGAACACTGAATGTTTCAGTGGGGTTTTGCTATAATCCTGCACCTGCGGCCTCAGAGATTTAGATACCCTCCTATCACAAGTTTGTACCATGCCTATAATCACTTCTGCTTCTCTAGGATTTCAGCAATTCCATCCAGCAGAATTCAGCAATATTAATTTCAGAAACACCAGAACATTTGCATCTGCGGTTATGTTTCTTTGGACTTTAATCAGATCAAAGCCATTGCAAGATATTAAGAGCGCTAGATACAATATTTTGTTCAGACAGTTTTAGTGGGTAAATCAGACTCTGTTTTGATTTTTCTCTGCTTATCTGTTAATATGGACAGATGCAATCATGCTACTGTATAATGACTCTTGATTGCCAGCAGTATTTGATTTTGCAACCATTCGGTGGCGATAATTAAAGATAACGGGATATCCTATACAGTAATAATTAAAGATGGCTTTGTGAGCTTTATCACATGAATAAATGCCAGGGCAAAAGAATCGGTTTTCTAAAGTTCATTATGTGATGTGTATTTTTCGAAGACCATGTTTGAAAAGTATGAAAAAAGAGACATTTAGGTGCAATAGGATTAGCTAAATCTGAGTTCATTTTGAAACTCTCATTGGTACTGGTTACCAAATGTTGAGGCTTTTGCTCTCTATTTATGAAATTATCAGCAGGCATGTGGTCTTCAGAGATAGGGAGGCAGCAAGAAATAGGCAATCTTATATTTCACATGTAAATAGGCATTCATAAAGGCACACACATAGAATATTTAACTCTATGCTGAACTGGAGAAAGGAAGAAAGGTTTGTGATACTCTGTCTCTACTGTCTGGAAGAGGCAGAAAATATCTCTCACAAAACATTGTTCCCTCCTGGGACTGAAACAGCAGCAAACCAACTTACTAATTAATTTTGTCAGTTAATTTGAAAACACCTCAATGTCTTGTCAGAAAAAGTCATCATGAAAGGAAAACCATCAAAGAGACAAGCCACTCACAGCCTCCTCTAAAAGAATATCCTTGTAAACGTTGAGATGCCATTGAAGTATAGCTCCTCTATTCAAATTTGATTTTTAGATACAAAAGCCCTCTTATCTGAAATTCAGATAAAATTATTGGGTACCTTATAATGATATTTACTTAATCTGCCACTCCTATAGAACATCCATTTTTATTTGTCCGGTTTTAGAAAGATTTACATAGTCTAGAAATATAAATTTATGCATGGCTATTTCCTTATGAGATGTGTCATGGAGAACAGCAAACGAGACTGATAGCAAAATCTTACGAAAGGTAAAAATCTAGGTATGGAAGTGGTGGGGAGCATTGTGGACTGAACAGAGAAATCTTTCCTCACTTCCAATCTGCACCCATAGCCCTTCTTGCTGGTTCTCAGTTCTGAAATAGTTAGTACTTGAAGGCAACACCCTGTGGGTGGGAGGAGAGTTGTTGGACTCTTAACCTCAGAGGTTCTGGTACAAACGTCATCAGAAACAAGAGCTGATGGTTTCCAACTTCTTAAATAGATTCATTCAACAAAAAATCTGCTTTCAGCCCTCAATGTCATCAATGTTTAACAACCTTGGAGAAGTCTTTCCCAAGAAACCACCCAGATACTAAGTATCTGGAGATGCAAAAACATCCTCATGTAAAATGAAAATGATAAGCTCCTGATAGGTTTGCAGCTCACACACATCCACAGGCTCAAAGCAAGCAGGAGATGATGGACGTGCTTAGAACACGTGCCATACATGTTTTGGCAAACAACATCTATTGAGTTAACATTAGCTATTGCCACATAGAAATTAATGGTTCTTAGTCAGCTCAGCTCTTTGAATTTGTCTTTACAGTGTAATTCTGTAAACGTTCTGACTATATCCTGTCCTCTAATAGACAAGGCAGTTTGACATGGACTGGAGTAAAGGAGATCAGAAGTGTGACATTCCACAAAGATTCAGCTGGTGAGGTCTGTACAGCTCAAGGAAGGAGGCCTCAGGAGGACAAGCCCTGTGATTGTTAGCATTCTGCTGAGAAGCTTGTGACATAAATACTGGACGTTTCATAACAAAAGTCTTTCTGGGCTCTGGTTGAGTCAGCTTTGCTACAAGACTTATCTATCTATCTATCATCTATCTGTCTGTCTGTCTGTCTATTTATCTATCTGTCTGTCTATCTATCTATCTATCTATCTGTCTGTCTGTTTATCTATCTATTTATCTGTCTGTTTATCTATTTATCTATCTATTTATCCGCATATATATCTATCTACCTACCTATCTATCTATCTATCTATCTATCTATCTGTCTGTCTGTCTGTCTGTCTGTTTGTCTATCTATCTATCTATCTATCTATCTATCTATCTATCTATCTATCTATCTATCATCTATCTAACTATCTATCATGAAGACCCAGGAAAAGCAATGGAGAATGGTTTGGTTACATTTCACAGGATTTCTTCTGTGTGACAAGCTAACTAGATGTAGAAACTTCACTCAGTCAGCTGGTCCATCCTTTGAAGGAATATAACAGATGCACCTGCTGGCAAACCTGTGTGAGTCACGCAGCTTCTTTCTGACTTGCTGCCTTACCCACAGTGACCCAACAACTCTTTAAACCCTCATTCCCACTCGCCATCAGGATTTGTTTTAAGTAGTTTTAATCATGAGGTGTGCATGTCTATGCTTGTATCAGTTGAGTTGCCAGAAAGGATGTCAGATCCCCTGTAGCTGGTGATAAGAGGAATCGCTGGACATGGGTGCTGGGAATGAAACTCAGATCTTCTGCATGATCACACACACACACACACACACACACACACACACGAACTGTCATACACACTACATGAGACAAATCCATTTCTTAACCCTTTTAAATGTGTAGAACAATTAAATTATATTTTTCTAATGTTAGTAATAAGTCAATAATAACAATAAAATCAACAACGGTCTTCATAACTGTTTTTGTTTCTTTGTTTCCTACACAAGCTCCTACATTTTGTTGTGTGGTTTGGCAAAGTGAATTTAGGAAATACTTTTCTTCCATCTCAGCAGAATTCTCTTAAATAGTGAAGATACACATATCTCAGTTGTTAATTGAATTTTTAAAAATTGGTTATGCTCCTGTGTTTGACACTTCTTTGTAGCAGAACCATTTAAATCACTGGTCAGTCTATAATTTGAACATTTATCTAAAATGTGAGGAGATGAAATGCTAATATTGATTATTTTGTCTTAATGGTCATATCTAAGTCTTAATAATTATATTTTGCCTAATGTAAGTGGTAGCTTACTATCTAATAGTTTCAAAGATACTTAATATGCTTAATACAATGTTATGTATTCCTAATGAGTAAACATATAAGTCACAACTGCACAGTTCTCTCAACAGTTAACAATTCCATGATTGTATTTAGTAACATAATTTAATAATTTTAAAACTACTTCAGCTTCAAAACTGCTTCTCGCCTCCCCAGCATTTAGCAGAATATAGTTACAACCTCCATTTGCGGGACGAGAGCTTTCCTCTCCTCTCTCCTTTCTCTCGCAGGCTGACTTTCAGCGGGCACATGCTATTAAGCAGATGCTGGCATTTTCCGTGTGGCATTCGAATGCTTGTCACTAAATTCCAGATAGCGTGATTAATTTTGATCCTCATTCAGGATCCTGCCCAGCCTATATTCCAGTGCGTCCACTAGTAGTACATCTGATAATAAGGGGGAGGGGAGAAATGTCAAAACACTTATGAGGGGGACCTTCATTCTGCTTAAAAA